>NC_058154.1:8405570-9053522 GCF_011075055.1 Mangifera indica
TGGCCATGCTGGGTTCTATAGGCGTTTCATTAAAGATTTTTCAAAAATTGCTAAACCTTTGTTTAATTTACTTGCTAAAGATGTTCCTTTTAACTTTGACCAATATTGTCTTGATTCTTTTTTTAGGTTAAAGGACGCATTGATTTCAGCTCCCATTATGCAACCACCAGATTGAAGTTTACCTTTTGAAGTAATGTGTGATGCTAGTGACTTCGCTGTAGGGGTAGTTTTGGGGCAAAGGAAAGATAAAAAGGTTTACGCAATTTACTACGCCAGTCATACTTTGGATGGAGCACAAGTCAACTATGCCACCACTGAGAAAAAACTTCTTGCAGTTGTGTTTGCTTTTGATAAGTTCAGGTCTTATTTAGTAGGGTTTAAGGTCATAGTCTACATAGATCATTTAGCCATTAAATATCTCCTAAATAAGAAGGATGCAAAACCGAGATTGATTAGGTGGACAATACTTTTTCAAGAGTTTAACTTGGAAATAAAGGATAAAAAGGGGACAGAAAATGTTGTTGCTGATCATTTGTCCCGTTTGAAGCAAGTTAAGTGTGGAGATTTTGACAAAAGTCTATCTATTGATGACTCTTTTCTAAATGAACAACTTTTAGAGATATCTCATTGGGTAGTACCATAGTATGCAAATTATGTGAATTACTTTGTGTATGGTGTATTACCTCCAGAGATGAATCACCAACAAAAGAAAAAGTTCTTGTGGGAGGTGAAAAACTATTATTGGGAAGAGCCACTACTTTACAAAAGATGTTTTGATGGGATTATGCGACGATGTTTACCACAAGATGAGATAGAAAGTGTTCTAACCCATTGTCATTCTCTTGAATGTGGAGGTCATTTTAACGTCACCAAGACAACAACAAAGGTGCTCCAAAGTGGGTTCTATTGGCCAACTCTTTTTCAAGATGTGAGGAAATTTGTTTTAACATGTGATAGGTGCCAAAAAACTGGAAACGTTTCAAGGAGGAATGAAATGCCTTTAAACAGTATACTTGAAATTGAAATTTTTGATGTGTGGGGCATTGACTTCATGGGGCCATTTCCTACGTCTTATGGGAATAAATATATCTTAGTTGCTATAGATTATGTTTCTAAATAGGTTGAGGCACTAGCAAGTCCATCCAATGATTCTAGGGTTGTGGTGAAGTTCTTAAAGAAATATATCTTCGCAAGATTTGGACTCTAAGAGCTATTATTAGTGATGGTGGTTTTCAGTTTTGTAATCACCTATTTGAGAAATTATTAAAGAAATACGGAGTTACCCATAAGGTTGTAACACCATACCACCATCAAACTAGCGGGCAAGTTGAGATTTCTAATAAGGAGATTAAAAGCATACTTGATAAAATCGTAAGTGCTTCAAGGAAAGATTGGAGTTTGAGATTGGATGATGCGCTTTGGGCATACCGCACAACTTTTAAAACTCCCATTGGTACATCCCCTTTCCGCCTTGTCTACGGTAAGTCTTGTCATCTTCCAGTGGAGCTAGAACATCGAGCTTATTAGGTTATTAAGTTTCTAAACTTTGATTTAAAGAAAGTCGGTGAAAAACGTCTCCTCCAACTAGATGAGTTAGAAGAGTTTAGATTAGACACTTATGAGAATGCCGAAATATACAAGGAAAGAACCAAAAGGTGGCATGATAAGCATATTTTAAAGAAAGACTTCAAAGAAGGTGATCAAGTGTTGTTTTTCAACTCAAGACTGAAGCTTTTTCCAGGAAAACTTAAGTCAAGGTGGTCCGATCCTTTTAAAATCTTAAAGGTATTTCCCTATGGGGCGTTGAGGTGTGGAGTGAAAATTCTAGAGCATTTAAGGTCAATGGGCAGAGGTTGAAGCCATATTTTGTTGGTGACCAAGTGAAAGTGGAGGTGGAGGTGTCTCAACCACTGTCCAATCCCCCAACTTAAGTCTCACAATCGGTCAAGCTAAGGACCCTAAATTAGCACTCTTGGGAGGTAACCCAAGTTTTTCTCCTCTTAAAGAATTTTCTTTTAGTTTATTGATAAATAATTTTCCCCACATTTAGTTTAAAATTGTTTTTCTTGTTTATTTCAAGTTTATTTTGGAATGTCTAGCAATTGGAGTACAAATATGGACATGAGAAGTATTTTCAAGTCAAAAGGAGGGAACAATTAAATCTTGCTCAATTTGATGTTTTCATTGGTTGTGATTTGTTTGATTAATTGTGTTCTTACCATTGATCGCATTAATTGGATTTTGTGATTTCTTTGTGGTGTTGAATTGGTTGATAAAAAGTATGAAATTTGAATTTCCTCATAAATTCTATTTTGAGTTAAAGAGAACAGTGTTTATAGGCACCAAATATGCGCATAAAAGTGCTCGTAATTGGTCTCTGAAAAAAAAATGAGGAAGAGTGTGTTGGGTTGCTCATCTTTCATTTTTTTTACTTATTTATATTTATATTTTATTTTATTTTATTTTATTTTGTCTTTTACTTTACTTTATTTTATTTCATTATTTTATTTTATTTTATTTTTTCTTTCTATGCATATTTTATATGTATTTGTTTTATTTTATTTTTTTCGTATATATACATACATTTGAAATCCTAGTCTTTGTTTTATTTCTCTCATTTCAGCGTCGCACTTTTCTTCTATGTTCTCCTGACAATAACACTTTTCTGCGCTCATCTTCTCTTCCAATTTTCACCACACAGCGTCCTTTTCTTATTGAATCAGCATGCGTCAGCCCCTCCATTCTCGTTGAATCAAAAATCGTCACTTCCAGCGTCAATAAAACGCCATTCGTCTTTTCTCTGCGCGGCGCCACCACTTCACCTATTTCAACCACAAGTTGACGCATCAGCCCCACTTTTTCACACTGCAGTTCGTCACTTCCAACTTCAATAAAACTCCATTCGACTCCTCTCTGCATAGCCCCACCATTTTGCACATTTCAAGCTGATGCGTCAGCTTTCAAATTTCTTTTTAGCTTCAACAACAACCTCACATTTCCTCTCCTTCAGAAACATGTCACTTGTTCCCTCAAATTTTCAATTTTTCCTCCACAACCCAATCATGCTAAGGCCGCACATCCAATTCCAATTTTTCTTCACATTTCTTTCCAAAACAGTTCTAATTTTTTTTCAGTCTACATGGAATGAATTTTTCGTTCCAAAATGGGTCGGATTAAATACATTCCTAACAGAAAGAGGTCATATGAACGTCCGAGCAATTTATCTTCGACAACACCATCGTCCTCTTCTCCGAGGACTAGCGACACAACGTCATCGTCCCTTCTTCGTTCAGCTTCGAAGACATCTAAAAATTCATCGAAGCCCAAAAGGAAGCAGCAGGAACACAAATCACATCCTATAACAGTGAAACGTACTCCACGAGCATCTCGAGCAAGCGCTGGACCTTTGTTACTCTTTCCCCGCACTTTGCAATTTTTTGATATCGATCAAATGAGCAGGTATGAAAAGCTTTTACCTAAAAAAATTATCCCAACAATGTATTTAGATCGTCATACCCTAAAAACTTTGAATCTATATAATGACATTTAAGAAATCATGTTTAGGGTAGGTTTGGATAAATTTTAGGCCAAACGACTATTTCCCATCCAAGGTTTAGCGTTTTCTCAAATGTCTCCCCTTTAACTATGGAAACACCAAACACCCATCCATGACGGTTAGATTTAACAAAACCCTAACGGTGGTAAGGGTAAAATCGTCATTTTTGTTATAATATTAAAAATAAACTAAAATAGAATATAATTTTGCCCCCCTAAACTTTAAAAACTAAAATTTTTTCCCAGCCTAAGTTTTAAAAAATCGCAGTTTCACCGACGTCTCTGGGCGTCGATTGGACCTCCAAATAAGAGGAAAGAGATCACCGGAAGAAGAGGTTGCTTCGGGAGGGAGACGCCATCGGCAACGGAGTCGGAGAGGTTGTCGGAGATTTCAAAACCAAACCCTAGGGTGAAACTGCGGTTTTTTAAAACTTAGGCTAGGGAAAAATGTTAGTTTTTAAAGTTTAGGGGGGCAAAAAAAGATAAAATTTTTAGGCGTTAGGGTTCTGTTAAATCTGACCGGCCATAGGTGGGTGTTTGGTGTTTCCATAGTTAAAGGGGGGACATTTGAGAATACGCTAAACCTTGGGTGGGAAATAGTCGTTTGGCCTAAATGTTATCAAATCCATCACCATATCTTTAAAGCGCTTATCCTAGAATTTCTAAGTTCTTACTACTTTGTTGATGATCCTACTAGTTCACCCTATGGGTTAATGAGTTTCAGGTTTAGTAATAAACATTACAGTTTCGCCCTTAGTGATATAAATACAATTTTCGGCTTCCCAAATGATGGGGTAACACCCGCCATATGGGTAGTTTTAATTGTGCAGACGTATGACACAGTTTGACACACCATATCTTCTGCAAGTCACCTTTGGATGAAACATCCAAATTGAGCAGTTCCCTCCATAGGATTCTATATCAGTTTATTGTGAAAAATATTTATGTAAGAAGGGACAATGATGATATTGTTACTAAAATTGAGTTGTTCTTGTTCTATTGTTTAATTAATGACACAAAAATTAATAGAGCCTTTTTAGGACAGAGATTCAAATATACAGCCTTGGATGAAAAAAATAGGAAGGGAAACATCGCTTGTGGGGGTTCTATAATGTGTTGCAGTGCGGGTATGAACCAATAGTAGGGGAAAAATTTATCAGTGTTGAAATGCTTAAAAAAATAGGTATTTGTCAAAAAATTGTAACTAGTTCTTATGTCTTAATAGGTGAAAACCCTACTCAAGAGCAAATGGGGAAAGAGGCAGAGATCCCAGTCCAAGAGGTAACCCTTGGAAGCTCCAACATGAAGGCAAAATTGTAAACTATAGAAAAACGATAACTCAAGCTTCAAAGGAAAATAAAAAAAATCAGCAGCATGTTGAAATCCTACTTTCATCACCAAGGATTCACTCCTTCCCCTTCTTCACTTGATCAGAGCTCTTCCACATCTAATTCAGAATCTGACCGCTAATCATGATGATGTTTTCACTCGTTTTAATGTTCACTTTTTATTTTGGACTGACTTTCATTATGCGTTGATATATACAACCATATTTTGACGAATTAATTCATTTGATTAGGTGATATTTTGATGATTTTATTGATGTTGACAGACTGGACACTTAGAGCATATGATATTCTTTTGATGTGGTCGGATGCATGTGAGCACTTTACGTTGATTCAATGTGATGTTTTCCTAGTTTAATGATGATTTGATGCTCAATTTGTTGAGTTGCATGTGGTTTATTAATGTGGAGATTTGATAAAAATTTTGATGTATAAGTTGCTATAATTGAACTCTCAAGCTTATTGGAAGAGTGTTACTGATTTATTCATTATTTGATATTTTTTTTTCGCTGATGGGGATTGTTGCATATGTGGATCCATAATTGTTGATAATGTTGCTATCTTTCTCTTTTCATTAGTTGGATGTGATTTTTTTGGGACCTCTTTTGCTAGATAGTGCAATTTTGTTCATAATTTACTCATTATAATTTTAGCGACAATGTTTACATTTTCATCCAATTTTATCACATGAGCTTATACTGAGCCAGAGGGTTTTTCATCTTCTCTTATCCATACTTGGTTATGCATTCCTTATTATATGTTGAAAAAATATTGAGAACAATGTTTGTTTTAAGTGTAGGGGGAGTCTTTAATGTTAATTTTGTAATTTTATTTTCAATTCTTAAATTAGGTTTTTTTTTAATTTTCAGTTTTAATTAAGCCTACATTTGTTTATCTCTTCTTTGATTTTGAACTAAATTTTACAAATTCATTTTTAGTGCCTGAAAAGACACATTTATGAAAATATTTCAGGTGATTTGAATAATTAGAGCATCTTTGACAATCGAACCCACTTTTTATTCGTAAAAGGTAAAGAGTGTTAAGACATTCATGATTAGTGATAGAGTTATGATTGTCGCATTTGTTGTTCAGAGTTTGTTGTGCATGTGATCATTTTTTTTCGAAATTGTTTATGCTTACTTAGAGAGGGTTTATCCGTGCTTAGACATATTTTCTAGTGTCTCACGAGTCTTAGAACTTGTCACTCAATCTTTCAAAGCGAAATAAAAGTTGCATGCATTGATAAGGGATATGATATAGGCATTTATTTGATTTTTTGTATACCCCAAATTATCTTATTCTCTTAACGAACATTTATAAATGTTTAATCTCTTGTTAGCCCTTTGAGCCATTTTTTTTGTGTTTTATTTATAACCTTTTGCATTTTCTTTGTTTTAACCTTAATCACCCACCTAGCTAATAAATATATTAAACATACCTTTTATATGAGTTATATTATTGATGAGATGAATAGATTTACATATGATTTTTAAATCAATTGAAAAAGAAGAATGAAGAAAAATGAGAAAGTCATGGCATTATCATCTATATGTTCGATGTACAAAAAAATAATTTTAGGGGATTTTGAGATAATTATATATATTCATACATGTAAAAAAAAAAAAAAAGGAAGAAAAAATAACATATGAAAAAAAAAGAGAGGAAAAGAAAATAGAAAAAAAAAATTCTTTACATATTATTAGTGCAATTTATATTCACATTTCTTTCCTATTATTTATTTTGTAATCATGTAGATCTTTACTTTCTCATTAATAGTATACTCATGTTCATTTGTTAACTCATTTATCCCTTTATTCTTGAACCCATACCTTTAGCCACGTTATAATCTAAATAAAGACCTATTGATCATTTTGAAATGTATTGTACCTTTATTAGTAGAGATAGGTTGTTTGATTTTGCCTATGAGACTTGGTTGACTTTATTTAGAGATCATGAAGATTGCTAAGTACGTATATGCGTATCTGAAGTGCAACAGTTTTGGTGAGACTGGGCATTGCATACATTTTTAGTTTGATTTTTTGTGACTCTTGTTTTCTTTGGATCCGAGATAGAGTATCTCTTGCACTTAGGGCTTTTGAAGAGCAAGTTTTGGCTTCGATTGCATAAGGGCACTTTAAGAATTCAATTACTTAAACCCTATTGATCATTTCAATTTTCCTTTTTGTTTCACTTCTGTTCCTTTTTGTTTGAGGACAAGCAAATTCTTAAGTTTGTGGGAGTTTGATGTGTGTTTGAAATACACATAAATAGGGTTATAATAGTATAGTTTTAAAGTGAATTTTAGTTCATTTTGTCAAATTCTTTAAGTTTTATTTAATCTTGATAGGTTTATCTTATTTTGTTCTTTGAATTATATTTTTAGATGATTTGGAGTCATTCAAACCCCTTTTAGAGTGAAAATGGAGGCTTGAAGCAAATGAGATGAGTTTACATCAGGAGGCAGAGAGTAATTATGGGCACCATAGTATAGTTTTAAAGTGAATTTTAGTCCATTTTGTCAAATTCTTTAAATTTTATTTAATCTTGATGGGTTTATCTTATTTTGTTCTTTGAATTATATTTTTAGATGATTTGGAGTCATTCAAGCTCTTTTTAGAGTAAAAATGGAGGCTTGAAGCAAATGAGAAGGGTTTACATCAGGAGGCAGAGAGTAATTATGTGCACCAATTATGACTATGAGACTGCACATAATTACTTTCTGCCTCTTGATGTAAACACTTCTCATTTGCTTCTTTAAGCTTCCATTTTCACTCTAAAAGGGGTTTGAATGACTCCAAATCATCTAAAATATAATTCAAAGAACAAAATAAGATAAACCTATCAAGATTAAATAAAACTTAAAGAATTTGATAAAATGAACTAAAATTTACTTTAAAACTATACTATTATAACTCTATTTATGTGTATTTCAAACACACATCAAACTCCCCCAAACTTAAGAACTTGCTTGTCCTCAAACAAAAAGGAACAGAAGTGAAACAAAATGGAAAATTGAAATGATCAATAGGGTTTAAGTAATTGAATTCTTAAAGTGCCCTTATGCAATCAAAGCCAAAACTTGCTCTTCAAAAGCCCTAAGTGCAAGAGATACTCTATCTCGGATCCAAAGAAAACAAGAGTCACAAAAAAATCAAACTGAAAATGTATGCAATGCCCAGTCTCACCAAAACTGTTGCACTTCAGATACGCATATACGTACTTAGCAATCTTCATGATCTCTAAATAAAGTCAACCAAGTCTCATAGGCAAAATCAAACAACCTATCTCTACTAATAAAGGTACAATGCATTTCAAAATGATCAATAGGTCTTTATTTAGATTATAACGTGGCTAAAGGTATGGGTTTAAGAATAAAGGGATAAATGAGTTAACAAATGAACATGAGTATACTATTAATGAGAAAGTAAAGATCTACATGATTACAAAATAAAGAATAAGAAAAAAATGTGAAAATAAATTGCACTAATAATATGTGAAAAAAATTTTTTTCTTTTTTTTTCTATTTTCTTTTCCTCTTTTTTTTCATATGTTTTTTTCTTCCTTTTTTTTTTTTTACATGTATGAATATATATAATTCTCTCAAAATCCCCTAAACTTATTTATTTGTACATGGGACATATAGATGATAATGCCATGACTTTCTCATTTTTCTTCATTCTTCCTTTTCAATTGATCTAAAAATCATATGTAAATCTATTCATCTCATCAATAATATAACTCATATAAAATGTATGTTATATATTTATTCGCTAGGTGGGTGATTAAGGTTAAAACAAAGAAAATGCAAAAGGTTATAAATAAAACACAAAAAAAATGGCTCAAAGGGCTAACAAGAGATTAAACATTTATAAATGTTCGTTAAGAGAATAAGATAATTTGGGGTATACAAAAAAATCAAAGAAATGCCTATATCATATCCCTTATCAATGCATGCAACTTTTATTTCGCTTTGAAAGATTGAGTGACAAGTTCTAGGACTCGTGAGACACTAGAAAATATGTCTAAGCACGGATAAACCCTCTCTAAGTAAGCATAAACAATTTCGAAAAAAAATGACCACATGCACAACAAACTCTGAACAACAAATGCGACAATCATAACTCTATCACTAATCATGAATGTCTTAACACTCTTTACCTTTTACGAATAAAAAGTGGGTTTGATTGTCAAAGATGCTCTAATCATTCAAATCACCTGAAAATATTTTCATAAATGTGTCTTTTCAGGCACTAAAAATGAATTTGTAAAATTTAGTTCAAAATCAAAGAAGAGATAAACAAATGTAGGCTTAATTAAAACTGAAAATTAAAAAAAAACTGCATAAAAAAAAAACTAATTTAAGAATTGAAAATAAAATTACAAAATTAACATTAAAGACTCCCCCCACACTTAAGACAAACATTGTTCTCAATGTTTTTTTAACATATAATAAGGAACGCATAACCAAGTATGGATAAAAGAAGATGAAAAACCCCGTGGCTCAGTATAAGCACATGTGATAAAATTGGATGAAAATGCAAACATTGTCGCTGAAATTATAATGAGTAAATTATGAACAAAATTGCACTATCTAGCAAAAGAGGTCCCAAAAAAATCACATCCAACTAATGAAAAGAGAAAGATAGCAACATTATCAACAATTATGGATCCACATATGCAACAATCCCCATCAGCGAAAAAAAAAATCAAATAATGAATAAATCAGTAACACTCTTCCAATAAGTTTGAGAGTTCAATTATAGCAACTTATACATCAAAATTTTTATCAAATCTCCACATTAATAAACCACATGCAACTCAACAAATTGAGTACCAAATCATCATTAAACTAGAAAAACATCACATTGAATCAACATAAAGTGCTCACATGCATCTAACCACATCAAAAGAATATCATATGCTCTAAGTGTCCACTCTGTCAATATCAATACAGTCATCAAAATATCACCTAATAAAATGAATTAGTTCGTCAAAATATGACTGTATATATCAAAGCATAATGAAAGTCAGTTCAAAATAAAAAGTAAACATTAGAACGAGCGAAAACCTCATCATGATTAGCGGTCAGACTCTGAATTGGATGTGGAGGAACTCTGATCAAGTGAAGAAGGGGAAAAAGTGAATCCTTGGTGATGAAAGTAGGCAATCAACATGCTGCTGATTTTTTTCAGTTTCCTTTGAAGCTTGAGTTTTCGCTTTTCTATAGTTTGCAATCTTGCCCTCATGTTGGAGCTTCCAAGTGCTGCCACTTGGACTGGGACCTTTGCCTCGTCCCCCATTTGCTCTTGAGTAGGGTTTTCACCTATTAAAACATAAGAGCCAGTTGCAATTTTTCGACAAATACCTATTTTTCTAAGCATTTCAAAGCTGATAAGTTATTCTCCTACTATTGGTTCATACCCGGGTTGCGACACACTAAAGGCCCCAACAAATCATTTTTAGTAACAATCTCATCATTGTCCCCTCTTGCATAAATATTTTTCACAATAAACCGATGTAGAATCCTATGAAGGGGGCTACTCAATTTGGATGCTTTATCCAAAGGTGACTTGCGGAAGATATGGTGTGTCAAATTGTGCCACACGTCTGGACAATTAAAACTGCCCATATGGTGAGGTGTTACCCCATCATTTGGGAAACTGAAAATTGCATTTATATCATTAAGGGCTAAACTGTAATGTTTATTACTAAAACTAAAACTCATTAACCCATAGATTGAACTAGTAGGATCATCAACAAAGTGGTAAGAACTTAAAAATTCTTGAGTAAGCTCTTTAAAGGTATGGTGATGGATTTGATAAAATTTATCCCAATCTACCCTAAGCATGATTTCATGGATGTCATTATATAGATTCAAAGTTTCTAGGGTATGACGATCTAAATACATTGTTGGAATAATTTTTGTAAGTAAAAACTTTTCATACCTGCTCATTTGATCGGTATCAGAAAATTGCAAAGTGCGGGGGAAGAGTAACAAAGGTCCAGCGCTTGCTTGAGATGCCCGTGGAGTACGTTTCACTGCTGTAGGACGTGATTTGTGTTTCTGTTGCTTCCTTTTGGGCTTTGATGAATTTTTAGATGTCTTCGGAGCTGAACGAGGAGGGGACGGTGACGTTGTGTCGTTAGTCCTCGGAGAAGAGGACGATGGTGCTATCTAAGATAAATTGCTCGGATGTTCATATGGCCTCTTTCTGTTAGGAATGCATTTAATTCGGTCCATGTAGACTGAAAAAAAATTGGAATTGTTTTGGAAAGAAATGTGAAGAACAATTGGAATTGGATGTATGGTCGTAGCGTGACTGGGTTGTGGAGGAAAATTTGAGGGAACAAGTGACGTGTTTCTGAAGGGGAGGAAATGTGAGGCTGTTGTTGAAGTTGAGAAGAAATTTGAAGGCTTGCGTTAACTTGAAATGTGCGAAATGGTGGGGCTGCGCAGAGAGGAGTCAAATTGAGTTTTATTGAAGCTGGAAGTGACGAACTGCAATGTGAAAAAGTGGTGCTGACGTGTCGACTTGTGGTTGAAATAGGTGAAGTGGTGGGGCTGTGCAAAGAAAAGATGAATGACGTTTTATTGAAGCTGGAAGTGACGATTTTTAATTCAATGAGAATGGAGGGGTTGATGCATGTTGATTCAGTAAGAAAATGACACTGTGTGGTGAAAATTGGAAGAGAAGATGAGAGCAAAAAAGTGTTATTGTTGGCAGAACGAAGAAGAAAAGTGCGATGCTGAAAAAGGAGAAATAAAACAAAGGCTGGAGTTTCAAATGTATGTATATATACGAAAAAAATAAAATAAAAAAATATATAAAATATCATAGAAAGAAAAAATAAAATAAAATAATGAAATAAAATAAAGTAAAAGACAAAATAAAACTAAAATAAAATATAAATATAAATAAGTAAAAAAATGAAAGATGAACAGCCTAACACACTCTTCCTCATTTCTTTCTAGAGACCGATTACGAACATTTTTATGTCAGGCAAAGGACTATTTCCCACCCATGTTTTAGCCGTTTCTCAATCACATGCCCATGTCAGATTAAAAACCTAATTACCCACCCAAAATTTAATCTGTTTGTTTCCACCCACATTTTTTCAGTTAGATTAAGGGGCAAATTAGTAATTTCATTAATAATATTAAATAATTAAAATTTTATCTCATTTTTCCCCTTTTAATTTGAAAAACGGCCAAAGGACTATTTCCCACCCAAGGTGTGCTGCAATTTCAAGTTTCCACCATTTATCTTTGATAATACCAAATACCCACCCATAAGTAGTTAACATTAACGGAACCCTAACCCCTAAAACTATTTTCTCTTTTTCGCCCCCTAACCTCTAAAAACAAACCATTTCCCCCTAGGCCAAGTTTTGAAAAATAGCATTCCCCCCCTAAGCAATCTCTGACACCGAATCCGGCTCCATCACCGACGACGACGCTTTCCAGAGGCATCTCCCGATAAAGTTTTTCTTCTTTCTAGGCCAGATCTCGGTCGACCGTCGCTCCAGAGGAGGCAAAGGAGATCGCCGGAGCATGGTGATGCCTCTGGAAAGTGTCATCGTCGGCGATAGAGCCGGATTCGATGTCAGAGATTGTCTGGGGGGGAATGCTATTTTTCAAAACTTGGCCTAGGGGGAAATGGTTTGTTTTTAGGGGTTAGGGGGCAAAAAAGAGATAAAATTTTGATTTATTTTTAATATTATAGATAAAATGACGATTTTACCCTTATCACCGTTAATTTTAACTACTCATAGGTGGGTATTTGGTATTATCAAAAATAAAGGGTGGAAACTTGAGATTGCAGCATACCTTGGGTGGGAAATAATCCTTTGGCCTTGAAAAACTAACATTTGTCCTCTGAATTAGATTTTAAAAAATTCACTTTTCCCCACTGAAATGTAACCACTTTTTTCGACGACGGTTGAGAAGATTTTGTCTAGAGGTTGACCACCTCGATCGTCGTCCAGAACGGTCGACGCTTTGTTGTCCATTCTGGACCACTTCTGGACCACCTCTGGACTACGATCTTGACAACGAATCGTTGTCCATTCTGGACGGGACGACCGAGCATCATCCAGAGAATGGACGATCATAGTCCATTCCAGGGACGAGCGTCGTCCAAAGAATGGACGAGCCCTCGTCACTCTCCCTCCAGCCACGTCATCATCGGTGGCCGGAGGGAAAATGAAAAAAAAATTAGGGATTTGAGGGGGTGAAAGTCACTTTTTTAAGTTTAGGGATGGGGGAAAGTGTAACTTTTAAAATTGGAGGGGGAAAATGCAATATAATTAAATCAGTGGAATATAAACAGTAAAATGACGGTTTTACCCCTCTATTTGACGGAAAATTTAACGGCAGATGTGGGTGGATGCAAATAGATTAAACTTTGGGTGGATTTTTGAGTTTTTCATCTAGTATGGGTATGCTTTTAATATTCAACTAAACAATGGGTGGGAAATAGTCCTTTCCCCTTTTTATGCCTATAAACACTGCTCTCTTCAACTCAAAATAAAATTTATGAAGAAATTCAAATTTCGCACTTTTTATCAATCAATTTAACACCATAGAGAAATCACAAAATCCAATTAATGCAATCAATGATAAGAACACAATTAATCAAACAAATCACAACTAATGAAAATATCAGATTGAGCAAAATTTAATTGTACCCCCTTTTTGACTTGAAAATACTTTTTATGTCTATACTTGTACTCCAATTGCTAGACATTCCAAAATCAACCTGAAATAAATAAGAACAATTTTAAACTAAATGTGAGGAAAATTATTTATCAATAAACTAAAAGAAAATTCTTTAAGAGAAGAAAAACTTGGGTTGCCTCCCGAGAGTGCTAATTTAGGGTCCTTAGCTTGACCAATTGTGAGACTTAAGTTGAGGGATTGGACAGTGGTTGAGACATCTCCACTTCCACTTGGTCACCAACAAAATATGACTTCAACCTTTGCTCATTGACCTTAAATGTTCCAGAATTTTCACTCCACACCTCCACGGCCTCATGGGGAAATACCTTTAAGATTTTAAAAGCACCAGCCCATATTGACTTAAGTTTTCCTGGAAAAAGCTTCAGTATTGAGTTGAAAAGCAACACTCGATCACCTTCTTTGAAGTCTTTCTTTAAAATATGCTTATCATGCCACATTTTAGTTCTTTCCTTGTATATTTTGGTATTCTCATAAGCGTCCAATCTAAACTCTTTTAACTCATCTAGTTAGAGGAGACGTTTTTCACCGGCTTTCTTTAAATCAAAGTTCAGAAACTTAGTAGCCTAATAAGCTCGATACTCTAGCTCTACTGGAAGATGACAGGATTTACCATAGATAAGACGGAAAGGGGATGTACTAATGAGAGTTTTAAAGGTTGTGCGGTATGCCCAAAGCGCATCATCCAATCTCAAACTCTAATCTTTCCTTGAAGCACTTACGGTTTTATCAAGTATGCTCTTGATCTCTTTATTAGAAATCTCAACTTGCCTACTAGTTTGGGGGTGGTATGGTATTGCAACCTTATAGGTAATTTCGTATTTCTTTAATAATTTCTCAAATAGGTGATTACAAAAGTGAAAACCACCATCACTAATAATAGCTCTTGGAGTCCCAAATCTTGCGAAGATATATTTCTTTAAGAACTTCACCACAATCCTAGCATCATTGGATGGAGTTGCTAGTGCGTCAACCCATTTAGAAACATAATCTATAACAACTAAGATATATTTATTCCCATAAGACGTAAGAAATGACCCTATGAAGTCAATGCCCCACACATCAAAAATTTCAATTTCAAGTATACTGTTTAGAGACATTTTATTCCTTCTTGAAATGTTTCCAGTTTTTTGGCACCTATCACATGTTAAAACAAATTTCCTCGCATCTTGAAAAAGAGTTAGCCAATAGAACCCACTTTGGAGCACCTTTGTTGCTGTCTTGGTGGCACTAAAATAACCTCCACATTCAAGAGAATGACAATGGGTTAGAATACTTTCCATCTCATCTTGTGGTAAACATCGTCACAAAATCCCATCAAAACATCTTTTGTAAAGCAGTGGCTCTTCCTAATAATAGTCTTTCACCTCCCATAAGAACTTTTTCTTTTGTTGGTGATTCATCTCTGGAGGTAATACACCACACATATGGTAATTCACATAATCTGCATACCATGATATTACTCAATGAGATATCTCTAAAAGTTACTCATTTGGAAAAGAGCCATCAATAAGTAGACTTTTGTCAAAACCTCCACACTTAACTTGCTCCAAACGAGACAAATGATCAGCAACAACATTTTCTGTCCCTTTTTTATCATTTATTTCTAAGTCAAACTCTTGAAGAAGCAATATCCACCTAATCAACCTCGGTTTTGCATCCTTCTTATTTAGGAGATATTTAATGGCTGAATGATCTGTGTAAACTATGACCTTGGGCCCCACTAAATAAGACCTGAACTTATCAAAAGCAAACACAACTGCAAGAAGTTTTTTCTCAGTGGTGGCATAGTTGACTTGTGCTTAATCTAAATTGTGACTGACGTAGTAAATTGCATAAACTTTTTTATCTTTCCTTTGCCCTAAAACTGCCCCTACAGCGAAGTGATTAGCATCACACATTACTTCAAAAGGTAAACTCCAATCTGGTGGTTGCATAATGAGAACTGAAATCAATGCGTCCTTTAACCTAAAAAAAGATCAAGACAAATGTTGGTCAAAGTTAAAAGGAACATCTTTAGCAAGTAAATTAGACAAAGATTTAGCAATTTTTGAAAACTCCTTAATGAAACGCCTATAGAACCCAGCATGACCAAGAAAACTCCGAACTCTTTTTACCGATATTGGTGGAGGCATCTTTTCAATTACTTGTACTTTTGCATTATCTACTTCAATCCCCCTTTGTGAGACTCTATGCCCAAAAACTATCCCTTCTTTCACCATAAAATGACATTTTTCTCAATTAAACACTAAATTGACCTCTTCGCGTCTTCGCAAAGCCTTAGATAAGTTAAGCAAACAATCATCAAAGGATATTCCATACACAAAAAAATCATCTATAAACACTTCCATAATTCGCTCAACAAAATTAGAAAATATAGACAACATACATCTTTGAAAGGTAGCAGGTGCATTGCAAAGACCGAAATGCATACACCTATAGGCAAATGTGCCATAAGGGCATGTGAAGATGGTCTTTTCCTAGTCTTTTGGGTGAATGGGGATTTGAAAGAATCTCGAATACCCATCTAGATAGCAAAAATAAGAATAGTTTGCTAGTCTCTCCAAAACTTGATCAATGAAAGGAAAGGGAAAGTGATCCTTACGGGTGACACTATTAAGCTTTCTATAATCAACACACATCCTCTACCCTGTGGCTATCTTAGTTGGTATTAAATCATTATTCTCATTTTTGACAACAATCATACCCCATTTCTTTACTACCACTTGTACTGGACTTACCCATGAGCTGTCAAAAATGGGATAGATAATCCATGCATCCAACAATTTAATGACTTCATTTCTCACTATCTCCTTCATGATATGATTCAATTTTCTTTGATGTTCAATGGTAGGTTTGAAATCATCAAGCGTATGGATGCGATGCATGCAAATGGTAAGGCTTATTCCCTTGATATCATGAATGTTATAACCAATGATTTTTCTATATGCTCTAAGTTCCCTAAGCAACTTATCTTTTTGTTCATAATTTAATTAAACATTTATAATCACAGGATAAGTAGAATTAGGGCCAAGAAAAACATACCTCAAATTAGCAGGAAGTGGTTTAAAATCTACTTTAGGTGCATCTTCCGTTTTAAGAGAATGAAGAGAATGGTTACATGTCTCGAGTTCTTCATACTTGAAATTCAAAATGGGAGCAACCTTAGGATTTGCTTCCATAAGCTGAGCACAGGCTGTAATTTCCATATTTTCATCTTTGACTGAAGCTCTATGAATAATGCATGACTCGAGTGGATCCTCAGGGTATTTCTTGATAAAGACTTCTTTCACGCAATCATCAATAATGTCAACCCTACAACAAGAATTCACAATATTAAGTTGCTTTGATATTCGAAAAACATTAAACTCTACTTTCTCATCTCCAATCTCAAAAGTGAGTTTTTCATTTTTAATGTCAATGATTGCTCCTGTTGTGGCTAAGAATAGTCTTCCCAGAATAAGAGGAACTTGAATATCCTCTTCCATTTTTAAAACCACAAAGTCTACGGGGATATAAAATTTTCCAACTTTAATTGGCACATTTTCCATTATCCCTGTAGGATACTTTATAGATCTATCCGTCAATTGCAGGGTCACTATTGTAGGTTTTAATTCTCCAAGCTCCAATCTCTTGCAAATAGATAAAGGCATTAGACTTATAATTGCACTAAGATCACATTAAGCTTTTTCAAAAGATTCTTTACCAACTACATAAGGAATAGAAAAACTCTCTGGATCCTTAAGCTTTGGTGGCAACTTATTTTGTAAAATTGCACTGCATTCCTCTGAAAGAACCATCGTTTCAAATTCTTCAAGTTTCCTTTTATTTGAGAGAATATCTTTGAGAAACTTAGCATATGCCGACATTTGAGTTATAGCCTCCATAAAAGGAACATTGAGATGTATCTGCTTGAAAACATCCAAAAACTTTTCAAACTGTTGATCAAGCCTTTTGGAACCTTTGAGGGAAAGGCAAAGGTGTTGAATATGTTTTGGATGGAACTTGCTTTTCAGGGGCTTCTTGGATATTTCCCTCAACCTTTTTTTTCAATGTATTTTCTTCACTAGACTTTTCAGCGTCTTTTTGCTCATCAAGCTCATTTTCAACCTTGCCTATAGGTTCACCTAATTGTTTACCACCCCTGATGACAATTGCCTTACAATGCTTTCTTGGATTTTGAGGTTAGCTAGGTAGCTTTCCCATTTCCCTAGAATTGGAAGTACTTGCTTGTTGGCCCAATTGTACTTCAAGCATCTTATTATGTGTGGCCAATTGATCCACCTTGGTAGTAAGTTGTCTAATTGCTTCATCTTGAACATCGACCTTTTGTTTTTGAGCAAAAATGAAATTCTCCATCATCAATTCTATATTTGATTTTTGTTCTCGAGGAGGTTGATGATGATGTAAAGGATTGGGGTTAGTGTTTCTAGCTTGGAATCTTGGAGATGGCTACTTAAAATTCTGGTTTGGGTTATAAGTATTAGCTTGGTTTGACCATGTGAAGTTTGGGTGGTTCCTCCAACCTGGGTTATATGTATTTGAGTAAGGATTACCCTGTCCCTTTTGGTTGTAATTAAGAAAATTCACTTGCTCATTTGTAGGCTCATGTGCATAGGGGGTACCCATTTGGCATTCAAAGCTCGCATGATCCCCTCCACAATTCTCACAACTAGAAGTTCTTACAACCTTCATATCTAATCTCTCCAATTTCTTTGTCAATGCATCCAACTTAGCATTCACCATAGTAATTCCATCCACTTCATGCACTCCCAAATGTCTTCTTTGACTAGCTCTATCATTAGGCCATCGACAATTATTGGAAGTCATTTCTTCAATCAAGTGCAAAGCCACGTCAGATGTTTTACCCATTAATGACCTATTAGCAGTTGCATCCAAAATACTTTTCAACGAGTGAGAAAGACCATTATAGGAAGTTTGAACAACTAGCCAGTCAGACAAACCATGATAGAGACATTGTCTCTGTAGATCTTTGAAACTTTCCCAAGCTTCATATAAAGACTCATCATCCCTTTGGCAAAAAGTGGCAATCTCATTTCTTAATTTGACTGTTTTACCAGGTGGAAAATATTTTGCAAGGAAAGCTTCAGAAAGTGCTTGCCAAGTAATGAATGCACCAGGTGCCCTAGAATCCAACCAAGATGTGGCCCTATCCTTCAAAGAAAATGGAAATAGCCTCAATTTGATTGCATCTTCAGAAACCCCATTCATTTTGAAGGTGTCACATATATGAGAGAAACGTGACAGGTGGACATGTGGATCTTCATTTTCTAACCCTCTAAATTGGTTTTGTTGCACCATCTGAACAATAGAAGGTTTAATCTCAAAATTGTTAACAACCACAACGGGCCTCACTACACTAGAATAACCATCATGTGCAGTAGGTACAACATAATCACAAAGAGCTCGCTGATTGTTAATGTTATCTTCCATGACAACTTTTTGTCTTACTCGTCTTTCTCTTCTATGTCTTCTAAAAGTTCTCTCGATTTCTGGGTCAAAATCCAATAATTCTGGATTTTGAGATCTGGTCATAAACCAATAGAGTATCTACAAAGAAAGAACAAAGACAACTAGAAATCAAATAGAACACAAATAAAATAAAATAAAACTCTAGCCTAGCCAAACTACAAATTATACTAATATCAACAAAGCACCAATCCCCGACAATGGCATTAAAAACTTGTTGCCAATGGCTCGCAAGTATACGAGTCAATTAAGTAATATAGTTAGCAATCACAGTGGGCCTCACTACACTAGAATAACCCTCATGTGCAGTAGGTACAACATAATCATGAAGAGCTCACTGATTGTTGATGTTATCTTCCATGACAACTTTTTGTCTTAGTCGTCTTTCTCTTCTACGTCTTCTAAAGGTTCTCTCGATTTCTAGGTCAAAATCCAATAATTTTGGATTTTGAGATCTGATCATAAACCAATAGAGTACCTACAAAGAAAGAACAAAGACAACTAGAAATCAAATAGAACACAAATAAAATAAAATAAAACTCTAGTCTAGCCAAAATACAAATTATATTAATATCAACAAAGCACCAATCCCCAGCAATGGGGCCAAAAACTTGTTGCCAATGGCTCGCAAGTATACGAGTCAATCAAGTAATATAAAAAGATGTCAGTCCCACAGAGATTGGTTGTTGAATACTAGCTTGTTTTATAGTTTAAATTAGCTAGAGAAATAAAAATGCTATGGATTGGGATTGAATTAAAAAAAATAAAATAAAACAACTAATTAAATTGAAATTAACAAAGGAAAATAATCACCTAGCAAATTAAAAATAAAATACCAATTATAGAGAAGCATAGAGTTTATGATTTCACTATCAATTACTCATAAACCAGTAACGAATTCAATTAAAATCAATGATAAGATGAATTGTTGATGGTTAATTATCCTATTTTACTCAATCCCTTTTTCAAGATTAATTAGGTGTGTTAAGATTAAAAGTTTATCTACTTTCGTGGTATATTGTTAATCAAAACCCATTAATTTCTATGACAATCAATTTGCCCACAAAAGATTTATATTTATCTCTAAATAAAACCCTAGGTTTAGCAAAGGTATGAACTAATTAGGTATGCATTTCTCAATATAATACTCCAATCTACAAATAAACATGGTATTGGGCCCTAACATCAAGCAAGAAGTTAAAATCACAATTACTAAATCAAACATTCATCATCATTAATTAAAAATCAAAACCCATTACATAATTCTTGAGAATTTATAGATTCATCATAAACCCTAACAAAGAAAATTAGCTATTCATAGCTATAAAGTTCAAACTACAAGATAAAGTTGGAGAGAGAGACATTTTGAATCAATAAAAGAAGATAATAAGAGAGATAAGAAAAATTCTAAAGTCTTCAAATCTTGATTCTCTGGGGTCTTCTATCTTTAATCTTGGATCTTCCCTCTTCTACTTGTTTCTTGAAGCTTTTTCTCTCTAAAAATTCTTTGAGCTACTATATTTTTTGGTCCCTCTTTTGGAGAAGACATAATTTTCTTTTTATACTTGTCACTTAACCCTATTTTCTTTCTTTTTTTTTTATTTATGCCTAGTAATTATGGGCACCAATTATGACTATAAGACTGCCTATAATTACTCTCTGCCTCCTGATGTAAACCCTTCTCATTTGTTTCTTTAAGCTTCCATTTTCACTTTAAAAGGGGCTTGAATGACTCCAAATCATCTAAAAATATAATTCAAAGAACAAAATAAGATAAAACCATCAAGATTAAATAAAACTTAAAAAATTTGATAAAATAGACCAAAATTCATTTTAAAACTATGTTGTTATAACCATATTTGTGTGTATTTCAAACACACATCAGCTCTTCACTGTTAAACTTGGGTAGTTGTTTTGTAAGAACCTGATTATTATCTATTTTGGCTTTAAGAGATTTACGTAACTATCTCTCATTCAAATATGTCTATACTTAAATTGAGAAAACTAAAGGCTTATTACCTGAAGAAGGCATGCTACATTTGGTAGCGATGTTGGATGTAACACTGTTTTTGTACATGATGTTACGTCTTAACTTTTAAGCTATTTCAAAAAATGTAATGCAAGTGTATGATAGGCAAAAATATTTTTAAGAGTAATGTCATGTGTATTATTTTATATACAAAGAATTACGTATCATTATATGATAAATAGTTAAAAAATTAAAATAAAATAATATCTAATTATATAATAATAATGTATTATTATTTATATATAAAATAATACATATAATTTTATTATATTTTTAAAAGAAACATTACATGCTAGATGTGTAGTCTAGTCGTTTTCAGATCTAGGGCATACAGTACATTTATAAGAAAATGGAAAGACAGATAGTTGATTATGTGATGCTGTATGTTAAGGTCATAACTTAAGGTTAGCGAAGGGAGGAATGTGTTCAGTGTTCCAAGTTATCTTGGAAATGTTCTTTTTTAGTTAAATTATTATCACTTTCCCGTTTTGTTTTTGCAGCACCCATTGGATTTTGGCGTTTTGCTTTCAAGATTTTGTCTCTCTTTTGCAACGTTTCCGTGATTTCAAATGACTTAACCATGCCAAATCACCTCACTTCCCCTTAATCAAAACTGGGTCCATTAGGTACATCTTATTACAATGGGATAAATATTGTGTGATTTGTGGCGATATATTGAGTGAGAGCTGGTATTGTGTTTGATCAAATGCCTGACTGAATACTGGTTTCTTGGACAAGTGTCGTTTGGGTTCCGAGGCAATGAGGTTGGTGTCTTTAGGACGCATAAGGTGTGTAGAGTTGCATGTGACTTTCTAATGGTTATGCTGAGGCAGACTGTGAAATGTGAGTTTGACTTGTGTAGCTCTTGTTGTGCTTCAGTTCTTGGTATGTTAGTTTCTCAATGGCATCCCCGTTGTGGGGAAGATCTGGGGCATCAAGGAATACGTTGCCTGATATCTATGTGCTTCAGTTCTAAATGGCATTCTTTTATTTATTTGATTCTTGTAAATTATGTGCTTTGTCGATTTCTGACCATGGGAGACTCTTCCATTGTGTATCTCTGAAGGATGGTTTTAATATGATGACGTTGCGGGTAGTAAATTAAGATCAAGCTTGCAGAATCGTAGGTAAACATTGTTAAAGTTGGTATCTGCCCGTTTATGTTTTCACACATGAAGTGTAAGTTGAAATGATCATAATTGTAACATGAATTTCATGCACATCATTAATCATATACATACTTATGATAGATAGGAAGTTAATGTTGCTTTATTTTATATTTTTTACGTACTGACCTTCTTCTTCCTTATTTTTTTTATTTTTTGGTTTTTTTTCCCCCATAGTAAAATCTGATTAAATAAAGAAGAGTGGTGTAGCATCACAGATTTAGAAGGAGCCTCCAATTCACCAATTACTGTTACCAGGCACCAACATGGCCCAACAGAATCACTCTACTCCGATGCAGGTCCAAAAAGGCACTAAGATTAATATTATTTTAACACGACATCATATGAATTTCGTATTTTATCAATTGCCTTTCTTCTTCAATTTGGAAATTTTTGCTTTCTAAAGTTTAATTTGCTCTTGAAATATTGAAATGGTTTGTTTTGAATGCTGAAATGTTTTTGTTGGTCATGATTTACTTAAAATGAGAAATTTTAAATACCCCTCCTGTTTACCTTGACAAAAACTTTTTTTGTTAAAAACCTTTTTCTATTAGGTTTTGATGTTTGTATGTGAGTATGTGTCAAGTATGCTGAAACATTCATGTTATAGGTTTTATTTAATGTTTTCTAAATCCATATTTAATGCATATAGGTTTTTGTTGCTCGGAAATTGAACTGGATGATTTTATAAAGTCAAGTCCTGAACACAAACCTCTGGCTGTCTTTGAATCCAAACTCAGCTAGTAAAATGTTTATCTAGACTTGGTGTTTTTCTTAGACTTCTATACTGTTTTTGAGTCTTTTTTGTTAGCTTGACCTTCTTGGATTACTGGTTTTAATATGGTATCCAAGTTTATTTGACAGAGGTCTTGTGTTTGAATCCTGACAATTCTTCCAATCTGTTGATTAAATCAAATTGTTGAGTTAGAAATATTTATGGCAATAGGGTCCATAGCTCAGTGGTAGTGCATATGTCTGCAGATCAAGGAGTCACTAGTTCAAACCTAATTGGGCCCTTAAAATCATTTATTTATTTATTTTTAAAAGTTATGTGTTTGGATTCAAATTTATGTTTTGTGTATTTGAATCTCTATTTTTTTTGGTTAGTAACTATAGTATGTATCAGTATGAAAACTTGAAATTGTTGCTTCGGTAAAGTGGACCAGTTGTCCACAGAGTTCAAAAGAATTAGAGGCAGCAAAAACTATACAAATACAGCCCATAGCAAACAAAAAATATGCTAAAAAGCACTCTTTACAATTTGAAACTAAGCTAAGGATTTAAGCTTTCAAAAGCCCTTCCTACTTTAGATGAATGGAGAAGAAAGTGTAATCACATAAATCATGGGTCAAATTCTGTACATGAGATGTCTCTTAATTTAATTTGACCTTGCATCTGAGGATGCATTTTAGAGTTTAAATACTTTTTTCAGGCTTGTTTTGTATGGCTAGGACGTTTTAGATTAGTTGTTACTGAATAAATTTATTTTATATTCTCTAATATATTATTTTGCTACATTTTAATTTGAATTAGTTTTCATCAACTTATATATGAATGTCAATCATGTTATTTATATATTTTGGTCTTCCTTTTCATTTAGTTATGTTTTGCTTTTATGCTTTTTGTTGAATGGAGGACCATGAAGAAAACAATGTGCAGATCCTGTTCCAATGACTGCCCAGCTTTCTGCTGCAGGTGGCTATATGGTTGGATTTGATGTTTTCCTTACTCATCTGAGTGTCTTCCTTGTAAGTGCTTTGCCCATTTGCATCATTGTTCTGGATTTGAAATTTCAAAATGACCCAGGCATTTGGCTTGACATGTCTAATTAGTTGATTTTATTCAAAAGAAAAGATAGAAACACTGTATTCTTGGGTCATGCAAACAAGTGTTTGAGTGTAGGTCTAGAACACACAATTTTATCTTCCCTCCCTCCACCCCACACCCCCCCCCCCCCCCCCCCCCCCCCCCCCAAAAAAAAAAAAAAAATGCTGAAGGGTAGGACCAATGACCATGTAACAATGTCCATCATCAGACCCAGCTTTTGTGTGAACAGCATTGGAAGAAAAGTGAATAGAGTTTGCTAGGTCAGGTCTAATGCCAAATTTAGCGGCCTTCCTCTAGGAACTTTAATATGTTTTCTCAGTCTTGTATTTATAAGTTTGATAAATTGGCATAAACTAGACATGGGCAGAGTAGAAGATGATGAATAAGCAGGTACTTATGATAGTTCTATATATCTATATGTACTCCTGGTGCAGTGAACTATAGCTGTGCTGAGCTTATATGTTATGTCTAGATGACTGCAGATTGATGCCTGACTGATTTCTTCTCTGTTCATGTTGCTCAATATTTGAATACAGTTAAAATACTCTTTTTTCTTGATATTAGGCTTGTGTACCTTCTTTAAACTTATTCAGTTACGGTTAGTAAAAGGTATAAAAGGTATGCTCCTCACTGTTAAACTTGGGTAGTTGTTTTGTAAGAACCTGATTATTATCTATTTTGGCTTAAGAGATTTACATAACTATCTCTCATTCAAATCTGTCTTTACTTAAACTGAGAAAACTAAAGGGTTATTACCTGAAGAAGGCATGCTACATTTGCTAGCAATGTTGGATGTAACACTGTTTTTGTACATGATGTTACGTTTTAACTTTTAAGCTATTTTAAAAAATGTAATGCAAATGTATGATACACAAAAATCAATAAGATAGTGTAGAAATCTTAGGTATTCATTAGGAAATATTGACAGGATACTATTAGGAAAGACTTGGGAGGTAGAACAAGTAATCTGAAGCATATGTTGAGGTGTGATTTTCATGTTTTTTATAGAATTAAATATATGTTAATATTAAAGAGTTATGAATATTTTTTCCCAATACGCAATAATTTACTAATTTTTGAACTTTGTGTAATAGCTGATATTCTTGGACTAAGGGCAAGAAAAACTAGATGTTTTCCTACGGTCAAACGCAGGTGCCAGCTTGTTTTGCCCAGCTGCTTATATTCTTGCATCTTCAATTGGGAAAAACAATGGCTAATTATTTCCGAGCCCTTGTTGGGTTAGTTCAGTTCTGATTGTTGTCTCTGTTCCAAGAGTAAACTTTTTTTTTTGGATAACAAGGAATCTCACCCGAACTGGATTCTCATTTTTAAGATCAAACTAATCGTATCAAATAATATTTTCAGATTAAGTGACTAATCCTACAATCATTAAACTAGATAAGTTAAAAATTTGGTTTTAATATATTATAAGAAAAAGCTTGAACTTATAGATGAACTCTCCATTTTTACTACTTTGTGGGTTTCTAAGAGTAAGCTTTCTTTCTATAAATTTATGAAAGGGAAATTTTAGAAAATGGCCAAAATGCCCTCTCATTAAGCAAAAATATCCAAAATCACTATTTCCAAACCAAAATGTCCAAAATTACTGTTCTAAAAAAAAAATACCTATGAATTTTTTTAATACCAAAACTGCCCTTCTCCTCATATTTATATAACTCTCCCATTTACTATAGGGTTTTAATGTAATTTTAGATAACTATGAAGGGTTTTTGGATATTTTACATTATAAAGGCATTTTAATATTTATTTATTTATTTCAAACTTTTTATAAAATGTCAAAATTACCCTTCCCTTCATTTATATAACTCCCTTCACTCATTATGGGGGTGAAAATAATTTTAGATAAATATGGGGGGTTTTTGGATATTTTATATTATAAAGACATTTTTATATTTATTTATTTATTTCAAACTTTTTTTAAAATGGCAAAATTACCTTTCCCCTTATCTATATAAATCCTCCTCACTCATTTTATTTACACACACTTCTCATATCACTCAAACACTCACTCTCACTTTTATTTTTTTTCAACATCAATTAGTAGGGATTCGTTCGGACGGAAGAAGTTCGTATTTCTGTAGTCGATTCGAAAAAATACTATTCATCAAAAAAGGTATTTATGTCAATTTTAGTCTAAAACTTAATTTCATTTGTTAAGTTTAGTTTTTATGTCATAATATAGGGGTTAAATGTAATACTTCACAAGTATAGGGGGTTAAATATAATTTAAGATAAATATAGGGGGTTTTTAGACATTTTACATTATAAAGACATTTTCATATTTATTTATTTAATTACTTTTTCTAAAATGTCAAAATTACCCTTCCTCTCATCTATATAAACCCTCTTCATTCCATTTATTTACACACACTTCTCATATCACTCAAACACTCACTCTCACTTTCATTTGTTTTTCAACATCAATTAGTAGGGATTCGTTCGGACGGAAGAAGTTCGTATTTTTATATTCGACTCGAAAAAACACTATTTATCAAAAAAAGTATTTATGTCAATCTTAGTCTAAAACTTAATTTCATTTGTTAAGTTTAGTTTTTATGCTATAATATGGGGGTTAAATGCAATGCTTCACAAGTATAGGGGGTTAAATGTAATTTAAGATAAATACGGGGGGTTTTTAGATATTTTACATTATAAAGACATTTTCATATTTATTTATTTAATTACTTTTTCTAAAATGTCAAAATTACCCTTCCTCTCATCTATATAAACCCTCTTCATTCCCTTTATTTACACAAACTTCTCATATCACTCAAACACTCACTCTCACTTTCATTTATTTTTCAACATCAATTAGTAGGGATTCGTTCGGACGGAAGAAGTTCGTATTTCTGTATTCGACTCGAAAAAATACTAGTCATCAAAAAAGGTATTTATGTCAATCTTAGTCTAAAACTTAATTTCATTTGTTAAGTTTAGTTTTTATGCTATAATATGGGGGTTAAATGCAATGCTTCACAAGTATAGGGGGTTAAATGTAATTTAAGATAAATACGGGGGGTTTTTAGATATTTTACATTATAAAGACATTTTCATATTTATTTATTTAATTACTTTTTCTAAAATGTCAAAATTACCCTTCCTCTCATCTATATAAACCCTCTTCATTCTCTTTATTTACACACACTTCTCATATCACTCAAACACTCACTCTCACTTTCATTTATTTTTCAACATCAATTAGTAGGGATTCGTTCGGACGGAAGAAGTTCGTATTTCTTTATTCGATTCGAAAAAACACTATTTATCAAAAAAGGTATTTATGTCAATCTTAGTCTAAAACTTAATTTCATTTGTTAAGTTTAGTTTTTATGCTATAATATGGGGGTTAAATGCAATGCTTCACAAGTATAGGGGGTTAAATGTAATTTAAGATAAAAATGGGGGGTTTTTATACATTTTACATTATAAAGACATTTTCATATTTATTTATTTAATTACTTTTTCTAAAATGTCAAATGAAATGTTATTAAAATTAGGGCGTATTTTTATATTAAACATGGTGGGCGCATTATAATTGAAATTATACGTTTTTTCGAGTTTCACTCCTTTAGGATATATCAATTCACATTTTCCAGATGTTTACAGAATTTTTCGATTGTTGCCATACTAGGGTATTTCAACTTTTAGATTCTGAATTTCAGTTCTGTTTTTTCGAATTTCATCCCTTTAGGATATATCGATTCGTATTTTTAAGATTTTTGAAGAATTTTTCGATTGATGTTATTCTAAGGTATTTCAACTTTTAGAATTCAAATTTCAGTTCTTTTTTTTTTAATTTCACCGTTTTAGGAGATATCAACTTGTATTTTTCAGATTTTTAAAGAATTGTTCGATTATTACCATTCTAGGGTTTTTCAACTTTTAGAATTTGAATTTTAGTTCTGTTTTTTTGAATTTTATCGTTTTAAGATATATCCACTAGTATTTTCCAGATTTCTGAAGAAATTTTTTATTATTGACATTTTAAAGCATTTCAAAGTATAGAATTTGAATATCTATTTCAAAGTATAGATATTATAAAAACGTTTTAAATAGAACATTACAAACAGATAGATGCATTTTGAGGGGTAAAATAACATACGAAAGTGTTATATAAATTGTTATATAAATTGTCAAATAATTATAGGGGGATAAATAAATTATTAGAAAAATATTATGATTTTTTTTTAATTATTAATAATTGTACGATTGTTTTTCATAGTTATTATTGATTTTTTTATTATAAATGAATAATTATCTTCAAAAACTGGTCATTGTAGGATTCATATGAAAAGGCAAAGGAACGAGATCTTGACATGTTTATACTCAATTATGTTTGTTATATGATTCTTCATTGTGGAACTGATATGTAACCGATGTACTTTTATTATTGTTTCAAACGTGTAATTGTATTGTCATTTGATGTAATAAATTTAGTGTTTCTTATGAGTTATTTCAGTATTACTGGAGTTCCTCTATTTGTTTTTTTTATGTTTTTACATGTTTGAGTAATCATACGTTTTTATTATTTTTTCATGTCAAGATGATTTAAAAAATTGAAATCAAATACAAAACATATCCATATATAACCACAGATAAAGTATATCATACACATAGAGGTAGACGACTAGACAATGAATATATACATATAAACATAGGAAGAACGATAAATATACATCCATGTGCTACTCGATACAGTGAAAGTACAACTGCGTCGCTAATCGTCGACGCATAGAGGTAGACGACTCTCGGGGGAAAACGTAGCTCCGTGACAACGCCAAACACTCAAAAAATCGCAACATAAACACGCCACAGTCACCGGAGCCTACCCCCTGTTGAGGGACATCCGACGCTCGATGCAAAGTGAAAGGATCACGTCGTGGAGTCATCCTCGAAGCAGTCCAAAAACTCATCGCCTCTAATAATGCGGGAATAAAGGTCATGTATGGTCGCATGCGCTGCTCTAGAGTCCCTATATTCCCTGAAAATGAAACCTCTGAATCGTACACTGTAATCGACCACTCACGAAAATCTATAACTCCGGCGACCTAATGTGTGTTCCCGAAGTTTATAGGGATGAAAACCTATAAACAATGAGACATTTTAGTTACTTATCGTTGTCGTTATGTTCTTGAATGTAATAGAAATATATATAAACTATACCTGATCGACTAGCCCCCATGGTTTGTATAACAATCCTGGGGTGTACGCTGCATCAACCATCCTCGTGAAGAGCCCCGAAAACTCAAACTCGCCAATCGGGGTGATCTGCCAACTCTGCCAGGCCATCTCAATATGGCCTCCGAAGAATGTGTGGGCAGTCGTCCAACGCTGTGAGATAGTCGACTGGTGATCGTCCTGCTGCCGACGTAATAAAGCCAAAAAGGAATCCACATGCTAAAATGGTATAAATAAGTTCACGTGTTAGTTATTAATAAATATATCTAGCTTTTTACCAAATTAAATAGTATGAACAACTCACATCGTCGGTCAACCACTCGCGTAACTCTACAACAAGCCTCCAGAAGCTGTCTTTCGTCTTTGATCCTATGAAGTACACATCATGTGTGTCAGAAGGCGCAACTCTGGTATACCATGTGAGGAAAGATTCCTCACCGTCTGCCGTAGAGGATGGAATCGTGGGGAGTTGCCGTTTCGCCCTCCCTCTGAGTGGATTTGTATACGGGGTGCAAACCAGTGGACCCTTCCGGACGATTCGACCACGTGCGGTACGAACCAACTGCATGTTACAAAAAACTATTAATTCATTATTTCATTTAACAAAAACATACACATTATTCGATTTATGTTACCTTCTGTACGTATGCGGGAGGAGGTTTAACCGGAGAATGTTGACTCACGGTAAAGTCAATATCGCGTGCTCCGTCGACAGGCTACATAATTATATATTCAAACATCTTAGTGACATATATTTAACAATTATATTTATTTAGTAATTATAATTGACAAACCTCAATGTCAACGGTCTCATAAACATCCTCCTGGACGTCCTCCTCCTGTGAACTGATATCCACAAGCTTTTTGGTCGAGCTCGGGATATCAGCAAGTAACCAGAGTCGCTCATCCTGAAAAAGAGACAAAACATCATTTAAAAAAATATATAATATTAAAGACAAAATGATCAATGATATTTCTTAAATCCCCATAACCTGAACTTCCGGGGAAGGTGTCCGGAAATAACCCTCGATCGATGATATGTCAATGTGGAGTCCCTATATATATGAAAAGGAAAAAACGGTTAATGATATTTAATATAAAATATCATATGAACAATAATTTTTATACCTCCAGTGGATGATCTAAAATGATAGGAGATCCGATCGGTAAACCCTCCTCATGACGAAGACCCTATACAAATATATATCATGAATTAATCGATAACAAAATAGTATTAAAAATTAAGTTATAATGATAAGTGACATACCTCAGATCGAATCGGTGAAGTCACCGAAGGGTCAACCGGTGCCCCATCCTGTCGATGACCCTAAGATAATAGTAATATTAAATCTATTTAGTGACATTTTATATATAACGATATTATAATATAATAACAACATTGGACATTGGATATTAAATATAAATTTGAATTATATTCGTACCTCATGTGACTGATGGGATGGTATTGCGGTATCAATAGGGGAGGTCATCCCAATAACGTCGTCCCTCTCCTGTACGAATGGTTCGAATAGTTGTCAGAATAATAACACTAAACGCATTTTATATAAGTAATAAATTAGAAGTAGTTTTACAACCTCAACGACGGGGGTTGGATATGTACGCGTGACGATGTCCTCTAAACGAGTCATACGATCCTCTAATCGAGTCATCTGGGAATAGATATCGTCACGTAATCGAGTCATCTGTGAAGAGATATCGTCGCAAAAACTCGATATCTCACGTAAAATTGTAGCACCCCAGTGCGCTAAGGTAGTGCGGTCCTCCACACTAGGATGCTCGTCCACGGTAGGGTGCTCCTCCACTCTAGGATGGTATGTCGTCCGTGGGCTCTGAACAACAGGGGAACATACATGCTGCTCGATAACAGGAGGCTGAATAGGCTCCTCACGTGTCTCAGAAGTCTCTACGGGTACATCAGAATGTCTCGAGGATGGAGGAGCCCCGTCTGCAGTCGCGGTCGGGGTCGAAGAAGATGAGGAGGAATCAGCATCTGGTAAACCGGTGTACTCACGAATCTCCGCGTACCACGGTAAACCCTCCTCGATGACTGATGGACGAAGAGGGAATGTGACATCCTCCTAATGATGAAGATATATAAGTCAAAATAATTATAATATATAATGAATTAATCGACTTATTAATTTACTAATACATACCGGATCACCAGTGAAAATACGACCGATATGAGTCCAAACAGGGACGTCTCGCGTACGCCACCTCAACATCCGTGGGGACACATAAAGACCGACAAGGTCAATCCACTCGTGTAACGTCTCTAGAGTCTCATATATCCAATACTGCAATATAATCATTTACGATGTAAATAAATCAATTTATATTTTTGCCAATTAATATATATAAATAATAATATAAAACTTACCTGAAATGCGAAAGGAAATCCGTAAAGGTCGTATTTACGGATTTCCTGCATACGTCCAGAACAGACTCTCTCACTCGTCTGTGACATAGAATCGTATGTCATCTGCCAAACAACGACGCCCCAAGGGTAGGAATTAAACCCATCCAAATGATCAACTAACTGTAAGTACTTCGTGGATACCTTCTTTCGTCGATCATTCCCCAACAAAACCATGTGTAGAATATACAACAAGGCGAGCTTGACAGCGTCAATATCGTCATCCCCCCATGCCCTCGACAAGAAAACATGCTCAATGTCGTGATACTGCACCTTCGGACAACCGCGAAAGTACGTAGATCTGATCCTATGTCCGGAGGAGCGAGGAATATATGAAGAAACATCAGTCCGACGGCTAAACGAAAGCCCTGTCACCAACGCAAACTCAAACGGGCTAAACCTCACATCGACCCCGCTAATCCTAAACCAAAACTCGTCTCTGGCAAAGGGTGGATGTAACTGTCGTAGTAGAAATGCATGAACTAATATCCCGCAGAATTTTGTTTCGGGTAAACGAAGGAATGACCCGAAACATGTCCTCTCAAATAGTCGCTGCTGACGCGGGGTCAATGTAGAAGAAATCCGAGATAATGCAGTACGCTGTGCACGAGATATCGCATCTGCCCGGAAGTGTCTGGACTCGTCGAAAATGCGTAGCTCGCTGTCAACTCGTCTTCTTTTGCGAGAAATATCCTGTAACAATCACGTAAAAATTGTTAGATTTTCATATAAATAAATATGTAAACAAATGTAGTAATGAAAAAAATATAAAAAGATGAGAAATATCAAATAATTAAAATGAAAATAACAAAACGTAAGAAATAAGAATAGAAATTCGAATTCTATACAATGAAATACCTTAAAGTGACGATAATCAGAAAATGGTTCGAAAATCTTGAAAAGACGAATCGATATACCCTAAAATGATGAAATTCGAAAAAACGGAACTGAAATTCGAATTCTATATATTGAAATACCTTAAAGTGACGATAATAAGAAAATGATTCGAAAATCTTGAAAATACGAATCGATATATCCTAAAATGGTGAAATTGGGAAAAACGAAACTAAAATTCAAATTCTATACGTTGAAATACCTTAGAGTGAAGATACTTAGAAAATCGTTTGGAGATCTTGAAAATATGAATTGATATATCCTAAAATGGTGAAATTCAGAAAAACGGAACTAAAATTCAAATTCTATACGTTGAAATATTTTAGAGTGACAATACTAAGGAAATCGATCGCAGATCTTGAAAATACGAATCAATATATCCTAAAATGGTTAAATTTGAAAAAACGAAACTGAAATTCGAATTATATACGTTGAAATACCTTAAAGTGACGATACTCAGAAAATCGTTCGAAAATCTTGAAAATACGAATCGATATATCCTAAAATGGTGAAATTCGAAAAAACGGAACTGAAATTCGAATTCTATACGTTGAAATACCTAAAAGTGATGATATTCGAAAAATCGTTCGGAGATCTTGAAAATACGAATCGATATAACCTAAAATGGTGAAATTCGAAAAAACGGAACTGAATTTCGAATTCTATACGTTGAAATACCTTAAAGTGACGATACTCAGAAAATGGTTCGAAAATCTTGAAAATATGAATCGATATATCCTAAAATGGTGAAATTCGAAAAAACGGAACTGAAATTCGAATTCTATATGTTGAAATACCTTAAAGTGACGATATTCAGAAAATAGTTCGGAGATCTTGAAAATACGAATTGATATACCCTAAAATAGTGAAATTCGAAAAAACGGAACTGATATTCGAATTCTATACGTTGAAATACCTAAAAGTGACGATATTCAGAAAATCATTCGGAGATCTTGAAAATACGAATTGATATACCCTAAAATGGTGAAATTCGAAAAAACGTAACTGAAATTCAAATTCTATACGTTGCAATACCTTAAAGTGACGATTCTCAGAAAATGGTTCGGGAAGCGTGAAAATATGGATTGATATATCCTAAAATGGTGAAATTCGAAAAACGAAAATGAAATTCGAATTCTATACGTTGAAATACCTAAAAGTGACGATACTCGGGAAATCGTTTGGAGATCGTGAAAATACGAATCGTATATGCTAAAATGGTGAAATTCGAAAAAACGGAACTGAAATTCGAATTCTATACGTTGAAATACCTAAAAGTGACGATACTCGGGAAATCGTTCGGAGATCGTGAAAATACGATTCGATATATCCTAAAATGGTGAAATTCTAAAAAACGGGACTAAAATTCGAATTCTATACGTTGAAATACCTATGAATTTCGCTAACGGAAAAATCATTTGAAAAATTGAAAAAAACGAATCGATATATCCTATAAACGAAAAAATCAAAATATTAAGTTTAAATAACGTCGTTACATCGTAAGTTGTGTCAAAAAGCATCAAAATTCAAAAACTCGAATTTGAAATTTGAAAAATAGATATACAAAAACCTAAAACAAAAAAAACGGATATAAAATTCGAAAACTACACGGTCAGAAACCGTAGATAAGAAAATCTTCAATTTAACCCCTCATGAAAATTCTTTAATCAAAAAAGTCCACTGTTATATGCCAAATTTCCTAAAACCCCCTGTGCTGTAACGAAACTCATCCGGCTCCCCAAGGTTTTAAAAAACCAACTTCAGCTGTGGGAAAACTCGTGCTGCCGTGGGAAACGCCGTTCCCACGGCAGACTACCGATTCATTTGGCAGCGATTTTCGACCCAATTTTGGTCGTTTTGACCTCCAATTTTCACATACATCAAAGGTAAACATTGTATAACATCAAAGCCCTCAATCAATTCAACCAAAACAACCAAAAATCGAAAGATTTTAAGCAATATTCAAACGTAAACCCTAACATTTCAAAACCAAAATTCTCAATCAAATCTCAATTATTTCAGCAATAACTTGATCCAAACAATATTACGGGAGATATACTAACCTTCTTTGTCATTTGCGGTTGCCGGGAAGCTTCAAAATCGACGGAAATGAGATCGCCGTGGAATTGCCGTGGGAGGTGGAATGCTTTTGGAATTTTCGTGGAAATGAACGCAACTTGCCGTGGGAGGAAATGAAATTTTGCTGTGCTTATAAGGGGGGGCATTTTCGTAATTGCGCTTTTCCCACACCAACTTGCGAAATATCATAAAAACCCGACGTGGGATAAATATTTCCCCGAAAATCCAATGTTTTAAAAAAGCCATTTCACACCCCCAAAAACACATTGTCCATTTAGCTGCCGTGGGAGAAATCTCTTGCCGTGGGAAACTTCGTTCCCACGGCAAGACAGCCGATCCATTCGGCAGCATTTTCGGCCAATTTTTGGTCGTTTCGACCTCCGATTTTCACATAAATCAAATCTACACATTTTATAACATAAAACCCCTCAATCAATTCAACGAAAACAACCAAAAATCGAAACATTTTAAGCATTATTCAACCCGTAAACCCTAAAATTTCAAACCTAAAATTCTCAGTTAAATCTCAATAATATCAGCAATAACTTGATCCAAAGAAGATTGCAGGAGATATACTAACCTTATTTGCCATTTTCGGTTGCCGGAACGAAAGAAAATCGGCGGAAATGACGCTCGCCGTGGGATTGCCGTGGGAGGTGGGAAACTTTGGAATATTCTTGCCGTTGTACAGTGAAAATTAGTTAACTTTATATATGGGGGTATTTTCGTCATTTCACAAAACATGGGCATTTTTGCTTAAACCTAAATTTTTTGGGCAATTTCGCTTTGACCCCTTTAATTTTGTCTATTTTTAATAATTTCCCTTTATGAAATCCAGAGTGCATTAATTATTTGTGTGATAAACAACATACATTTTTTTTTTTGGGAAATTAACAGCATATTTTATTTGCAACGGATTCTCGCATATTTTAGAATTTAGCTTAATTATCATTTTCAGTTCTTGCACTAACGCACAATCTTAAGAATTAGGGAGAAACTGGTCTATACGTTTTTTTAGAGAAAATAATAATATAATAAAAATATATATAAAAAATTTTAAATTTTTAAATGTGTTTATAATATTTTTTAAGATAATATCGTGTTTATTAGATTACCAAGTGTATATGTAAATTACCACTTTTAACTTAGGTATTAAAAGAATACCAAGTTAATGTTGATTTTATTATAATTATATATTTATTTATTATATTTTTAGGGTAAAAATAACTTTATTTTCAACTAATATAACAAATATTTTAGAATAATTATATTTAAGAGTATTTAAGTAAAATAATTTATTAATATTTTTTTATTATCTCTAATCAAACACAATAATTATTTATACTTATTAAGTTTGCTCAAACATGATAATCATTTACATTCAGTAATCTTTTAAATAATTTATTTTCAAGGTAATATTTTAATTTTAATAATAAAACATTATCCAAACCAAATGTCCCTTAAGCATTCCTCCTCTTCCTTGCTTTCTCTTTTTGACAGGTATGTAACCGTAAGCCTTTGCTATGTTTGTAGTATGTAACAACTTTATAATAAAAAAAGAGCAATATTTTGTGTACATATTTATAGTATAAAATTTGGATACACAGATAATATATTATATATGATTATGTATTATTTTATCTTTAATTTAAAATCATTCAATGATATGATGATACGCTCAAATTATATACTAAAAATATGTACGTACAATTTTATTATAAAAAAAAAAAATTGTGTATACAAGTATATAATTGTGTGTGTGTGATTAGATATTATTTTATCATTAATTTAAAATTATTTAATTATATACTTAAAAATATGTACGTATAATTTTATTAATAAAAGAAAATTTTCAACCAATGATTAAGTTCCCATTAATTTCCCTTGTATAAATGATAACTTCTTTATGCACCACCAAATTATTGGTTGGAAAAATTAGAAGGGTGATAATTTTTAGGGTAACTCATTAAAACAGGCTTTTTTTGAGTGGGTTTATACAATATTAACAATATTCTAGGGATATAATTAAGATAAGAAAATGATATCTATTTTACCTCCATCTTTAATTTTATGTAAACCTTAATTACATTTTCTCATTTTCATACACAACTTTAGTTAAAAATCATGAATCCGGGACCAAATTTGTCTTAATCCAAATATAAAATCATTTAATTACATAGTTTCTCATATTTTTCAAAAATCAAATAAGAAGAAATCTATTTTTCTGAAGTCATTATTACTAAATTTATTAGACTGATTTAGTTTTAAAGCAACATTTCGATATTAGTAGAATTAAAGACTTTGTATTATTTTATTATATGAAATCTCCTAAAAATTATAGTTTGGTTGAATGTGTATATGTTAATTATTTTTCTGACCTTCATAAAGCTCACTCACATTTACGATATGTTGTTATTTATAATGACACAATAATGTTATGATACTTAGTCAAACAAACTTACGGTGCAATATCTTTGAATCATTAAGAGATTTTAACTCTTCATGAATCAAATCGAGAATGTATATGATTACTATCTATCATTTATTATATTCAAAATACGTGTAGTCCTCCTTTTGTAATATACATTTTTTCTATATTATATGAAGATAATGCAATTTGTATCATTTAAATTAAAGAAAGACACATTAAATGAGACAAAACCGAACTTTTTTTATCGAAATTCTTTTAAACTAATGAACTTTAATAGAATCAAAAGATTGATATTAAATAAATATGCTCTAGTGAAAACCTTATAAGTTTATTCACTAAGATATTATTAACATCAATATTTGAAAAATTACTATATAATATCAGTATGTGATAACTCAACAAACAACAAAATTAATCCATCTCATCTTATTACAAAAAGGGGAAACATTAATTAAGAGTGAATTCTTGAAATGTGTAACAAATTAGACAAAATATGCACTAAACATTTTTTTTCTTTGACCAAGTCATCCTAATCATGGGTTTTAGAATCTTAAAATATACAATTTGTACTTTATAATCAGGGTTAGGTTTGAATCGAGCCCGTTCGAGCTCGAGTTCGATTCAAATGAGCTTGAAATGAGTCAGCCCTAGTTGAGCTTGGTCGAGCTCGAGTTACTTGTTAAATTTTCTAATTAAAAATTTTGATATAAAATGACATTGTTTTGATCAATATGTATTAAAACGACGTCGTTTTAATAACGAAAAACGAGTTGAATTGAATTCGAATCGAGTTTGAGTTTAGTTTTCACGAACTCGACGAGCTCGAGTTTAGCTACATGTAAACCTAGCCGAGTTTGAGCTCGACTCAGCTTGAATCCAACCCTACTTATAATATGATATAGATAAAAACGATACATATAATGAAGTGTATCAAATTAATACTATATAATAAACATAACAACACGATACATATTACTGATATGAATCGATAATTTTTCAGAAAAAATGATGATATAATAGAAGTATATATAAGAACTTTTTATTTTTCAAAAGTGTTTATGATATTTAAAAAAAAAATGATAATATGTCATTTAAATTTTTATTATTATTTTATTAATTAATTTTGCAAAAGTCATATAATAAGATATGATGCTCAATCATAATATTACAAATTAGATTTTCAATATATAATATAATATATAATTCAATTATCATAATCTCATTAAATTTTCTTAATGAAGTTTTTAATAAAATAATTTAAACATATTTAACCTCTCTTCATATAACATTAAATAATTATTTTTTTTTGTTTTATTCTATGGAGCTCTTTCCTACCCAAGGATAATGTAATTATCCATTCCAAGTGGGAATCCAAGAAGTAATACAACATGTGGATTACCCACCCTCAGTTGTAGTAAGGCGATGGGGGAAACACTGAATGCCCTCTCTCACCCTTTTTCAACCTGAGTTGGTTTCAGCTCTAGAATAAGCGAGCTTTGAGAGTAATAGAAAAATGAAGAATTTTCTCTTTCGTACACTATACTTTCATTCTTTACATTTTAGTCCTCTTTTAATTTCTTCAACTACGTACACAACAAATAATAGAATTATTACCATTGGGAGCCTGATACGAACCTGGTATGCTCAGCCAGCTTCCCTGGAGTGATTGTTGGCCAGAACCTCCCTGTGCAGGTGTACTCAACTCGATCTGCAGAAGCTTCCTCCAGAAGCAACCCAGTTCAAGCAAGCAGAAGTCTCCCAGGGCAAAACCACAGACAACTATGTAATCCAGTTAATATTTAAGCTAGGAGCATCAACACACAACAATATCAACAATTGTATTAATTCAGATTGCTTCAATGAATAAACTGTTCTTCTACAGTACTCAGTTCAAATACATTAATTCAATTCGACATGCGATCTAAACACAACACCGAAGTACAAAATCAAAATCAATCTTCTGCAGTCATCCAAACCCCGAGAGGTTGGCCCCTTCCTGCTGTTCTCTTTCCTCTTAATTGCTTATCCCCTTTTTCTCTTCCTCCTCCCTTTTTATATCCTGCCTTCCCCTGTTGCTTTCCCGCTCTTGTAGTGCCACATCAGGTATAGGAGTTGCTATGGTCCTCTTGGCTTCTGCTGCAAGATTGCTGCTTCTTAGTTGAAACTGTTTTACTGCTTCTGCTCCATTTCCAATGGCCTCATTTTGCTGGTCTTCAGTAGCCTCTCTTGAGCCACCGCTGGCACTCCTTTTCTTGTTAATTTTATTCCTCACATAGACCTTCATCCTAACATCCATAGGCAATTTGTCCCCTTTGAAGCTTTCTCCTTATATATCATGAAAAATAAAAATAACATTAATAATAATACTAATTGTAAGATGACTTACAAATTTGCTCAGCAAATTGTTTGGAACAACAAAGTCCACAAGCAAGAGAAAACTCCAGTCAAACCTCTCACTGTGCTCAAAGTAAGCTTCTGCGCAACTCCCTGCATTACAATATATTCACACAATCCTACTTCCATAAATGCAAGCCCTGATAGTCCTCGTTATTGCACCCTTAAGAAAGATGGAGGTATATGCTATTGCCCTGATTGCCTGTGGCTCTGCGATTAAATCAATTCTACTTCTACTTTTTCGATGCAAAGTAGCACCAAAAAGAAAGACGTTAAGTTTCCCACAACCACAACTGTGAATAACAGAGCTAACGCTGTGCCTTATAGCGCATAACCTGAAGTTAGAAGGAGCCAATTTCAGGCAGTAGCGGCTCAAAAGATGGCATAACTGCATTTCAAGCTGGAGTGCCATTAGCTGCTGTAACAACTACAGCCACTGCAGCTTGTTTGAGTAATGATGAGGATGTGGATTTAGTGGTGCAGGCAACTGTGCAAGTGTGGTAGTTGTGAAGGTGACAGCAGTGGTAGCAGTGGTTTCATGGGTGGCGGAGAAAGTGGTAGTGGTGGTTGCAGTAGTGATGGTTTTGGGGGATGCTGAGTTATACAGCAACTCTTCTGTTATATACAAATAAAAGCTCTGGGAAAACTAGTTGATTTTTTTCTGAAGCTTAAGCTTAAGCTGGTTCTGGGCTCAGTTCGAATCCACCCTTAATTGTAATCCCAACCTACAAATATGATGAAGAATAAGACTGAAATAATATACCAATTGTACGTATAATTATAGAACTCTGTCTGGAGACTGAGGAAGTGAAACTCACTATGTTTATAGGTATGTTTATTATCCAGAATCTGGTATATTGATTGATTCGGTCTCCTTATCTTGGTTCCTTTCCCTCCATCTGTAGTCTGTGAAAAGCAATAATACCTATTGTAACTTCGAACACGAACAAGATTTACTGAGTATAAACTCTTTAATGATATTCACAGAGCTCGATTGACTGCAAATGCTATTGTAAGCAGATGAATACATGTTCTGCAAAAAAAGCAACTGCAAGAAGCAGAGAAAGGTCAGTTATAGGAATACTATGGAAAAAGAAGCACCAATAAAAGATTTTGCCGTGTCAATAGATGCAAAGCTCAAAAAAAGTACACTAGTGGTGATAAAAGCATATGCACACAACAATTAGTACCCAGAATTGGAGTTGTCCTCTCAAGAACAAAAGAAAATAAAGAAACATATGGTATCAACATAATCCTGGTTTCCACAAAAATTTAGTAATAGAATCTTATTAAGTTGATCTAACAGATGGAAACACTTTATAGTGACATTATATTATTAGAAACAGTTATGTCACATTTTAGGTAGCTGGGAAAACGAGTAAAGGAAAACCTCAGTTATCTTTTTCTGGCCATACATAAAGAATATATATTCTTATACAAGAATAGAAATCCATCAGATCTATTAATTAGTAATAGCGAGAGGAAAACATTCAAACAAGAAAATTTGAGAAAATATTCTTTAAGAAGATTTGAAAAAATCATTCCTTCCGCACATTGGATGCAATATTAAAGAAAATTTATCCAAATCCTGACCAAAAGAAAGAAACTTTGGTGCTGGATTTTTCCGTGTAATAATTTTGAAGGCATCAGTACAGAAATCTGGGAAGAACAAAATGACACAGGATGATAAATTGTCAAAATAAGTTTAAGACCTTTAAATATAATAGATTTGATCACCTAACACTGATTAAAGTAAGAAATAGGACAAATTGGGGCCAACAAAATCGAAAACCCCCTTTGATGGTCTGATGAAAGAGATGTTGAAACCCTCAAGAGGTAGCTTAAGTGGTAAAAAAATAGATTATATGTATAAGAGAGTATAAGTTTAAGTATTCTCTAACGACACTTTAGAATTAAATTTTTGACTTACTTGATTCAATGGTTGTAAGGTCAGTTATTGGACCTAAGGTTTGAACAGTTCGGTGTGATTGGTTCAATTTTGAAAGAACTTAGGTGGGGTTCCTTGTTACCCAAAAAAAACAGAGATGTCACACATCAAGTTTCAAGTGACCTCAGCCTGGTAGAGTATAAAAGATACACTAGTTTAAATGATGTATGGTTTACTCATAATCAATTCATCGAAAAAGTACTCTCTAACCAAATGTAATAACAGTGGTTCAAGTATTCAGAAGAGAGACAAAGGCAGGTATATAAAGTGAACGAAATAATGCTTCTGAGTGGCCCAAAAATCCCTGCAATTTGGAATTTGATCTGTATATAACATCACATCCTCACTGGCAGCTTAAATTAAACTTATAAATAAACCATTAAATTAAACTTATAAATAAACCAAAAACCATTTCTCTGAACTAAGGAATTCTCTTGTACACAATCTTTTATACATCAAAATGAATTGAGAAGGCAAAACCTTAGAAGGGCATGACTTTCCATTGAAGAACTCCTTCCATCCAATGATTGAGTTGGATGGCTTCTATAGATATTTACCAAGAAAAAAAAAATGATGGCAAAGACCTAACAAATTTTATGACACATTGATCAAAGGAAACCAGTCATGCCTAGGACAATCCAACTCCCAAATTTCCTTTGAAATTGTCCGTAGTATATCTTCAATCTCCTCCAAGTTCATGTGGCATTTTTCTCCAGCAAGAAACAAATGAACTTTGTCTTTCACAATAATCCAGCTGCAACCTGGACTCTTCTTTATCCCTTTTGATTTCTTGGCCACTCTTACTTGGTTCATATCCTTTGTTTTTCCCAAGATAGAATATATGCTAGACAAGACCACATAAGGGGTTGCACTATCAGGCTGCAACTCAATAAGGTGTCGTGCTGCAAGCTCTGCAAAATCAAGATGTAAATGCATTCTGCTAGCACCAAGAAGAGCACCCCAGACCCCGGCATGTGGTTTAACAGGCATTGAATGGATCAAATCAATAGCATCATCAAGTGATCCAGCTCGACCAAGGATATCAACCATGCATGCATAGTGGTCAGGTTCTGGCTCAATATTATATAAAGATTTCATAGATTTAAAACAGTTTAATCCATCATCTACTAATCCTACATGTGCACAAGCTGACAGCACACCAAGGAAAGTGACTTTATTTGGCTCTAGCCCTTCATTTTCCATCTTCCTAAACAACTTAAGAGCTTCATCCCCGAAGCCATTCTGTGCAAAGCCAGTAATCATTGTGTTATAAGAAACAATATTTGGTGCCTTAATATTTGTAAAGATCCTATATGCATCAGTCAAACCCCCACACTTTGAATACAATGAAACTAAGGTATTTTGAATGGATAAATCAAATTCCATATCCATTTTTACAACATGAGCATGAATCTGCGACCCTTGATTTAATGTCGCCAAACTAGCTGAAGCACTGAGGACGGCACTGAAAGTCATCTGGTTTGGCCTTATTCCTTTTTGAAGCATTTCAATGAACCAGTGGAAAGCCTCCTCATACTCCCCATTATTAAGAAAACCAGAAATGACAGCAGTCCAAACTATATCATCTTGCTGTGGCATCCTTCTGAACAACTCAATGGATCTCTCAACATTCCCTTTGTTAGAAAATCCAGCAATCATAATCGTCCAAGAAGCCATATCCTTTCCTGGCATAATCTCAAAAAGTCTATAAGCCTCTTCAATTTCATTATTGTGCACATAACCTGAAATTAAAGCATTCCAAGAAATCACATCTTTCTTATTAATTAACCAAAACATTTTATCAGCCTCATGAACAAAACCAAATCTACAATACATTATGATAATAGAATTTCCTAGAAAGACATCAAAATCAAACCCCAAATGCAAAACTAACGCATGCACCTGCATTCCCTCCCAATATCTACAAAAATTACCACAAGCCTCAAACATTATAGTCAATGTAGTAGAATTGACCATCACAACTCCTTTTCTCATACTCAAAAACAAGCCAAACCCCTCTTTAAAACATTCACTTTTCATATATCCATTAATCATTGTAGTCCAAGTAACCACATTTCTTTCTGGCATTTTATCAAAAACCTCTCTAGCCTCAACAACCTTTCCCTTCTTACAGTACCCATCAACAATTAGGCTCCAAGAAACCACACCCCTCACCACCATACCCTCAAAAATCCTAAGAGCCTCTTCAAATCTTCCCGTCCTCAAATACCCACTAATCAATGCATTTGAACAAACCGGGTCACGCCACTTAACTGGCAAACTAAAGTACAACACCTCCGCCCTATCAAACATCCCACTCTTAACAAAGCCCGTAACCATGGCCGCGTAAGACACCTCATTACGGTGCGGCATCCTCTCAAACAACTCATATGCTTTATCTACGTCACAATTGTTGTTAATGTAAGCCGTGATCATCGCATTATACGAAGCGGTGTTTCTTTGAGGAATTTCATCGAACAGTTTCTGTGCCTTTTCAATTAGGCCATTTTGCCCGTAAACCGTGAGCATTGCTGTCCAGGAAACAGTACTTTTGCGGGGCATGCGATTGAATATTGACTCAGCTTCTTTGATATTTCCGTTTCTTCCATTAAAAGTGATCTGTGTGTTGCAGTAAATAAGAAAGCTGTCACTTTTTCGGGCTTTCGCAGTAGAGAATTTTGAGTAGTGAAGTGAAGAGCAAAGACGAGAGCGATGTCTACACAGCAGTGTAGTCGCTCGTTTTCTAAGCATAATAGAGAAGTTTTTGAATCACGGAATGCAGCTAACAGCGCGCTCGGTTATTGAGAATTAATGATGGAGATTAAAATTGGGATGTGCCAAAAATACAGGCCCAACTCAACTAATTTAGTTCTCTTAAAGCAAGAAATATTTACCCAATTAGATTCATCACTCATCAGCATCTTGTTTCATTGATATCATGATATAGTAAAACTCAAGGTTTCATTTTCTTTCTTCTTTGGGAGAAAATTTCAGTCACAAACACAACTCGATCTGGGAGAAGATCAGCTAAGTGGCTCCATTCCATTGTTGCCAGTATATTTGCAGATTGCTTGAAGCAGACTGCTTTGAATTGTTCCCAGGTTTAAAATTGTTATGCGTATTATTTCCATTTCCAATTCTGTGTTCTATGAACGCATCAAACACATTGAAGTCGATTGTGACTATGTTCGCATTCAACACCAAGCCAAACTCCTTCAGTGTAGATTCGTTCCCTTCCATAAGCAGTTAGCAGATGTGTTAATTAAGCCGTTGATACTGCTTAATTTCATACAATATTTCAAATCATTAGTTTGAAGAAGGCTGACCCATCATAGCCTGACGGAGACACCATAGAATGTCCAAATAAAAAGGCCAAATGACTGTAATGACAAGTTTCTATCTTTTAATTATAGAAATATTAAATACCTATCCATGGTTGATTAAATTTAACAGAACTTTAATGTCTAAAAATTTTATCTCTTTTTATCCCCCTAAACTTTAAAAACTAAAATTTTTCCTTAGTTTAAGTTTTAAAAACTGACAGTTTCATCCTAAGATTTGGTTTTGAAATCTCTGGCGACCTCTCTGACTCCATTGTTGACGACCTCTCTCTCCTGAAGCATTCTTTCCTTCCAATGATCTCTTTTCTCCCATTTGGAGGGTCAATCGGTCTCAGAGACGTCTTGGGAGACGAAGTTCTTTGTCGGAAAGACCATCGTCTTCCCAGACGAAGACGAAGCCGTCGTCTTCGTTTAGAAAGACGATGGTCTTCTCGATGAAGAACTTCGTCTCCCAAGGCGTCTCTGACGCCGATCGATCCTCCAAATAGGAGGAAAGAGATCGTCGGAAGGAGAGGATGTCTCGAGAGGGAGAGGTTGTCGGTAATGTCGCCGGAAATTTCAAAACCAAACCCTAGGGTGAAACTGCCATTTTTTAAAACTTAGGCTAAGGGAAAATTTTAGTTTTCAAAGTTTAGGGGGATAAAAATAGATTATATTTTAGTTTATTTTGTAATATTATAGAGAAAATGATGATTTTACCCTTACCATCGTTATTTTTAACTGGTCATGGGTAGGTATTTGATATTTCCATAGTTAAAAGGTGGAAACTTGTCATTACAACATACCTTAGGTGGGAAATAGTCGTTTGGCCAAATAAAAATGTATGAGTAAGCTTTGATGTCATTATCACATCAAAGCATAGACGAATTATTACGAATCTGACCTTCGATTACAAGCATTGGTCACATTTACTTTACAAATTTCCTAAAGGCCAAAGGTTTTATTCTCACCCAAAGTTTGATGTAACCCAAGTCACATGGGTCAATTTTTAAAAACCTAAAGTTTCACTCATAATTTATTTTATGTTAAATTTTCAGTTTAGATTCGTTCCCTCCCATAAGCAGTTAGCAAATGTGTTAATTAAGCTATTGATACTGCTTAATTTCATACAATATTTCAAATCATTAGTTTGAAGAAGGTTGACCCTTCATCTCCTGAGGGAGACAAGATAGAATGTCCAAATGAAAGTTCGAGCAAGCTCAGATGTCATTATCACATCAAAATATAAGTGGGGCTATTACGAATCTGACCTTTGATTACAAACATTGGTCACATTTTTTTTTTTCCAGATTTCCTAAAGGCTAAAGGTTTTATTCTCACCCAAAGTTTGATGTAACCCAAGTCACACGGGTCAATTTTTAAAAACCCAAAGTTTTACTTATAATTTAATTAAAATTTTAATTTATTTCCATTTCATTTTAAAATTTATGTTAAAGTTTCACTTAAAAACCCATCATAGCCTGAGGGAGACACAATAAAATGTCCAAATGAAAGTTCGAGCAAGCTTTGATGTCATTATCACATCAAAGCATAAGAGGGGCTATTATGAAGTTGACCTTCAATTACAAGTATTGGTCACATTTTCTTTACAAATTTCCTAAAGGCCAAAGATCTTATTCTCACTCAAAGTTTGATGTAACCCAAGTCATGCGGGTCAATTTTTAAAAACCTAAAGTTTCATTTATAATTTAATTTATGTTAAAATTTTTAATTAGGATTAAGGGTAAAATCGTTACTTTAATAATATTATTAAAAATATATATAATTCATTGATTTCTTCCCTTAGGTTTTAAAAGCTAATATCTTCACTTTTGTCTAAAATTCTTCAGTTTTAAAATATCACATTCTCCCTCATCTTTTTCCTATTCCATCACAAACAAAGATCTGGATGTTGATATTAGAAAATGTCTCGACAAGAAGTAGAGGGCCACAAACTTCTTCGTGAAAGAAGATTTAGACGCCAATATTAGAAAATGCATCGGTAAGAACCTAACAAAGATGCGTCTTTATGATCAAAGATCTGGACAACCTTCGTTAGACATGTTTTAGACGAATGCCATCTAAATCTTTGTCATCGATTTGGATAAAGATCGTCATGCGTTTGTCACCAATCTTTGTCCAAATTGGTTGAGACTTATGCCAATATGGAGCCTTGATCGATACCTGGCTAGAGAAGTCTAGATCAGTCGTCCGTGAGGTGAAGATCAGTGGTTGGAGAGATGAAAATAAAATGTCAGGTTTGGGGGGTCATTGTGATTTTTCAAAACTGAAAAATTTTAGTTAGGGGTGAAGTTGTTAGTTTTTAAAACCTAGGGAGAAAATTAATGAATTATATATATTTTTTAATATTATGATTAAAATGATCATTTTATTTCTAACCCCAACTGAAAATTTTAATAGAAATTAGGTCATGGGTAAGAATTTAGGTTTTTGTAAATTAACAGGTATGAGTTGAAGATTATATCAAACCTTGGGTGGGAAAAAGTACTTTGGCCTTCCCTAAGATCAAGAAAGACATATAAACTTTTACACTTACATTATGTCAAAATATTTTTTTGTGTATTATTTTATAATAAATTATGTCATTTCTTAACATTTGACAAAGTGTTTTTTTATAATGAATCATATAGTTATATGTTGTGTTTTAAAATGACTTTATCTATTACACAGTTTAGGTTGATTTAGATCGAATCAAGTTAACAAGAAAATATTTCAATTTAGTTTGACGTTGAGAAATTTTGACACAATTTTACTTTGAGTCGAATTAGGGTTTAGAGTCTTTAATATAAAATCTAAATTGATATGATACAAATATAATATGATAACACAAATTACCAAGTCTAAGTTATATTTGCTTTAAGTGAAACTCGAGAAAATTTTTCATTCAATTATATCTATGCGTGTTAATCTAAGCTATATTTATGAGAGAAGTACATCTATTCATAATTTTTCTTGACAATTTGTTAATGAACAATGTTATATATATATATATATACAATTAAGTATAATAATAATATATTATTATATGATTAAATATTATTTTATTTTTACGGTTTGAGTGATTTTCAAACTAAATTATAAGTCGTATTTTTTAAAAATATATATAATTGTATTTGATAAAATTTTTCGATAAACAATTAGATGTATAGTTTGTTTTTTTATATTTATTTTATTATTTTCTTTATATGTATATTTCATATTTATTTTACATGTTTATATTATGTTATATAGAAAATTATAATTCAATTAATATTATTAAATAATATATATATATATTTAAAAGTGTATAATTTTAATAAGTTTAAACTGTAATCTAAATTGAATCAAACTGTATTTTTTATTTTCATTTTGTTTGGTTTGAAATCTAAAATGATTTAGTTTGGTTTTAAAATTTTTCAAATTTAGTTTGAAAAAACTTTTAAACTGTATTAAACTAAATTATGTATATTTCTAATTTAATTATATAATAACACATAATATATATATAATATATATATATATATATATATATATATATATATATATATATATATATATATATATATATATAATTTTATTAATAGCAACAATACGTGCATGTCGACCGATTTAGTATCCATGGTAGGAAAAGCTAGAACTCAAAAAGACAAGTTCAATTTCATCAACTACAAAGTTCTTATGTGAATTACAAAGTGAATTAATTAAATAAAATAAGCAAAGATTCCAAATTAAAATATTCCAAAAACTTAGGGGAAAAAAGACCGTACACCATAGTGTATATCTATCAAATCAAAGGGCAAGTTTGGTATTTGACAACAATGTGTATATCACCAAATCCCTCTTGCTGGGATCAGAAAAGGCCAAAGGACTTATCCCTTTCTAAATTATATTGTATTCCCAAATTTTTATTTTTTAAATTTAAAAGTTTTATTTATCTATTTATAAATAATTAAAATTAATACAATTTTAATTTTTTAAAATTTTATTTTATTTTTTTCTAAATTAAAAATTAATCATTTCTCTTTTAGATCAAATTTTAAAAATAATATTTATTTTTTTAGGGTTTAATTTTTAAACTTCAGTACTATCATTGATGGTCTTTCTTTAATAATATCTTTCCTCTCATCTAAACTTCTAATCGATGTTAATAATCATTTTCTTAGAAAAAGATTAATATTTTTTTCATCTTTTTTAAGGAAGATAAAGAGTTATATTCTCAATTTCGATCAACGTTAATTAGAATCGAAGTGAGAATAAAAACATCATCAAAAGAGAGAGGTATCTAATGATAATGTCAAAATTTAAAAATTAAATCCCAAAAAAAATATTAATTTTTACAATTTGACTTATAAAAAAATAAATTAGTGGTTAAAATTAAAAAAAATAAAATTTAAATTTATTTTTAATATTACAATTTGAATTTAAAACTAATATACTTAATTAGCTATCGGTGGGTTTTTATAAAATTAAAGACGTTGGTGAGAATAACACCTTTTGGCCGATCAAAAGATGCAAAAAAAAGCCAGAGTAATTGTCTCTCTCGTCAAAATGAAAACCTCTTCAAAGAAACAAAAACAAAAAATGTTTCTATTTTTAATATAAAGCATTTGGTCTCTTCTTTGGGTTCATTTTTTAGTAAGTTTTCACTCCTCTCTCTCAGCTGAGTTTCCAGGAGTTATTGAAGTTGTTTATTGTGTTATGTTCTGGATTGTTTTCTTTTAGAATTTGGGTTTGTAATTTTGGTGCATTTGGCCTTGAATTTCATTTCAATTTCTGAAAATTACTACTCTTTTGGCCATTTCTGGCGAGGTCCACTTTATTATTTTATCTTTTTTAGATTCTTATGCAAGTGGGTTTGTTTTATTTGAGGATTTTGTGAACTTGGTCCGGAGTGGTAGTTTTTACTCGTTTCATTTAAATTTGATCCATTTATGCTTTAGCTGCTTCTTGAGATATCCACTTTCATATTTGTAAGTTTATATTGGTTTTGATTCGGAACGTTTATGTATAGGTCAAAATTGGTTCATTTCAATTGATGTCATTTAAATTTGACTTATTTTTTTAGTAAATATCTTAGCATATCCCCATGTCTGCCTGTGCTTACTCATTTACAATTTTTCTTTTTTCTGTATGAGGGTATGAGTCTGAGCTGTTTTTTGTGAGCTATTGTTGATTGAAAAGGATGGAATTTTCTTGCAGTTTTTTGCGGCAGCTTTGGAGACTGAATTTACGGGTCCTCCATTTGGTTGAGGTCAGTGTTTGAGGTTTGTGATGGCTATTTATGGAAAATTAGTTTGTTTTGTGTGCTCTGTTTGACTATTGTTTCTTGATTTGTTTTATATGGTTGTGTTGTGTATAAATTGAAGTGTATTTGCCTTTTGTGTAGTGCAGAGTTAGTTTACTTACACTGGGGAAAGTTCAGTTTTACTTGTGAAATGCAGTTTTTCATATAAAGGTTAGATTGATAACATCTGAGTATGAGCAGTAAATCAAAGACTTGATGGAATATATGATGAAATTTAAGGGTCTTAATGAGCTAGCGGGAAAAAAAAAGTCTGGAAAAGGGGTTTTGTTTAATTATTCGATAGAACTACACTTTCTGCTTTCAGTTTGGGGAGTGTTCTGTTGACTACTTGAAAATAAAAAACCGCTTTTCCCCTAAAGAAAGGGGACTGGTTATTGGGTTCCTGTGAGAACACAGATGGAGAATATGGGACCATTTGATGGTGGTTCAGGGAGCTCTGCTTCTGAAGATCCATTCAACTTTTTGGAGCTTATGAATCTTGATTCCTATGCTGGTTGGTGCAACAGCTCAGCTGCAACAGAACAGATGTGTGCATCCTATGGGTTGTCATCGTTTCAGTCTATGCCTTATGACAATTTTGATGCAGTAAATTTCATCAGACCAAATACTTATGCAGTTCCTGATGGTGGTGGCACATCAAATGCTATGGGAAGTTCATACAATCGTGGAGACAAGATGGTTTTTCAAAAAACAATCACTGCATCTTGTAATTCATTGGATCCCAATGATGTGAATGATTTGGTTCATAAACAAAGTAATGGTGGTTATCAAGAAAAAAATGTCTCAGACATCTCAAGTTTGTTTTTTAGGCCAGTTCCTCTATCACTTGATGAGAAGATGGTTAGGGTATTGTCTTTCTTTAAAGAGTCATCTGGAGCGGGCATTTTGGCACAGGTTTGGGTTCCAATAAAGCGTGGAGATCAGTATGTCTTGAGCACTTCTGACCAACCCTACTTGCTTGATCAAATGCTTACAGGGTATCGTGAAGTGTCGAGGGCATATACCTTTTCCACAGAAACGAAACCAGGTTCTTTCCCAGGACTTCCTGGTCGAGTATTTATTTCTAAAGTTCCTGAGTGGACTTCAAATGTTGCTTATTACAACAAGGATGAGTACTTGAGGGTGAGACATGCCGTTAATCATGCCGTCCATGGTTCTATTGCTGTACCAGTCTTTGAATATCCTGACATGTCTTGTTGTGCTGTGCTGGAACTTGTCACTTTGAAAGAGAAGCCCAATTTTGATATAGAGATGGAAAATGTTTGCAATGCTCTTCAGGTTAGTTTATGCTCTTCATAGTTTCACTCTGGACTTCTTTCTTTTAGTAGTTTCCTTGGATTTTTTCTTTGATTTTCTTGCTATGCAATTATATGTAAAAAAACAAAAATATGTTTTTTTGCCTGGATTCCTTACATGGAGTCTGAAGAATATGGTGGGGAAAAGATATGGTTTACTGTGGAAAAAAATGGTTTTAATTCAGCAGTTAAAACAGCCCATAAATAAAACTGCCAAGAACTCTAACCAAAATGATGTTTTTTTCCTTTATGATGTGTTGTTATTTTCTTCCAGTCTCTGCATAGTTTCATTTGCGCATCATTTAATAGAGTGTGTGTGTGTATAAAACATTTTTTGGCATATTTATAGAAGTATGTTTTGTTATGAGAATCCTTGTTTGCAGCTGGAGTCATTGCTGCAAGGATGTGTTATTTAATCCTTATTATAGTTTAAGTAGCATATGTTGGCCCATGTTCTGTATTAGAAAAATGAAATAAAGAGAAGGAAATAATATTTGAGTGATTTTGCTGTGTCAGTTCTCTACAGATATTGTAGAAGCCATTGAATGATGATTGTTTCAAGATTTGAGTAAACATCTGAAACTCTATGTGCTTGTTGTGCAAAGCTTTTTAAGCTGTCATTGACATATGGCTATACTTATAGACCTAACAAATTAGTTTACAAATTACTTCTAATGTGTGGATTTAAACTTTTTTAAAGTAGTGTTTGATGTTATCAAGAGATCTTATTGATTGACATTCTTTTGGCAGGCTGTCAATTTAAGGACTAATGCTCCTCCTCGTCTTCTTCCACAGGTTTTTTCTGAACCTGAAAATTTTCTTTTTGGTTCATATATATTTGCTTTAAAAACTAAATACATAAGAGTAAAATGAAAATGAAAAGAAGAAGCACATCTTTTTTGTGTTTCCTTGGGTAGAAGAATTGGATAGATTTTTTTGCTTTTTTTAATCTTTTATATTCCAGTGCATCTCAAGGAATCAGAGAGCTGCCTTAGCAGAGATCAGTGATGTTCTACGAGCTGTATGTCATGCACATAGATTGCCACTGGCTCTAACATGGATTCCTTGTAATTACAATGAAGAAGCGGTTGATGAAATCATCAAAGTAAGGGTTAGAGAGGGTAATACAAGCTCAATTGGTAAAAATGTGCTATGCATAGAGGGAACAGCTTGTTATGTACATGATAGAGACATGCAAGGGTTCGTACATGCGTGTGCAGAGCATTATCTTGAGGAAGGACAAGGTACAGCTGGAAAAGCTCTTCAGTCAAAGCACCCCTGCTTCTTCCCTGATGTGAAATCATATGATATTAGTGAATATCCACTTGTCCATCATGCACGTAAGTTTGGGCTGAATGCTGCTGTTGCAGTTGGGCTTAGCAGCACTTACACTGGTGATGACAATTATATACTTGAGTTCCTCCTCCCTGTCAATATGAAAGGGAGTTCAGAGCAACAACTTTTGTTAAACAGCCTCTCAGGTACTATGCAGAGAATCTGTAAAAGTTTGAGAATGGTTACAGAGGAAGAATTGGTTGGGAATAAAGGGTCTAAAGTTGCATCTCAAAACGAAACAATTCCAAGTTTTTCGCAATTGTTAATGACAAGGAGTTCTCTGATGGCATTATCAGAGGGTGACTTTAACTCAATTGAGCCAATGCCCTCAAATATATCTAATTCTGAAAATCATGAAATAGAATCAGATGGTCCTCTTGAACAGGTATTATTTTTGAACACATCATTTTTTCTTTTTCTTGATGATATAGGTTTTCTCCAATTTGTTTTCCAAGACAATGGGTAATTCTATGCCTTTTTACCCGCATGTAAGTGCTGGTATGATAATTGCATGATGTGGCTTTGTGGTTGGCATTCTGCCATGTTTTTGCCAATTGAATTTGCATTATATCTCTATTCAACTTTAAGCTTTAAGCTTTAAGCCTTATTATCACAAGGAAAAAAAATCCTTTTCTGAAGCCCATTTATTCCTTTTTATTTCTAAAAAAAATTTATAAATACTATGATTTGATGTGACAAATGATGTTGGATGATTTCTCCGGTAGTTTTTAGAAATGTCTGTCTTGGTTATGATGCACTTGGTGACATCGTTGATCTTGATATGGTCCTGCATATCTCTTAAAATTGAACTAGGGGTAGCATTGGTCTTTTTTACACCATCTCATCTGTTATATGTGCAAGGTTCAATTGATAGAGCATAAGACATGTCTAAATTTCATTTTTATTTTCCAGGTTTTGTAGTTAAAGAAGCATATAAGCAAGTAATGAAGGGAGATTTGTGATGTTAAGTGATTATTTGAGTCTTAAAAATATTTGGGAGTGAAACCACTGTTCCAGGATTGTATCTGGTCAATAATGACTGTCTCCTTTTCTTTTATATTAAGTGGCAGTTGATAATATGTTCCTTAGTAGAGATACTGAGGGACTACTTCTGAGAATCACCCTGTGTAAAGAGACATATCTACCAAAAACCATATAATAATAGAATAAATCAAAATGTAAGAAGTGATTTCTTGGTGCATCATTTAATCAAATGTTTACAGCTGAACTTGTGTTTTTACATTTCTTCTAGGTGAAGATTGGACCACGACGACATCTGGACAAGAAGAAGAGTACAGCAGAGAAAAATGTGAGTTTGAGTGTTCTTCAGCAATACTTTTCTGGGAGTCTTAAGGATGCTGCGAAAAGTATTGGTGGTGAGACTTCATGTTGCATGTCATGTGTATCATTAATGTTAAATCGGTTTTTAAAATTTATGCCATCTTTGATCTTTAACACCATATCAAATTTCATGCCTGTTTTTTCTGGAAGTCATTAAAAAAGGCTTTTGCTTGAACTCAAAACTGAAATAGCATTAGATTTATATATATCAGATTCTTTGAAAAATTATTAGAAGTTATAATCACTGCTGTCACTAGAAAAGCATTATTGATTTGTATTTTCACCTTTTGCCTAGTATAATGGTCAAATTCTGGGGATGTTAAGTGCTTCTCAAATTTCGGTCTTTGATGGGACCTGTACTGAGTGTATATCTTTCGACTTTTTGAAGTTCTAAATGTAGGTTAGTCAGATTTGTTAATAAATAATATGCACAATGTGAATTAGATACTTATGCTGGTTATGATTGGTATTATTAGATATCATGGAGAAGTTCTTGTTATAACCTTACAGTACCAGTTTGCAACTCTGTATATCCCATCAAAAACATTTTTGTATGGAAGACAATCATGGGCTGATATTCTTTTGAGACAATCTATTGCCTTTCAAATTTCTTGTTCTCTTGCAGTCTGCCCGACCACACTGAAAAGGATATGCAGACAACACGGGATCTCTAGATGGCCATCCCGCAAGATAAACAAAGTGAACCGTTCATTAAGGAAAATACAAACTGTGCTTGACTCTGTTCAGGGGGTGGAAGGTGGATTAAAGTTTGACCCAACCACTGGTGGGTTTGTGGCAGCAGGCTCAATCATTCAAGAGTCTGATGCTCGGAAAAATTTTCTCTTCCCTGACAAAAACCTGCCCACCAAGAATCGCAAGCCAATAACCCAAGATGCGGCATCAATACCTCTATCCCCTCGTATAGATGGAGAAAAGTCTGCGGTGAAACTGGAGGAAGATGAATGCAGCTTGTACAAAAACCAAGTAGGCCCTGGAAGGAGCATGATCTTTCCAAATAGCTCTGAGAGACATCTAAATAGATCTAACATATTTCTGATTGATTGTAGTGAAGAATCCAAGTTGTTTGGAATAGACACTGGACAATTTCAGCCTGCTAAGCATGGTACTGCAGCTTGCGTTACTCCTGAAAATGGCTCCATGGGTTCTTGTTTTGCAAAAGGACAAAAATCGGCTCTGAGCAAGGCAGGGTTGAAATTAGAGAATTCTGACTGCCAATATGTGTCTCAGTGCTCAAGCTCCGTGGCTGCTGTGGAGGGGATGGATACCAGAATGGAGGTTTATAATGGATTGATCGAACATAACCAATCTACATCAAGCAGGACAGACTCATCAAACTGCTTGCTGGTACATGGTAGTTCATCAAGCTCTCCAAGCTTTGAAGAGGGGAAGCATTTGAAAGTACAACCAAGTTGTGGTGACAGTAGTACTAAAATTACTGTGAAAGCTAATTACAAAGACGATATCTGTCGATTCAAATTTGAACCCAGTGCAGGGTATTCCCAATTGTATGAAGAAGTTGCAATGAGACTCAACTTGCAAAATGGTATCTTCCTGCTCAGGTATCTAGATGATGAAGAGGAATGGGTGATGTTGGCCTGTGACTTGGATTTGGAGGAGTGTGTTGAGATAATGGAATCCATTGGCACACGAACTGTGAAATTGCTTGTTCGTGATATCTCTTGTGCCGTGGGCAGCTCCAGCAGTAGCAGTTGCATGTTGGCAGGCTCTTCATAGTTAACGAGTAACATCGAGCCAATCTTTTTATCCAGAGCTTTCATACAAGGTGATGTTCTTCCCATAAAGTTGGGAAACTCAGGCCTTCCTTCTTAGTATTTAGCAGTACTCATAAAATGAGGAATCTCTGCCCTTTGGTGTAAGTTAGTGTAGTCAGAATGATAAGTTACACAGAAAAGCCTAGATGATTAGATCATAAATGTCAATGTATTATAGGTCTGTATATGTTAGAAATAGTGATACTTGTAGAATAGATGCATGTATGAGACCTTGCATATTAACTTTGATAAGAATGAAATTGTGTATGTTAAAGGCATGCTATTGAAACTCCGGTCCAATGACTGATACTACAATCAGTAAGCTAAGAGTTAAATTTTAAAATGTTTTCAAACGAGATTAAGCCCTTATTCTTATGCTTTAAGCCTTTGCAATCAAAATTATCTCTGAGACTGTTTTATTTTATTGTTGGTGGGGAAATTGTTTTCAAACCCGAGAATTGAGATCATGATTGAATATTGTAATATGAAACTGTCACTATAACTGTTTTAATGTCTCTTTCCTCTGATAGAATTACCGTTTTAATCTCATTTAAAAAAATGCTATCTTGAGTGATAAAACAGTAAATTTTATATATAAAAAAATATAAATTTAAATCTTTTTTGATAATATATTAAAATTAATTTTTAATTTACTTAATTCGGCTTAACTTTGTGGAGTTCCTTGTCAAAGGAAAAAATCTCTCTACCAAAGCAACCCTTTTTTAAAATTTATTTAATAAATTACTAAAAAATTGTGATCCTTAAAGAAAACCCGAGAGCCTCCTGTATTTACGTCGTTTCCTTTTTTGTTCTTTTGGCGAAACTGTAATGTCGTGTCTCTGCAACTCTAGCACCGATGGAATCCAATGCGCAATCTCCTCCAGGGTTTTTACAAAAATTAATTTTTTCAAAATGTAGTTTAATTTGTTTGATGTTTGTTGTTTTTGGTGCTTTGATCGTTTGAGTTTCGTTAATTGTTCTCGGATTAAGATTTGACGTTCGGCTCTGTTTGGTTGTTGCGAAATTGTGAGAAATTTTTTTTTTTTGAAGGTTCTAACTTAACACTTAAAAGTCGCAGGTAAGTTCATATAAAAGAAAATTCTGTAGTTATCAATTTTTTTCCAAAGAAAAATTTTTATTTTTGTGAGATGATTACATGAAGAAAGATGAGGGAGTTGATTTCTGACGGTTGAGATTTCGTATTACAAATGCGATTGCTGGTATTAATTATAGATGAAAGGGGTGTAATCTTTAACTAATTAAAATTCATTTGATTCTATTTGTTTTCGTTCGTTTATTCTTAGTTATATATATGTGAGAATTCAGGTCCGACTGAAAAATTTTGAATGGTTATTAGATTACTTTTTTATTGATTTAGTTTGGCTGAGTTATGGAAACATTGAATTATTCTAATAATCGGAAAATGGAGGTTTCTGCCTTCCACTTTCTGTTTCTCTAAATCCAATTTCATTGCTGTTATTACACTTTAGTGAATGCTGTTGTAAAACTTTTTCTTGAGTAGCTTTCTTGGTCTAAATTCAATATTTATGTGTTTTTATGGTTTGTCATGGTGCCAAAGTTTCCATTTCTGAAGACTTTGGAATGTGCTTTCTCTTTTGGTTTTGATCTCATTTCTACTTGGGTTTTTGAAGTTGAATTAAGTGATTTGACGTTTGCAGGTAACAGCCCTCCTCCAAAACCTTGGGAGCGAGTAGGTGCTGCTTCTGGGCCGACACCTTTTAAGCCCCCATCAAGTGGCAATACAAGTGATGCAGTTGAGTGTTCAGGAACTGCGAATTCTGGAGGAATTGTTTCTACTTCTGGTAGGCCTGCCACTATTAATAGAAATTCTCTTGGTCGGCCTCTTCCATCAAGGCCTTGGGAGAAAAACTATGGAAGCAACAACTATAGAGGTAAATATGAATCTTTCGTTTGAAAGAAACAGAATTCTGATAATACTGGTGTAAAAGGGACTACCTCTGCCTTTGAATTGTCGCTATCCAAGGTTAATAAAAGAAGCATATCGTAAATATGATAATTATCAATGTGATATTGAGTGGCTCCTTTTTCTGTTTTTCCATTGACTTCTTTCTTTAAACTTTTATTTCCTTCCTAACTCAGGTTATGGGTCTACTATGAACTACACTTCTGGCATAGGTTCTGGAATGTATGGTTCATATGGTGGTTTGGGAGGAGGCATGTATGGTGGAGGGATGAATGGTAATGGCATGTACAGGGGAGGTTATGGTGGGCTTTATGGATCTGGGATGTACGGGGGTGGAATGTATAATGGTGGTTTTGGAGGTCCAATGGGTGGTTATGGAATGGGTCTGGGAGGCCCTTATGGTGTTCAAGATCCAAACAATCCATCTGGCGGTCCTTCATCCCCTCCTGGGTTTTGGATATCACTTCTTCGAGTGGTATGGTTATTTATACAGTTTTATGAATTGAGTTATTTCTTTAGTTAACTACTCAACAACGAATTGTTGTCCATGTGTATAATAGGAACTTTTGTGAACTTACACTATCCAATAGATATAGCTCTTGCCTAGGGGTGGATTCAAAGCTAGCTTGTTTGAGTTTGATACGAGTTTTGTTCGAACGAACCCTAACCCGAGCTAAAATATATTAATTAGTTTTTTTAAATGACTCTACACAAGCCACAAGGAAACCAAATTTGAGTGAACGAGTCCGAAATAGGTTTGGCTTGTCTACATAAACCCAAGCCAAATATGAACTCCCGATCCATGAAACGAGCCTAATATGAATGAGTTATTTTCCAGGCTAGATGAGCCTGAGTTGAGTCCTCTCGAAAGCGAGCTTCACCTTGTTCGGGGTTGATTATGACCAATGCTTAAATGTTGGATTATTATTATGTCTCTTTTTAAGAGTCTTGCCTTCATAGAATTGACTTTATGTCACCATTTATCTGGTTACCATAGTTTGCTTCTGATCAATGCTGTCACTGTTCTTAGTTGCTTGCTTTCGGTTAACTTTTCCTGTATACAATCACTAATTTATCAGAAACAACAGATATTGGATATTGGATATTGGATATTGGTAAGAGCTATGAGATATCGGTTTAATGTGTTATATGTTGAAATTTCCTTTAAAGAGTCTCTGGCTATAATATATTAGCGACGCTTCATGTATTAGTTGTTTGTGGGATTTTCTTTCTGCTGTGCGATCAGTCATTCACAGGTTTTGTTCTGTATGACAGATGCAAAGTGTAGTAAGCTGTTTTGGCCAGATCTCAATCCTTATTTATCAAAATACACAGGCCTTCCACATGTTCATTACTGCACTTCTTCAGGTATTCTCCCCTTTTGTTTCCAATCTTTTGCTTTTTATGTTAATTTGAAAATGTAGAGTTGGCTTCCTGAGGGATATGAGGCCATAAAGATGCAAAAAACATTTTGATATGCTCGTTTGTTCATGATGAATTATACCAAATTATCCAGGCCATGGTTTTAACAACTTGCCATTACTTCAAGATAGCTATGGCAGACCAGCCTTGCGGTTGTTTTAGCTTCATTCACATATTTCTTAACATCGCTTTTGCATAGTGGACACCTATCTAGGTGTACTACAGTATATTTTCATAACACATCCATTATGATCGGACTTTCTGAAAAGTTTCATGTTTAATTGTTGTCATTTTGATGCAGCTTGTCGATCGCACTGGTTTATTATACGGAGAGTTAGCTAGATTCGTACTGAGAATACACGGAATCAAACGAAAGCCAAGGAAGGCTTACCCCCCAGGTCCTAATGAACCAAATGGCATGAATGCAAATCAGAACTCTGTTGAGGGACCAAGGGCTGCCCCTGCAGAGTCTTGGGACAATGTATGGAGAAACAATCTTGGTTAATGAATCAATCCTAACAGCTCAGTTTAGGAAACTTAGTTACCCCTGCCAACTGTGTATTGAACATTACATGATCGTTTGTCAAACATAATGTCTTGCACAAGTGATGTAATTCTATAGAAGACTTCTGGGCAATTCTTGCCCGAAAGTCGAACCCATTTTGCACTCATCAATCCTACTTCCCCACAGAAATACATGAGATTATATGGTATCAGGTTTAATAGATAAATCTAATTTGATTTTTGGTTCAATGCTACAAGAAAACCTCTTTATATTGTATCCAATGGTGTAAAAATTTGCACTCGAGAACAGATTTGAGAAGAAAATTGAGGGGGATTATCAATATATACATAATATATGACAGGTGGAAACCGATATTTGCTTTTAACAAATAAAATTGCTGTAATATTTCTGACCGGAAACCATAATTTCTATGTAATCCCAAGGGAAGAAAGATATTTTGAACTTCCCAAGGGCAACTATTGTCTCCAATAAATAATTTACTGTTGACATAAACAATTGCATAATGAAGATATAATGAATATGGTCGAAGTTACATTACAATTGATGGCTTCCACATCTCTATGCAGCTCCAATAATAATGGATACTCCTTGGGAAGCCTTGTTTAACAATTTTCAGCCATCTTTTACATGAATGACACCTGCAAAAACTAGACAGCAATGGGATTAACAAGTATGAAATTGACATTGGGCCTCCATGGTTCTAGTTTTTGGTCAGTGGATGGCATACCGCAGAAGGTGAATTCCAAGATTGTTTTTCTTTCGTTGGTTCTGGCTATCTATTCAAGCGTTCGTATTCTCCAGCAAACCCATATGTTAACCAAACAATTTTTTTGTTTCTGGCCGACAACGCTGAAATCAGTTATGCATCTATCATCAACTTCTTCAACTTTTTTATTCCACTGCATACATAAAAAAGTCAAACATTTGTAAATGTTAATATGTTTAATTTCATAAATGAACTAGCCAAATGCGAACGTCCGTGCATGAACATTGTAAAACTCCACATTAGAAAGACCTAAAATTTTATTGAGTTTCAAACTAATATCTTAACAGTGCAAAGCATATTAACCAACCACATTGATAAGACAGTCACAAGTACATTGATAAGATGGTCAAATGTGATAGGGAAGTGATTCCTTTGGGAAGGGAGGAGGGTTAAACATTATCTTAAAAAGAGACAAAATAATAATCCAACATTTAAGCAATCTAAATATGTAAAGAAAAGTACCTCTTTGGAAGAGAAGGTACCAACTCTTCAACTATTTGAACTATGTCAGAATTACTTGCATCCTCTTCGGGTGAAGTCTGCCTTTCTGATTTAACTGCTGATTCAGTTAGGAAACAGCATTAACAACTTGCTTTGACAATAAGATAATCAGAAAATATGTACATGTTAGTGTGTGATAAACTAAGTCCTATTTCATCAAGTAAAATACAATTCAATGTAGTGCACATAATATTTTACCAAGCATTGAGTAAAGTTGCACACCAAATGGTAAGGTCCTATGGTTAATTTACACAAACAAAATATGCAGGCTTAATTTTTTGATTATCCACTCTATTTGATTCATACAAAACTATTTCAGAAATATGTACCTTTGAACATAATTATAATATGCCTATATAACAGCAACAGACATAAAAATATAAAGGATCTAAACATCCATTTGAAGCTGCAAAGAAAATGATATTACTTCCCTTATACAGACATTAAATACATATTTAAAAAATTATCATGGAAAGATGATTTAAATACCTTGGGAATGTTCTAGAGTTGATAAGTTGCCTCTGAGATATGAACTGTCATTCCAGTCTAAATCTACTTTTTCTTCCTTCGCAAATTTCTCCAACATGTGACCAATAACATTATAGGCAACCAGACTACTCTCATCATAAATTTCTTGGATCGCAACATATTGGTTTCTACGTCTACTTTGTTTGCTGGTTTTTATATGTTCATATAAGAAGTTATCAGAAAATAAATCGCTTGAGAATACTGGAACCTGACTAGTATTTAGTTCAACTTCATGTCTCTCAAACAAGTTGCAATTAAACCTTTCTTGCGGTGTAAGAAACCAAGAGAAACTATTCCCATCAGTCATGGATGAGCAAACTTTGCGACTTTCTACTTGGTATTGACTAATATCTGCATTAGTGGTGCTACAATGAATAGGCGATCCCAAGGATTGTGCGAGTGAAATAACACCATGGGAATCGGAACCCAGTCTGATAAAACACTCTTGTCCAGGTCCTACACTTGAGGAATTTTTAAGCTGGTCCTTAGGTGTAAGGTAGGCAGAAGATCCATTCTCCATAGTGGTATCAACTGGCACTGACTCCCCAAAGCCTTCCGCTTCATGATCTGATTCAGCATCCACATCACCATCACCATAATCACCATCATCATAAATATCTGATCCATCATCACTTTCTTCTAATTCCTCCATATATGCATCAGCGAAATCCTGATCAAACCCATTGTCAGGAAGCAAATCCCAGACAACCTGTTTTGTGTGAGCACTCACACTCAAGATGCAATCTACCTCTTGCTCAATTTCCTCTTTTGGGAAGCACCAATAAGGTGCACTACGAGAGCTCCGGTTGACAATAGCAAGAGTGTCGAATAAAGACTTTGGAATGATATCCATATCACTGCACTCAAAGAGATACTCAATTAACATTTTCTTAATTGCTGTTCTAAGACAACCATTGGGTATATCAGCATTTGGGTCCAACAAATTCTGTAAAGTTTTCAACTCTGGGAATCTGACCTTTGTTTTAAGCAAACAAATTGCTTTCACTATCTCATTTTGTAAGCTTCTTATTTCAGGGGAAAACCGTTGAAAGCCTGCATCAGATGAATTCTGACATCCTGGTTTTAGTTTTAGCGATAAACCTGCTATAGCCATTGCTTTAGCTAATGGCTTCTGTAGCTCATCCCTTTTACCTAATTCGGAAAGCAATTTCTTGCTATTTTTCCTCACTTTTTCAATTATCTGGCCTCGACTCCGACCATGTCTGTGGCGCTGTAATTGGGGCATACCTCTTTGCACACTTCTTAGTTTCCTGTCCATTGCAAGCAGGGCCTGGAAAGGCAAGTCCTCAAGTCCAGCCAAGACCTTGACAGTGGCAGCATAATGAGATTGAAATGTGGGAGTTAAAAAGTTAGCTGAATTCTCCTGGAAATTTTGTGGGTCATTTAGAAGAAGAGATAGCTGCTTTACGACATCTGTCTTCCAATGATTATTTTTACTTCTAGAGTCCTTAGAAAGTGATTCCCTAATAACCATTTTCATTTGCCTTCTAGTTTTCTCAAACTGGACTAAGCCTCCTGTAAGTATCTTGGCAATGTGGTAAAGCCCCATATTTGTGAAAGCATCAAGGTGTAAGTTAAGGATTCTTTCTATATTGTGCATGTCATACAATAACATATTGTCTTGATCATCATGCTCTCTTTCAGCTGTAGATGCTCCAAAGGATTCTTCAACATGTTTTTTTATGGTCTCACAGAATATCTGAGTCACGAATAAGAGAAAACATGAAATCTACAAATGCCAAGCCAAATGAAACCAGACAAGCAAGGAAATACTTTTAAAAAGAGGAATATTTTACTAGTAAACTAATCAGGTGTATCACCTTTTAGAAACAATTTAACCATAATCAGTTTTACTGCAAATCTTCTTTCCAATCATATTGGAAAAAAGTTCTTTTTTCAAGCACTGGGTTGTCAGTAGAAACATAAAATAACTAAGAGGTAATATATATGGCTATGTATCTTTCTATTACGAAACATCACATGCATTGGCTTTGATAAGACTAGCAAAAATGTCCCAAGAGCCAACACCAAAGCTCGAACTAAGAACAGACTCCAGCAAAACATCCTGACATGTTCAATCAGGCATAAATTTGAAATTTATAGAAATATAGCTTCTATAAAAGGCATCCAGGCAGTTAATGGAAAACGAAATGGATGGCGCATGGATCTAGCATTGAAACTGTACTTGGTTCAGCTTGGTTTTCCATTCAATTCAACCTATCAAGCTTGAGTTCACAACCCTACAAAAGTTTCTTCCCAAACAATCATAAGATGAGTACATGTCACACCTGCTCATGTCGCATGTCACAGTTGGTTGTTTGTATGTACAACCATTATAGGGAAAAGTTTTTCCAAGAAAACATAACCAGATTTTCAAATACAAAAATATCTCTATGTGCATTTATTTTTTTAATAATTAAAAGTCTTCCTTTTTATTTAAATTATAAATTCACAAATACTAAATATCAAAATACAATGAATAAAAGAACTTACATCATCATCCCTAAGCAGAGATTCAGGCAATGACCTGAAAGATCAAACCGACATCATTCAATAAAATTAGGCACAGATGAAAAGAAAATACTTGCATGCCTTTGTCTTTTGTGGTATTGGCATGCAATATTTTAATCGGAAAAGATACCTGCATCACTTACCTATGTTTCTTTAAGAACTTTGGCTCTTTTAACCGATTTCTTTTAGATTTGGACGTAGCGAGTCCCATCAGCCACCTGAATATATCAATTTAGTTCAAACATACAATAAAAATTATAGATAAAAAACATATTATTTTTCAAGCTGCAGAGACATAATTGAAACCATATCAAGCTAATGCTCTCAGTGAACTTTTATACCACCACAAATTTTATATTTTTATTTTTTATTATAATAAAAATCAATCTGTCAAAGATTTGAATTATACATAAATTAAAAATTTAATTACATCAATTAGGCTCCACTTAAAAAGAAATAACATATATATTTCAAAGCGTCTGTATAATCAAAAGTTTAAATTTTTGCAGAAAGCGCCCTTAAATTTGTACAGAATCAAATGAATCGTAAATTAAAAGGGAGTGAAGACTGACCGTCTTTTGAGTTTAAGCTGCTTCTCTTGACGCTTAATTTCCAACAAAATCGATTTGCAATCAGTCCCGAACAATCCCATCGACTCCATTCGAATGTATTTGTATGAGATTACGAATGCGCTGGAGTTTGTTGATCGATCTGACGGCGGAGAGAGACGGCGAGATTTAGAGTTAGGGCTTTCAGGTCAGAAATTTTGTTAATATACGGAGGTAGAAGGGTTTTGTTTTCTTTTGTTTTTAATGGGTGGAGAGGGTTTTAGAAGACGAGTCAGGCACGTCCTTATATAGGATATAGATATCATAAACACCCTTCAATGTAACTTTTCTTTTTAAAAAGTTTAATGTATTTTACAATCTATTAAGAACCCCTCAGTAAAGAAAAATTCTGAAATTTATGTAAAAATTATATTTACTTTTAGACTAGGATACTAGAAAAGTAAGATCATGGTTTAAAAAAACAAAATTATTTTAAATAATTTTTTATCATAAATATATAAAATTATAAGCTGTTTTAATAATGATTTATTTAATGTAAAAATAAATTACTCCAGAAATAATTTCCTCGTGATAATTGTTATCTTATATAATATCAGTATTCACTTTAAATTTTCATTTCATAGTAGTTAATTTAACATGTTCAATTTTATTTATAGTTATAATTAGGTTTGAATTTGAGCTAAGCCAAACTTGAATTTGACTTAGCTATTGAATAGTCAAGCTTGAGCCAGATCTTAGACTTGGTGAGCCACGAAAATGGTTGACTGAGTAAGAAATTAAGCCACAACTAAAATAGTACACAATGACTATTAAAGAAGCTTCATATAGTTACTATTACCCATAAAAATGACTCTTATTTTCCTTGAACAATGAAGAAATGTAAACATCTGACTATTTTGATGGCAAGAACACATCAATACAACAACTCATAAAAGTAAAGAGTTAAAAAACCCTCAAATTAGTAACCCTAATTCCAAAATTAGGGTTCAAAAAATTCCAGCAAACAATTTGTTATAAAGTGAACTGAAATGCATTGGCGAAGAGTCGAGTAATGTGGAAAGAAGAAGAAGTAGAGTTAGTTAGTTCTAAATGGTGTCGTTGGGCATTAGTTTTGTATAGTAATGAGGTCTCGTTTGAATTGTTACTTTGTACCTTTTAAAATATCGAAATGGTATCATTCCATTTTTACAAATAATTGATGTTGGCGCTTGGATTTAATCTTCATTCTCCTTTGGATTTTGATCTTGTCTTCTTTTTCTCTTTGTGATTCAATCTTTTCTCTCTTTACAATTTCACTATAACTTGCATTATTCGCATCAGAGCAAGTCCTAGTTATGGCAGATGGAGCACGTGCATAAGAGTTATATCGAGATCTTACACAACTGGTTACTTAACTTCTATTGGATTAAGAAGTGACAACAAAAGTTTGTTCATGAGTTTGAAAAATGGCAACAGGAGTTCGTACGAGATTCAATTGCAAAAATTTAGAAATTGATTGGAAGATTAAACATTCAACAAATGGAAGTTCTTTCACAATTAACAAGCCATAATGAGGAAAGTAGTTCAAGAAACATGCCTGAAATTTGATCGCCATGGAAGAAGGTAATGGGGTTAGACCTTCCTCGATTTAATGGTAAACATTTTGATCATTGGATTACAAAAGTAGAGTAGTATTTCGATGTAGATGGAACTTTGAATGAAGATAAAGTTAAAATTGCCCTTTGCATTTAGAGGATTGTGCTATACAATGGTACCAAAGTTTTATGAAATCTTATAACAATATAGTGTTAACTTGGGAGGAGTATTCGACAATAATGAGAGCTAGGTTTGGCCATTATGTTTATGATGATCTTTTGGTTAACCTATGAAACCTTAATCAAGGGGCCTATTTGTAGTGATATCTAGACGAATTTGATGAATTGTATCCTAAGGCTGGTATTCGGAAAGATTAGACATTGAGTTTCTTCTTTTCTAGTTTGGTAGACTTGCTACAAATGCATATACGAATGTTTCATCCTAAAACTATATCAAAAGCCTATACATTGGCAAAACTCCAAGAACTTACCGTGGCTGATATTAAGGAACAACTAAGGCCTAGTACTCACACCCCATACATGCCATCTATGTCTAAGTCCTCACACTATAGCCATAACACTAATCCTAGATAACACAAACCAACTTATCCTACTGGTTTATTGCCAATACCTAATATGTCTAAACTCCACTTATCGACGTTTATTGGTTCTAAAACAACTTCCAACAAATTGTTTAATGAGAAGATAACTAAGGGAATTTGCTTTTGGTGTGATGACAAATATGTTTCTGGTCACAAGTGCCCAAAGAAGCAAACATATTTGTTGCAGTTGAAGGATGAGCAGGGGAAGAGGATTGTAGTGAAACTAAAGAGCAAAAGGTTCCTGTGAAAAACCATGGACTAAGATGCAATTGTCTCTACAAACTCTTTAGGGTTTAGTGGGTTCAAAGACCATGTATTTGATTGGGATGCACAGAAGGAAACAATTGTACATCTTGATTGACTCATAGAGCACTTATAATTTCTTGAGAGTGTAAACTGCAAACAGGTTGAGGTCTTTATTGAATTCAGTAGATTGAGTAAGGGTTATGATTGCTAATGGGAAAGATCTCTATTGCACAGTTCAGTGTGAGAAGTTTGAAGTCAAAATTCAGGGCCAAAATTTTTATGTAGATGTTTATACCTTGCCCCTTGACAATTATGATCTTAACTTGGGGGCTCAATGGTTAGCTGACCTAGGTGATATTGTATGGAACTTCAAAAAATTAATTATGAAATTTTCGGTAGAACAATAACAATTTTATTTGTAAGAGGAGAAAAAGATGAGGTTAAGCTTGATAGGAGGAAATCAACTAACTAAATTGTTGAAAAAACAACATCAGCTTGTCTCCATTCAATTGTTATGGACCACTGATATGAATACAAAAAGGCAATTGTATGACTAACAAGTGGTTAATAAGGATGTTAGAGAAATATTGTAAGGTGTTTACAAAATCGAAGAGGTTACCACTTGAGAGATTTCAATAACACAAAATAGTCTTGAAAGAAGGATCCCACGACCCTAGTAATCTCTAGCCCTATAGATATGAGGGAATATGGCAATTGGGCTGGGTCAAATAGAGACCTGACCTAATACTATAGCACATGGGCCTAACCATGGGACTTTTGAGTCAGGCTGCGGGCTTTAATATTAAGCCCATGGCTTGGCTTGGCTTGGCTTGATACTATTCACAAATTTAGAAAAAAAAAAAAAAAGCTAGGCTTCTGCTTTTGACAATTATTTTTTTAAATTTTTTTTTATAAACCAATCAAAATCTTTTTTATTTTCAATTTTATTTACAAATATCTCAATCTCAATTCTTTCACTATACTCTCAATCTCATTTTATCTTCAGAAATTGTTTGAATTTGTAAATAATAATTTTTTGTGTTGATAATTTCATTTTTATTTTAATTTATCATTACAAAATATTATAAATAAATTCAATATCAAATAAATCCAATGTCAAATGAATTTAGAAATTTAGATGTTGAGGACAAGTAAATAAATAGTATAATATATATATTTTATTTATGTTTGTAATTATACATATGTAAATTAATTTATTTGTACTATACTATAAACTTATAATATTTTTGATCATGTAACCACGATATTCCTCCATCACAAATGAGAGATTATAAATAAAATGTTTTGGATATTATCCTCAGTTTTAATAATTAAAAAATAATGTGTTTAAAAGTTTTAGTTAAAATTAAATAAAAAATTGTTTAAATGGGCCTACCCAATTAAAGCTCGTGGGTCACCTGTTTAAGGCTTGACCTGACCTTATATATAGGGTTAGGCCTTAAAAAATGCATGGGTCAACCTGACCCAAAGACCTATTACTATGCAAGCCTAGGGCCTTGACCCGACCCATTGACGTCTTTAAGGAATACAAAAGGATGTTATAAAAAAGATGGTGAAGGTGATGTTAGATTTTAGTATGATCAGGGAAAATAACAACCCTTATGCTAGTCTAGTGGGTTTGGTGAAGAAGAATGATGAAACATGGAAAATGTGTATCATTTATAGAGCTTTAAATCAAGCCACTATCAAGGATAAATATCTAATTTCTTTGATTGAGGAGTTGCTTAATGAACTTGGGAGAGCTGTGATTTTTTTCAAAAATTGATCTAGGCTCAGGTATTGACAAATTCAGATGCACTGTTCCTCTATTCCAAGAAAACCTTTAAGACACATGAAGGTTATTATGAGTTCTTGGTAATGCTTTTTGGCCTTACCAATGAACTTTCAACCTTCTAGAACATCATGAATTGTATTTTTAGGCCCCACCTTTATAAATTTGTCTTTGTGTTTTTTGATGACATCTTGATGTACAGTTTAAAGCAAGGAAAAACACTTGTTACACTTGGAGAACGTTCTACAACTATTGGAGATGAACCAACTATATGACAAGCATAGTAAATGCACTTTTGGAACTTCTCAAGTAAAATATTTAAGATACATTATCAATACATTAGGGATTTAAAAGGCTATGTCGAAGAATTTGAAGCAATTGAAGGGCTTCCTTAGGCTGACAAGCTATTATCGGTGCTTCATCAAGAGTTATAGAGTGATTTTCAAGCCTCTTATTGACCTTTTGAAGAAGGATGGGTTATTATGGAATGTAACAAATTAACACTCCATCGATAAACTAAAAAATTGTTTTACTATAACTTTTGTTTTGACTAAAGAATTCCTATTGAAATGAATGACTAGTGATGGAATTGGAGCTATACTTATTTAGGAAGGGCATCTTATTGCCTACATTAGCAAGCCTCTGTCACTAAGGAACCAATTATTATTGGTCTATGAGAAAGAAATGTGGACCATTCTTTTTTCCATCTGTAAATGGGAACACTATCTACACTATCAGCATTTCATCATCCACATAGACCATCGAAGCTTTAAATACCTTTTTGAGTAGAAACTTACCACTCATTCACAACAAGCTTAAGTGGCTAAGCTGATGCAATTTGATTATGAAAATCGATATAAGAAAAGAAAAGAAAATGTTGTTATGAATGCTTTTTCTAGATGTAATAGTTTGACTTCAGTAGTTTTATCTAATGATTTGATGGCACAAATTCAGGACGGTTGGCAATAGGATTCACACTTGCAAGCTATTATTGCAACTAAGTTAGTTGATTCCATTGCTTTTAGCAAATATGAATAAAAGAATGGGCAACTGTGTTACCAGGGAAAACTTGTAATAGTCAATATTCCTGATTTGTAACAACAACTACTGTTATTCCATGATTTAGCAGTTGGAGGCCATTCTGGCATTGCTACCACAATAAAGAAGTTTGTTTCAAATTATGCAGAATTACATTAAGAGTCATCCCACTTGCTAACAATGCAAACCTGGGAATGTTGCTTCCTCAGGCTTGTTGTAGCCTCTTTTAATCCTTGAGGGCATTTTTGTTAATCTTATCATGGACTTTGTTGAAAGGGTTACCTTGGTCTTAAGGCCGAAATGCAATCTTAGTTGTGATGGATATACTCACCAAGTGTGCTTATTTTATAAGTCTCGTTCACTATTTCTCTATTCAGATAATAGCTTAGCTCTTCCTTGACAATGTTTACAAGTTCCATGACAATCCTTGCACAATCACTAGTGACGAAAGAGCTATATTCCTTAGTAAGTTTTGGCAGAAACTCTTTTGGCTCAAAGAAATTAGTCTTCAATACTCTATGACCTGTAATCCTTAAACAGATAACCAAATTAAAGTTGTCAATTGGTATTTGAAGAGTTATTTTGGTGTATGGCTGGTGATCTCCCTCAGACATGGTTCCATTTTTTTTCACTTATCGAATTATGGTATAACACTAGCCATCACTCTAGTATCATTATGAGTCCCTTTGAGGCATTGTATGGATATCTAGCTCCTATTCATATTTTGTACTTCCCTAAGGATTAATTGATGGTTGAGGTAGACACCATGTTATGTTTAAGGGAGGGTGCCATTCGGGTTTTTCAACACAACTTGCGTAAGGCTTTACATCGAATGAAAACTATGGTTGATTCAAAACAAATTGATTGGTAGTATCAAGTGGGTGATACGGTTTATGTTAAGCTTTAACCTTACTAACAAGTTTCCATGCATCATGGTAATAAGAAACTTCACCCTAAGGTAACTTATTAGGGGCAACTTTCTTCTGATGCTTTGATCCATAATGTTTTCCACGTGTCTTTGTTTTGCCCTACTTATGCACTAGTGGTTACGTCTCCTACTTTTCCACCTAAATTTTAGTAGCATTTTTGTGTCCCTCAAACCGTCCTTGAGAGAAAGCTAATTCATTATGGTAACGTGGTTACTGCCAAGTTGCTAATTCAGTGGCAAAAAGAATCCAAAGAGACTACTACTTAGGAGTTTACTGATGATATTCATCACAAATTTCCAAGCTTCCTCTTTGAGGACAATGAAGCTAGGAAGAGGGAACTTGTTAGAGTCAAGTAATGTGGAAAAGAGAAGAAGCAGAGTTGGTTGGTTCCAAACGATGTTGTTAGGCATTAGTTTTGTACAATGATGTGGTGTCATTTGAATTGTTACTTTATATCTTTTGTATTGTCTAAATAGTGTCGTTCCATTTTTACAAATAATTTATGTTGGCGACTAGTTAAGGTGGGAGATGTAATATACGCTTTGAACAATTCAGTTACAACACGTGTGTGGAATGTATTCTTCGTTCTCTTGTGGATTTTGATCTTGTTTTCTCTTTCTCTGTGTGATTCAATCTTTTCTCTATTTACAATTTCACTCCGGCTTGCATCATAATTAACAAATTCAAATAAATAAATAACAAACAACAAACATGATATGCCCTTGTTTCATCATCACTGAACTCGTCATCCTCAAACATGAATGTTAGACAAACAAAGGTACTTAAACACTGAACACGAAAATGCTATGTGACTGGAGCATGTGGAACTATCGAACGTTATCATCAATTACCTAAATCTGGAACATGGAATGGATGCGCGGAGATGAAGATTGATAAGATTATGAAAGCTGAAAGAAGAAGAGAAGGCTAGAAGACTAGAGAGGAAAGACGAAGAGTCTACATGCGTGTATGAAGAGGCAAAGGGAAAAAAGTCTTTCACCCTAATTTAAATTTCAAAGTGAAATGACATTGTTCATTTTAAATATTTAATGACACTTATGCAAGCTCAACCAGGTCGCAAACCGCTTGGGTTTGGGCTTGGACTCATTTATATTGATATTCAAAGTTTGAGCTTGTTTTTATTAGACTCATTTTAGACTCATTCAAATCAGATTCAATTTTGAACTCAAATAATTTCAATTCGAATTTAACCTTAGTTATAATTGACAAATGGATAAGTCACTTGCAGGTGTATATATGTATTTGTTAAAAAAACGAATACGAGTAATGCATATTTTAATTTGATAAACAATATTTTTTTCATAAAATTATTTTATTACTTTTATCATTTTTTTTTTAAATTTAAACGAAGATAATTTGGGGTTATGCTATCACAATCATGCTCGTTGATCTTTCACGACCACGAGAAGAAAATCCAAGACAATAAGGAATAGAAAGAGAGTGAAATACTAATGAGGTCTGTGATCATGATCATCATCAGAATGATAATCAGTGTGGCTTCTATAAGTAAGGATCTTTTAGATACAAATAAATTGATATAATGTTCGGAATTTGAATAGTCCAAACTTAAACAACATTGTTGGCAATGGCTCTCAAACAGATCAACATGGTGTTTTGGGTCAAGGAATGGTCAATGGTGACATTTAGCCAATAAATAGACAAACAATGAGTTGAACTTGTTTTTGAGTTTGAACAAGCTTTGCTAGAATTCAACTTTACTAACGAGTGTGACAATTATTCAAATTAGTACAAGATTCCATGCAAATGAAATTTCAAAAAACAAATTGAAAGTTTTTGTTCCTCATTGTCTTCACTTCTTTTTTGTGTTATGTTTCAATTCTTAATAGTTCCATTGAATCTAATATCAAGATGCATCAAGTGGTATTAGAGCTGATGTTCTTGATCATGGTTAAAGGTACCCGAGCTTGAGAACTCAGGCGAGAAATGGCTTAGATGGTACAGGAGGCAAAGCTACACTAGTGACATTTGCAACAAGAATCCATTGACAAAATTAAGAGCTTGATCGAAGGACTCAACATGCAGTAATGTGAAAGTTATGAAATAGAAGTTAGTTGATTTGATGGAAAAAGGAGTACTTATAGGATCGAGTCAAAAGGTACATTGGGGTGAATTCACAAAGTTAGAATTCTTGAAATTCAGTGGAAAAGATCTTGATAGTTGGTTGTTACTGGTCTCTTACTTCCTTAAGGTAGATGGGATGACTCCACAATACTGGGTTGAGGTGATAAGACTTCACTTGGAAGGAAAGGTGATCGAACGACACAAAGGATTCATCAAATCTAGAAGACACCAGTTTGTACATCATAAATGACTTAGGTGCACATGGGTATGTATGCTTGAAATTTGGCTTGTGTACAGATGTGCATTTAATTGTTGACTTTGCCTTGACTTAAACCCTAATGCATGACTTGTCCTGGTCGTGACTCTTTCACAAGGAATCTTTCGAATGCATAGGCATGCATAAAATATTGACTTTGATAGGAGTTGACCTAGTTATGTAGATACATGTGATGCCTTGTACGAGATGCCTTGCTTGTGACTCCTTCATATGTCTATGCATGGGCAAGCATGTATCGTTTACACGGGCATGCATCATTTGTTAACCAAAACCCGTGATAACTTCAATTGAGGCGTGAACAGATGTTTGTGCATTGGAAGAGCTTGCTCATGATCGACCTTAAATATGTCATTCATGTATGGTCTCATATCTTTGTATGCACAACTTTAATTTGAATGATACATGAGCATGCATTGTGCAACACCTTAATACTTTGCATTTTTTAAATTTTGTCCAAATTGTTCATTATCTAACTCATGTGACTTTTACATTATTATTGTTATCATTGAAGGTATAAACTTGTAATTTGACCTTTTAAAAATGAAAGAAATTTAAAGTTTGTTAGTGACATTATTATAATTAAATTGTAAATCCTTATGAGGCTTAGAATTTGCTTTCTTCTTATTTCTTATGTTAAATTAGGAAACTTCTACTAAAATGGTCAATCATGATTCACTAAGGGTTATCAAATTCCTATATTAAAGGATTTGTTAAAATAAGATTTTACACATTCTTGCTTTTATTCATTAGTCATTACACTCCATATAAACATTCGCTCATGAATAGGATTGGATTTAAATTAAGCTTGTTCGAGTTCAAAATGAATCCAACATCAATGAGGTTGAGCATTCTGATATCATATTTGCCAGCTTGCTATCACATGCCAGCTTCAAGTTTCTGAGTGTCATCGTTTGCTATCACATATGCCAGCTTCAAGTTTGCATTCCGATATGGATGATTATTAGTGGAAGTGTCTGATGCCAGAAGCAAGCAAAGAAGAGATTGTATCTATGGAAATGCCCACGGACGATTTATTAATGGGTTCTTTCGACACCCAGCCAAGTTTGGTTTGTAACTCCTCTTCTTTCTAAGCAACGAATTCCAGAGGCCTTCCACACATAATCACACCAGAATACTACTCAATGGTTGCACTAATAGCCAGACGCCAATGGCCAATCCCTGTGTGTCTAGCGAACACGGAGACTCTGAGTAGTTTCTTAAAAGGGATACAAAGATAAAACTAAAACTGGAGGGGCAGTCGAAGAATTTAGTCATAGTTTTTCTACAAGGTATCTAGACCTGTTCACCCTTACATATTATGCAAAATGCCTTTTGGAGTGTCACGGGGGAATAAAAACCAATGGCTACACCAATGGAGCCACGCTTGAAGTCAAGAAAGTTGCTAGAAGCTTGTTGGCAGCCTAATCTACTAAACAATCACAAGATCTGATATCAAATGTTCTATTGGGGTTGTTTCTCAGCTTATGCAGGCTCTACGAGTCCATTTGGATGTTGCCAAAGGAATCATATGCCATATCAAAGGATCTCTAGATTTTGGTCTCACGTACAAGAAAAGATCTCTAGATTTTGGTGTCATGTACAAGAGAACTAAATGTTTTTTTCGTAAGTGGCTACATTGATGCAAACTGGGCTAGAAATATAAATGATTGTCGATTAACTTCGAGCTACTACTTCAATACTGGTTCAATTGCAATCACATGGTGCAACAAGAAGCAATCAAATGTTTCTTCTATCAAGCACCGAAACAAAGTATGTGGCAACAACTAGTGCTACATAGGAGTGTATTTGGCTCAAGCGTTTGGTGGAAGAAATTTTGTGCATAAGAGGGAAAGAGAGTGCAAACATTAAGAAAAAAGTGAAAACATATGCTATACAAAAAGGATTACTCAGAAATATACATGTAAAATCCCCCACACTGTCTGATTACCAAAAAACCCCTATTCCAAACCAGCTCCACTCGGCTCAACCCTCTACTATCTCTCAGTACAACAATGCACTAAAAACAAAGAATGAAAAAATGGGAACACGGGCTTCCAAAAGACGACCGCTACAACCTGCCATATATAATGACATCAAAAAGTTAAGATATCGCTGAAGCAGAGAACAAAGACAAATTCAAACTACTGGGATGGGAAATCAAACTTGCCAGAATAATTGGCCCTGAGAAATCTATATTTACCATTTGTGAGAGTTACATTTTATTTGTAACTAAAGAGCACCAATAACAAATAACAAAATTTGGCAGACAAGTCTCAACAAGCCAATAATCAAATTTCAAATATATCATTCTGCGTGAAAGTAAATGTGCTAACTTATAACCCTCCATAATGCATTGCATGAACATAAATCCACCTCAAAAGTAAAATGTCAAAAGGCATATTCTGTCCTTCAGGATATACAATTGCTCAGCATATTTTCATTGATTGCTAAAATACCATTTCATTATAAATACTGTTGAACATGCCAGCTTTCACTTGTCCAAGTTTGTTAATTTATCATCTATTCTTTCTTGCAAACTTAATAACTAATTTATGATGTGTATAAAACAAATATGGTAAGAGCAGATAGAAAGGCCAGGAATTGCATAGTACAAACCATGATTTTTCAAAGTCTCCGATGTTGGCAGTGCAGGCAATGACATCTCTGCCAAATTAGAAGTAGAAATTAAGTTTTCAATGTAAGAACAACTTGCAAGTGCACTTTCTACTAAATCTCATCTTTAACTGCATCATAGTTGTCAAAGACGAAAAGCGCCAAAAGGCAATGAGAGGTCCTCTTGCTTAAGCGAAAAAGGCAAAGTAAAGGTGTCACTTTTTTATCAAAGGCAATTAAAAAATTCCATTATTTTTTATTTTATTTCCATTAAATTTAAATTATTTGTTACTACATCAATAATAAAAAATTGATTAACAACTGCATCAATAGTCTCAGATCTGACAACAATTAGTTATCATGCCTAGATTTCTCTAACGACCATCTATAATAGATCAGTGAATCTATCCGACGACCTTAGATCTCTCCAACAACCCTAGAACTCGCTGACAACCTCTTAGCAATCTTATAACTCATTGTTGACCTCTCGACGACTTTAGAACTTATTAGTGATCTCTTTAACAACTTTGAACCTCACTGGAGCCTTAAGAATTGTTAGTAACTCTCATATGAGACTGAAAATTGCCCAAAACCTGCCTAAAAACTTGAAACTGTGCCAAAAACTGTCTAGGATTTGTTGATAACCCTATAATCTAGTTGTGGATAACCTAAGTGATAATAAAGAGAGCTTTTTTGGTGCCTATAGCTTCTCACAAGGTGTCAAAAAAGTGCTAAAAGTGATCTCCTTTGAACCACTGATTGCCTAGAGCATACTCATGGTGATGTGGCCATTGCCTTGAGAAAAACATCGCTTAAGCATGCCAAAGGCGTGTGTCTTTGACAACTATGAACAACATGACAGAAAACAAATCTTTTGCCTATCAGTTACCAGGAGCACACAGAGACAGGGATGACATTGAGGATGGTAAAGGCCATGGAGCTGCAATGTTGTCAGTAAGGTCGCATGTGAAGCTGTAGCCTGTTGAATTGTCAAAGGACACATCTGCAGGCAAGCTTCGAAGTAGACATCCTATATAAAATAAGGAATCAAAATTTATTAACTTACAAATGCAAAATTAAATTTCATTAGATTAATCAAAAGAGTAATAATGTGGGTCAACCAAATTCCCTTAACATAAGAATACAAAATACAGAAGAATGCTTATTAAACTTAAATTTAGGGTCTGTTAATTAACATATACCAATTGGTTTCCTATACAATTACAGAAAGCAATAAATCATATTTCTCTCCATGATTAAGTAAGAGAAACAATACTGATCCTCACCTTACAGAGCACACTTTTAAACTTAAGCAATTACACACAAGACGCCTTGCCTATATTTATATCTATCCATCTGTATGACTGCTCTTATTACAAGGGTCTTCTGTGCTTATGATGATTAATATTACAAGGCAAAATGCATCCACTTTTGGGATTTTGAAAGCCAGTATTAGGTATGGAATTACGGTAACCCCACTTTAAATAATCAAATGGCATTCTGCTAGAACTTTGTTAATGAAGCTTTTTTGAACATCCAGCAAAAAATATTTATAATTTTCCCAGTAGATAAATGAGGTGTCCAATATTTCTGTTCTTTTTTCTTTTGGTCCTTTAAAAAACAACTGAGGTAATTAATCTTTTTAACAAGGCAAAATAATCTTCCCCCAACACCACATCCATTGTCTTTTAGAACATATGAATAAACTAATGATTATGATTATGCTGACTAAATTTACAGAAAAAATGCATACCACCAACTGAAAAAGTAACATACAAAATTACAACATATAATATAAGAGGGGGAGGACAATAGGAGAAAATATTGAAGCAAACCTTGTTGTCCATATGCTGATTGAGAATCCACATCACAAATGACAAAACAGAGAAAAAAAACACATCAGATGAATTCAAAAATAAAAAGGGAAAGATTACAAGACCATCATCACAGGAATTTATGTACCTTGAATACTAAAGTCTTTCAAGTCAACGTCACAGAGCTCATAGACATTTGTCATAACCCCTCCTTTCTGTAACATAGAACCAAAAAATGCAGCACAGATTATAGCTTGTTTATTTGTAATTAGCATTTGCTTCTGTATTCCTTCAATATAGGTATTTAACGAGCTACAGCATGTAGGACTAGGAGCGGCTGCATTATGGCATGCTTTGATTACTTCTGAAGGCTGCCTAAACTCCAATGGGCAAACTGCAGCAGAATAGTTTTGTCACCATAAGCAAATAACAGAAAGCACCAAACACCAGAATGCAATGTGTCATGTTATGATAGGAAAGGAATAAAAAAGCTTATTACATATCTGAAAATGTAAAGCAAAGTATATATTCCCTAAAGCTCTAATCAACATTATGATAAACGCTATATGATTATCCAATATATAGAGCAACTTAATTAAAAAGAATAAAGTAGAAGCACAAGGAATTTCAAAATTTTTCTGCAAGTACTACATCTAGTAACATGCATGTAAGATGATTAAACACTGTACCTTTGTTAACTTTGCAGGCAGATAATATTCGTAATGCAGTATTGGCAGCATCTGCTGATAATTTACTTGAAAGATACGAGTATACAACCCCTTTACAGTCATTTAGTGCATTAAATGATTTGATCCTCCAACTAGATTTTTATTTTCATTAATTGCCAATGATGATCCTGAAATCTGCAGAGCAGCCTCCGTAATGGCAGGTTGACAAACTGGTCCGCAACACTCTTTAAGAGGATCAACAGTGCTGCAAGCCTCCAATAGCTTGCTTGTGTTTACTGCCCTCTCAAAACTAATAACATCCTTAACAGGACAAGAACCACCTGTGAGATTCAATGATGTTACAGAGCACAGTGCATGAATTGTGCTGTTGGCCCCTTTACTAGCTAATATACTAATGATATCTGAAAAACAATCATTAGCAACCGCATTTTCCAAGACCAAATTTTCAGATTTCATGCTGTAGAAACCCTGGAATATGTGAAGTAAAGCACCAAACTGCGGACAACATATTACATTTCCTACAAGTGCAGCTAAAGGTTGGGAACAATCAGTTGCTGTTTTGTCCATGATAATTGACATTGCAGAGAAATTTACAGGGCATCTCCCAGTTAAATTTGGTTCATATGTAGTCGGGAAAGTCGGATACATTGGTGGCACAGTTTCACCAGTATGAGGATAATGTGGAAATACAGCTGGTGATATTTCTATAGGTTCAAACAGTCCACTGCTAGGAGCATTAGCAAACTCAGATGTGGAAGAATCATGACGAGGCATAAGCACTGTATCGGTATACAATGCCGCTACATCTTGGAAACTAAACAACCAGGTGATGAATAATAAAAACACCTGACAAAGGGATCCTACAATCAAACACAAGTACGAAATCAGCATTTAGATTTGTAGTCAGTCATATCTATAGAAGAAAATGAACCAACAACAGTAAAGGAGAAACAGCACAGCAAAATAAGAGCAAAAGAAAACTTTTGTGTGTGATGGGTTGAGCAACAAACTAAAACGCAAACTTCATTTCTTTTAAAATCAGAGAAAACATTACATGATAAAATAACTGATAGTGATTAAATCTCCAGATCATGAAAGAAAAACATCATGAACAAGATACATAAACACAACAAATATCAAGCAGCTTCATACAACCAATTAGAAGATAGTGTTATAATAAATCATTCTAATGGTTGGGAAGACACAAGAACTTAAAAGACGTCTTTCCCTGTCCAATTGATGTTTTTGTCAAAATAGGCCACGCCACAACAAATAAATTCCAATAGCTCACCTTTAAGATGCCTCACAGTCTGAAAACAGTCCATAGCTCCCCTAGCCTGCAGGCACCATTGAATTTTATGAAAGAAAACAATATGGCTGTTGATTGGCAGAATAAGAGATGCTCACCGCAATACCTGTACCATATTCAAGCATTATGACCAGAGCGACAAGGGAAAAAATAATTATAAGGCTGAGTAAAATTATACTTCAAGTAAACAAAAGAATTATATCAAAAGAAAAAATGAAATTACTGCTACATCCCAGCATTGTAAAACTATATAGCTTTATGTCTTCAGATTTGCAGTCAATTGAGCCCAAGTCTAATCACTTTTGTGAAGATAAAAAACCCGAACAATCACACCGAACACAATTAAATAAAGGTTCCCCAAAAAATATAAAATGACAATGAAAATCTTCACATAGAAATTTCAATTTTTCCCCTGATTTTCCACATTTTCTCAGCTACCAAACATATAACCAGAGCTTTGCATGGGAGTGAGAGAGAAAATCAAGTCATCTATGTCAAAAACAATCCATAACAAATTCCAATTTTTCTCACCTCTGCCACAAATTTCTCAGCCACTAAACAAATCAGCCCAATTGATCAACCCCTCCCTCAAAAACAATAAATAAATTTAATAAGACTTGCATTCCCTCTTCATTCCACATTTTCTCCTAACCACACTAGAAAATCATTTCTTCAAGGAAATAAAAAACGAAACCCTCAACTCAGCCAAGGCAACAACCAAGTAAAAGCTTCAAATTTCCTTCATTTTCTAACGATTTATCAGAAACAAAAGAAGCAAAAATCATTTCTTGGATTAAAAAAAAAATCAACTCAAGCAAATTAACTAACCAAACTGCCCTTAATAAAACAAAACTTTCCCGAAAATTATCTTATAACACTAAAAGCTTCAATTTCCCTTCACTTTACCACGTTCTTTAATCTCTCAGCTCCGGATATTAACTTCAAAGAATATAAAGTTAATAGAACAAAAACGAAAAAAAACACCTGCATAGGAGATACCAAACAAGCAACCTCAACCAGCTAAATCTTCTTAAAAAAAAAAGCTCTAAAACTGACATTTTCTCAGCAACCATCACCGAAATCAAGAACAAAACCACCCAACTAAACCGAGCAAACTCCCCAAAATGTACTCAATTAACCATCTTCCACCTTCATTTTCATCTTTCCTTCATCTTCCCACGCTTTCCCAGCTCCCAACCCCTTCAAGGGGAAAAAAAAAAAGCTATACCTGAACACAATGTTGCAGCTGGGCCCATTAAACGAGCATATCAAATCACAAGAGCATAAAAATTGAACTTCACGAACTCAAAACGCAGAAGAGGAAGTCGTTTTGGAGGCGATCGGTAGGTGAATGATGAGAAAACCTACAAATAAAGGGGATGTAGTGACTGAGCTAAGTGAGTGCAGAGTGTCAATGTGAAGTTATAAAGGTGTGGATAAAAGTGAAGGAGAAGAGAGAGAGGAGAAATGGCAACGTTAATAACTTTACCTTTCAAGACTTGACCCGGAATTTTCCGGATTTGGAGTCTCGCTTCTTTTTCTATTTGTCGGGTTTTGAGGTCCTCCTTGTGTGATAATAAGTAAATACCCATATTATTTATATTTTTATATTATTCATATATTAAATATATTCAAAAAAAGTTTTGAACCAAAAACTTATTAAAAGGGTGTTTTTACACCCTTCCCATGTTAAACGGGAATTATATATCATATTTTATGTTTATCGTATTTTTATATTTTTCTCTTATGTAGTATATACAAATATTCACTCTAATTTGAAGTATAAAATACAAACTAATTAATTTGTTTATTTTTTCCAACTGACTAGTATGTTATTTGTTGTACAAAGAATTTTAATTATGTATTATATTATATTAAGTTTAATATTAATTAAATATTTTACATTTGAATTGTTATATTGATTTTCAATAGGAGATTCGTGAAAAGTACTAAAATTATTATGATATTACCGTATTTTTAGAAACGTATTATTAACGATGTATTGTATTAAACTCATATATTTACGTTATGTACTTTTCCCATATAAAAATTTTAAGGACATTTTTTTTACAAATTATTTTTTATTATTCATCATATTATACTCATATAATTCATATACCTTTTTTTTTCTGCTTCTATATTTACTAATTAGTATATATATATATATATATATATATATATATATATATATATATATATATAAAGGACTATTTCTCACCTATATTTTCGTCTAATCTCAAAATCATACTGATGGTAGATAAAAAACTCAAATACCCATCCATGAGTTACCTGTCATAAAATTTTTAGTTAGAGATAGGGACAAAATCGTTATTTGACATCCCCCTAAACACTAAAACCTTAAAATTTATATCATTTCCCCCATAGGTTTTAAAAACTAATATTTTACCCCATTCTTAAAGCTTGAAAAGTTTAGTTTCACCCCTAGGGTTTATTTTTCTTCTCCGGCTACCACCATTCCGACTAACAATCGATGCTTTTTACCCATCTTTCGGATCTAACCATGAAGGAAGACGAAGGATGACCACCCATGATAATGAAGTATCGTCCTTCGTTGTTTGGAAGATATGATAAAACGTCATCCTTTGTCGCTACTTTCAGATTTGGATGACTCTTCATTGTGGTCGTCCTTTGTCAGAGAAGACCGTCACATCTTCTCGATCTCCGATCAAATTTTCTAGGCCACCGAAGATGAAACCTAAAAAGGAGAGAAAATTAAATTTTTCAAAGTTTAATTATGAAGGGAAATTGTTAGTTTTCTAAACTAAAAGAGGAAATGATATAAACTTTTAAAGTTTTAAGTTTATGGGTAAAATAACGATTTTACCTTTATTTTTAACTAAAAATTTTAACTATAGTTAACCTATAGGTGGGTGTTTTGATTTTTTATTTATCGTGAGTATATTTTTAAGATTGACTAAAACTTGGGTGAAAGATTGTCTCTTTCCATATACATATATATATATATATATATATATATATATATATATATATATATATATATATATATATATATATATATATATATTTACACATGGGCGCGTGTTGTGTGCTCCAACCGAAGGAAATGAAAGGGTTTATTAGAAAAGGGACTAAAGTGTAGTGTCACGTCATTTTATATCTTTTTTATGATTGTTTAAAAGAAAATTAATTAAAATATCAAAATTCAAGGAATAGACATAGTAAAGATATATATCCAATATTATATAATTGGACAAAAATAATAATAAAATTATGTATATATTTTTTATATAATTTAAATATACAGATAATATATAATTATGTGATTAAATAATTTTATATTAAAGATAAAGTAATACTTAATTATATGATAATATATTATCTGTATAAAAAATATATACACATAACATTTTTTTAGAAAAGAATTATATATAAACAAGCTTTAAATTTATTTCCAACTTTGAAATTTCGCATTCTCACTATATGTATTGAAACTAACTAGGCACCCTTGTTCACTCTTTCAAAGATTCGACAATTTCACTCATTTTCTAATGATAAAAATGGCAAAAGAAAAAAAGTCAATAAATCATTCCTTATCATGTTTAATAGCTTACAGTGTAGAGATTTAAATATTTCAATAAATATTTAGGGAGTTCCTTGGGTAAATCATTTCTTATGGTTGAATTCTTGTGTAAAATAACTTGAATTCTTTGCAATTTTGATTATATTTGTTAATGAATTTGTGTTAAAATAGGTGTAGAATCGATTGGTAATCATGTGTGGTGGTCGAGGTTGAAGATGAGATGATTTTGTTGATTTTTCAAACCACATGGGTCACGTGTGGTAGGAGTTTGGGGTTATTTTTAAGGATGGTTAGAGTTTTTGGTTATTTTTTAAGTATGCAATGGAGTTTTTGATATGAAACTTGTAAGTGTGATCCATATGGTGGGGGTTCTTGGTTATTTTTAAGTACACACGAGGGAGGGAGGGAGGGGGGGGGGGGGGGGGGGGGGCATGAGTTGGGGTTGGGTTTATAATTAATCATGCAAGGGTGCATGTAATGGGGGTATTTGATTATTTTCCACCATATGAGTTTTATTTTGTGCATGTGATCCGTTTTATAGGGCTTGTTTTTGGATATTTTCTAATTTTGGCCATTTTTTATATTTTTCAATTTATAAGATTTTTTATGTTTTTTATTTTAAAGGTAAATTGATATTTTTTAATTTAGAGTTTTTCAACGTATAGTTGTAATGACTTTTCTAGCAATATCATCCTCTGGAGGGAAATGTTACATTACTTAACTAACAGAGCATACATTCACTTGAACATTTGATAAATCTCATACACACATCCACATTATATCATATAGAAATTTCAAAGATATCTTTTATTAATAATAAGCCAATGGAAGTAAAACCGTCAATCCAAACTCATTACATGATAACATCACTAATAAAAAAAAGTCCTAATGTAAAGTAATAACCGAGTCTCCGAATACATAATAAGACATAATAATTTAAAATCATTGAAATGTTGCTAAAATATGCCTACACCAATTGACCTTCTCGCATTGTAGCCGTCATGATCACTTGTCACCTACAAAACATAAAAATAGGGGAGTGAGTGATGATTACTTAATAAGTAGGAGCCTTTACTTAAAATTTTTACTTGATCCTCCTTTTACCCTCAACTTGATCCACCCTAACTTGGTCATCGGGAGTACACCTTTCACTCCTTACTTGGATAACGTAGATCTAATTACTTATTTACTTAACTTAATATCTCTTTTGGTCCCTTAAACCTACCTCAAGAAACTCTAAGATCCTATATGGTTACTTATGATTCTTTTTGGGTCCTAAACTTGGATGACTTACTAAACTTTGATATTCAGTGAAAGCTTATAACTTAATTGTGAATTGTAACTTAACCTTTATACCAATCAAATTAGGTGAAGATATAAATTTGACACCTTGACCATATGAACTAGTAATTACTATACACTCCATTTTCCTTACACCGTTGGACTGTGAGATTATGATTTGGGCATATTACGGCCACTACACCCCATTGTAGGTGGCTATGCCTTATTGCAGAATATTATGCCTTATCATGAGTGGCGCCCTTCTGCAAGTGGGCATAGAAAATGTCTCACATAGACAAAGTAGCTAGGGTATAATCATGTATATGCATGCATGCAACTTAAGCCACCTAACTATGGGCTTGTAAGTCGTTTTCACCTTATTTAAACTTATTTTCATGTCCTTTCACGATTTATATTTTTAAGTAGGGGTTTTGGTATTGTTATATATCATATAGGTCTTTACTATCCTCTAGAACTATTTTATGATCACTTGGTCTCAACACTTAGATTATCTTACTTTATTTCTTAAGTGTAGGACCATGCATTATTGGGTGTTGTACCTTCTTTCCTTTTATACATGACTTGACTTTTCATGGGGTAACCTTTGTTGTAACTCATTGCACAAACGTGCGTTTTCAAGTGCATGTGTGTTCATCCATCTACTTTTGCACGAGCTAACCCATCATGAGCATTCTCAAGTGTGACTAAGTGCACAAACATACATAGTTAGAAGCATGGGCATGCATCCCTTCTCATGCATGACTTTTCTTTTTTCAGAATCATACGTGTTTTCTAGAGGTAATTCCATCATGTAAACAACCTGTACACCATTTCTATATAGGCGCCCACCACGACTTAGTCAACATGTCATAGACGGTTTTGTGTGTCATCCACACGATCATCCTTTGGTCATCAGAGAAACTTGAGATGCATGCATACCTTCTTGCACGTTTGTACATGAAGTTACTTTTGTATCATTTTAGGCATGCCACATTTGTGTTTGTCCTTGAGATGATTGTATATACACATGTGGAACTATTTTTAAGTTTGTTTTGCATTTGATCTAACATCTAATTGTATCTAACGTTTTCATTATGCATTATTTCAAATCTGTAACACCCTAAAGAAATAAAGTCTTGCACACAATAACTCAGTTCAAACATGATCTAGCTATTTCATCAAGCATCATTAATCAATCCTTACATCAATTTGAATAACCACACATCAACCAAACTTATTTTCTTTCTAGCCCTTCTTTAAAACAACATACAATTTATCATGCATACAATGACTATATGTATAATTCCTGGGTCTTGTTTTAATTGCTTATCATCTTTACTACAAACACACACACACACAAAAGACCAACCATACATTCACATCACAATAGAAGATATACACAAGCGAATTACAGTAACAAGGCTTAAAAATTGCTTCTACTTGGTTGTGTGATGAGTTTGAAGTAACCTTTTTCCTTTCTTTACTCTGGTTTGAAAACACTCCAACACATCAAAAATCTCACTAGATCTTATCTCTAGTGGTCACAACTTAAACACTCAACTCTCTAGAAAAGAACAATTTCTGAAAATTTGGGATAACATCCCAAGTTATACGATAACATGCAAGTATTCTAAGCTTGCACGGTTGTGTGCCTTTTTTAAAATCTCCTACTTGACACACTTTTCATTTTACTAATGTAACATCGAATGAGCAGTGCATCCTTAATGCATAATTATTCATCAACTTAAAAATTTAATTAAAACACTAATTTCACGTCCTTAACCTATGTCACTTCATACATATAAAAAAAAGTAAAGAAAATACATTTTTTAATCTTGAGATTTAGCTATAGATGTTACATTTTCAAATTAAACATTTATTATGAAAATTAACTTATTTTTATTTATTTTCTTGCAAGATATCGCTTCAAGACACAAATAAAGAGGAATTGGTGATCTCATATATGCTTTAGAGTGTCACTTTAAAGTACAAATTACAATGCATGACGATTAAGACAATAGCCTAAGTTCCAATCGACACAATCACCCATAACATGGCCATGCAGATCATACTTCAATCCTCAAAGTCATTACAAATCATATACAATCCTTCGTTAAGCAAATATAATCCATCAATAGTCATATATTATATCACAATATTATATTACAACATACTAGGTTCATATAAAACTCATTCTATATAATAAAAGCTAAACTCTCACTTACCTTATCTCTTATCGTTGAGTTTGATGTCGATACTCTCCTTTGGGTTGTCAAAAGATTTCTTTAAAATGATCTAAAAACATCACAAAATATCAGAGTATTGAAACAAAAGTTGATCAAAAACACAAATAATGACCCCATCATGCGGTACATAATTTTTAAATAGAAATTCAAATTCAAATATTGTTGGAATGGTTGTGTATTCTCAATGAATGATTATGCATTCTCAATGAATGCTCATTCAATCACTTAAATTATCTGATGTGGCACGATATCCATATTATCTACTTGACACGATAAGAACAAGCATGCATGACTGTGCAATAGCCAAAATTTGAAATCATAGAACACTCAACCATTTTCTTTTATTCAAAAGCCTTAACATATATAAAATGACTAAAATAGCCTTCTGGTATACATGTGGGTGTTACAACAAATTAAAAAAAATATATTATCAATTTGAATAAAATGAAAACTAAATATTGTAACTATCAACAACATTCTGATTAGGAAGTTTGTTAATATATTCTTGCAGGACAAATTTTGTAAGAATATCTCGCAGAAAATTCCAAATTGATTTCTCTTTCGGTAGGAGTAGTTACTGCCTCAATTTGGAGAAATTTTTTTCTGACAGAGTGTCGGGTAGGAAGTTGTTATTTTGTTAGTTGTTTGTCGAGACATCCATGCCTCAAGTAGAATTTCTACGTATTACGGAATTCTACATAACACAATTTTAGGGAAAAATAATGGAAATAAACAATTTACTTCCATTTTAAAACTTTGTTGTTGAGTATGTGTTTGTAATTTCCAGGGTTCTTGATTTTGAATGAACACATAAAGATGTATTTTTCAAAGAACACCTTTTTTATTTTAATTTGATTAAGTTACTGCAGATTGCATATAGGAACAATGCCAAAAGACTTATTCCCACCCAAGATTTAGTACATTGTCAAAGTGATACCTTTTAACTTTCAAAAATTCAAATATCCACTTATCATCTAATTTTGTTAAAATTTTCCGTAAAAACATCATTTAATCAGTAATATTAAAAAAAATAATCTCATTTTCTCACCTTAGTTTTGAAAACTGACATTTCCCCCTAATTTAGTTTTAAAAACTTTTTTTTTTCCCTCTTTCTAGGGTTTTATTATTTTACCCTCAAAACAAGGAAAAAGAGCTGAGGCCTTTAGAGACAGTGGATGCTAGTTGAGAAGGCAGCCAGGGAGTCTGAGGTTTGCCCTCTCCTTTTGTCGAATCTTTTTGGCTTCCTCGCTTTGCAAATTGTTTACTAATGAGGAAAGAATTAATTTGGGATTAAATTTCAGGGTGAGGCAATTAGAAAAATACTATTTTTTCAATATCTTGCAACTGAAAACGAATTTTAATTGGGGAGCTTACATGCTATCCAGGAGAAGGCTGCAAATGCTATGATGCTTGCATCAAACACTGTTAGATGGACCATGGGTCCTTCATGGACATTTGTAACAATCCCCGACGAGGTGGGCTTGCCAAGCATCTTCAACCACAAAACTTGCAGGTATAGATCAATATTCGTCTGGCCCTTTAAAGTTTACATTTCGCTTCAACTCTTTTACATCAGCTGGCTGTTACTGGAAGTATAACAAAACCCTAAAATGACAGGACAAGCAAGTTTTTAACACTATACTAGAGGAAAATTATTATTTTCAAAGTTGAAGGTAAAAAAATGAGATAAAATTTTATTTAGTTTTTAATATTGCTAGTTAAATTTTGTTTTTTTACTCTATAACTAATGTAAAATTTTAACCGAATTAGATGACGGTTGGGTATTTGGATTTTTAAAACTTAATGGGTTTCATCGGCGTTGGATTAAATCTCGGGTGGGAAAAAGTCTTTTGGCCACAGGAACAATTTGTAAATCTTAAAACACTTTTGTAGATTTTCATTTCAATGAAGCCATGAAGGTAGGGTGAAGCTACCAAAATACCCTTGTGACGTCAATGCTTTTTAGACGGGTTAAGTAAACCAATGGTTGGTGCATATTTTTGTAAAGGCCAATCAGGATTTGGTTAAAGGTATAAAAAAATTACTTTAGTAATTTATTTTTTATAAATTATTAATATTACTTTATTTAGTTTGTAAGTAACAACAAATTTTATAATAAGTTTTTATATGTTCCTTGAAGATTAACAAACTTATATAACATCTCAAGAAAGCTTTTGGAGTCTTCTACTTTCCCTGCAGTAATCAAAACAGTCAGGCAAATTATATAAGAAACTTGTCAGACAAATTGACAGAAGTATTAATCCATTTTATTAGTTTTTTATATACCAATAAGACTGATAAAGACAGGTTTGTAAGTTGTTTTGAAAAAAAAAAATTAAAAATCCCTTGTTAAAAAAATAAATTTATTTAGTTTTAACGAAAGAACATATAATTAATAATTAAAATTATAAAAATAATAGTTATCACAACAAAATATTTATTTTTTCATTGGTTTTTTTTTGTTAAAGACATTTTTTTTTTTGTAGTGGAAGGCCCGCAGCCAGACCTAAGGCCTCTTAGGTCATATTGTGCTAGACATGACAATTATATATAAAATTATATTTTTATCATTTTAATATATAATTAAATTTAAATAATTTATATTCACTTTCAAATAAATGGAAATGAGGACAGTTCATCAAAAATTTTATTGAAAATCTCTCATTTATAGTAGACAAATACTGTGATTATACTATGAAACAATAAAAACAATCTAACATAATAAAAATAAATTCAATTATAAAATTCAAGTTCAAATTCTTATCTATATATTTTTAACTCATCTTCAACATTCAAGTTTTTGAATTCTTCAAAAATATCATTTACTATCCAATTCCGCAGCTTGAATTCAACAATGATACAATCTTTAATGCATATAATCGTCTCAACTATATTTGATTGTAAGTTAGATTGTCTACGATCCAACGTGCATGCATCCACCTACATTAAGAGTTGATTTCAATGCTAAAGTAAACACCAAATCATGCATTAGTAGATCACGTGTTATGGTGAAAAGCATAAGATAAGTGTTTTGATGTGTTTTCGAAAAAATAATCAATATTAATAAAATTATAAAAACTCACTATAATTAGAGCTTCCACCTACTTGTTGCTTACCTTTGCGCATTGAAGTTGGCCTTTACAAACTCACTATAAATTTTTTTCTTATAAAATTTTATATTAATGATAAGACTTTTTTTTTTGTCGTTAATACTTTTAACAGCGAAAACTATAATGACTGGTGACGACGAGATTTTTCCTTTCATTGAAACTCTTTAATGACGGAAAATAAATTTTTAACAATTAATTTTTCTCTTGTTATAATCTTTTTTTTTTTTTTTCAGTATTCATCTATTGGTGGGCTCACCTAACCTATTAAGTAAACATAACTTGACCCACCATCATTGATGGATGAAGCCAACATGACCATTGACGCCTCTAGGTTAGCCACACAAATTTCACATTGTCACGCAAAATTGCTTTTGTTATACATCATTGCATACAATGAAAGTTGAAGTCAGAATGAGATAAGCTTTCATGTTGTGTCGTCTCATTCTAGTGATGGCTCACCAAAAAATGGGTTTTCTAACATTTCATCTTACAATGAAATCTGAAAAACACATTGTGTACAATCATGCGCCATGAATGCACGTCTGTGCATAGGTGTATATTCATGATGCATAGGTCGTGACTTTCCTCTTGTGACACTTTGTATGATTATGTCTACGTGCACACCTGTGCATAAGCACGTTTTCACAAACGTATGGGTTCTAAATCTCGATTGTCTAACTTTTAGAATTTTGTTGAATTTAAGAAATAATAGGATGAACAATCATACAAGACACAAACATGCCCATACATAAGGTCAAAATACAGTTTTAGCCTTGACTTCAATAGGGACAAAAATACAATTTTTGAAACATTTGGGGTCTAAAAAATTCTATAAAAATTAAGGTGAAAAAAATGATTTATTCACCATCAAAATGTTTGATTCCAAGTTTAAATCCAGAAAACCCAGCTTCAAAAATGTTTAAAATTGTTCAACAAATTCATAGCAAGAGTTGTATGAAAAGCTGACATTTATAGGGCAAAAACTTCTAACAAAATTAGCAGAAAATTAATTCAATTATTTTCTAGAATCTGATATGGTTGACCAGAATTAGATAATATATGGCAAGAAAAAGTTCTATAGTTTAAATATGGCAGGAGTTAGGTTAATAAAGTAAGATTTTAAAATTCTTTCCATATTAGCAAAAGATAATTTTATATATGGAAATAAATAAGGAAGTGAAACCCAATATTTAAACATTGAAAGAATGTGCACAATTCATAAATTAAACGCTTTATTTTTTCAAATTTTCACTATAAAAAGCAGTCAACATTAGGGTTTTACTCATCAGTTTCATCACATCTCTCTATCCTCAAAAGCTTGTAGCATCATGGGCCGCAGAAAGATTGAGATGAAGATAGTGAAGGATAGCAATGCAAGGCAAGTCACCTTCTCGAAGCGTCGGAACAAGCTTTTCAAGAATGCCTATGAACTTGCTTCTCTATGCGCTATGCAACTTGCCATAGTTGTCTTCTCACCAAGTGGAAAAGCGTTCTCATTTGGAAACCCTAGCGTTGATGAAATAGCTCAACGCTTTTTCAATAAGGATTACACTATTAAGGTTGATCCTGAGCAACAGGTGATAATTGATAAACTTAGCCAAGAACTCAATGAGTTGCTCAAACAACTTCACTTGGAGAAGAAACGAGGAAAGATGCTTGAGAAGGCTCTCAAAGAAAGTGGAGCATCAAGAGAATTATTGAACATCAATGAACTTAGTTATGATGAGCTCGTGAAACAGTGGGCAAAGTTGGAGGAGCTTGAGAAGTCTTTGCAAGGCTCCATCAATGAAATTGAGGCATCCTCTTCATTGGTGTTGTTGAAAAAGGCCGGCGGTGGAGAAGAAGATTATTAAGTTATGGCTCAAGCCTGAAAAAGAAACTGTAGAAATTACCATCTCCCTTTTATATGAGCCTCAAGTACATGAATTATGGCTAATTTCTATCTAAATAAGAGCTATCATTGAAAATTTTTGTCTTTGATTAATATATTGGCAGTTATCATATCCATTACATAAAATTTTGTGGTTCTAACTAGTATTTTATGCATCAACAGATTCAGAATTGCATGCTACGCCACTGTTTCTATTCATTATTGCTTATTTCACCCAAACACAAGGACTCTTTTCCTTGATGTTCATCATCTGGTGAATAGAACTAATGGTGATAGAAGTGATTAGCTGTAATCAGTTACTTTTTAACAACTTTTAATTGTATTTACGTGTTTTTGAACAACTTTAATTGTGTTTACATTTATAGATGAATGGTATGTACACGCGCATGTAGATACATGCATGCACGCGCACACACATTCATGCAAGCACATATATATACATATACACACGCAAGGTTATAAGTGAATACAAACACATACTGGCAAGCATGTGTATGCATGTGTACACACGCATGCATGTAAAGGCATGAATTATGAATAATTTAATTTTTTTCCTATAATTTTATGGAGATACAAGATTACAAGTAGCATAAGAAAATTAAAATATATTTTTGTGTTAAATTCTTTGAATTTAATTAATTACAACTAAATTTTATTGTGCTTATATGTATAGATGTGTAAGCCTACTCATGTGCATGCGGCTATAAACATTTGTCGTTTTAATAGTTTACTTATGATAAAATGACAAATTCCCACCCTTTAAAATAAAAAAAAAAAAAAACTATCTTTTCCACTTATTTGTCAAGCTTAGCCGTTAGTTCTAACAGTTAAAGGGTATTTATATTATTTTGTTTAAATATCACAATAACACTCCTATCGGACTGAAATGTGAATAACTTCAATGGGGTTTAATGTCATTTTTTAAAATTTTACTAGGGGTAAATGGATATGTTCCCTTATTTTGTATTATAAATTATTATATTCACTCATATATTTTGAAATATTATTATAATCATAATAGTTTGTAATATGATATTTAAATCATAATTTGTTGGGTTCAGTACAATTCTTTGAGAATGTAATTATCTTTTTCTAAACTATTGAAGGGAATATTTAATTTTAAAATTTTCAAAAACACCCCAAATGATTTTCAAATTCAAAAACCCCTAAAAAAATCTTTAACACTTGTACTAGTTTAAAAATTTATAGTTCATCCCTATACATATGATTATACGTTATTTTATTTTATTTAAGTTAAACGTTAATTTCTCAACACTCTAGTTATTTACACGTGTGACCAAATGTGGTTGAGAGATGTATGATCTAGTGTTATCAGAAGATCTGGTTCTGAATTCCAGGTGATCCAATAATTCCCTTCTAAGAATTTCGGATGTTTCATTGGATAACTGAAATGATTCTATAAACTGCCAGAAAATGATTCTATAAATCTTACAAATTCAGCAATATAATGTATTGATGTTGCTTTGTTCTTTTGGTCTAATGATTAAAAACTTTTTCACTGTTCGATTGAATTTGAAAATAAAACTAAGTTTTCTGATGAGTTAAATTTGGTGTTTAAAGTTCACATTACTTGAGTTTAGCTTAAGTGCTTCATATTAAGTGACTCGTTGGTTCAGTAATCAATTTTCACAAATATTATTATTACATACAAATCTGATTTTATTTGATACTGATTTTTTTTCTTTTCTTTCCAAAAAATGGAAATTAATACAAATTTGACATTATTCATTTGTTTAAAAGTTCAAAAATAATAGAGAAGTTCATCCCAATGTACTCCATGCTTCTTCCAATCACTACTTTAAGTAATAGAGAAATTGTTCGTTACTCAATTTCATCTTGTCCCATCTACTTAAAGTGATACTTTTACACTTGTTCAATTCAACATTAAGGCATTTTAAGGCTGAAGATTTTAATCCTGATCTTTCATCTCTTCATCCTACTACTTTGTTGTAGCCATCTCAGAAACGTCTCTAACTTTCGCCATTTTCAACTCATAATCCTTAAAAAACTTTTTGGCATCAGTTCCTATGGCTTTCCCATCAAAAGTGTACTTGTTGTTCCCTAGAAAATTTGCAAGAGATTGAGACAAAAGATGAGGCATCTGTGGCCTACACAAAGTTGAAACTTCACAAACTTATGGTTGGTCTTGACACTGAATGGTGTCTACCCTCCAAGACAAGTGGTAATAATTATACAACTTTGTGTAGGTCATAGATGCCTGATCTTTCAGCTTTGTCATTGAAATGCGATGCCTCGATCTCTTGCAAATTTTTTAGGGAACAATAAGTTTGCTTTTGTGGGGAAAGCTATACGAACTGATGCCAAAAAGCTTTTTGAGGATTATGAGTTGAAAGTGGCGAAAGTTGGAGATGTATCAAAGATGGCTGTAACAAAGTATCAGGATGAAGAGCTGAAAAGATCAGGATTAAGGACTTTGGCCTTAAAATGCCTTAATGTTGAATTGGACAAGTGTAAACGTATCACTTTAAGTAAATGGGACAAGATGAAATTGAGTAGTGAACAAATTACATGTGAATTAAATGAACTTCTCTATTATTTTTCAACTTTTAAACAAATGAATTAAATGAAATTTGTATTAATTATCATTTTTTTGGAAAGAAAAATAAAATCAGATTTGTATATAATAATAATATTGCTTGCTTTTTCACTTTTAGTAGTTGTGTTAGAGCCAGATTAGTCAAATATTTCTTTTTTTTTTTTATAGGTGTGTTGAATTACAAATGAGAAATTGGATTCATTAGGGAGTAGAGGATGAGAATAAGGGAGAATTTGGAGGAGCAAAGGCCCGTTGAGTTAGAAGAAGAATTTGGTACTTAAAAATAAAACCCTAACAAGCATGAAGATGCCCCTTAACCTTTGATTCAAACTGCTTGGATCAGATTGATTGATCGTGCTGCACTCCTCCTGGCCTTGAAGAAAAGTCAAAAGTTAAATAAAAGTAAAATATAAGAAAGCCAATGAAAAAAATAATAAAAGTAAAATTTGTGGTGCTAATAGTAGTTTTTCACTCACATCGAGAACCTACTTACTCTACGAAATGCTATGTATGTTATTCCTTTTCTGCCTTTGATTATAAATTGCAAATAAAAAATCATTAATATTGATGTGAATAACACAAGTTAATCTGAAATACTGAAAAGATAGCCAGCACTTACTGGGATGTGATTTCAGGCATGCTAATATCTGGTAAGTTACTAATCCGACTTCGAGAGAAAACAAATTCTTTGTTGCATCTCTCTTGAGAATTAGTTTTGAGAACAAACATCTTGGAGAAGATGGGAGACAAAAGTTCTATAGAGTTTTGAAGAAACAATTTTTCTTTCTGATTGTAATTGATCAGATGCGATGGTGAAAACATTGCACTCCTCAATTTATAGTCGCATAGGTGACAATATATAATTATTATAATTATAAACTTACCATTAATGTCATTTAAAATGTAATCTGGCTCAAAAATTTTTTATATCAATAATTAAATGTGATAAAATCACTTCCATATTAGTTATAAACTTCCATCTTTAACATAAATAATACTATTCATGCAAATCACTAAATTCACTTCCATATCAGATTGTTATTAGGCCTACACTTTCAACTTAACCCAAACAAATAATTCAAATTCAATCTAAATTTTACACTTATAGTTTTATAAGTCGATAAGTGTTATCATATTACCATCGATGTTTAATTTAGCAACTTAATCTTAACAAGATAAGAATTTTTGTCATTTTTGAAACTTATTAAATTTTTTGATATATGTAAGGGGATTAATGTTATTGTGTGGTCAGACTTCTCTTTGGTCAAATTCACACATGGGGCAACGACAGTTGCGAAGAGGCAACTATGGTAACTAGCTATATGAACTGCATGTAGCGACTGACAATGTTATTTGCACGTCAGTTTATGACATAATGCAAGCAAAGAAAAGAACAACCCTTGATAGTTACAATAATTTTCCTTGATTTTTTCAACATGCTTTTTTTCATTCTCTACCATTATGGGATAATAGAAATTTTTTACCAAATCGAGAGTACACGATCTGTTTCTTTTCTATAATATTAGAACTCAAACATCTAATTATATAATTACTCTTATAACCTTAATCTATTGTTCTATAAATTCATGATTGGATAAAGGTCAAGCTATGTACTTGTAACATTCATAGCGTTATGTCGCTAAATTGTAATATTAAATACTAATAACATAATAATACACGTAGGTTTCTTAGTGGCAAGCCAAACCAGTGAAACACCAATTTATTCATTACAATTTTACAATTTCACTAATATTTCAAATGACCTTGTACAAAATTACACCTGCTATTCCACATGCTTATCATTCTAATCAATAATTGGGTTTTAGAATTTAGTATGCAATAAGTAAGAAGGTCAAACCACCGTCTTAATCAACAGATTAATTTGGCAAAAATATAAACTGATTAATTTAGATATCAACTTAATATATTATTGGATCAAATTTGTTGTGGGGGTTGGGACTGTTTTTAAGTCAAATTGACCATGAAATCAACAATAAAGAGATGATTAATAATTTTATGACGACTAGCTGTATGAATTACACACAACAGTTTGATCATGTTAGTTATATGCAAATCAACAGAAATCAGTACTTTAGACTGACTTGACCAATTTCACACTCAATACTTTGGTTTACTTTTAGCATTTGCATATCATCCTAAAAAGCCTGTACACTTGAAAAAAGGTTGCTGGATATTTGTATATAAAAGATTCTATATTTTTCACATTTACACGTTTTGTTATATATATGTTTCCTATATTTTTTAGAAAATATGATTTAGTGTTTTTGTTTTTACGTTTTCGCAATTCCATTTCCATGCCAATTAATCTGGTACTAACTTGTAGTTCTCATTTAAGAAGAGACTAGATTTTTTAAGATTGGAAGTCATCTTCATAGATAACAATTAAGGGGGAAGAGACTTAAGCAGGGGCATTTAAGAGAGTCTTGCTCTTTAGTACCAGCTTATCCATGTCCACTGGACGAATTAATGAATCTTGAATAATATGTATAACAAACCATTAAGAAAGTATTGTATAATCAATATCCATATAAGATAAGTATATGTATAAGATATATCTTATTATATGATCTATATCATATATATATATATATATATATATATATATATATATATATATATATATATATATATATATATATATATATATATATATATATAGAGAGAGAGAGAGAGAGAGAGAGAGAGAGAGAGAGAGAGAGAGAGAGAGAGAGAGAGAGAGAGAGAGAGAGAAGGATTAATGTGATTTTGCAGATAGACTCCATTATGGTCAAACACACTCATGGGGCGATGACAAAGAGACGATTATAGCAACTAGATACATGAACTGCATGTTATATGCACGTAAGTCATTGACTCAATGAAAGTGGAAGACCTTCTATCAAGAGAACGGGAAGGAGAATCCTTGACAATTATAATAATTCTCCACACTCCATAATTTCCTCAATATGTCTTTTTATTCTCCATCATTATGAGTTAACATACACTTTCTACAAAATCAAAGCCCGACACAATCCTTCATTTTTCATAACATTAGGTTCTAACATCTAACTATGTAATTACTCATATAACTCAACCTTTCTTCAATTGAAATAATATAACATATCCTTCAATTTTGATTTTTCATCTAACGTGTCTTTTTAATCATATTTTTGAGGACATATTTGAAGATTTGAATTCTTTGGTCAACAACATTTTTTTTCCAAGATTAGACTTCAAATATCTCAGAATGTGCATAACTGCATTCATATGCCAAGACTATACAAATATAGACTAACAACACTTAATGAATAAGCTAGATTTAGTCTTGTGTGTGATAGATACATCAATCTCCCCACAAGTCCTTGGTATCTTCCTATATTAGTAAGAATTTTTATAGGTTCAAAGTTTAACTTCAAACCTTTTTCTACTAGTGTATCAACTAGTTGACATCCTAACATCCTTGTTTTTTCCAAGAGATCTAAGACATACATTTTTTGGAAAAACTTCAATGCCAAGAAAATACCATAGAAGGCTTAGATCTTTCATTTCAAATTTTCTAGATAAATGTCTTTGTCGAGTCTTTCTTTCTTCTAGACTATCCCTAGTGACCACCGTATCATCCATATATACAATGAGTGCAGTGATCTTACCATTTCATTTCTTCAAGAATAGAGTATGATTTAAGTTACTTTGATGGTAACCAAAGTCTATCATTGACCTTATGAACCTTCCAAACCAAGCTTTAGGAGACTATTTCAACTCATACAATGATTTCTTTAACTTGCATACCATTTTACTATGTTGTTTTGGTACCATGCATCCTGGTGGGAGATCCATGTAGACTTCCTTGGATAATTCTCCATGCAAAAAAACATTTTTCACATTAAATTGTTGTAGTAGCTAATTCAAGTTTGCAGACAATGATAACAATACTCGAACATTGTTGTTGTTTGTAACAAGTGCAAATCTCTATGTATAGTTGATCACATAAGTTTGAGTGTATCCTTTTGTCACCAACCTTTATTTGAATTGTTCAATCATACCATCTACTTTGTATTTTATAATATAAATCCATCTACACTTATTTAGCTTCTTCTCGAATGGGTAATCAACTAGTTCCTAAGTGTTGTTTTTCTATAAATATTTCATTTCCTCATTCATCACCACTTTCCATCTAAGATTAGCTAAGGCTTTTTACACACTGTTAGGAATAGCTACAATAGAAAATTGATTTACAAATGACTTATTTGATTCTAACAAGTGGTGATATGACACAAAATTAGTTATAGGATATTTAACTTTGCGAGAAAGATCAACTTCAAATGTGGGTTTAGACATAACTCTATTATGACATTATGGTAACTGTCTTCTAGATGGTTTAGGTTATGGATCAGAGACATCCTTAATCAACAGTTGGTTTGATGTGTTTGTGAGTGATTCTAACTTTAAAGACTCAACAGTTGTTAAAGGTGTATTTATGTTTGCTATTTTTGAATGATTATTGCCCTTTCGGTTATTTGAAGTTATACCATTCTCATCCAAGATACTTGTCTCTTGTTCATTCAATGTACTTATGTCTTGATTAATAGACTCTGAAAATCTTCTTTCTACAAAGATATGATGACTTTCATAATCTAGAGTCTAAATATCCCTTTGATACTCCCCCTAAAGCTCAGGTTTAGATGAAATATACATTAAATCTTTATTAAATGTTACATCCATTGTGATAAACATTTGGTGATTAGAGGATGATAACACTATAACCTTTTTGTAGTACAACATACTTAATAAAAACATATCTTAATGCTCTAGAAGCTAACTTGTTCTATTGATGCTTGTAAAAGTGAACAAACACAACCAAAAACATGAAGAGGTAGATTTGGAATAGATGAAGCAACTATAGTATCATTGAAGGTCTGCAATGGTGTGCAAAAGTCAAGGGAGCTAGTAGGTACACAATTAATTTAGTATGCTATAGAAGTAAGTGTTTCACCCTATTATGATAAAGGCATATGACTTCAATTAACGATGCTTAAATAACTTATAACAAATATCGATTTTTTCTCCTAACCACTTTATTCTGTTGGGGTGTATTAAGACAAGTTGTTTGATGAACTATCCCATGTGTTTCAATGTGTTTTTGAAAATCAGAACTTTGATATTTTCCACCATTATAGACGCAAAGGACTTGTATCTTTGCATTGTATTGATTCTTAACCATTTTATGAAACTTCCAAAATAACAAATACACTTCTCCTTTAGTTTTTATTAAACATAACCATGTTATTCTAATGCAATGATCAATAAAAGTAACAAACAATCTGGATCCTTTTAAGGTTGACACCTTTGAGAGACCCCAAACATCAGAATAAATAATTATAAATGGACATGGACTTTTATTCAAACTTAAAGGAAAAGAAGTATGGTGACTTTTTGTAAGTTCACATATATCACAACGAAAAAGAGAAACATTATATTTGAAAAACATATTCAAGACTATTTTTTTTAAATAACCAAATGAAACATGTCCTAGACAATGATGCCATAACCATTTATCAAACTTTGTTTTTTCCCCCTCAATATAGGCTACACTTAAAGCTTGTTGAAGTTTGTTTGAATCTTTTGATTTTAAATCTAAGTAGTATAACTTTCCTCGCTTAACACTATATCCAATTGTCTGTCTTGTTTGGATGTCCTTTAACACACAAAAATTAGGCCAAAAAAAAAAAAAACAACACAAGATAAGGCTTTAGTTGGTTAGGAAACTGCATAAGGTTATAATCTAAATATGACACAATTAAAACAAATTCTAAATCTAGAGTATTAGTAAAGGTCATGGATCCTTTCTTAATAACTAAGGTTATGTTACCATTTGCAGTGGAAACAATTTTCTATGAAAATGATTTAAGATACGAGATATGTTTAGAATCAAATATCATATGATCTATAGCACCAGAATCAATTATCCATGCACAATTAGAAACATGTGAAAATATATTTAAAATCATATCTCCACTATTTGTAGTTGTGACTAATGCATAGGTTGTTTCTGCAACATTATCTTCTGTCTTTGTCTCGACAATTGTTGCCATAGAGAATCTTTTTTAATTTTTCTTCCTTTGATCAGGATTATGGTCCCACCATTTTAGATATCTTGTAAGTTCATAACAACGACTTTTAGTATGACCAATTTTATTGCAATGTGTACATTTATAACAAGATTTGTCAGTACCCTTAGTGATTTTTGGATGGTGTGTCTTTGGTCCCTTATGTTCATTGTAAGTTGACTAATTTCATGTAATCATGACTAAAGTGTCAAAACTTCCAACTTCTCCTTTAAGAGTCACTCCACGAACTGTTTCACAATGAATTATTACATAACATTCTTCTAGATTTAGAGTTGTTTCTTTGCAAAGAATCTCCCTACAAATTTGTTCAAATTCACCATCTAATTCAACAAGCAATATGTGCACCTTCAATTGTTCAATGGATTGTCGATACACTACCACATCATTTGGGTCGTTCATAACAACTTTATCACAATAGTCTAACTCATGAAAGACTTCAATCAACTCTTTATGATAATTAGAGTGAGATTTATCATTCTGTTTAGTAGTGAAGGCCTTTTGATTCAATGAAAAAACTTGTAACTCACCACTCCTATCAAAGAAACCTTTTGACAAGGCCTCAAATTTCGCACATTGTGGGTTATCATAAATAACGCTTCATGATTTATGGACTCACTGACATCAATAGCCATCTCTTAACTTTTTGATCATTTGCATACCATTTTTCGTAGTCATTTTCATCTTTTGTAAACATTTAAACTTTGCAATGGATATAGAAAAGTTTTTCTCGCTCCGTAATATGCATCTCTATCAACTGTGACCATATGTCATAATTTGATTCAATAAGAATAGTTTTTTATTAAAAACATTATCAGATTGAATAATAACCAAAATTGATTTTGTTTCAAACATCCTAATAATGGTTTCAAATTCAAGCCCTATGACAATTATTGGTAGATGCTTTTTGACGGCCCACAAGGTACATCCGGGCTCTAATACCAACTTAAATTTGAAGAAATAATTATTTATGAATTTTTGTATATCTTGATCATATTAATGAATTTACATCAAATCTATAGGTACGAAATACAATCATGGATTTAATTGACAATCTATAATTTCCTAATTCATCTTGCCACAATAGGAAGGAATCATGTGATAATAGGAAGGGAGAAATATCATAAATATTCACGCAATCAATCTCAATTCTCAACAAATTGGGAATAATCACATAATCAAAATCAATCTTAATCTTCAACAGATGTAAAATTAGCCTTGACAGTAGTCATAAATTTTAATACTAGGACGAGATTCTTATGAAAATTACTAAGAACATAGAGCAAAAAACGAACTAAATAATCTTCAAAAATCAATCTTACTTGCATAATAATAAAATTACAACAATATTGTATGTATACAACCAACAATATGATAAAATTACAACAATAATCTTTGAAATTTGAACCATTCCCACGTTTCTTTTTACTAAATTTTTTAGAATATACATTTGAACATTCTCCTCTTTGCATTTCCATATTTCATTTTCTTGTTACTTGGTCCAACAATAACTTGTAAGCCTCAATGAGCTGCAAACAATTGGGTTTGATATAAATGATGACGTTTGCATTATATGTGCGAATTGGAGAACACTTGATTTGTTGCAATAGACGTCCCTCAACCTTTCCTTCAAACTACTTGAATGTGGAGGTAAGATTGATTGATAATGTTGCACTCCTCCTAGCTCTGGGGACAAGCAGTGGAAAAATCAAAAATAAAACTTAGGGGAATCAAGGTTAAACAAAAGTAAAATATAGTCAATGAAGAAATAATAAAAGTAATAAATTTTGTGGTGTTGGTAGTAGTATTTCACTCACGTTGACAGCTTGCTTACTATGCAAAATAGAATGTTTGTTATTCCTTTTCTCCCTGTGATTATAAATTGCAAAAAAAAAAAGAAAAAATCATTATTATTAATGTAAATAGCATAAATTAACCTAGAATATAGAAAGCGATAACTAGCACTTACTGGGATGTGATTTCAAGGAATTATAACGTCTGGTGAGTTACTAATCTAATGATGAGAGAAGGCGAATCCTTCGTCGCTTCTCTCATGAAAATTGTTCTTAAGAATAACCAACTTGGAGAAGATGGAGACTAGAGCTCCATAAAGCTGAAAGAAACAATATTTTTTATGGGTTGTAACTGATGAGATGCAATGATGATAATATTGCATTCTACAACTTATAGTCATAAGGATGATGACAATGTATCAATATCATGACATGTTTATACTGTATACATTTTTAGGATTATAATGAATGTAATTTAAAATATAATCTGGCTCATAGATTTTTTAATATTAATAATTAAATGTAATAAAATCACTTCCATAATAATATCAATAATTAAATATCATTTTTAGGACTATAATGAATGTCATTTAAAATGTAATCTGGCACATAGATTTTTTAATATCAATAATTAAAAGTAATAATATCACTTCTATATTTGCTATAAATTTCCATTTTGACATAAAATAATACTATACATGCAAATATTATATCCACTTCCATATTAGATTATTATTAGGGATAGACTTTCAGTTTAATCCAAACAAATAATTCATATTCAATTCAAATCCCTAAATTTAACATTTTCCATTTAAATAACTATTTTTATAGTTTTATAAGTTGATAAATATTATAAAATTACTTTTGTATTTTTTAATTTAACAACTAATCTTAACATGATAAGAGTTTTTGTTATTTCTGTAACTTGAAGAAAATTTTTTAGTATTATATTATATATTAACGGATTAATGTTACTGTGCCTCTTTAATGAAATGCATGCATGAGACGATAACGAAAAGATGATTATAACACTACTCACATGAACTACACGATGTGACAACGAAAAGGCGATTATAACAACTAATTACATGAACTACATGTAGTGACCAACAACATTATTTGCCCATCAATCTATGACACAATGCAAGTGAAAGGTCTTCTACCTAAAGAATGGGAATGATCGAAAACCCTTGAAAGTTACAATAATTTTTCACAATTTTCTCAACATATATTTTTATTCTCTACCATTACAAGATAAGAGACACTTCCTACCCAATTGGAGCACATAGTTCTTCATTTTCTATTAAAATTAGGATTCTAATACCAAACTATGTGATTACTCAAATGACCATGATCTTTTGTTTTAGCAATTCAAGATTGTGTATAAATAATTTGCCAAAAGAGAGAGATTGGAACCACGGCCAAATTCTCGACCTTTCTTGCTTATATATTTTGTATAAATAAGGCAAATAATTAATTAGCGATAATTTTCTCTATTGGGCATAGAATTTGAAAAATTGTTGATGGCAAACATAAGAGGAAAAGTGGTGGATCAGTCATACCAATTCTATATGACTATAAAATTATAATTTGGAATTCATAATGTATTCTAGTTTAAGTTTTTGTTTTTTTTAACATAAATCTTCCTCAATATAAACCCCTTTAAGAAGGAGCTTATCCATCCTAGGAAAATAACAAAAATGGGTTCGGTTAGAGTAGAAGAAGAAAATGTCGAAAATGATGATGAAGAGAAAGGAAAGATCTTCAATTTTTCATAATCAGATCAATGGTTTATGGTATTATTAACCCATCAAGCAACACAACTCAAAATTTTCGATTATAATTTCATTGATATCTTTATTTATTTTTTCATTTTTAATTTGATCTATTAATTTTTTTTTTTTGTGTATGGTGTCAGAATATATTAGGTCTATAAGTGTAGAGATATACAAAACAAATTGAATTATGTTAAAGTCCAATCAACCATAGTTATATATCACTCACTTATTTTGGTTTTATTATATGTGAGACTTTAGGTTTCATCACCCACCCTCAAATGCAATTACTATACACTGTTATATATGTCATTTGGTTGGGTGGGTTGCCATTTGGTATAAAAATTATTTTAGACTGTTAGACTTACCCATTTGATTTTGGGTTTTGATACTATATCGAAAATATATTGACTTCATAAATATATAAATCGAAACTCATACTACACAAAATTAATTGGTTTGTATTAAAGTTTAATATACTATACTTATATACCACTCACCTATATTATTTTTATTAGATATGAGACTTTAGTCTCTAACATATGTGTATGTGTGTGTAAATATGTATGCGTTAAGATGTGAAGAAAAAAGGTGCGTTTTGGTTAAACTCAAAATGCACCGTGTGTGTAAGTGTGCATGTGTTAAGATGTGAAGAAAAAAGGTACGTTTTGGTTAGTCTCTAAAGTGTGTGTGTGTGTGTGTGTGTGTAAATGTGTGTGTGTTAAGATGTGAAGAAAAAAGGTGCGTTTTTGGGTCAATTGTCAATCCACCAAAAACAGTAGCGACTTTGCTACCAAGTCTGAAAAATGGGTCGTCTTATGGACTTGTCCAATCTAGATTCAATGTACACAAAATTCTTTTCTAATAATATTGTGAAAAACATGAAGGGATAACGATTTCAGTTGGCGAAGAGCACAAGGAAGTAAGCCTATAACCAACTTAAGAACAAAACTGTATTTACATAGAATTTAAAAAACAAAGAGCAAGCACCTAGCTGCCATAGGAAGATAATGGCACATTCATCCACATCTTTTCTAGTCTAGAATCTTGAAAAAGTTTTCACAAGAATAAAAATAGGAAGTTTTTTCCATTGTTTCAATCTATTTTCACAATTTAAATTTGGGCTTTCTCCAACCACATTCATAAAGGTTTTCAGAAAAGACTTTCTTGAAAAATCCTTTCTGGAAATTTAAGTCTTCTAATTTTTCACGTAAATTGGGTATACAATTACGTATAACCAACGACATACCAAGCACTCAAGTTCTTCAACTGCAAGCAAATATTCAATCCTACTCCATACACTTTTGAAAGAATCTGTGAGTCAGAAGATAAAAGAGCAGAAAATGTATAAATTCCAAATTTCAATATATCGTCAAAACTAGGGCACAAACTTTCTTCTGAAATTCCTCAAAATCGTTTATTAACTTTGCAAACTAGCTAATACAGACATTTATACAAACACTTGAACTGTCAGGCTGTCAGTAACTGAATTCTACATTCTGGCCATTGATTAAAACCAGATTTCCTAAAATCTACAGCTCATCATCAAATACAACTGAACAGTAACTAAGTATACAAAGAAAACATAAAACATACACTGGATACTCTTTTAACAAAAAGTCAATTTGCACAGTACTTGAGCTAAACTCTGTGACTTATTGAACTCAGCATCTCCAACTTAATACAGTGCATTTTGCATCATTTACATTAATAAAACGCACCGTGTCATACACCTCATTTACTTAACAGCATTTGGGCCACGTCTAGGCTTTAGACTTGCACATAAATTGGGCTTCTATTTAATATCCTCCCTCAAGTCTAAAGTAATCAGAAGTGGCACCAAGCTTTGCCTTTCAAAACTCTCCATCCGAACTAAAGCCAAAACTACAACAGCTTGTTGTTCAAACTTGATAACCACACTGCTTCCAATTTTGCAAAAAAAATTCTCTTTCCCAAATCAACATACAAGATCACAAACTGGGAGCTACTTCTATCTCTACAGTAACCACACACTTCGAAAAAAAAAAAAAAACTTCACCATGACTACAAGCATATTCAACTAAATCATCATCAACAATTGGACTTCTTCCAAAAAAAAAATTAACCACATCCTCCTTGAATCAACTGCAGAAGAACTATCACTAATTCACAATTATCCTCTCTTAAGCCAAAACTACTATATATATATATATATATTGCACACTCAGCTTCTGCAATATCAACTACTCATTTGCTTCACTTCATTACACTCATCTGCATCCTCCTGCCACTCCACCATACTCAATCTAGATCTCAGTAATTCAAACCTAGCAATAGGTAATGGCTTAGTTAGAATATCAGCCACTTGATGCTTTGTGGGTACATATTGCACCTTTAACTTCTTTTCTGCCACTTGTTCTCTTACAAAGTGCACATCTATTTCTATGTGCTTAGCTTTACCATGAAAAACAACATTTGAAGTAAGTCAAGGCCCCTGCACTCGTGTTATCACACCATATAATGGGCATTGAAAAACTATCAAACTTCAATTCAGAGAGCAAACTCTTAATCCGCATGAGTTCTGTTGAAGCCTGACTCACAGACCTGTATTCTACTTCTGTAGATGACAAGGCTATAACCTTCTGCTTCTTAGAAGCCCACTGTACTGGATTTGGACCAAAGAAAGTGGTGAAACCATTAGTTGACCTTCTATCGTCCAATCCTCCAACCTAGTCAGCATCTGCATAAGATTGCAAAGTAAAAATAACAGTTGGTTTAAGTAAAATACCATAAAACCTTATTCCTTTAATGTATCTTAGAGTTCTTTTACAAGCCTGCCATTGCAAGGTTGAGGGCTCCTTGAGAAATTGACATAATTTGTTCACAATATAGGCTAAATTTGGTCGTGTGAGAGTAAGGTATTGTAAGGCACCAACTGTGCTTCTATATAGCTTTGGATCCTCAAAAGCTGCACTATCTCCCACAAATAACTTGGTTCCAATAGTTATTGGATTTTGACAAGGCTTAAAGTCTTGCATCCCAGTTTTTAAAAGTAATTCTTCTACATATTTTGACTGACAGAGATGCAGGCCTTCACTATTCCTATGAGCTTGAATTTCTAAAAAATAGTTAAGCTCTCCTAGATCTTTTAAAGAGAATTGGCTATTGAGATCTTCGATCAGCTCTCTTATATAGTTATCATCAGGACCTGTGATGAGGATATCATCTACATAAATCAACATAAATACCTTCACTTTTCCTTCTGCCAAAACAAACAAGCTAGAGTCTGAGATTGTATTAGTGAACCCTCTACTCAATAAGGCACTCTTCAGTTTGTCATACCAGGCCCTTGGGGCCTGTTTGAGTCTATATAGAGCTTTTTTAAGCTTGCAAACATGTTGTGGCTTTTTTGAGTTGACAAAACCTTGAGGTTGACTCATATAAACCTCCTCTTGCAAGTCTCCATTCAAAAAGGCATTATTTATGTCTACCTGGTGCACTACCTAATTGAAAGAAACAACCAAGGTTAGGATGATTCTTATGGTTACAGTCTTTACCATTGGACTAAAGGTGTTAAAGTAATCTATGCCAGGAGTTTGTTGGAAACCTTTTGCCACAAGCCTAGCCTTCAACTTCTACATTGAACCATCTGCATTATGCTTCACCTTGTAAACCTATTTGTGACCTACAAGATGCTAATCAGGCTTGGGAGGAACCAATTCCCAAGTCTGGTTTTTTATCAAGGCTTCATACTCAACTTCCATTACTTTATACCAATCTGCATTGTTTAAGGCTTCCATTGTACTAGCAGGTTCTCTAATAGTAGATTCAATCAACAAAGACCATTTCCTTGGTGGTGGAAGATGCCTAGTCTTAGCCCTTGTCAGCATAGGATATCTTGATATGTCTAATGATGTGGCAACCCTCTCTATCAAATCATGTGGAAAAGCAACAGCCTCTTGTCTAGGTAGTTGAGTGTCCATACTTGTAATTATACTAGGAACAATTGTTTTGGATGATTGAGACAAGGGCTGTGAATTGGTTGTGAACTTTTCATGCTCAGTAGAATTATATTTAAGTGTAGAACAAGGTTGAATATGATTGGTTTAAGAACAATTAGGTATAATAGTTGTTTCAATGTTAGATGGACATTTGGTAGGCATAGAGACTTGTTCAAATGATGACATAATTGGAGAGAACCTTGAAGTGATAGATGTCTGTGTAGGAATTAAAACACCAGGATTGTTGCCCTTAGATATACTCATTTTAGGTACTGCATGAATAACAACTTCACTACATTTTTGGTAGGGTAGAAAGATACCAAGGGGTGAGATTAAAGACTCAGAATTTGAAGTAAACTCAAACTTTTCTTTGAAATTAGGATCAGACTGAAAGAGGTACTCTGACTCATTAAATTTAACGGTTGCTGAAATGTAGAGTTTTCCAGCACTGCTTAGACATTTATATCCCTTATGTCTTAAGCTGTATCATAAGAATACATATTTTTGTGTATGAAAATCAATTTTTTTGTTATTATAAGGCCTGAGAAAAGGAAAACAGGCACACCCAAAAGATTTCAAAAACATGTAATTTGGAGACTTTTTGAAGAGCGAGTAAGGACTTGTGTTAGACAAGACTACAAAAGGCAACCTGTTAATGAGAAGGGTAGTAGTTTAGAAGGCCTCCCACCAAAAATTAATAGGCATGCATGCTTGAGATAACAAAACTAGCCCTAACTCTACTATGTGCCTATGTTTTCTTTCTGCCCTTCCATGTTGTTGGTGTGTGTAAGGACAAGAAACCCTATATTCTATACCATGCTCTTGAAAATAAGGTAATAATGCCCTATATTCACCACCCCAATCAATTTGAATAGTTTTCAATTTGAAATCTAATTGTCTTTCAACAGTTTTATGAAAAAAGGCAAAAACAGATGCAACTTCAGCTTTAGTTTTCAAAGGAAACAACCATGTAAATCTAGTGCAATGTAATACCCTCAGGTATATTCCAGGGGTAATTATGTCTTTTGACCCTGTTTTGAGATTTTTCTTATTTTAAATATATATATGTAGGGGTGTGCTTTATATATATATATATATATATATATATATATATATATATATATATATATATATATATATATATATATATATATAAATGCAAAAAAGGGCAAAAAGGGAAAAGAGAAAAAGAGAAAGAGATAAAGCTTTAGATATAAAGAGAAAGAGAAGACTTTTCCATCATTTTACATCTTCTCCCGTAAGAAACTCCAGCAGCCACCATTTTTCAGTTTTTTCCTTTGCTTTCCTGAAGAAAAAGGAAGGGTTTGAGGGAGTTGGAAGATAAGAAAAGAAAAGAAAAGAAAAGGAAGCACTTGGAAGCTTTGGTAACCAAAGATCTCCTTCCTTCTTCTTTTACCTATGTTTATATGCATGTTATGTGAATATGTTAGAGTGTTTTGGTATTGATTTAAAGTGATTTTGGTGATAAAGGAAGCAAAACAAAGAGGAGGAAGCCAACTTTCAAAGATTTGGCTTAAAGCAAGGTAAGAGGTATCCTCCTTGATATATGACATGTTTTAGGCTTTTGGTTCCTTAGATCTATATTATATATGTTGATTTTGATGTTGAGGAATGTTGTTTTGCCATTTGGGATGTCTATGTATGTGATTTTGTTCATGGCAGAAAGTTACAGAATATTTACAGTTTTTGCCACTGAGTTCGTCCCATGTTTTGGCTGCCTTATTGAATGAATTATGAGTGCTATTATATCTTTTTGGAAAGCTCTTTGAATCCTCTTTCCAATGATATATAGCTTGTATGAATTAGAGATCATTTGGACTGTTAAAGATTGTATAAACCGAAAGGACTGTTTTACCAAAGAAAAACAGGGGAGGCAGTTTTTGCCACTGACTTTATCTGCTGTTTTGACTGCCTGATTGAATGAATTATGAGTGCTATTATAGGTCGTTGGAAAGCTCTTTGAATCCTCTTTCCAATGATATATAGCTTGTATGAATTAGAGATCATGTGGACTGTTAAAGATTGTATAAACCGAAAGGACTGTTTTACTAAAGAAAAACAGGGGAGGCAGTTTTTGCCACTGACTTTATCTGCTGTTTTGACTGCCTGATTGAATGAATTATGAGTGCTATTATAGGTCTTTGGAAATCTCTTTGAATCCTCTTTCCAATGATATATAGCTTGTATGAATTAGAAACCGTTTGGGATGTTAAATTATATGAAAAAGAAGGTTGCCCTGTTAAATGACTGTTCTGTGAACAGTGTTTTGCAATTTTGGGCAGGAAAGAAAGAAGGAAAGAAGGAAAGAAAGAAAGAAAGAAAGAAAAGGAAGAAGAAAGGAAAGAAAGGAAAGGAAAGGAAAGAAAAGAAGGAAAGAAAAATAAGAAAAAGAATTTAGGATTCAAGATTTAGGGGTTGTCCCAAGAGTAATGTCTGGTGAGTTATGAATAAAATTAAATGGAAGCAAATGTAGTAAAATATAAGACCCGTATGTATGCTATAAACTATGAGGGGGCACTTTACACTACACTGCCCGCAGTAGGGCACGTCCACAGTAGGACACGTCCACAGTAGGACACGTCCGAAGTAGGACATAGACCCCAGTAGGGTCCGCTCGCAGTAGAGCTTAATTCAGAGTCAGAAATAGTGTAGTGAAAGAAAAAGAGCTTGAGCTTAAAAAAAAAAAGTGTCAAATCCCTATAGTTAGCTTCCAGAAAGTATTAAATAGACACCAGATGGGACAAAGTATAACCCAAATAGTAAAGAGTGAACTAAATTACCCCCTCAATCTCTTATAGAGGTTAGGATGTGGGGTTGAGTCCCAAAAGTGAGTTTGAACAGGAAAAAAAGGATAGTTTACTTAATTTTTCCCCTTACTGAGTGTTCTTATCACTCACTCCCTTTTCTTTCCTGACTGCAGGTACAGGTGATCGAGGTAGCTGCGAGGCAGGGTCAGGTCAGCGTAGGTAGATCCAGTTGGAGCATGTTATCTCTGGTTTTTATTACATGCATACAGTAGCATGATCTTATGGACTTTTGACTTTTGAGATTATGGTACAGTTACATATGATTACTCTCTATTTTCAGATACTTTCAGATGAGTCTTCATATGAGTATATACATCTTTTGTTCGCTTCCAGATTTTTAGTTTTCTTGGAATACTTCCTAAACACTTTTAATGATGCATTTATTTTAAAGTATTTTTAAAAAGAAAAAAAAATAGACGCTACGAATATTAATTCGTAACATTTCTCCTTTGATGGGTAGTACTTCTAGGGAGGGATGTTACAGTTGGTATCAGAGCATGATTTTGAAACCCAAAAGATGTTTTCTAAAACAAAATGGAGTAATCAAAGTAACACAGAGATGAAATACCCTTCAGCCACGCTGACCACCCTCGCAGCCGATCACTGTAAGTTAAGTTTTCATTTATACCTACTGAGTTTTATGAAACTAATGTGTTCATTTTCAGGACCTATGAGTCAAACACCGGTAGATCCCTCTCAGAGGGGCCAAAATGAAGGAACAGCCCCTCAGGTACCCCAGGGGGCACTAAGTGCACATGATGTGCGAGATATTTTCAGAGAGATGATGAGAGAGCACAAAGGTGCTCCTACACAGGGAAGTGAGACGGCTCATACGCCGCCAATCCAGGGGCATGATATGAGGGAGGTTACTTCAGCATCTACAGCAGCCCCAGTGAGGACTCAATTACATCATATTTTCAACCTCCCTAGTATGCACCAACCTCAAAAATTTGATGGTGCAAGGGACCCAATAGCAGCTGAAGAGTGGTTAGAATCAGTAGAGAGTGTCATGGCCTTGTTTGACATGACTGACCAAGAAAGAGTGAGATATGCCACTTATCTTTTCAAGTCAGGGGCAAGAATATGGTGGAACTTAGTCAGGGAGACGGTCAATGTCTCAGAAATGACATGGACAGAGTTTAGGCACCGATTCGAGGCAGAGACAGGGGCACCGATGTTACTTATATCAGGGCCCAGGAGCTTATCAGTCTAGTGCAAGGGACAGACTCTGTAAAAGAATATTCCACAAAGTTTAATCAATTGTCCCAGTATGCCCCTGAGATAGCTAGCACAGAAATGGGGCGTATGCAGAAGTTTGTGTACGGGCTGGATCCAGAGATAGCTCGAGACGTTATGACCGGGGCGCAGCCACCTAGAACTTATGTAGAGGCCCTTGATAGAGCTTTGAGGGCAGAGGTTTTTGTTAGAAGGAGGTTTGGTTAGACTACAGGGCAAAAAGTTACACCTCCTTCTACCATGCCAACTCCCCTGGTGGGTAGTGGTTCAGCTTCAGTACAGAGTGACCCTCCTCTAGAGCGAGACAGGAAAGGTAAACGACCTCTTCAGTTCAGAGGCATGAAAAAGAACTGGAAGAGTGGAAAGAAACAAAGAGCACCTGAGATACCAGCTTGTCAGAAATGTGGGAAGCACCACAGAGGAGAGTGTTTGACAGGTCAGGCAGTTTGTTTCAGATGTCGTCAGCCTGGATATATTGCTCGTTTCTGTACAGCTGCCCCAGTGAGAGTAGAGAAGCAGCAGCTTATAGGAGGGGCCACAGCCAGAGTTTATACGATCACCCAAGGCCCAGCAGAGGCTAACCCATCAGCAGTCACGGGTCAGATTCTCTATCTTGATACTCCTATTTATGTTTTAATTGATTGTGGGGCTACTCATTGTTTTATAGCCAAAGGTTTGCTTGAGAGGTTAAAGTTGCAACCTGTTAGAATAGCCCAGAGGATTATGATTGAGTTGCCTGATGGGGGGTCAGTCATTAGTGAGATGATGCTACTAGGACAGAGTATTATGATTCAGGGTCGACAGTGACTAGTGGACCTGATTGTGTTCGAAATGCCAGATTTTGACATGATTTTAGGGATGGACTTTTTGGGGAGATACGGAGCTGAAATTGATTGTAAAAAGAAGAAAGTGAGATTTAACCTAGACTCTGGAGATCAATTCGAGTTCGGTGAAGGTCATATCCAGAGTCTAACGATCAGTATGTTAAAAGCTAGTAAAATGTTGAAAAAGGGGTGTACAGGATATTTGGCTCATATAGTGAGCAAAGTTGAGTCAGGCCCAACTATTGAGGAAACACCAGTGGTACGTGAGTTTCCAGATGTGTTTCCAAGTGAGCTACCGGGATTAGCTCCCGAGAGAGAGATTGAGTTTAGCATAGAGTTGGCACCTGGCACAGCACCTATTTCAAGAGCACCCTATCGAATGGCCCCTGCCGAGTTACAAGAATTGAAAAAGCAGCTTCAAGAGTTATTAGATCATGGTTTTATCAGACCGAGCCATTCTCCTTGGGGAGCTCCCATCCTATTTGTGAAAAAGAAAGACGGGTCTATGAGAATGTGCATTGATTACAGAGAGCTAAATAAGGCCACAGTTAAGAACAAGTACCCGTTACCCAGGATTGATGATTTATTTGATCAGTTGAAGGGATCTGTGGTCTTCTCCAAGATAGATTTGAGATCTGGTTATCACCAGGTGAGAGTGACAAAGAAGGATATACCCGAGACAGCTTTCCGAACGAGGTATGGCCACTTTGAGTTTGTAATGATACCATTCGGATTGACAAATGCCCCTGCAGTATTTATGGATTTGATGAATAGGGTATTTCATGACTGCCTGGATAAATTTATTGTGGTATTCATTGATGATATCTTAGTATATTCTTGCAGTCGAGAGGAGCATGAACAACACTTGAGGTTTACCCTCCAGAGATTGAGAGAAAAACAACTATATGCCAAATTCTCAAAATGTGAATTTTGGCTAGATAGAGTTACCTTTTTGGGGCATGTGATTTCAGCAGAGGGTATATCAGTGGATTCCAGTAAGATTGAGGCAATAGTTGAATGGCAGAGACCAAAGATAATCAAAGAGGTTCGTAGTTTCCTGGGTTTGGCAGGGTATTATCGAAGGTTTGTGGAAGGATTTGCCAGATTAGCTAGACCTCTTACAACCCTCACGAAGAAAGCAATGCCATTTCAGTGGTCAGATGCCTGTGAGACAAGCTTCCAAGAATTGAAAAGAAGATTGACTACTGCTCCTGTGTTAGCACTTCCAGAGGAGGGAGTTGAGTATGATTTATACACAGATGCCTCACACGGTGGCTTAGGAGCAGTGTTGATGCAGCGAGGCAAGGTGATAACATATGCCTCAAGACAATTGAAAGAATTTGAAACTCGATACCCCACTCATGATTTGGAGTTAGTAGCGGTGGTTTTTGCTTTAAAAATCTGGAGACACTATTTATATGGGGTAAAATGTAATATTTATACTAACCATAAGAGTCTCAGATATTTCTTCACTCAGAAAGAGTTAAATATGAGACAGAGGCGATGGCTCGAGTTAGTAAAAGACTATGACTGTGATATTAAGTACCATCCAGGCAAGGCTAATGTAGTTGCAGATGCCCTCAGTAGAAATGTAATGATATCACAACTGACGGTCCAGAGAGAAATTCAGAGAGAGATGGACCGAGAACAAATTGAGCTTGTGATTGGGGCCCTCACCAGGTTAGAGATTCAATCCACTCTCCTAGATGAGATTCGAGAGGCTCAGACACAAGATGAATGGTGTCAACAGAAACTTCAAAAGGTTCAAGAGGGTCTTGAGACAGATTTTCAAGTATCGAATAAAATTCTCAAATTCAGAGATCGAGTATATGTTCCCCAGATAACTGATTTAAGACAGAAAATTCTTATAGAGGCTCATAGTTCTCTTTACACTGCCCACCCTGGGGGTGTAAAGATGTATCAAGATTTAAAAAGACATTTTTGGTGGTTAGGCATGAAAAAGGATATAGGTGAGTTTGTTACTAGATGTCTCACCTGTCAGCAAATTAAGGCCGAACACCAGAGACCTGCAGGGTTACTTCAGCCTCTACCTATTCCAGAATGGAAATGGGAGCATATCTCCATGGATTTCATTAGTGGACTCCCTAGAGCTCAGAATGGATGTAATGCTATTTGGGTGATTGTTGATAGATTAACCAAGTCAGCTCATTTCCTGTCCATCAAAGATACTACTACCACAGATCAATTGGGGAGATTATATGTTAGGGAGATTATTAGATTACATGGTGTACCCAGGACCATAGTATCTGATCGTGATACAAGATTTGTATCAGCTTTCTGGAAGAGTCTCCAAAGATCCTTGGGTACTAATTTGGCATTTAGTACAGCTTATCATCCTCAAACAGATGGTCAGACGGAGAGGGTTAATCAGATTTTGGAAGACATGTTGAGAGCTTGTTGCCTAGATCATAAAGCCACGTGGGTAGAAATGTTGCCCTTGGTGGAGTTTGCTTACAATAATAGCTACCAGACGACTATTCAGATGGCACCTTATGAGGCATTATATGGTAGGAGGTGTCGTTCTCCTCTTCACTGGGATGAGATAGGAGAGAGAGATGTGTTATCCCGATCCCTTGGGCCCGAATTGACCCAGAAAATGATTGATGATGTCCAACTGATCAGGCAGAGAATAAAACAGGCTCAAGATCGACAGAAAAGCTATGCAGATCATCGACGTCGAGACTTGGAATTCAATGTAGGTGAATTTGTATTTGTAAAGGTTGCTCCATTCAAGCATTTGATGAGATTCGGAAAGAAGGGAAAGCTAGCTCCCAGATTTATTGGTCCATATGAGATACTTGATAGAGTTGGTAAAGTGGCTTACAAATTAGCCTTACCAGCGAGTATGGACCGGATTCATGATGTATTTCATGTCTCATCGTTAAGAAAATGTCTTGGTGATCATTCCCAGGTTATGAATACAAAAGATATTAAGTTATCAGAAGACCTTAGTTATGAAGAAAAACCGATGCAGATACTTGACAGAAGAATTAAACAACTAAGGAACCGACAGATTCCTTTAGTAAAAGTCTTATGGACAAACCAGAAGACGAAGGAGGCTACCGGGGAAATGGAGCAAACCATAAAGGAGAAGCATCCAGGGTTGTTTTTGTGAATTCCTAGGACGAAATTTTTGTGAGGAGGGAAGAGTTGTAATACCCTCAAGTATATTCCAGGGGTAATTATGTATTTTGACCCTGTTTTGAGATTTTTCTTATTTTAAATATATATATGTAGGGGTGTGCTTTATATATATATATATATATATATATATATATATATATATATATATATATATATATATATATATATAAAAATGCAAAAAAGGGCAAAAAGGGAAAAGAGAAAAAGAGAAAGAGATAAAGTTTTAGATATAAAGAGAAAGAGAAGACTTTTCCATCATTTTACATCTTCTCCCGTAAGAAACTCCAGCAGCCACCATTTTTCAGTTTTTTCCTTTGCTTTCTTGAAGAAAAATGAAGGGTTTGAGGGAGTTGGAAGATAAGAAAAGAAAAGAAAAGAAAAGGAAGCACTTGGAAGATTTAGTAACCAAAGATCTCCTTCCTTCTTCTTTTATCTATGTTTATATGCATGTTATGTGACATGTTTTAGGCTTTTGGTTCCTTAGATCTATATTATATATGTTGATTTTGATGTTGAGGAATGTTGTTTTGCCATTTGGGATGTCTATGTATGTGATTTTGTTCATGGCAGAAAGTTACAGAATATTTACAGTTTTTGCCACTGAGTTCGTCCCATGTTTTGGCTGCCTTATTGAATGAATTATGAGTGCTATTATATCTTTTTGGAAAGCTCTTTGAATCCTCTTTCCAATGATATATAGCTTGTATGAATTAGAGATCATTTGGACTGTTAAAGATTGTATAAACCGAAAGGACTGTTTTACCAAAGAAAAACAGGGGAGGCAGTTTTTGCCACTGACTTTATCTGCTGTTTTGACTGCCTGATTGAATGAATTATGAGTGCTATTATAGGTCGTTGGAAAGCTCTTTGAATCCTCTTTCCAATGATATATAGCTTGTATGAATTAGAGATCATGTGGACTGTTAAAGATTGTATAAACCGAAAGGACTGTTTTACTAAAGAAAAACAGGGGAGGCAGTTTTTGCCACTGACTTTATCTGCTGTTTTGACTGCCTGATTGAATGAATTATGAGTGCTATTATAGGTCTTTGGAAAGCTCTTTGAATCCTCTTTCCAATGATATATAGCTTGTATGAATTAGAAACCGTTTGGGATGTTAAATTGTATGAAAAAGAAGGTTGCCCTGTTAAATGACTGTTCTGTGAACAGTGTTTTGCAATTTTGGGCAGGAAAGAAAGAAAGAAAGAAGGAAAGAAGGAAAGAAGGAAAGAAAGAAAGAAAGAAAGAAAAGGAAGAAGAAAGGAAAGAAAGGAAAGGAAAGGAAAGGAAAGAAAAGAAGGAAAGAAAAATAAGAAAAAGAATTTAGGATTCAAGATTTAGGGGTTGTCCCAAGAGTAATGTCTGGTAAGTTATGAATAAAATTAAATGGAAGCAAATGTAGTAAAATATAAGACTCGTATGTATGCTATAAACTATGAGGGGGCACTTTACACTACACCGCCCGCAGTAGGGCACGTCCGCAGTAGGACACGTCCGTAGTAGGACATAGACCCCCAGTAGGGTCCGCTCGCAGTAGAGATTAATTCAGAGTCAGAAATAGTGTAGTGAAAGAAAAAGAGCTTGAGCTTAAAAAAAAAAAAGTGCCAAATCTCTATAGTTAGCTTCCAGAAAGTATTAAATAGACACCAGATGGGACAAAGTATAACTCAAATAGTAAAGAGTGAACTAAATTACCCCCTCAATCTCTTATAGAGGTTAGGATGTGGGGTTGAGTCCCAAAAGTGAGTTTGAACAGGAAAAAAAGGATAGTTTACTTAATTTTTCCCCTTACTGAGTGTTCTTATCACTCACTCCCTTTTCTTTCCTGACTGCAGGTACAGGTGATCGAGGTAGCTGCGAGGCAGGGTCAGGTCAGCGTAGGTAGATCCAGCTGGAGCAGGTTATCTCTGGTTTTTATTACATGCATACAGTAGCATGATCTTTTGGACTTTTGACTTTTGAGATTATGGTACAGTTACATATGATTACTCTCTATTTTCAGATACTTTCAGATGAGTCTTCATATGAGTATATACATCTTTTGTTCGCTTCCAGATTTTTAGTTTTCTTGGAATACTTCCTAAACACTTTTAATGATGCTTTTATTTTAAAGTATTTTTAAAAAGAAAAAAAAATAGACGTTACGAATATTAATTCATAACATTTCTCCTTTGATGGGTAGTACTTCTAGGGAGGGATGTTACATGCAATCATCCACAAAATGAACATAATATTTAAACCCCTCTCTAGATAGTATGGGTGCAGGTCCCCATACATCACTGTGCACTAATTCAATAGGCATCCTAGCTCTAGAGTGTGAAATGGGAAAATGCCCTTGATGATGCTTGCCATAATGACAATCTTTGCAAAAAGTAAACTTATTAAAATCACCATGCACATTTAAACTTTTGAAAACAACTCTCATTGTTTTTTTCACATGGATGTCCAAGTCTTTTATGCCACATATCAGTGTCACATTTATTTACAAAGAAAATATTGTTATCACAACCAGCAGCCTTAGCATTCTTGGTGGTTTCATTGGCCAAACATTCATAAGGCAGATTGGGTTTGACAGAACAATGATTGAAGGCAAAATCATGAGGTAATTGGAGCTAGTATAGCCCATCTTTAAGTGCCCTTGGAGCAACACAATCTTGGTGGCTTTGTCCTTCACAAAACAAGAGTCACTTAGGAACTCAACTACTACATCATTATCTTTAGTAAACTTGGATATGCTTAAAAGATTTTTGGTTATTTTAGGTACAAAAAGAATGTTCTTGAGATGTAAAAATTTATTGTAAAAGGAAGTGGGCAGTGAAAGAGAACCAGTATGTGATATGTTTAGACACTTACCATTCCCAACTTGGAGCTGTTGAGATCTCATATAATCTTCTTTGAGAGCAAGTTGATCCACCTTAGAGATGGCATGATCAGAGGCTCTAGAATCCATGTACCAGCTCAAATCTTCAACTGTACTAGAACAAGAAAAATAAGATTTTGAGGAAGCATCTACTGAGTTACAATTAGCATTACCATTGTCACCAGTTGATTGCACTACTTGGGTTGTTGACTGATTAACAATGCGAACAGATTGAGTTTTAGGTCTTGATTGTGAAGGATGGTACCATTGGGGTATGTGTATTTGAGAATATAACTGTGGTTGTTATAGTTATGAAAACTGGAGTTAATGTTGGTAAGTTGAACCTGCTGAGGTAGAACCAAGAGTAACAAGACAAGCAGCATTAGCCACACTATTATTGTTACTCTCATTAGTTTCTATATGGCCTAGGAAAGTGATGTCAAATCTGTGATAACACTGTAAGGCCATGTGACCAGCCTTTCCACATAACTGACAAATGACCTTGGGCTTATTAACATATTTACCTCTGCCTCTCCCTTGAGTATACTGACCACTATTGTGTGCCATAGGCCTAAATGGCTTCTGACTACTCCTCTCAGTTCTTATATGTATTTCTGAATCAACACTAGAGTATAAAGCTCTTACACCACCTTTATTGACAAGATTTGCAGTAACAACCCCATAATCATAGCCAAAAGCAGGAATTTTGCTAAGTCTTTGTTCATACTTTTGTAAACTCAACTTTACATCTGCCAAAGACATTTTTTCAGTTGAGGAGGCTAAATTGGTCATTATAATGGCAATAATAGGTTCAAACTCAAGCCCTAAACCATCTAGTACAAAATTTATCAACTCTTTTTCTGTGAGCTGTTGACCACAAGTAAGCAGTGTATCATACATTTCCTTAATCCTTTTTACATATTCTTGTACCGAAAGATTGCCCTTTTTAAAATTCTGTAAGGCATTCCTAAACGTGGCTACTTTCACTTTGGACTCAGAAACAAAATACTGCTCTAAAGTATTCCATACCTCACTAGCTGTTGTGTAATTTGCCACTGTTCCAAACATATCCTTAAAAATCGATGCAAGCAACCAACTCATAAGTAACTCATCATATCGTCTCCACACAAAATACTCAGGATTTGATTGCTTATTTTCAGGTAAAACATTATCAGTATTGAGATACAAGAACCGAGTAGGACATAAGACCAAACCTGTGAGATGCTCTCTCAATCCGTGAGCTTCTACCATGTATAAGGCTTGTGCACGCCAATATCAGTAATTATTTTCACTTAGTTTTGGGCTTATGGCTTGTAGACTTGAGATAGGAAAAGAATTGAAGCTACATGATGTTATCTTGCTAGACTCTCCACCAATCAATTTTTGGAACTTAGGCGTCATCACGTTTCCTGTAGCGAACAATCCAAAATCATGAGCCATTAGACGTGAGTCGGAAGCTCTGATACCATGAAAGAATCTATGAGTCAAAAGATAAAAGAGCAGAAAATGTATAAATTCTAGATTTCAATATATCGTCAAAACTAGGGCATAAACTTTCTTCTGAAATTCCTCAAAATCATTTATTAACTTTGCAAACTAGCTAATACAGACATTTATACAAACACTTGAGCTGCCAGGCTGTCAATAACTGAATTCTACAGCCTGGCCATTGATTAAAACCAGATTTCCTAAAATCTACAACTCATTATCAAATACAACTGAACAGTAACTAAGTATACAAAGAAAACATAAAACATACACTGGATACTCTTTTAACAAAAAGTCAATTTGCACAGTACTTGAGCTAAACTCTGTGACTTATTGAACTCAGCATCTCCAACTTAATATAGTGCATTTTGCATCATTTACATTAATAAAACGCACCGTGTCATACACCTCATTTACTTAACAACATTTGGGCCACGTATGGGCTTTAGACTTGCACATAAATTAGGCTTCTATTTAACAACTTTGACTAGAAGTGTTGCCTTCCATAAAGAAGTGTCATCGACTTTGACTAGTTGAGCATACATACGCTTAAAATTATATCATTCATTCAACACACAATCTGAAAATGACTGAATTGCCTTTTGTTAAAATAACAAAGGAAATGCATAAAGGATATCAAAACCATATAAATCATCCTCAAAACAAACAGTGTAGCAACATCATAACATTTCTATAAACAATTCCAACATAAAATATACTGAAATCTAAATACATAAAAACTTGAAATGATGACTATGCCTTTATGCTGACTCTAAGTTCACTAACCATTACTTGCATCGCAGCCGCCACGATCACTCGAACCTGCAAAACAAGAAAAAGTAGAGGAATGAGTGATAATCACTTAATTTGTTTTATACATCATTTTAACTTTTACTAAAATCCCCATTTTATCCTTGACGTGTCCACCTTAACTTTATCACCAAGAATACCTTATAGGACTCCAACGTGGATACATAAAGGTAAGCAACAAGCAGATGGGAGCTTCAATTATAGTGAGTTTATATAGTTTATTAGAGAAATACTATGTGTGCCTATTTTGAATACACAAATGGATACACATTTATGTGTTTTATCATATGATTTGGTGTTACTTTATCTTTAATTCAAAATCATCTAATTATATGATAACACATATAAATATATACTCATTTGTATATTCAAAGTAGGTATACTGAATCAGAAAGATGATGTTGTTAATGCTCTAGCATGGTGGAAAACACTTATCCTATGTTTTCTATCATGACACGTGATCTATTAACGTCTGATCTCGTGTCTACTATAGTATCAAAATCAACCTGTAATGTAGGTGGATGCATGTATGTTGGATGATAGATGATACTTACACTCAAATATAGTCGGATGATTATGTGCATGAAAGATTGGATGACTGCTAAATTTAAGTTACAGAATCGGGCGCTAGAAGATAATTTTGAAGAATTCAAGAACTTGAATGTTGAAGATGAGTTAATATTATATAATAAGAATTTGAACTTGTAATTTTATCATTGAATTTATTTTCATTATGTTCGTTTTTTTTATTGTTTCATAATGTAATCACAATATTCCTTTACTATAAGTGAAAGATTTTCAATAAAATTTTTGATGAATTGTCCTCGTTTCCATTAATTTGAAAGTGAATATAAATTATTTAGCTTTATTTATATATTAAAATGATAAAAAAATATTTGTATAAATAATTGTCATGGCGACCCGCTAAAAGCCTGTGGGCTGGCCTGTTAAGAGTCTAGCACAACATGATCTAAGAAGCCTTGGGTTGTGTCGCAGGCCTTCATTTGTTAGTGGGCCAACCCAACCCATTAAGTAGGCTAACCTGACCTACCAACACAACTGGCCAAAGCCGACACGACACATTGATGCCTCTTGGTTAGCCATATAGATTTTACATTGTTGGGCAAAATTACCTTTATTATATGTCATTGCACACAATGAAAGTTGAAATTGGGATGAGATAAACTTTCACGTTGTCTCGTCTCATTTTGGTGATGACTAATCAAAAAAGGGGTTTTTCTAACATTTCACCTCACAGTGAAATTCTAAAAAACGCATTGTATACAATCAAGCACTGTGAATGCACACTCGTGCACAAGTGTATTTTTATGATGCATTGGTGGTGACTTTCCTGTCGTGACACTTTGTACGATCGTGCACCTGACATGCACACCTATACATAAGCACATTTTCACAAACGTATAGGTCATGAATCCTGATTGTCAAACCTGTTAGAATTTTATTAAATTTTAGAAATAATAGGATGAACAATCATACATGACACACACAAGCCTATACATAAGGTCAAAATACAGTTTTAACCATGACTTCAATGGGGACAAAAATACAATTTTTCAAACATTTGGTGTATATATGCAATTCTATAAAAATAAGGGGTGAAAAAAAATCTATTCACCATCAAATGGTTTGATTTCAAGTTTAAATCCAGAAAATCCAGCTTCAAAAATGTTTGAAATTGTTCAGCAAATTCATTGCAAGAGTTGCATGAAATGCTGGCATTTATATGGTTAAAACTTAAAACAAAATTAGCAGAAAATTAATTCAAATACTTTCTAAACTCACTAGAAATATTTACAATTTGAAATTTATTTTTATTAAAATTTGGTCACTTTGATGACTAACAAATCATCTATAATATGAAATTCAAATTATAATAACTTTTAGATCATTACAAATATTTATAATTTAAAATTTATTTATATTAAGATTTGGTCACTTTGGTGAATAACAAATAATACATAATATAAATTTCAAAAAATAAAAATCAAATTATTAGCAACATTCATAATTTTGAAATTTATTTACATTAAGATTTGACCACTTTAGTAACTAACAAATCATCCATTATATAAATTTTAAATTATAATAAATTTTAAATAAACAGAAATGATTATAATTAAAATTTATTTACATTAAGATTTGGTCACTTTGATGACCAACAAATCATATACAATATAAATTTCAAATTATAATTAAATTCCAAATTAGTTTCTTTTTAATTCTTTCATATTTTCCACTGTTAATATTTTATTTGTCACTGTTAAATTAAAAAAAACATTTACACATATAAAATCCATAATAAAATTAACTTTAAGAACCAATAACAATAATCTATTTTCTTCAATGCAACAATTTAAGTATGTGAATATTCCCTTAGTATTGTGCATATGAATGAGAAAATAATTTTATGGCTTTTGTGGACACATGACTCAAAAATTGTCGTTGTCAGAAATATGTTGTTTACATCGATCTTTAAATATAAGTGTACTCATTTATTTGTCATGTTTAACAAATATATATACTAATGCATAATTTTCACAAAACAATTCAAACTCATGTATTTGTGAACTACAACATATATTATAAATTGTTCAGAAAAAAAAGACGAAGAATATGTCATATTTATCGATGCAATACCAAGACTAATCCATTGCATTTATACACAAACCAATATTGTTACCTTTTATAGGCAATCAACAAATTAAATTTAAATTATACATTAAATCAACAATCCTTCATGGAAAAACATGAGTTTATAAACTATGCTCTGATACCATATGTAAGTCATTAATAATTATTTTAAGTAGAAATAATTAAACTTCAAACTATAATTCATATAAATTATAATTACATTCATGACATTAGACTTTCAATAATGTAAATCATAATTATAATAATTAAATAATTAAATATTAAACTATTATATTCATAATATAAGTCATTATTATATGCATAAAAAAATTAATTATGCCTATAAATCTTAAACTTCATGTTTTTCACATTAAATGAATATAGAAAAATATATCTTGATTATGTTGTATTTTATAACGTACCAATTATAAAAAGAATTTACGAAAAAATTTAGAAGATGTTGATTTCTCTCACTTGACCCTTTGACTTAATGATAGATAAAAACAACTTAAAGTTTTTCTATATATAAGTTATTATTATTAGTGTGTTGGGTGTGTAGTGAAATCTGTAAGTGTATTGTAATATAAGTATTGTGAAAAATGTGCAAGAGATAAAGAGAGGGTCAACTCCTATTTATATAATTAATAGTGACTTCGTTTCAAAAGTCACATATTTTCATTAGCAAACAATTGTTTTTTTAATCATAAAAAATTACATCTTTTAATCATAAAGAGTCATATTTTTTTATCATAAAAGTCACATCTTTATATTAGTCAATGGAATTTCGATATTAAAAATCTTATATTAATTTTTTTTATCAAATAAATACTATTATACTCGATAAAATAAAATCTTAATGTCATGTGAGTCATAAAAATTCTTACAAAAAGATGTCATACATATGGTAAAATCTTAAAACAAAAGTAGCAGAAAATTAATTCAATTTCTTTCTAAAATCTGATATGGTTTATCAAAATAATATATGGCAAGAAAAAAAATTCCAAGGTTTGAATATGGCAAGAGTTAGGCTAATAAAGTAAGATTTTAAAATTCTTTCCATATTAGCGAAAGGTAAGTCCATACATGGATATAAATAAGGAGTGAAACCCAATATTAGAAACATTGAGAAATGTGTCCAATTAAAAAATTAAGCCTTTTATTTTATTTTTTTAATTTTCAATATAAAAAACAATCAACATTAGGGTTTTACTCATTAGTTTCATCACATCTCTCTATTCTCAAAAGCTTGTAGCATCATGGGTCACAAAAAGATTAAAATGACAATGGTGAGGGATAGCAACGCAAGGCGAGTCACCTTCTCAAACCATTGGAATGGGCTTAATCAGGAACTCAATGAGCTGCTCAAGCAGCTTCACCTAGAGATGAAACAAGGAAAGATGATTAATAAGACTCTCAAAGAAAGTGGAGCATCAACAAAATTATTAAACATCAATGAACTTAGCTATGATGAGCTCATGAAGTTATGGGGAAAGTTGGGGGAGCTTGAGAAGTATTTGAAAAGATGCATTAATGAAATTGAGGCGTCATCTTCGTTGTTGTCTTTGGAAAAGGCTAGCGGTGGAGAAGAAGATGATTTAGTTTTGGTTCAAGCCGAAAAAAGAAACTGAGGAAATTACCATCTTTATTTTGTACGAGCTTTAATTATATGAATTATGGCTAATTTCAATATGAATAAGAACTATCCTTGAAATTTTCTGTCTTTGATTAACCCCATGGCAAGTATCATGTCCATTACATCAAATTTTGTGGTTCTAACTAGTATTTTATGCACAAGTAGATTCAGAATTGCACACTAACTTTTTGTATTCATTATTGCTAGCATAGCCCAACGCAAGGCATCTTTTCCTTGATGTTTCATCATCGGAAGAACAGAATTCATGGTGACATAAATGATTAGCTGTAATTAGTAACTTTTTAATAACTTTACATATATAGATGTATGATACCTACACGCGCATGCAGATATGTGTATACACGCACTCATGCAAATACATCCATACATGTATATACACACATGCGTGTATATATGACTTGACGCACTCACACACATGCGCGCATGCGCATGCATGTAAAGGTATGAATTATGACTAATATAATTTATTATGTTTATATGTATAGATGCGTAAGCCTACACACGTGCATGTGAGTACAATCATGCACAGGGAAGCATTTTAATAGTTCACTTTGATTTTGCCATGGTGTAACAAATATTACCTGTTGAACTAGAAAATTCAAGACTAATATTGTGTAAAATTCTCCAAACTGATATTATATCTATAATAATTTAAATCTAATTTTCTTTACATATATGCAAACAGCCAAATGACTATTTCTTACCCAAGATTTAATGAAATCACATATTCTCATTCCTTAAGTTTGGAAAAAATAATTTTTCATTTATTTGTCAAACTCAATTATTAGTTTTAATAGTGAAAGATGTTATAAATATAATGGAAATAAATATATGAGGAAGAAGATTTGAGAGAGATTTATAATGGAATAAGAAAGAAATAAAAGCAAAAGAAAGTGAGAGATTTTCCAGATGCAGAGAATATGTATGTTACAAATGAAGTGAGGAGGGGGGCTATTCATACAAATCATAGCCGCCCCTCCAGACAAGCATATGGCCATTTTCAAAGCAAATTTTCCAAAGACATTAATGCATTCACGTTACATTTTGGCTAAACTTTCTTCTCACGTGATGGAAAACTCCACCTTCTATAACAAAAGAGTATTTATGTTATTGTGTCCAAATATTATAATAGGGGTGTAATTAATTTCCATTTTGTTCTGAAGTTTTGAAATATCGAGTTAACATTCCTATTAGACTGAATTGTGAACAATATCAAAAAGGTTGTAATGTCATTTTTAAAACTTACTAGGGGTAAACAAATATTTTTTCTTATTTTGTTTCAGAAATTATCATATTTATTTCATATATTTTAAAATATTATTATAACAATAATAGTTTGTAATATGACATTTAAATCCATATTTTGTTGGGTTTTGTTCAATTCTTTGGATATAATTATTTTTCTTTTTGAAACTAATGAACTAAGAGGCAAATTTAATTTTAAAAATTTCCAAAACACCCAATTTTTTTAATTTTAAAAAACCTTTAAAATTTCATTAACACTTCTACCATTTTTAAAAATATAGTTAGCCCCATATACATATGATTATATGTTATTGACATCTTTATCTATATATTGTATTAACATATTTATTATTTCAAATTGAAATTTATATAATTCATAGACAGTTGATTAATATCATATAATTTATAGAGTATTAATTAATATCGTTTAGCCTCAAAAAACAATTATTTATATAATTTGTGGTGTGTTAACTAATGTTGTTTAGCCTAAATAAATAAAATTATTTTAATTAATTTGAGAGCTTAGCTATATTTGTATATTTATATAGTGTTGGCTAACATCGTCTAGCCCTAATAAAATAAAATTATTTTTAATTAATTTTCCTATTTTTTTATTGTCCCTTTAAAATGTAGCTAATTTAAATTATTCACAAATATTTGTAAGAAACATGTATAAATTATAGATTTTGTCATTATGTTAAGAAAAGAAAAATTCGTATGGTGTAAGCTTATTTTAAAAGAAAAAACACTTAATATTTTTTTTTCAATTTGAATTGTAATATCTCAACCAATTTTATAAATATTGTGTTATTTTGATGATTATAGTATATATAAATTATGATTAATAAGTAATGTTACGTGTACACACGTTTGAATACACAAATGAATATATATATATATGACATATCATCATGTGATTTGATGTTATTTTATCTTTAATAATAAAACTGTGTACACACTTTTAAATATATAATTAAGTATACAGATGATTAGTCATCATGTGCACCATTAAAATTTTTAAAAATTACAGCTTTTTTAAAACAAGATTATATGTAATTAACATCTCTATTTATACTTATGTTAGTAAATGTTTTTATTAATTTTAATTGAAATTAATAAAAATTACGGGTACAAAAATCATTTATTAAAATTTTGGGGTTAAAGTAAGATTTCACTTGAGGGTTATTTTGCCTTTTCAATAATTTTATAAAAAAATAAACAAAGTTTAAAAAAAAAATTCAACAAACAGGTGGTAAAATGACTTTTTCAAACTTAAATGGTGGGAAACGGCATGCAACTTTTTTATTGTTAAAACTCTAATTAATAAATATGAGAATGAGAAAAAAAAAGGTATAAGAATTATATAGATATAATACAATAAATAATGAAAAATACGTTTGTAAAAAAAAATTGTCATAAAATTCGGATACAGAAGGTATGTATATGGGTTTAATACGATACAGTCAATAATACGTTTTTTAAAATATAACAATATTAATCATAATTTTAACATTTTTCATAAATTTTCTGGTGAATAGTTTAAATATAAATTATCTAATTAACTATTAAATCTAATATAACATAATATATAATTAAAATTTAATCATCATCCAAAAATATCATTTTATGAATCTTTTATCAAATATAAAGTATTTAATTAACTATTAAATAGACTTTAAATTGTCATTTTATGAATTTTTTATCAAATCATCACCAAAAATTATGTTTTGTTGATGTTTGAACTATAAAAATTAAATGTGTACGAGAGATCTATAGAATACTTTCATAATTTCATTAAAAATGTAAAATACTCATTAAAGACTTATATGACAAAAAAATAAGCTTTTTGTTTTGTATAATTATAATAATTAATTAAAAATATAAGAGATATTTTTTGTATTTTAAAAATTTATAAAAAATAAAAAATGGTAAAAATATTCTTTTAATATGATAAAAAAATAAAATACGTATTTAATATATTTTAGATTCAAAAATTCAAAAGAACATGTTTAATACATGAATTAACGAAAACACGAATAATATACATTTTTACTAATTAAGATAAAAATAATAATTTGTTCGGCTTAACCTTTTTACTTTGATTGAGGTGAGAGAGACTACTAGTTTCCCTAAATCAAGAGGAAATGCATTTCCAAGGAAAATACTTAGCGATGAGATGGGATAATTCCTAAAATATTTGCTATTTGAATGTTTGGAGAAAAAATTATTTATTTTTGAGTTACTAACATTTTTCCACCAACGGTTTGGCCAAAAATACTTTCGCCCCTCGTATGCGTATTTTACATTTTTTTTATACAAAACTTAATTTTGTTAACGAAAAAGACTTTTGATACAGTATCAAAAAGTTAAATGTTCATATTATTATCAATTATTTCATTTTAAAAATTATCATATTACATCAAATTTGTTTAACAGTCTCTTCTTCGCATTTCACTTTGACTGTCACCATCTTCTTTGCCCTACTCGCTCCTTCACCATTCCAACCAATTGCCTTTACTACCCCAAGAGGCCATTGTTGTCACCTTGAGTGCCATAGTTTCGATATTTTTATTGTCATCTATGTACCCTAAACCCTCTTGAAAACCCATTTCATCATAATCGCCACAAAAGACATGGTGGAGCAAGCGTTGATTTAGGCCAACAACATGTCCAAGGGAGCGTTAGAGACTTGGGCAGTGATGAATATCGCATGAACTAAGGAGTATTGTTCCTTCATGCAAAAAAGGTTTCAACAGCTTAGTCAAAGTGCATCGGAGAGGCAATTGCATTGCATCACTTCAAATTACTTTGAATCTGGACTTTTCATCAATCCCAAGTGTTGTTTTGTGGAGCACGTGACAACCGAACAACATTATTTAAGTTTAAGAGTTGTCGGAAGGTTGTTTAAGGGAATGTTATATAGAATTTAACTTAAATATATCTTGCAAGTCACTTACAGGAGAAGCTTGTGGCTACAAAGGTGAGATTCTAGTCAAACAGTGGTGCTCAGGGCTAAGGGTTCCAAATTTTAATAAAAATTATATTGCAGGTTTCAAACTTATAATTAAAAAGTAACAAAATTGTCATATTTAAATCAATAACTTAAAATTCATAAATTGTTATTCTTTTTAATTTTTAAAAATATTTTTTTATAAAATTACAATTTTACTTTTAAAACATTAGTTTTTTTTTTTAAATATAGTTTTTGAAAGGAAGGGTGTGATTTATACATTTACAAGAGAGAGATGTAAGCCTTACACGGGAAAATGTAATCATTCTTTATTTTTTTATTACCAAAATAGATATTATTTAAAAAGAGTAATACTATGTGTATTGATTTTAAATATATAATTATATATATATTATTATATGATTGAATGTTACGTTATTTTTAATTTAAAATAATTCAATTATGTGATGATATATATAAATATATACATATTTATATATTCAAAATAGATATATATAGTTTTATCGATTAAAGAATAACTTTTTAAAATAGTATATATAATTAACAATAAAATTATACACTTTTAGTATATAATTCAAGTTTACAAATATATATCATTGTGTGATTGGATGATTCTGAATTAAAAGTGAAATAACTCTAATCTAGACCTGGCCACGGTTCGTGAACCGTCGGTTTCGGTTCAAAACCGTCGGTTCACGGTTCGAAAACATAAGGACCTTGAGCTGAAACTATAATAGGACGTTTCGTCCACGGTTCAGAACCGATGGTTTCGATTCGAAACCGATATTGAACCGTCAATTCTAATACATGATCTTAATTTAATTTTAAAATTATTAATTACAATAATTGAAAATTAAAAGAAAGGCTTGGACTTAATTTTTCAATTAAGTTTCCTACGTATCTTCTTGGGATTTAGAAAAATCAAAGTCTACATAGTTCTTTCACTTTTGCATATCTAATAGCTGACAGTACCCCCTTACCTTATCATTCACTTTCACATTTGATATATGTGAATATTGACCGAATCTCCTATTACCAGAAGAATTTCCACTACTTACCATTTTTTGATAATAAATAAAATTAATTATATAAATAAATTATTTGATTAATTATAAAAGATAATAAAAAAGTAAATAAAATTAATTATATAAATAAATTATATAATTAATTAGGAAAGATAATACAAAAATAATAAATAAAATTAATTATAGAATTAAATTCTATATTTAATTATGAATTGTATAATAAAAATAGAAATTAGAATTAATAAAAAATTAAGAAAGAATTTAATTAAATTTAAGAGAATTTGATTGAATTGAAAGATTGAGAGAGTATTAAGAGTTGAAAGAATGAGAATGAGAGTTTGAAGGATTGAAGTGAGAGTAGTAGAGAGATTGAAATTTGAGAGAATCAAATTTGAATTGGTATATATATAGAAAAAAAATTTTTGAAACAAATTAAAAAATAGGGGGGTACATTGTAGTTTAAAAAATTGCAGAGGACCAATTCTATGTAAAATTTGCAGGGGTTCTTCTGCTGCAAGCCAACGGTTCCCTGCAGGGAACCATTGGCTATTTAAATAAATTTTTAAAAAATTCTAAAAAAATTCTAAAATTTTCGGTTCAGTATAGTAAATCTTCGGTTTATATATCGGTTCATAAACCGGTGTGAACCGACAATTTTACAGTTCTAATTTAGGTAAACCGAAACCGAATCGCCAAAATCTGGTTTCGGTTCTGGTTTAGTTCGATTCTGGGTTTATCTGTTCTGGCTCCGGTTTCATTCAGGCTGATTTCGATTCGATTCACAGGTCAAACCGACCCGTGGCCAGGTCTACTCTAATCACATGATAATATATTATATATGTATATATATATATATATATATATATATATATATATATATATAAAGAAATGATTAGATTTATGATTATTTTATTATCTCACATGTTTAGACGAAATTAGCTTAATTTTCACTCCAACGTGGAGCCTAATCACATGATTTACAAATAAATTCAATTCATTAAAGAACTTAAATAGAGAGAAAATAAATAAAAAGAAAAAAACTTGGCCTTTACACCTTTACACAACAACTGCAACAACAGTAAGCATGAACAACATTAATCAGCAAGGCCTCAGCACTAAAGGACAACAACAAAATCAGAATCAAAATCAAATTCAAAATCATATCAAAAGTGAAGCCAGTTCTGTCTCAACCCTGGATTCCAGATTCAACCAAACCCTCAAGAATGTACAGGGGTATGTTAAAAAGCTTCTTTTAAAAAAAAAAAAATTTATCATGAATTTCACATTTATGTAGCAGATATGAATGCCCATTTGGGGATTAGCTGCAGATCTTGGAAGCTTTTGCTAGTATTTTTTTATTGGGTTTTGATTGGTTGTTGAGGGTTTTGTTTTGATCTGGATATTTGTTTTAGTGGGTAAGTAGATCTCTGTAGTTGAGGTTGGTGATCTAGAATTTGCGTGTGCTGTTGAAGTTTAGGTTTTTGGTCTTTGAGTGGGTGATACTGTTGGAAAGCTGATGTGGGTTTGGCGGGTTTTGTGAAATTTAGTGAGAGAACAGCTGTGTGATACGTTAGAGTTTGATGAATTCGTTACTTCGAAAGAGAATGTGAAGAGAGGGAAGGAAAGATTGAAGATTCATTTGGATTGAAAATATTTAAAGCTTGATTTGATTTTCGTTTTTGTTGTTAAAGCTTAGTATTTTTGTAAATTAGTGGAGTGTGATTTACTAGGGGAATTACATGAGGGTTATTGTGGTTTGCTATATGAGAGTTGTGATATTGTTAATGAAGCCAGCTTTGTTATTTATGAAAGTTTACTTGCATATTCTGAATTTGCCAACCTATATTGAGTGCAGTATTGTGAATAATTTAATTTGGTCTGAGGTGTCATTCTCATGTGGAGGTTGCTGCTACTAGATATGGATTGCAGATATTTTCAGTCTGTCATCGAGAAGCAATTTGACTTTTGTGTAAAGCTATGATCAATAGCATTCTTTGTCAGTTTGTTTATGGCTTCCTTTAATCTGGCTGGTCGTTGTCTCCATAGCATAATAGATGGATTCCAGTATGTTGGTTATATCAATCGGTAATGACAGTATGATAGTGGTATTGGTTGTCTCAAATTATTTATCCCATATTTATTATTTAAGCATTCACTTAATTGATACTTCTTTATCTGTTGTGCTAGCATGTCCTTCTCTTTATCTTTTTCTGGAAATGTTTTCATCATTGTCTTCTGGTACTTGCTGTAGGACTGTCGTAAGTTGTAACTTAGTTTCTTTATCTTTTCTTGTAATTTAGGTTGCTTAAAGGTCGCAGTATTCCAGGTAAAATATTATTGACCAGAAGGGCAGATCCTATAGAGGACCCAACCTTACATTCCCCTAGTTCTGGACGCAGCCTTTCTCAAAATGATGCTGGGACAAGTGATAACATGCATGATTCCATAGAGGTTTTATTTATGATAAGTATTCATTCTTTTCAATTTCATACTTTAAGTATCATTTGAAGTTTAAATATTTAAGGATTTGATTTGCTGTTTTACTTTTTATGCAGGTAGAAGTTCAAGATACAACCAGGCCAAAAAATAATGGAAGTGCTTATAAGTTAACAATTTCAAATATTGAAACTATGTTCGAAGAATCTCACAAGTCCACCATGGGTGCTAGAGCTACAGATTCTGCAAGGGTTATGAAATTTACCAAGGAGCTATCTGGTTCCATGGTCATAGTAGGTATCATGCTATATAGCTTCTTGCTTATTTATGTGTCTAGAAATTTCCAAAGGAACTGATTTGGTTTTAAATTGAGATTAGAATCCTTTTTTTTCCTCTCTTTTTTTTTTATCCTAGCTTCTCATTTATACCGTATTCTTTTTTGCTTAATCATGCAGAGAGATTACGAGAGTTAGCTTGGAGTGGTGTACCACCATACATGCGCCCTACTGTATGGAGGCTTCTTTTGGTAAACTTTATACACTATTAATTGCCATAACTTTTGGAAGTACATTGACCACAGAGTTTTTGTATGATCATTCCTTTGAATCTCTCACTAGTAATATTTTTAAGTGATGTTTTTAAGAAAATTTTGGGCTAATAAACTCTTTGATTAACAGAAACTTGCACATATATAGAACTATGCTGTGGAATTCTTGTTAATCTAAATGCATAAATTGGTTGCTTTGTTCTAACACTGGTGAGGGAGATCAATTCAATGATGTGGAAGCTGGTTCATGCTCATTCTATGTACTGTACATAGTTTGAGTAGGTAAAGTAGGTATGCTTTTTAGTTTATTACTCAGTTGATATTGAGGCTTGAGGTATCAGCTATAGTTCTGCAGTTATTTTCTTATATTTCATTATGTTCTGTTTGTCTTTTTGAGGTTGTAGTTGTCAATTCTTATTGTTCAAAAGTTGAAATGAACCATTTTAGCAGCATTCATTCAAGTGATTGTCTCCATCTGAGTTCTGGGATTTACATAATCTGCCCTCTTGAGTACGATATGCATCTTTATTGGATATATTTTTTTCCCTGTTGAAATTTAAAAATGAACTGACAACAGGGATATGCACCACCTAATTCAGATAGAAGGGAGGGAGTCCTGAGAAGGAAGCGTAGTGAGTATCTTGACTGTGTTGCTCAGTTTTATGACATTCCACATACTGAACGTTCAGATGATGAAATCAACATGCTTCGCCAGGTATTATGACTGAAACTGCGTATCAATCTTGAGCTTTTTATTTAATTTTTTACATGACCTTGACAATTGTCTTTATTTTTTTGTTAGATTGCTGTTGATTGTCCACGAACCGTGCCTGATGTTACTTTCTTTCAGCAAGCACAAGTTCAGAAATCCTTAGAGCGCATTCTTTATACATGGTTAGACAATGTTCTTACCCTTGTAGCCCCAGTTACATAATTTTTATATGATGGGATCTGTGCAAGAGACCATTTAAATGATTGAAGCAGCTTGAGATTGAGCCGAATGCAGAAGGAAGAGCTTTGGAGAATAGGCTAATTTTTAAACTTGGTTCTGGTCATTATTTGTCATCTAGCAACTGCTAGATGGATCACCTTTCTCTGCAGTTATTAATAATGCAATTATATATTACAGTTACCTGTGAACTCCTTCCATAAATATGCTTAATTTCCAAATTATGTGTGTTCCAATTCTTGTTTGCCAATAGCTTTGCTACTGTTTACTTAGTAGCCTTCCTGACTTTTGTTATTGGTAATCCTACTTTTGAGTATTTTACTGGGATTTTTTTTTTTCACTTGGGTGTTTTCTTACACCCTTTTATTGGCAGATCAGAACTTCTTGTCATGTCTACAAATTCTATTTTCTTTCCAGGGCCATTCGGCACCCTGCAAGTGGTTATGTTCAGGGGATAAATGATCTTGTTACACCCTTTCTTGTTGTTTTCCTTTCGGAATATTTGGAAGGGAGTGTGGATAATTGGTCAATCTCAGATCTACCACCAGAAAAAATCTCTGACATAGAAGCTGATTGCTATTGGTGCCTATCAAAATTGCTTGATGGTATGCAAGATCATTACACATTTGCTCAACCAGGAATCCAGAGACTTGTGTTTAAGCTGAAGGAATTGGTTCGCCGGATTGATGGTAAACCTATTTTCTGGCATTTTCTTCTATTAATTTATGCTACTTCTGATGAACCAAGTCACATTTACTCTTTCAAGTAAATTAAATCTGCCAAATAGTTATCAAATTTTAGTATTATAGTGATTTGGTTGGTGGGCACTTGGAACTTCAGGATGAACACTACGGTGGCTTCTAAAGTAGACCCAAAGGCTACTGCCTTGCTCTCTCTCTTTCCTCCTCACCTACTTAGTTGTTTTGTATCAATTATTTTAAAACATAAGAGGGTAATTATTGTAATAAATTTAAGGGCTTTAATTAGGAAGAAAACATGCAGCTTTTCTACACCGAGCTGCATTAATCATTTCTCATTTTTCTTGGATACTTGTGTGTGTGTGTGTGTGTGTACAGTACATTACGTGGTTTTTAGTTTTAATTTTTTTCTTCAAATGCAGTGTTCTCTGTCCTATAAACTTTGTTTATTGTTGAACCAGAACCTGTTTCAAGACACATTGAGGACCAGGGGCTTGAATTTCTTCAATTTGCCTTCCGCTGGTTTAATTGTCTTTTAATTCGCGAGGTATGTTTTCAGCATTCTCAACCTGTGCTCTGTACTAATGCCATTTCTTTCATTTCTAATAAAATACCCCAAACCTCCATTCACCATAAGCTGTTAAGTTGCAACTGAGGAAGAGTCAGTGTGAGAAATTCAGTTATGTTCATTCGCTTTTTCGTTTAATTGTTGCAACTGAGGAAGAGTCTGTGTGAGATATTCAGTTATGTTCATTCGCTTTTTCGTTTAATTGGGAAGCTGATAACTATTTTTTTTATTAGATCCCATTTCATCTTGTTACTCGGTTGTGGGACACATATCTTGCTGAAGGAGATGCATTGCCTGATTTTCTTGTGTACATATTTGCCAGTTTTCTTTTAACGGTGAGAAGCTCTTGTTTGCTTAGTAAAATTTGCTTAATTTTACTCTCAAATGAATGCCTGAGGATATTCTTTTGGTATCTATTTTACAGTGGTCCGATAAGCTTCAGAAGTTGGACTTCCAGGAGATGGTAATGTTCCTGCAACACCTTCCGACTCACAATTGGACACACCAAGAGCTTGAGATGGTACTGTCTAGAGCATACATGTGGCACAGTATGTTCAATAGCTCTCCTCGCCACCTAGTAAGCTGAAGCAACAATTAATAACATTCTGAATCCGGTTTTATTCTTCCTCTTTTGACAATTATTTTCCTTCAAGTGTATGTGTTCACTAATTTTGGCAGAAAGAGGCCAATCCATGCTGTCGTTTCTGTTGTCAAAGTGTGGCCTGTAAAGTATGTATTGTCTGGCATTCCTTTGTATATCTACCTGATCAAAGCAAAAAGGATTCATACTTCTTGTTTTTCGATTGCCATCAGTGAAACTCAAAGCAATTTTATTGTAGCTTTTTCCAACTCCTTTCTGTTGTATGCTGGTGTATCAATTTACAACCAAAAAAAAAAAAAAATTATAAACTACTTTGAAAATGTGTGACAACCCTAAAGAAATGCATTTCATTGAATACTGATCTGCAAACTTCACCTAAATTTACTTTTGCCTAATTTAGTGGAGAAAAGATATTTCGTTCTGCTGCACCCTGAAACATCACAACAAAAAGAACGGTGTTTTAACACGTCAAATGACCTCTTAACAACTTTATTATCAATAAGTATTAGTTTATATACTAATAATGATTTGTTATCATATATTTAAGTAATTTTGCATTAAAAAAAATATAAAATTCAATTATACGATGACACATTATCGCTAGTAAGCAAGTTATTACACATTGTTAGTGCACATAAACTTACTCCTTTTCTTCAAGCTTTGAGAGAAGTCTCATCAAGGATTTTTGGTGTGAGTTTGGCAAATGTCTAACCTGAATGTGGTAGCTTGTATGGAGTATAAAACCAGCTCTATGCTTACTTCATAAGCTGGAATTCTTCAAACAATATCGACTACCCTCTTTCGCTGGCACATCAAGAACCCAAGTAAGAAACTTCTATAACTTAAGATTCCATGCAAGAATTAAAAATATCTTAAGAGAAGAAACAGGGATTCATATGAATGCATGAATCCAACAATGATATATATAAGCCATCATTCAAAAGCATAAGAATATAAATGTAATGTGCAATACAATAGTGAACCTCATGATTATCCTAAATTTATTAGCCAAAAAGAAGATATGATCATTCTGAAAGGAGCAACTCAAAGAAACAATTTGTTCAACTAAAATTATGCTGTAATATTTTCAATATTACAGTTACAATTCTATTAATTCTAGAAAAAACAGTCTACAGACCTAATCGGCTTTTGTTTTCAATAAAACTAAGTGTACACATTTTTAGTATATAAAATGAGTATATAGATAATGTTTTATTATGTGATTGGATGATTTTGAATTAAAGACAAAGTAACATCCAATTACATGATGACATATCATCTATGTATTAATTTTGTGTACTAAAAAGTATATACATATAACATTGTTTTTTTGTTTTTCCTCCTTTACGAAGAAAATTCTATACATCCAAGAGTTCATTTTTCTTCATCTTTTATACTAAGAAAAGGGAGTGCAGGTAAGGACTCTTTCACATTTCAGCCATGCATGCAAGATTTGCTTTAACTAACCGAAGAACATAAGCACAGATAAAAAGAAATCGATAAAGTGTAAATACAGATATCTTACATGTTTCTTAGCAACTGTTTCAAGGAATTTCTCAGGATAATCCACATACTGGGCACAATCTTTCCTTACAGTTGCTGCAAGCTCTTCTTCTCCAGCATTGTCAAGATTCCTGATCAAAATTGTTAATGTTAATTTATCTGGAGCACAGCCTGAAGCCTTCATCACTCCGTATGTCTCCATTGCCTTGTCTATCATACCCACTCGCAAATATGCTCCAATCATTTCAGTATAAGCCCTAGTGTCTGGTTCCAGACCTTCTCTTTGGAGTTCACAGAAAAGCTCCTCGGCACTTGTAATTAGTTCATTCTTTCCGAACATTTGAATCACGTCACAATATAAAGACAAATCTGGCTTATACCACTCTTCTTTCTGCACAAAATGGAAGACCTAAAACTGATCTCGTCTCAGACACGGCATAAAATAAAAAGGATATGTGGATTCAACTGATATATAAACAACACATTAGAGAAAAGGAGCTTGAAAGTAGAATGCAACTAATATTAGCATTCCACAGAGGACTTGATTGTTGAGTGGTAAACAAGGAGGTGGAAGGGAATAATAAGGAAGAAGTTGGCAGGTTCCAAATATTACTAGACATGAAATTTCTTTTCTCTATTTTCGATAACCAGAAATCCCCAATTCTTCCTTATAAGTTCACTGAGTTAAAAAATGAGGACTATACAAGACCAGAACAGACATTTGGACACTGTTTCTGAAAGCACAAAGTGAGTATTAATAAACTCTTGTTGTGATTCATTAAGATCACTCACACTCTTCTCCGGATCAAAGAACCAGTCTAGTCTAGTGCCAAAAGTTGTGGCTTCTTATCACTTCTGCTGAAATCTTTAATATTAAAATTAAAAAAAACAAGTCAAAATCATCATCCCCAAAAGAACTAAGGAGGTACTCATATTTCCTTGATTTAATACACACTGATTAGCAAACATAAACAAAATTAAATGACATGAGAACTGAATGAAAAGAAAAAAATATTTGAAAGAGAAATTTGAATCTCTCAGATCAATTTCATTTGTTGATGAACAAGCACAAATGTCCAATCAATAAATTAGTTTCAAGTAATTCATATAGGGCCATAGTATTTCTGAAAAGCCCTCAAAGGTATAAAATTGAAGTAGCAAAACCACTCTAAAAGTCCATTCACTTCAACTTCATAAAAGAAGGCTACACTAAAACTATTTTCAACATTAAATATGTATAATTTTAGATCATTCTACAAAAATTTGAAAATGCTGAGAGAATTTTTCATATTAAAACACAAATTTAATTATTATACTACAGGAATTTAATTCACCATAATTGGAGAATTAACAATCTGAAACATCACCAAAGATAAGTAATATCAGTGAGACGCCAACTCCAAAATGCAAAATTTTACTCATGTGCTCCCTTGAAGCAATTTAAACTATTAAACAACCCAAAATCCGAAGCAAGAAATACATAAAGAAATATATAAATAAATAAGAGTAACATAACCTTTAGGGCTAAGTCTACTTCATTTTGTCTCTGCAACTCAGTCAAAGTGTCCAACAAATCAGCTTTCAGAAGCCTGGAGACTCTGCCATGAAAAACCCCATCAAGTTTCGAATTTGACTTGGCAAGTTTCATGGCATGAACGGCCTGTATTGCTTCTGTTGACAATACTCTTGACTGTCTTATGGGCTTTCTGAATGGGTCTCTTAACCCACAGGTTATGCTTAAAGTTCCAATCTTTCTGTTCACAGGAAGTGAAATACAAGGCATTTTGTGGAACCCCGCCCGAGAGAAATTGAGTTTGAGACTACCCATTGTAGCTGACTTCATGGAGGTTGTGGACAAGAGAGAAACAGGAGAGATTACGAAATAATGTGAAATTTATAGCTCGGTAGAAGTTGATTTTGCTATGGACCTCCCCCATGGTTTTTACATGGAAATTACTTTTTAGAACCCTACAGTGATGGTTTGGGCTAAATTAAAATTTATATAGTTAATTTTTGAAAATTTAAATATTTATTTTTTAAAAATTTATTATTAAAATTAAAGATAAAATTATTATTTAACAAAAAAATATTTAAAAAATTAAAAATTTATCATATTTTATTTTTAAATTTAAAAATTTAATAATTTTTTATTTAAAATTTAAAAAAGAACTATTTTTTTCATAGATTTTTGATAGCCTCTCTCCCTCTCTCTCTCTCCAATGTCTTCATTGGTGTCAAAATCGTGGAAAATAGGCAGAGAGAAAAAAATTAGGTTGGGCTGCCATCATCTATTGAAGAGCAATTTCGGCAGTTTGAATTTTTGTAGTTAAAATTGTATAGTAAAAATATTAAAATTGTATAAAGGAATTAAAAAATACTAAAATAATTATTTTTTTCATTTCTTGCATTAAAATCTCCGATGCATGCTTGCGTGTCTTGATTTCATTGGAAAATCATCACCATTTCTCACGAACAAGTGACCTAATCATTTCTCCAAAATTGCGTTAAATTGATATTCCGTATATATTTATTCTTTGCTGCTGCCTTTCCATGACAGCTCCTAAGATTCCTCCTAATAACCCTTAATCTAGGTTTTTTCTCTGTCTTCTCTTCCATTTACTAGCTTCAGTACTACAAAACAAACATCGGTTTGAGCATAAACACTTGTTAACTGATATTTTTGAATTATTTTTTTTATTTTTTGCTTCAGCTGGCTATTATGGCTCTGCTTGTTTCTTGAATCTTGGTGCCAGAATGGTTATTTGCTTTAAGTTTTCAAAACCATAGCTGTGAAAGAAGTTTAATTAAGTGTCGATAACTTGTTTATTAGATGTTGTCTATTTTTGCTGTTGGATAGTTAGTACGAAATTTGGTTTCTTTGAAAGGATGAAACTTCTTGGAAAGCTTTTTTTTTTTTTTGGTTGTGAGTGAATTCTTTGTTATTTTCAGTGGAGATTTTCTTCTATTATTTATTATTTGTCGATGGTGGTGGTGAAAATATTGTAATGGCGAGTGGGAAATGTCCTATTTTTATGCTTTCGTACTGTTAAAAAGAACAAAAACGTTAGTGTTTTTGTAACTAAAAGTATTCTGTTTCCAAGTAATGCTACGTAATGAAATTATCAACTTTAGATTGTTAATTTTACTGGGAAGGCCATGGTTCACATATATATATATAAATATATGGAGAAAAAAATTGATGGCTTGCAGAGATTCAGTGGAACCATATCAAGTAACCTTACCAGCTAGGGCCTAAGGAAGGAGAGAATGTTTTGTTGGTGCTTTTTTATGTGAGGATGTTATTTATGTTTTGGAACCAATTTGAAATTTAGGGTCGCCAATATAACATTGTGCATTTACTAAATCGACTCTGTTGATAATAAAATCTGTTAATTCCAGTTACATCATTGGCATTGTCCCATCAATAATATGGCAGTTCATTAGCCTTGTACTTTTTTTATTGCTGTTGATATTGTTGGTCAGTGTGTTTTATTAATCTTGTGAGTTCATTTGTTCTGATTTTTTTTTTTTTCTGGTGGATTGTTGCTACTCAAGGATTTTGTGGTCAGAATGTCAAGTATAATACTGTTTGAGGATATTTTTGTGGTTGATAAGATAGACCCAGATGGCAAGAAGTTTGACAAGGGTATGGTTATTTATTCTTGTTGCTGATCTTTATTAATTTTATTATGTATGGTGCTTTTGGAATGGATTTTTTTTTTACACTTTCAGAAGCTATCAAATCCTTAAAATTTTTGTTGTCTTTAATTGTCTGAAATGGGTGCCTTTTTTTAAATCAAACTAGAGTGTGCTGTTCCATAAATCATGAAGAAGCAATATATAAGCACTTTATGAGTGATTAAAATAAAAAAAACCTTTTTGGTGATTCTTGTGAAGTGTTATTATCAAATGTGTCTTGTAGAATAGCATTCCCATATGTGGCTTTTGTGCTTATACACTGCCTATCAGGATCAAAGGCTAGTAGATTTTGTTTTAGTTTAAGATATTATTAATATGTGTACAACATGCAACTTGAGTTATACTATCAGGCTTTTAAGCTACATGGGAAATAGTGTTATTGTTTTTTCTCCCTAGACTCTCTTTGTTTATGCTGGCTGTTTCTACCTGATTTTCAATGAACATTCTAATTTCTATCTTACTTTGGACTTTTGAGATATATGTTTTGGTGTGGTATGCAGTATGTCGCATTGAAGCACGGAGTCAGAACTGTGACATGTACATGCTACTGGATGTAAATGTAGATATATATCCTATGCGTGTGGGTGATAAATTTGCTTTGGCATTAGCCCACACATTAAATCTAGATGGGACACCAGATACTGGCTATTATACTCCGGTATGTTTGCTCCTCTTGTAATATTATCAGGTATTGACAATTGAATTCATAGCTATAAGGATTTTTTGTGTTTTGCCTTATCAAGCGATGTTATAGCTATTTAAGAGAATTAGCCTGGATATAATAATTTTTCAAATTCTCTGATTATCTTCTTTGGTTATTACTAATAGGTTGCTTAATCTACAGGGAAATTGGTTATACCTATTTTTCTACTTCTAACATGAGCATCTCTGAAGAATTGTCAGAGTGCATTAAACATGCTTTATCTTTTAGGAATTTGCACTATTACCCCTCCCTTCAAGAATTATCGCAAATTTTAAGAACTTGCAAAACATATTTGAACTACAAAGTTACATGCAACTTTAAGCTTTAAGTTTAAGAGAAGAGCCTACTTGTTCAAGATTTCTCTCTTGCTTCCCAGTTAGACTTTAGCATGTCATTTGCATAATGATATTATAGGCTTTTTTGTATTTAGACTGTAAATCAATCTTCCTTAACTGTTCCATCCGGAAGGACTAGTATGAAGCACTGATTTAACCTAAAGTTTCAGCAAAACATGGTAGAAGATAGTGAGGAAAGAACATAGTGTTCTGATGTGGAAAGTGGAAAAGATGGTTGGAATGTTGAGGGTTTGAGGAGATAAGGGATGCTGACTGATTATTAACCTAATCATATTGAGGTGGTTTGATAATGGAGAATAGGAGAACCTGTTGCTATAATATTAACTATTGTGAGATAACAATTTAAAAACACCTGAAATTGTACACATGATTGTTGTTTTGGATTAGTTATCTGTCCTCTGTTTCCCGATTTATGTGTGAGAGCTATTGTGATACTCCATATAATGAGACTTACATTTTATTCCAGGGTGGGAGGAAGTCTCTTGCTGACAAGTTCGAATATGTTATGCATGGGAAGCTGTACAAGATCTCAGATGAAGGCTCTGGGAAAACACTGAAAGCGTATGAATCCATACTCAAAACATTTAATTGGTGTTCTATGATTTTGTTCATGCCTAGTTACAGTTACTTGGTGGTTTTCTATATTTCACATTTTAATTGCATTTTTTCTTCTTTCAGCGAGATATATGTTTCATATGGTGGGCTCCTAATGATGCTAAAGGGGGATCCTTCTTATATCACCCAGTTTGAGCTTGATCAGAGGCTATTTCTCCTAATGAGGAAGTTGTGAAACCTGATTCGAGTACCTTACCATACTGGACATCTCTTTAACCTACAAACTTCTGTTGTTTGTTGCAATGAAGTTGTGTATTCTATCACTACATGTGACATGTACACTTATGTTTGATGTTGTATTATTTTGCCATTGTTCAGGCTGTGATCAAGTTCATGGATCTTGAGACCCTTCGAGGCATTGCAATGCACTAAACTTCTCCTATGGGACTAAAACGTGTATGATGGATTGATTAATATTACCATCATAGTGTTAAAATGAAGATGATAAAATTATGTCTATTCACTTTGAGTATACAGATGGGTATAAATTTAATATTTGACATTATGTGATTAGAGGATTTTGAATTAGAAATAAATTAATATCTAATCATATGATGATATACATAATTGTGTATTCATAGTGGGTATGTATGGTATTGCTCAAATGAAAAAGCTTAATACGAAGAGTTTTAACTTGTCCTGTCTCTCTTTTCTTTGGTGTTTCCCTGTGTAGAAAGAATTAGTCAGTTTATTTTAAGATAAAGGCTTGCTATTGCTTTCTTCAAATTGTTCTATTGATTCAAATTGATCAATTCAATAAAAATGGTCGAACTTGGAATGATCGGTTCATTTTAATGTTCATTTTAATGATTTTGTTGGAATGGAATGGATTTGTGAAGGAAAAAAACATCTAATTTTATTAATTTGACTGAGACTAGGGATGATAATTTGTGTTTGATTTTAGGGGTTCTGACCCTCTCCGACCCTAACGGGGAGGGAATTCTTCGATAGGAATGGGGATGGGGATGAAAATGGGGATGAAAAAAATTCTCCCAATCAGGGACGGGTCGAGGATGGGGATACATGTGTCCCCTCCTTGCCCCGCCCCGCCCCGCCCCTATCCATATCTCTATCCCTTTATATTAATATATTTATTTAAAATACTAATATATTTTTTATAATTTTAAATTATTTATTTTTCAAATTTATTTAGGTTTTTGTTGTATATATTAAAGTAGTTAATATATTATATTTATGATATCTGAAATAGTGGGTTAATTTTAATTTTATTTAATATATTTATATTGTGTTTAGAAAGTAAAAAAAAAAATATTTTTTTTTGCGAGTACGGGGAAGGGATTTTTCCCCACGGGGATGAAAAGGGAATTTTTCTTTACGGAGAGAGGATGGGGAATCATTTTCATCCCCGTAGTGGGAACGGGCCAAGGACGAGAATTGATATCCCCTACGGGGACAAGTAGAGGGTTCCTTCTTCAAAGTAAAATTACTTTGAAAAATAGCTTAACTTTAAGTTTTGAATCAGTTCATTCTTTTCTTCAGCAAAATTGCTCTATTATATCGTTTTGAAACTTAACAGCAGTTAAAAGTAGGAAGTTTTCTTTTTTAGTCTAAAATTTTAACCATGACATTAATCCAAATAGACCTTTTTAAGATTTTATTTTAACTAGAAATTATGTTCTTTATAATGTGAGAATACAAGCATCACTTCTTGCAAGACCTTGTCAATTGGACTAATGTTACATTTCTAATTTTCCTTTCCAATTGCAATATAAAAAATTTTACCCAACCTATTGGCACCTTCCCATTTGACAAAAGAAACTTTATTTTCAAAGTAAGGTTTTAGGCCTAGTGTTATTTTCATCCCAACTTCAATAAAACCATGATTTTTTATCTTTCAAGGTAGAAAAAAAAATCATTTGTTTATTTATTATTCATTTTCTTTAATAAAAATTATTATATGAAAAAATAAGAAGGTTATTGGGTACAAACCTATACAAAGATTATTTAAAAAATACTTAAAATTTTGAAAAATAGTTTAATTTTCTTTTCTTCTATTCTTTTTATTCCTTTTCTTTATTTTTTTTTCTTCCAACAAAGGAAGAAAGAGAGAATAGTTGGAGAAAAAAAATGTAGGAGAAATAAATATTTGAAAATATTGGATGAAAAAGGTCATAAATAATGTTCTCTGGCTGCTCATTTTCAATTCAGTCCAATCTCAACAGATTTTTTATCTTTCTTGTAACTATCCAAATCAATCTGACTTTGTTTAGGGTTTGAACAATAGCCCTAAACTCCACTAGTAACTAGCAAGCTTGGATTTTATTCATCCCAATTACATAAACTAACTCTCCCTATTCGCCAACAATCATAGAAATATAAATTCAAAATTTCCAATTCGTTTCTCAATTACATTACAACGAAGAAAGAGGTTATCAATTATGAACTTCACAACTTCAACGGAGAGTGAGACTTACGTTAACAATCATCATGATGATTGTGTGTGTGGGTGGAAGGGCTTTGTCTATTGCCGGTAGTGGCGATAATGTGTTGGTGGTGGTGGTAAAGATGAGAGAAACAACTGTGTTTAAAAAGGGAAATTAAATTAAATTATCTAAATTCATATACTCAAAGCAAAAATGTCCTACATTATTTATATAAAGCTAAAATATCCACTCACAAAAGGTATTGTTCACCTGAGTTGCTTTTTAAGGAAATTAAATTAGTTACCCAAAAATAATATGTTTAAAGCAATAACAATTAAATCTGCATCTATTCTAGCATAAAACCCTTTAACAAATTCATCTAAAATACTCAAGAATCAACTCATATAATCAATTGTATAAATCTAAAAACCCTAACCTAAAAATCAACTAAATTTTCTTTTAATCGCATAAATCTCAACATCAAAATGAATAAAACATAGTAAAAGAGGTTAGTTTAACGTTCCTTACCATGTTTTATTTATTTTGGTGTTGAAATTTATGTGATTGGAAGAAGATTTAGTTTATTTTTAGGTTAAAGTTTTTAGATTTGTACGGTTGATTATAGGCCAAAAGACTTGTTCTAACTTAAGGAATAATAAAATCCTAAAGTCCCATCCTTCAATTTTTAAAAACTCAAACACCCACCTATGACCCAATTTTGATTAAAAATCTCAATTAAAGTTAGAGATAAAACTGTTATTTAATGAAAAATTATCATATTTTCTTTCCTAAGTTTAAAAATCTCATCATTTTCCCCAACCATAGTTTGAAAAGTTACCCTTTCACCCCTAGGTTTGTTTCTCCTCTTGTGAAAATCTACTCTTTGGTTGTCGGTCGGGTTCTCACCATCTTCAAGGTCAATCGATTTTCTCTTTTCGGTGGTTGATTTTATCGAATGACGATGAACTATCTTTGTTCGATGAAGAGACGAAGTCATTTTCGTCTCTTAGGTCAGAGGAAGATAATTCGTCTTCGTTCGATTGAAATCAGCCACCCCAAAATCGTCTAACCAGCTTGAGAGAAACCACACATGTCTTCGTTTGACCATTTTCTTTAGTTAATTGCCTTGGCTGATGAAAATTATATCTCAAGATCGACATCTCCAGAACGATGTTTGATGAAATTGATTGGCCAACCTTAAAGATGGTGGGAAGTTGATTGACGGCCAGAGAGGAGATTATCATCGGAGGAGGGGAAAAAAAATCTAGAGGTGAAAAAGTAACTTTTTAAACTTTGGATGAAGAGAAATTATGAGATTTTTAAATGTGGAGAGGAAAATATAATAAAATTTTATTTTTTTGTAATTTTTAATAAACGGTGATTTTACCCCTAACCTTAACTAAAATTTTTAACAGAAATTAATTCATGAGTGGATATTTAGATTTTTAAAAATTAAAGGGTAAGACTTTGGGATTTTCTTATTTCTTGGGTGGAAACAAGTCTTTTGGCCTTGATTACATGGGTTGATTTTTTTTTATTGTTTTAGATGAATTTATTAAGGATTATTATGTTACAGTAAGTGTAAATTTGATTGTTGATTTTTTGGATAATTAATTTAAGTTTCCAAAAAGCAACTTTGGATGAACACTATTCTAGTAAATAGTACCTCATGAGTGGATATTTTAGCTTTATATAAATAATATTAGACATTTTTTCTTTGAGCATATAAATTTAGGTTATTTAATTTAATTTGCCATAAAAATAAGATAATGTGAAAAATATATATAATAATAATTAGTTGGCCACAAGATTTATTCCCCCCAAAAGTATGTTGTTTTTTTAAATTTCTCCAATTAACTTTAAAAATCTTATTTACCTACTTATGAGGAGGTTAAAATTAACTGAGTCCGTTAGTTATATCATTTTCCCCCTTAAACTCTAAAAACTAACAATTTTCCTCTAACTCAAGTTTCAAAAACAGTATTTTTCCCTTAGGTTTCCAATTTTTCATATTTAATTTTTTTGGTGACAAAGAGACTTCTTCAACGATCTCTAGACAATGTCTCTTTCTCTTCGATGGGTCCTCTTTCTAACGTCGTGCAATATCATCGTCATCAGAGAATGAAAACAAGTCTTTGTCTTCGTCTTTGGTGAAGACGAACTGTCTTCGTCTCTAACAAAGACGAATGACGAAAACCTTGTCTTTGTTCTTTGACAACAATGACAACGTTGCATAGAATCAGAAGGAGGACGATCGAAATGAGGACGTGCCAGAGAGGAAGAGACATTGTTTGGAGATAGCCAGAAAAGTCTTTGGATCAACAAAAAAATTGAATCTGAAAAATTGAAAACCTTAGGGGAAAATGCTATTTTTGAAAATTTAGATTAGGAAAAAATTATTAGTTTTTTGAGGTTTAGGGAGAGGAGAATGAAATCAAATTTAAGTTTATTTTTAATATTAAATATAAAATAATAATTTTACCTCTAAAATTAATAAACTTAACTGTTCATGAGTGAGTAAATAAAATTTTAAATTTAACAGAGAAAAATTTAAGAAAACAACATGGAATAAGTCCTTTGGCCTAATTAGTTATTAATTAGGCGGGGACTCAAAAGTACTGTCATCAGCCTATCTTTCCTTTTAAATTTTGGAAATGGGCTTACGGATGATCTTCAACTTGGCCTATACAGAGCCCATAAATTTAAGCTTGAGTTTCAAAGTCAGCCCAATTGATCTGGTCCGATCGGGTCCAATCCGATTTTTGTTGTGAAAAAAAAAAGTGAGAGAAAACAAAAGAGCAATGAAAGCACACTTTTAATATCTTCTCTTCCGAAGTTCTATCCGTAAACATTTGTCGAAGCCATTTTGCTTTCTGGCAACAAATTGAGTTGCACTTATCGACCTGACAAAATGGCCGCGAAATCGCAGTTAATTGCGGGACTGACCTTGCCATTACCTACTGCTTCTTCTTCTTCTTCAAGCTCTAGCAACAGTCTAGGCATGGTCAAGAAGCCCCTCACCACGTCGTTTTTTAATGGAGGAGGTATGAAATAAACTACGTCTTTGGGATGCTCTGTGTGTGTGTGTGTGTATATTTTTTATGAGAAATATGACATAAAATGAAAGAAACTATCGAAGATACTCTATTTTGGTGGTTATTGTAGTAGCTAAATGAGTTTTTTTTTTTTTTTAAATTAATGTTATCGGATATTCAGTATAGTGAAAACTGGAACATTTTATTGATCGTATGGCTTGTTTATGTTGCTGAGTTGTCTCGATTTCAACAGAATTAGTTATATTTTTTTATGTGAATTTTATTGTCTGGATATTAGTCTTTTAATTATCTTCAAATTCAATGTTAACTTGTAGCTTCACTTTGTGTGCTCAACATTGGAACTTGAATAAAAAACATTGACTTAATTTGGAGAATAGTGGATGGAGAAAAGAGATAAAAACATTACACCGGAATTGTCTTGTTGAATTTGCTGAGTTGATAATGTGTGAAAGTTGATGTGGGGAAACTGATTTGAGGTAAAACTGAATAGGCTTCATATTTGTAAAACACAAAAATAATTGTGTAATTCTCAATATTTCATAAGAAGGAATTACAATCATTATATAGGGGATTAAAAACCTAATTTAGGAAGGACTATCAATACATTCTTATTTTATATGATATAATTACCTAATCCTATTTTAGGGAAATCCTAACCTAATATGTACAACTCAACACTCCTTCTCAAGATGGAGCATATAAATCATATGTATCAAGCTTGTTACAAATGAACTCAATATAGGGACCTCGAAGAGACTTAGTGAGAATAGCTGCAAGTTGAGCGTTGGAGCTAACATGATTGGTAGTGATACATCTAGACAAGACCTTTTTCTGAATGAAGTGACAATCAATCTCTATATGTTTAATCCTTTCATGAAAAACTGGATTAGAAGAAATATAAAGCACTGCTTGATTGTCACAAAGAAGCTTCGTTTGAGATATCTCTATAAATTTTAACTCCTGAATCAATTGTTTTAACCAAACAAGCTTACAAGTAGCCAATGTCATAGCATGGTATTCTGCTTGTACACTTGATCTAGCAACAACATTTTGCTTCTTACTTTTCCATGCGACTAAATTGCCACCGATGAGGATACAATATCTTGAAGTTGAATGCCTATCAGATGGAGAACCTGCTCAATCTGCATCGGAATATTTGACAATATGTGTATGACCTCTATCTTCATACATAACCCTTTGCTTGGTGCCCTCTTAATATACCTTAGGATTCGAATGGTTGTATCCCAATGAGAGTCACACGGAGATTGCAAGAACTGACTGACAACACTAACTGAGAACGAGATATCTGGTCTTGTGATAGTAAGATAGTTGAGCTTGCCTGCTAACCTCCGATATCTTCCAGGATCTACGAGCGGCTCCCCCTGTCTTGACATGAGTCTAGTATTAGGGTCTATAGAAGAATCAATGGGTTTACAATCCAACATCCCTGTCTCTTCCAAGATATCCAAGACATATTTTCTTTGAGATATTACTATACCTAATTTAGACTGAGCAACTTCTATCCCAAGGAAGTATCTATGTAGTTCCAAGTCTTTGGTCCACAAATGATTAAATAGATGTTTCTTTAATTGATCAATATCCTCTGGATTATCACTAGTGATAACAATATCAGCGACATAAACAACAAGATAAATGCACTCTCCTTGTGATGTATGCCTATAAAATATAGAAGGAACAATATCAGTATAAACAGTAGGACCAGACGAGGGTGGAGGTGTTGGCTTGAGAAGAGGGATCAAAGTAGGTATAGGTAAGATGTCTGTGACAGAAAACAGTTCAAATGGAGAAGAGAAGTAAGAAGACGACCCAAAAAAGGTAACATTGGCAGAAACAAAGTAACGACGCGTAAAGGAACAATAACATTTGTAACCCTTTTGAAGCCAAAAGTAACCTAGGAAGATAAATTTAATAGACCGAGCAGATAGTTTATCATGGCTAGGAGACAAATTATGAACGAAACAGGTGCAACCAAAGACTCGTGGAGAAAGAGGAAACAACACGGAATCAGGAAAAAGGATAGAGTGAGGAACCTGATTTTGTAAAAGTAAGGAAGACATTCGATTGATAAAGAAACACGCTGTGAGGACTGCATCTACCCAAAAGTGTAAAGGAATATGGGCATGTAGAATCATAGTGCAGACAGTCTCAAGAAGATGTCTATTTTTGCACTCAACAATCCCGTTCTTTTAGGGAGTATAAGCATATGATGTTTGGTGGATAATACCTTATGAAGACATAAAGTTGGCAAAACAAGTAGACAAATATTCACAAGCATTATCATTACGCAAACTACAAATAGATGTATTAAATTGAGTTTTAATTTCAACACAAAACGATTAGAATATAGAAAACAATTTAGACCGGTCTTTTATTAAAGATAGCCAAGTGCACCTTGAAAAATCATCAATGAAAGTTACAAAATAATGAAAACCTAAAACAAATTTGACTCGGCTAAGTCCTCACACATCCGAATGAACTAACTCAAATGAGGACTTAGCTTTATTATTGACACGCTTTGGGAATGAAGAACGAGATTGCCTCCCAAGTTGACAGGATTCACATTGAAAAGACGATAAACTCGATAGATCAGGAACCATTTTTTAAGACTTGGATAAACTTAGGTGCCCTAAACGGTTGTGAAGCATGGTTGGAGACTCAGTAGTAGTATAGGCAATAGAAGAAGGCAAATAGAGGTGATAAAGTCCTCGTAACTCAAGTCCTATGCCAATCGTCTGTCTCGAACCGCAATTATGTATAACAACAGAGTTTTTAGTAAAAGTAATTGGACAATTCAAGGTGCGTGTAAGTTTGCTAACAAACACAAGATTAAAAGGACAGTGAGGAAGATAAAGAATAGATCTTAAAGGTAAAGAAGGTAGTGGTTGGGTAGAGCCCACAACTTTAGCCAAGACTTGTGTACCATTAGCTAGAGTGATAGAGGATAACAATGTAGAATGAGATAAATGAGAAAATAATTTAGAGTTACCAAATATGTAATCAGAAGCACTAGAATCTAGGACCCAAGGTCCCAAGTTAGAAGACTAAGTGAGACAGACAACTGAATTACCAGAATGAGCGAGAAAGACAACCAAAGATTGAGATGACTGTTTGACGGCCTAGAATTGTAGATATTCTTCATAATTGACATATGTAAAAATCAAAGAGGGTTGAGAAGATTGGTCTATAAACATTTTGAGTTGACTTGTAGGATGACTTAACTAGACCTGTGCAACATTTGCATTCTGAGTGGGTCACTTATGTAATTTATAACACTTCTCCTTAGTATGCCCCCACCAGCTACAGTAACTATATCTAGGACGACCCCCCTGTTTCCTTCAGCATTCTGGATGATGTGTTTTCTCAGCTGCTTCAACTCTTTTCCAATAGCACAGGATCTAGATCATAGCTCTTAATTCCTCTGTCTTGGCTTCCAATAAGGAATTACAATCATTATATAGGGGATTAAAAACCTAATTTAGGAAGGACTATCAGTACATTCCTATTTTACATGATACAATTACCTAATCCTATTTTAGAGAAATCCTAACCTAATATGTACAACTCAACAATATTTATTTCTAAATGCTTTTGATTTGGAATTTTCTAATAATAAAAAAGAAATTTTGGAAGTATTGAAATTGAGTGTTTTCTTGAGCAAGTTAATCGTATATCATTGGTAGAAGTAATTGATTAGAAACAATTAAAAATTGGTGCCAGACATAAAAGGTTCATTAGATGGGTAATGGCCTAATATTTAACATAATATTCTTGTTTTAAGAGTTGCATCAACTAAATTATAAGGTCAATTGACTACTCAAGAATGTGAAGTTTAAGGTTACATTTGGGTGGGTGTGTGACTGCATAATTATGCATAAGGATCAATACTCTTGGTGGATAGTACTGTAATTGGAGAGGGACTACACAATGCTCAGTTCTGTTTCTCTCTCTCTCTCCCTCTCTCTTTTTGGAATCTGTTGTTGCATCTGTGAGTGTGAGAAAGAGATAAGCAATAGGCACTTGAATACTATTTTAATCCCATTCACAATTTTTGTTGTGATTACAGTGGGACCTCTAAGAGTTACAAGGTTAAGAATTGCTCATTCCAGCCTATCACACTGTTATAGACAAGGTGGAGGAGCACTAGGCACCCGCATGAATCTTTTCGACCGGCTTGCGCGAGTTGTCAAGGTAAGATTTGGGACTTGTTCATGAGCATTTATAGCATAGTAACATGGTACTGAATTAAGCTTTAAATCCATCTAGTAGCTTCTGTAGCTATCTTACTCTATTTATACAATCTTTCTTCTCATATATGTGCAGTCATATGCAAATGCACTCATAAGTTCCTTTGAAGATCCAGAGAAAATTTTAGAGCAATCAGTACTGGAAATGAACGATGACTTGGTAAAGATGCGCCAGGCCACAGCACAAGTAAGCCATTTATTTACCCAAATTTCCTCTTATTGTGATTACCTTTAACATCTTGCTCTCATTAATTCATTTCAAGTTTATGCTCCTGTACCTTCGCTTTAATGGTCATGTGAGAATTAAATTTTCCTTCTTCTTCTTTTTTTTTTTTTTTAAGAAAAGATAATTCTTATTTTTATTACCTACGTCTCTTATTTTCTCGAATTTCCTTTTGTTGCCATTACCTACTTTTATTCACTTCTAATGAAGGTGTTAGCATCCCAAAAGCGGTTGGAAAATAAGTACAAAGCTGCAGAACAAGCTTCTGAAGATTGGTAATATTTTCTATCAATTGAATTATTATTTAATTTTCAAAAGTGTAATGCTGGATCAATAGCATCATTCTGTGTTGGTTTTTATATAGGTATCGTAAGGCACAGCTTGCTCTTCAGAAAGGTGAAGAAGATCTCGCTCGTGAAGCTCTCAAGAGGCGTAAATCTTATGCTGTAAGCTGTCATAAATGTCATGATTTATTCTAGGATGTGTTCAAGTTTCTGAATTTGATTCCTAACATATTTTTAACATATAGATCTAATGCTACCATCACATTAATTACTAACTCACTGCAACTTTCTACAGCTTCTTGTTATATGTTTCTTTCAATTTTGTCATGGAAATAATGTGTTAACATTTAGTACGCTGTAGTTTGATTGGATCCGGTCCATGGGTTTTGATGAATAAAGTTATCACCTCAGTGAATTGTTCAAAAATAAAGGAATTTTTACTTTATCTATTGGTTGATTTATTAGTATGTTAAAAATGTCAGAAAGGTAGGTATAAACATCCCTCTCTATAAAGCATGTTGTTGAATTGGTTTGGCAAATTTTTAGCAATATGCTTCAACAAATTTACAGTCCAAGCCTTAGTCTTATAATACTTTGCTTTTTGTGATGTGTTTGTGTGCTGTAATAGTAAGCAGACAAAGAAATTCAATAAAAGCACATTAGGATAATCTTTTATCTTGAGAAGCTATATGTGCATGATTAATCCCAGATGAATAATGCCTTTGAGTAGTAGAATAAACTGTTTACTCATAGGCAGATGAAAGTAAGTATACAATTAATTATTCTATGCTGTTAGTATTTTCATGTTAGAGGGTGCAAGTGCAGAAGAGTACAAGTTTGGGGATGGGGGATGCTTTTGGAAAAAGCTGAATATATGGAACAGTTGTAATTTCTTTGTTCTCAACATTTTGCAGGATAATGCTAGTTCTTTAAAAGCTCAACTTGACCAGCAAGGGGTCTTGTTGAGAATCTTGTCTCAAATACACGGGTATGCTTTCTGTTAATACTATTTGTCTGGTTCTCATGGTTGATAAAATGATTATGCAATCGTTTGTGCAAGAGCCATTTATTTAATTCTGTAACTTAAATTTAAAAGATTTGTTTTTCTAATTAGAATATGACCAGTGGAAGTTCATTTTGTTGAACAATGAATTGTTTGTAATTGTCATAAGTTGGATTTAATGGTTGAAAGAGAAGCAGTCTCTTGGAAAAATCAACAAACTCGTGCAAAAAATTCAGCCATTTTCTGATTCTGCCTCTGGTAAAGACTAGAAACCAACCAGAATAGCAAAGGAAAAAGATATTCGGTGATTGAAATTTTAGGACTTTGTTTGGTTTCCAGGACTACCATATTTTCTTGATCATATGCTGGCTAACATTGCACAAATAATTTTCTGTTACTGGACATTTAGCTTCTTTGATAAGATAGTCGTGTACATATTAATGATTTTTTATAGTTGCATTCCACATTTCTTTTGTGTAGCTTTTGGAAAGCAAGATACAGGAGGCAAAATCAAAGAAAGATACTCTGAAAGCACGTGCTCAATCTGCAAAGTTTGTTTCCTGCCTTAAATTCTATAAATAGGTTTCTTACTACTATAATAGTTTTAATTACTTAGTGCCCCTCATAATTGGTATTTTGGTGTTACTTAGGACTGCAACCAAAGTGAACGAGATGTTGGGAAATGTCAATACAAGCAGTGCTCTTTCAGCTTTTGAGAAGATGGAAGAAAAAGGTGAGACAGTTAGACATCTGAATCTGCAGTATAATTCCAATACAGTCCATATTTCTGGTGCCAACCTACAGAAGGCAATAGGCCATATTGATAATAATATGTGCATTGAATGTGAGCCTTTGTCATCGTTTAAGTTTTGTAGAGTATTTTAGGCATTTTTTTCTTGTGCAAGTTGACATTTTGCTAATGAAGTTGTTCCTGTGTGATTTTAAGCATCTGCATGTTTGACAATGGGCATGATCAGCCAGAGGAACATTTATGTTATTTTTATATTAAAAACTCCAGAAAAGTCTCTCTATAATGTGTGTTTTATTCACGCTGATAGCGTATATAGACCACGTACATTATAAGTGCAGTCATCACCTATTTATAATAATGCCATCTGAGTGTTTGCCTTCAAATGTGGTCAAGTTACTTAAGTTGCAAAGTGGTGTAGGGGTCCAGTCAAATAGTGTTTTTGGTGGTGATCTCCAACATTTAAACAAAATAATGTCTCATGCAAGTGTAATGTGAACCATGCAAGACATGTTAAACTAACGTTTGTCTCATAGCTTTAGCAACTTTTCATTGGGTTATATGGGCAGCTTGCGCCTATATATACCATGAAATTGCAATTGTTTTCTTTAAACCCCTGAATTGAGTAGGATTATATAGCATCGTGCTTCTTTTCTTCCATGTGCTGAATTCCTTAAATTGTACATGACATGTTTTTGTGTTATAAAATTAAATGAAATGTAATGTAAGAGAAAATAAATTGCAACAAGACTAGATTACATTTGTTTAGGGTTAAATAGTGTCTATAAAAAGTTGATTTGTAGTGTTATTAAACATTCATAGCCATCACATGAAACACTCTTCGGTTGCCAAAATACAGTATCACTTGGCATCACACATTTCTTTGTTCTGCCCTGAAAGGACACATGTAGTTAATGATTAAGGTCCGATAAACAGGTGAAAATTGGCAACTAATTAGGCAACTCGGCGATATTTTATTACAAAATTAAACTGAAAACTTGGTACCATTAACATGATAAAAGCTGGTTAATTGTACTTGTAAAGTATATCATTTGAATGTATAAAAGTTTACGATTTTTTAACTTTTGTTCTTAGATGTTAATCCTTCCTCTGACTTTATATTAATAATTGCTTTATAACACTTTATCATAAAGAAATAAATATGTGAAAGGTGTTCTTGGGCTTAGCTTGCTATTTTATATTTATTTAACTGATTTGTGGATATCAAAGAATTGATTTAGATTGTAATTGTTAGCAACACTCAATCTTAATAGTAGAGAGATAGAAGTAATTATGGTCTTTGGTGTCAGGAATAATCTCTTTTGCTCTGAACCTGATAATGATCTCTTTCAAACAAATTAGCAGTCAGCATCCCTTGAGTTGATGACTTAAGAGTTAGCATGATTATCATGTTCAAACAATAGAAACCATACGAATCTGCCTTACATGCATGAAAGAGGAATGCACTAAAAGGTCATGTTCAAGATGGCCCTGCATATATCATCCACCTACTGCTGCATTTGTATGTCTTTGTTGCCTATTGTATTAGCATTTTACATCTCCCAAATGGTACGATTGAGTTGCCAAAACTGCAGTGGACATGGTTAACTTGTTAAAAAATGCTGTCAATAGTTCCTTAGGGTATTTTTAGTTAGTGCTCTTCTAAAAGTCTTAGAAAAGAATCACACAACAGACCTTGACTGTTAAAGATATCACGTTTAAGAGAATAAATGTAACTTCAGCTTATTGAGTAAAATCTAATATAATAAATTAAAGTATCATAACCCGGCTTAAACCCTTTTTTATAGTTTTCTCAAGTTAAAGGTTACTTTTATCTTTTTACAAAATTTGGTTCTTTTAATGTCTGAGTTTTGTTATATGATCCTTTTTTGTGGTAGTTTCTGGAAAAAAAAAAAATCCCTGAATGATAGTACCCCATATTTCTTATGTAAAGCCAGTATAACCCATTTCTCAAATCAAAGTCTTGGTGTTTTATTCTATGCAACTCTGTTGTAGAAGCTTTCAACTATGGATATATTCTTTTCATTTTTTGCACTCGGCTTTCTCACCAACCAAGCCACATGCACTTTATTCTTTAACACTTGCACAATTGCCATCTCTACTATCACAAAATACCTTTCAGGTCAGTTCCTGTTCTTTCTAGCATTGCCACCATCCCCGTTGCTGCAGAAAATGTGTGCGTGTGATTCATCCTCGTTTGCATTCCTTCTCAATTGTCCATATATTTTCTATCACTAAGAGTTGCTGGGTTCCTTGCTTTTTTGATGACAATTTAATAAATACAGTTGATTTACAATTCTTGGTGTGGTCAATCTACTTGCTTAGTATGTTTTTTTGTGTCTGAAATTTCATGTCAGACCATTACATTGTGCACTTCAATGTTAAATGTACTTGACATTATCGCTAGCTAGAGACTGGATCTAAATGTTTTACACAAAACACTAACCCCATTACTTTTCAATGTCTTTATAGTGATGGCAATGGAGGCTGAAGCTGATTCTCTTAATCAGTTAACTACTGATGATCTTGAAGGGAAGGTACAGATTGTTTCTTTTTCCTTGCCTCTCATCATATCAGTTTCATGTCTGCTACATAAATGGATAACACCTGACATATTTATTGTAGTTTGCACTACTTGAGAGCTCATCAGTTGATGACGATCTTGCAAACCTTAAAAGGGAACTGTCCGGTAGCTCAAAGGTATACCCTAAACATGGAACATAAGATTTTCATAATGTTCGCAAACAATTTCTTTGTTCTGGTAAATTCTCCTTATGTAACATCTTCTTGCTGACAGAAAGTCAGAAGAAGCCTTTTTTTTTTTTTGATCTTTTTCTTGATACCAAATTTAGGAATTGCTTTAAGTAGAAAGAAAAATTACCCGTTATGCATGGCAAACTTAATTCTCCATTTATCTTTTTGGGAGTAAACTCAGAGGTAGTTCTTCGCTGGGAAAACCTAGAGAAATCACTTCAATCTGAAGCTGTAAAATTCTACTTCCCATTTTGACAATCTGATACTTCTTTTCCTTTTGTTCAATAAACAGAAAGGAGAGCTTCCTCCTGGAAGAGCGGCTGCAACAAGCATGACTTCTTTTCCTTTCCGAGATTCTGAAATTGAGAGCGAGCTGAATGAGCTGAGGCGGAAGACTAAGGAATTCTGAAGTTCATACCAATTCGAATGAATTACTGGAATTCATATTTTGAGTACAAAACTGAACAAGTTCTGTTATGCCTACAAGTTAACTTTGTAAATCTGAAAGGTCAAAAAGATTTAACATTGTATAGCTCAGAGGCCAAGCTAAAATCAGTAGCAATTTTTGATACTTACACTGCATTCCTGTTTATATGACGTTCTTTTTTATTTTTTGGGATGAGTTATCAAGTATTTATCGATTGATTGAGGTGTTTCGCACAAATAAATACAAAAATATTAGTTTATAGTTCAAGATTTTTCTGCCTTTTTTTATTTTCCTGAAATAAAGTAAGGGATAATTTTTGTTTTCTAGAATAACCCAATTGGGGTACTCTGATTTATGTTGTTATATAGTTATATGTTGTTATATAGTTAGATGATTTTAAATTATAAATAAAATAATGTTTAATTATGTAATTATTAATTGGATGTTTAATTAAATACTTAAAATTGAACAAATATAATATTGTTCTTTTCATATTTCTTATAAAATTTATCGAAAGTAGGAATCAATTAGTATAGATTCTACACAACATATAATAGGCATAAAAGAAATTTATAAAATTTAATTTTTAATTTTGATTAACCAACTTCTTAATTAGGAAATTAGTTAAAATTTTGTATACAATAGCCTAAACGTTTTTATAATAAGTAGGCTGAAGGATTATTTCCTATCAAAATTTTACTTTAATCTAAAAAATATATTCATAGCAGATAAAAAATGCAAATATTTACCCATAGACTAAGTGTTGTTAAAATTTTCAGTTAAAGATAAAGATAAAATCTTTATTTTATCTCTAAACTTTGAAATCTTAATATTTGATATCATATTCCCGTCTTAGTTTAGAAAACTAACAATTTCTTTTCATAATTAAACTTTAAAAAATTCACTCCTCCCCTTTTCTAAGTTTCATCTCCGGTGGCTTAGAAAATGCGACTGTCGATTGGGAAGAAGTGACTATCTTATTCAATGAAGGACGACCCATCGTTATCCAGATCGAAAAGAAGCAACAAAGTGTCGTCCTTTGTCACATCTTCCATATGACACTTTGTCGTCTTTCATGGTAGTGGGTGACCGTCCTTTGTATTCAAATTTGGAAGATGGATGGAAAACATCAACTGTCGATTGGAATAGTGATGACCAGAGAAGAAAAACAAATCCTAGAGGTGAAATCTAAACTTTTCAAACTTTGAAAATAGGAAGTGTTAGTTTTTAAAACCTATGGGAAAAAATTATACTAACTTTTTAAGGTTTTAGTGATAAAATGACAATTTTACATATTTCTCCAACTGAAAATTTTAATTACAGTTAGTCCATAGGTAAGTGTTTGAGTTTTTCATCTTTCGTAGATTTGTTTTTAAGCATTATTTGGATGTCATTTTATCATTTACAATAACACATCTCATATATTCCATAAATAAAATTTATTCATAGACATCTTTAATGATAAAATGACATCCAAATAATGCTTAAAAACAAATCTACGAAAGATGAAAAACTCAAACACTTACCTATGGACTAACTGTAATTAAAATTTTCAGTTGGAGAAATCTGTAAAATTGTCATTTTATCACTAAAACCTTAAAAAGTTAATATACCCTACACAAAGAACAAAATCAAACTTTTATATAACAAGCAACAATATATTATAACTCATAAATATAGAATAATGTTATGTGTACATATTTTTAAATATATAATTAAATGTAAAGATGATATATAATTATGTAACTGAAAATTACTTCATCATTAATTTAAAATCACATAATTACATGATAACTGATCATTTATATGTTTAATTGTGTATCTAAAAGTGTATACATACATGTAATTTTATTTATTTTTTAAAATGTCATTTAAGTGAAAAACAAATGCTCAATAAATAATAAAAAAATTCAAAATAATTTTTGTATCCCACTTTTGAACAAATGTCACCCTATATAAAACATGTACCTACACACTAATGTGTTTTAAAAATTTCAATTCCAATTCTACAAACCCTCTAAACAAAGTATTTGAATTGTGTATCATATCATTTAATTTTTTGTATTGTATATTAAATATGGTATCGTATGATATAATTTTTAAAAATAAAATAATAAAATATTCTAATCAATACATTATTATTTTGAAAAATATCATAAACACCTTTAAAAATTTAAAATTTCTCATATATACCCTTATTACATCTTCATTTTCTCTAAAACAAATATCGATTTGTATCAGTAATATGTATCATATCGTATGATATATTATTATATCGTATTAATTCGACATACCTCGTGATACATATTATTTTTTTCTTGTATTATATTATATCATATAATATGTATCTTGTAATATAGGATATTAATTGATAACCATGCCTCTAAATTCAAACATTAAGAATGGGATACATATATTATATTTGATTGAGTAGAACATCCAGCCAAAGCAAAAAAAAGATGTTATAGTTAAGTTTTTGAAATCAATAATTTAAAAAATCTTGAATTATTACCACGGATTCTAAGTTTCATGACTCTTGTAACATTGGGACAAAATTGCCCACCTTTTATAGTAAGGTCCATCATTTCTCATAAATTAAAATATTAAACTTACCAATAAAATTATATATATTTATTCTAAGTATATAAATAAATATATATTTGATACATATTATTAAGTAATTAAATAATTTTAAATTAATAAAAAATATTATCTAATTATATAATGATACATCATAAATATAATTATTTGTATACTTCAAAGTAACCATATATGGTATTGCTATAAACTTATGTTGGTTGAGATATTCAAACTTTATATATATATATATATATATATATATTATAGTAGCGTCAAGGGGGGCAATGGGGCTACATTGGCCCGAGGCTTGGCACAAGCTCCCCTTTTGGGCCTAAACCACGAGGGCAGGACTGCTATTGTAGCTGTTGTGACATGCCTTGGGCTGTAAAGTTCGACTTGCAATTGACCCAACAGAATTCATAATTTTAACAAAAATATATTAATTATTTATTATTACACGTGGAATACAAAGAATTAACATAGAGACTATAAAAGTATTTATAAACGTTATAAAGAATTAAAAAGTAAAAATAAATTATTATTAATATTATAGAAAAACTGAAAGAATAACTTGTAGAATTTAAACTTATAAATTATTAATCATTAATATTAATGTTATGAGAAAAATCAAGATATTAGTTTGAAAAATCTAAAAAATATAACAAAAAATAATTTAAAAAATATATATAATTAATAGGCCAACTCACTAAAACTCTTAGCTTAGCCTGTTAAGGTTTTGATAACATAACTCATTGTAGCATGGGTTATGCTACAAGGTTGAACATTTGTGTGGCCCATTTAACCCGCTATTGTTTAGGCCAGCACAACCTATAAGCACGGTGGATTGCACCAAAGTCCGTCGGACACAACCCACTGTCATCAGTATATATATAATTTTCTACTGATATTATTAATTTTTCAGCCAGCAGCATCATACCAATTCAAAGCTCCATCGTCAACACGTTACAAGCCATGAAACTCACCAACAAACCTTCCATTTCTTCAGCTGTGCCTTCCACCTACATTCATGCACATTGCTTTCGCCTATAAATACACCTCTCATGCACTTCAATATCCTCACACACACTTCGATATTAATTTTCTCCTGAAACTTCATTTTTATCTTTTCTGGCAATTTAGTGTATTTTGCAACCATGAATTCGAGAAAATTATGCACCGTTTTCATCATTCTGGTAGTCTCAGTGGCCGTGTTGACGCATGCAGAGGGAAGTAGGGTTTTGCCGGAAGATTTCGCAAGTCAAAATCATCTGGAGAGTTATTCGTCAGTTTATGAGAATGCGAAATCCATATTCACTTGCTAATTTTTAAATCATCTCTGGAGACCCTGGCCATTGAATCCATCAAATCATGAAAATTTTTAAGTATATAAATAATGTGTTATTATATAATTGAAAAGTTAAAAAACAAATATTGTAATTTTTACATCGACTAAATAAGATTTTTTTGTTTTATATTTAAATTGCTCGAGTTATATATAATTAGTCAAACAGTGTTTATTATCTAAGCCAGACATGACAATAGGCTGGGCCAGGCTGGCTCTGGCATCCGGCTTATGGGTCGGGCTTAAGGTGTATACAGTAATAGGCCTTAGGACTGGGAAGCCTATATATTTTTGAAGGCCAAAGCCAGACCTTATATATAAGGCTGGGTTGGGTTGAGCCTTAAATGGCTGGCCTGTTAAGCAATTTTTTAAATTTAATTAAAATTCTTAAATACAAATTATTTTTAATTATTAAAACTTAGTACAATGCCTCGACCATTTTATTTATAATCTCTCATTTGTGGCTAAGAAATATTGTGGTTACGTGATAAAAAATATTATAAGTTTATAATATAGTACAAATAAATTTATTTACATATTGTATAAATTACAAATATAAATAAAATATATGTACTATACCATTTATCTACTCATTTTTAACATCCAAATCTTTGAATTCTTTTGACATTAGAGTCATTTGTAATGATTAAATTGAAATAAAAATAAAATTATAAACACAAAAAATTATTTTTTTGTCAATTTATATAATTTTTGAAAAAGAGTTGATGAGAAAAAATGAAACTGAAAATATAATAAAAGAATTAAGAGTGAGAAAAACTGAAATTGAAGAAGAGTTGAATTAGTTTATATCGAGAAAATAAATAAATAAAAATTAAAAAAAAAAACACTTAAAAGGCTTTTGCCACAAAGGCAAAAGCCAACGACTTATACCTTGGCAGAAGGGCAATTCGCTCGCTCTCTGATATATTTTTTTAATTTTTATTTTTTAAATAATAATAGGTTAAGTTGGATTGGCTCACAGACTTAATATTAAAGCTCATGGTCCGCCTAAAAGGTCCATGGGCCAAACTCGATATGTTACAATGTCAAGCCAAATCGTATCACGCTGGGTTTCAAATTCACGCTTCAAATCGAGTCTCTATTTGGCTCGGCCAATTAACATATCTAATCCAAGCTTTAATGCAATTAATTAATATGATATATTAATTCACGTTAATTTCTTGGATTAACATGCAATTATGCATGTGTGAATAGTCTCTTACTTAAAAGAGTAACACTATAAATATTTAAACTGAGCAATGTTATGTGTAGTTTGTACACACTAGATACATGAATAACATGTCATTATATAATTTTATGTTATTTCAAACATATATGCTGGTTGAGTTAGTAATTAATTCAATTTGCTCATCAACATATAATTACAAATTTACAAATTAAGGATTTTAGTTACAATAAAACTATGTATATTTATTTTGAATACATAAATAGAACATACTTCATGTATGTAATCAAATGATTGAATAATTTTGAATAAATGATAAAGTAATATATAATCATATGATGATATATTATGTGTATATTCATTTATATACTTAAAAATGTATATATATAATATTACTTATAAAAGTTATCTATCAAAAAAACCATCCTTCCCTTTTTTATTTGGAGAAAAACGAGGGTTCAAATAAAATTAAAAAAACATAAGAGATTTTGGTGAACAGAGGAAAAAGAAAGAAGAAAACATAAATTTTACTTCCATTAAACAAACATGGGTAAAAATAACCCAGTTTATCAAACTCATGTGGAATGAAACCAAGAAAATTTCAAGTTAAAAAGACAAGAATTTAGGTTTGTTTTATGAGAAAATGCATGACTTCTCATAAACATTATAATTTAATAAAATTTTGTTATATCACAACCCACCAGTGTCCTTGAAAAGAGAGACAAAATAAAATGAGTTCGTCCGATTGTAAGGACTTTTTGAAACCTTTCAGAAATTTCAATTAGAATCTTGTTCAAAGAACATTCCAATGGATACTTGTTTAATTTTGAAGCAAATTTATACACTTGTATAGCCAGATAGAGTCCAAACTCTAGCTAGTTTTTCACGCAATTATCTTCTTGTAATTGTATCTCATCTTTTTTTACAGTCGCACAAATAAAAATTTGAATGTTTATAATCTTTAAAAGATAGTTCGAATGATCAAAGATAAAACTTTATGAATAAAATAGTAGGTATTCAAATCTCACGATATTTTAAAATTAAATTTTTTATTTACCTATTTCAATACTTATAGAATTGATTATTAGTTCTGAAGTTCTATCCATATAGTAGGGTTTCTCATACTAAGAAAAATTTGAATGTTCATATATCTGTGTGTCTATATATATATATATTTATCAATTATATTTTTTAATTATAACATTTTTTTTTAAGTGATTAACTTACTTAAAAAGTATTTCTTTTTACGTAAAGATAAATTAAATCAAACTGTTTTAAAATATAAAAAAATTGTTGCTATATGTTTGCTTTGTTCACTTTTAATCTTAAAAGATTATTTGATAAAAGGTATTTACAAACACACAATTGTGAAGAATAATAAATTTCAGTTAAAATTTATTATTATAGACAATAATGACTGTAATTACATTAGTGAAATTGTGTGTTTTTGAAGATTGAAGAACAAAGTCAAGACAATATCATTTTATTTTAACAAGTTGATATTTTTGTTCCGACTGTATATGGATTGAACCCCTTCTCAATTCATCTTCTCCCTTAACATTATTCTTTTGCTCTCTTTTTCTTGATCTGGAAATCTTGGATCTGATGGTCTAGATTCTTCAAAAGTGTGTTTTCTTGAGTTAGGATGAATGTCTCATATCTCACATGGCTAGGCCTTTTTTTTGCTAAATATATATGACTAGGATTGCTAGCGTGGAGATCAGATTGTATAAAAACATAAGTTTTTTTTTTTTTAATAATAGATTTTTTATGTCATTCAATAAGATCTAGAAGTGTTTTGCAATTCTTTTATATTGTTTTCTTGTTTTTATATCGTATCAAAATAAAAATCACAATCCAAAATCAATGGAAACCGCTCTTATCCAAACTCAAACTATGCATACAACCATATGTTTCTAGATGTATGGGCGTACATCCTTTTTCACGGATATATGGGTTTGCATCCTTTACATACACGATTGAACCTTAGTTTAACTTAACTAATTCTTGCATTAAGTACCAAAATGACTATTTTACCCTTAACCATTCTACACTCCAACTATGTACAATTGTACATGACTCCAAATTCACATATACATCACAATCAACATGAGGAAAAACCAAGAATATCCTTGAGTATACTTATTGGTGTTACATCGACCACCTTAATTCCTATCCAAAACCAAGGATAAAAGGGTTAGGTTTTGGTTCTAATTTCTAACAACTGACTGGTTTTAGTTCTGATTCCATTTCAACGGGATAATTTTATTTGTAACATCCATTTTAGATAACCAAATTCAATATTCAATATACAAGGATCTAGACATATCCCTAATGTATTTTGGTTAATTAAAATTCACTTTTGTCTTATAAATAAAAGACTGTACAAAAGTAAAACGGGATCTATCTGTAACATTCACAGTTATTCTACCAAAATTTGCTTAATATTCAATAATAGAACAGGGGTTGTAAGAGCTTACTTCCTATTGCTAGCATGAAATTACACCACTGATTTCAACCACCATCATTTGCTTGCGTAAGATCATATATATAATCTTTTGTACTTCTCTTTGGTGTGATATTTCACATGAACAATTTGATACTAGAGGAAGGGTGTTTGAATGGCTCTTCCTAATTCTTTTATCAAAAGTACATTAGGCTATTGAAATATATCAAAATGTTTTCTTTGAAGAGAAATATTAACTTACTATTGAAAACCCACTTGCTTCGATTGTTGAAGTATCTCTAGTAGCCCTCAACACATAGTCATAACTGAATGATGTCATTGTAGCCCTAACCAATGTCATCATCGCCCTAATCTAACAAATGTATAATGTTGTTCCAATGACTACTAGGGATTGCAATGAGGAGGGGCGGGGAGGGGATATTAATCTCGGTCTTCGTCTTTGTAAGGGATATCAATCCTCCTCCTTGGCCCGTTCTCGTTATGGGATTGACAATGATTCTCCACCCCTTTCCTATGAAGAAAAGTCTCCTCCCCATCCTCGTTGGAAAAAATCTCCTGCCCGTACCATTTAACCACAACATAAATATATTACATAATAAAATTAAATAAAATTAAAACCAACCACTATTTCAATTGTCACAAATATCATATATTAACTATTTTAATATGTACAATAAAAACATAAATAATCTAAAACTATAAGGACATGTTAGTATTTTAAGCAAGGATGAGGATGAAGACAGGAACGAGAAGAGGGTGGGTACAGGGTGAAGCGGGGAGGGGACATATGTATCCCCATCCCCGATTGTGGAGATAGTTTTTGTCCCCGTCCTCTTCTTTGTGTTTATTTGGGAATCCCCTTTTCATTAGGGTTGAAGACCCTAAATTCAGGCTGAAATTGTCATTTCTAATGACCACATTGATGTGTGCATAAATTACACATATTTAAGGTCTAGTCATTAGAGTTTTAGGTGCATTTTAATTAGGATTTGCTAAGTTTTATTTAATTGTAGATTTATTTCATGGTATTTTCTCATTAAGTGTTTTATTTTGTGTTTGTAGGAAACCTACTGAAGTTTGAAGCAATTAGAACATATCTGGAATGATTTTGGAGCTTATGGATAATGAGACAGAATTCTCCTAAAAATATAAAACAAAAACAGGCAACTAATACTGTTGTATTAGACAAAGTCTATGATATTTAGAAAATCCAAGACTCTAAGATCAAGACACAGTTATCAACCCTAAACTATATAAAGAGAGTTCCATGCATTCCAAGATCCCTTTTTGCCTTTTCAACTTCCTAGCGGTCTTGATTACATAAAAAATTCTAGGAGATCAAGATTGAATTTCTTCCAAGGATTTTTAAACATTATATTCTTAATTCTTTTATACATTATGGCGTATTCTTGTTATTTGAGCCATGTTCTTGTTGTTGCCATGAACAGCCAGATATATTTTCAAGTGATTAAGAGGGATCGAAAAATTGTTATATTAATTTGTTTAATAAAAATTTTGATGATGTTTTGATTTAACATTTAAGGATTAATTTCTTGTATGATGTTAAGGGTCTAATATCATGCATGTGAGTAGGTTGATAAAGATTATTGAGACATAAGTACACAATTAGTTCATGCAACTGAAAATCTAGAAAATAAATATAAAGATATCTTGAAATCCTTATAGAGTCATCGATTGTCACAAAATTTAATGGGTTTACATTAATCGAGTACCACGAGACTAAGTATTCATTTAATGTTTACACGTTTAATTAATTTTAAGAGAGGAATTAGGGTATCAAAGGATTATCAACCATCAAACCTATCACAACTATTTTGAGAAGTACATGACATACATTATTAGTTATGTGAGATTAATAGTAAAATCTTAACCCTAGAAACATTTTATTGATAGTTTATATTTAATAGTTAATTTAGTTAAATTTGGTAATCAGAATTAGTTAATCAGTAGCATAAGAACCATCCTCGATAGGCTAGGTAACCATAGTTGCTAGACTTGAAGACTATATCTACAACATACAAATACAAAGGATAACTCACGTCAAGAAGATACTATTTGTCGACTGCCACAATGACATAAGAACTAACTTCAACTGGCTAGGCAACCCCGATTACTAAGCTCGGAGGCCTTACTTGTGTAACCACCCACATGCTCATCAAGCCTCATTAGAGAAAGTGGTCAAACATGATTTAATGAGTATTCCCCTATATGGGCTCCAAGAAGCTCTCAATTTCCTTGTAGCCCATGCCCACGAGCTAGATATATATATATATCGGGGTTGAAGAGTATACTCTCTCTCTCTCTCTCTCTCTAATGACTTTAAAACATGTTCTACAACCTCGTTTGATAGAACGGGTGACCCACAAGATTACTTGGGCAATATTGTTGCTTCACTGTCACACTCATTGAAGGAGCAAAAAGGTGGTTAAAGAAGACTGTAAAGATTTTCAAAAGTCTAAAACATGTGCTTGAAGGTTAATCTACAAGTATGATTCGCATTTTCCTTTTAAACAGCTTGTTTACAGTGAAAGAACATGCAGTCTTAATTTGGTCAATTCATAGATTTTCATAAATTAGACTTCATTCACAGGCATCCAATCCAATCCACCACCAACACCAGTTTATTTAGTGGTCAAGATCAAACTTAACCCATCCTGCATATGATTGCGTTGAATTTTTTTATTTTTTAAAACTTTAGTTCAATTTGCCCACGTTCATCGATCAATATAATTCATACATACAATCATGTTAAGAGTTTAGAAATTGGACCTCAGGTTAGAAAAATTTGTACGCTATTCAGATAATAATTTTTGGTCAAATATGTACTTCAAATAATACTGGAATAGGGCTGCTCTTTGCACCTAAATTCACACTCTTAATTAACATCCATTCTTTCCGTAAAGTGAACTGATAACTTCAGTTTTAAAAGTATTCACGATCTTTTATATAGTTTTTTATTCAATCAAGTATTAATGAATTTGTATAGGAATCTTGAAAATATGTCAAATAAAAATCTAAATTTAAAAAAAATATATTTTCTAATAGAGAGAAGGAAAGGAAAATAAGTTATAGCCGCAAGATATTTGAATAATATCCCAACAAATTTGCTTGAGCTTTGCATTGACTAGAAAACTTAACTCAATTACAGGATCATTTGAAAAAGACCAAATAACTATTTTCCCTCTGGCTTTGATAAATTGACAATTTTCACCCCTGTATGTTTGAAGTCTATTTATTCTTTTGTTATTTATTTTCGTTGATAAAATGGATTATTGAAATTAAGCCAAGGTTACTATGTAACTAAAACCAGAGATGGTAAAAGTTGGATAGCAGAAATCAAAGAAATCTGTAAAGATAACTGGGTTTGTCATTGCCTTCGCTAGTATGAAAGCAAGATCGGCAAAGGAAAGAAAGAAGTTTGAAGAAGGGTCTGGTTATTAAGAAGGGAGGTGAAAGAAAGAAGAACATAGAAAAGAACAAGAAAAGGAAAATGAAATTTTTGCTCTTCCACATAAAGGTTTTCGTTAACAAAAAAGAACCGACTAGTGGAAAAACGAATATTTTAAAGATTAAAGATAGAAATATTATTTAATCTTTAAAAACTTTTTCACATGTCTTCTTGACATTTAAGTAATTTTTTTTTTTAAATAAAATTTTAGTTCAATCCTTTCAAAAGTACAAACCATTAAGAAACACAAGACTTTCATGTGAATCACACGCATGTTAATTATATTGATAAAAAGTTAGAAATTTAAACACCAAAGACTTTTGTATTAAATTAATCACAAATGTTGATCATGTAAAATTAAGAAACAAGATTAGCTTGAGTAGATAATTAAACAATACCAAAATAGTACATATAAGGCCAAAAGGATGTAATTCCAAAGTCCTAACCTCTAATTTTGAAAAACTGAGACACTGATTCATGAGTCAATTTCTGTTAAAAATATCAGTTATAGAGTTAAAGATAAAATTATTATTTAATAAAAATTTTTGTAAAATTAAAGTTTTATCATATTTTCTCTCTAAGTTTAAAAACTATCATTCCCCCCCCCCCCCCCCCCGGCACCTGAAATTTGAAAAATAAACATTTCTCCCCTAAAATTTGTTTCGTTTACGAGCAGAGGAATCGTCGACCCACCTTCGATTGGCCAATGATTCTTCATCTTCCAAGAGAGAGAGGAGCACCGGTATAGTGGTTGCATGGCTCCGATCACCACAAGAGTAGCAACAAGGCAAAATAACGAACCCCTGAGAGGAAATGTTTATTTTTCAACCCTTAGATGGGGGGGGGGGGGGAATGATAGATTTTTAAACTTAGGATGAAAAAATGTGACAAATTTTAATTTTATAAAATTTTTTTATTAAATAATGATTTTATCCTTAACTCTAACTGATATTTTTAACATAAATTAACTCATAGATTAGTATTTAAATTTTCGAAAACTGGAGGGTGGAACTTGGGATTATATCAAACCTTGGGTGGGAAAGTTGTCGACCTACATATAATTGGACTTTTCGGGCGTTTCACCTTTACTAGCCATGAAACAATACGTGACAACTCCATGCGTTCCCACAAATTGACCAATTCAAAAGTCTTCAGTCAACATACAAACCCACGAAAGCACATTAGAAAACCAAAATACTCGTTATTTTCTAATTCATGAGCCGAGATAAGGCCAACTACATCTACACTCCCACCAACTCTTGCTCTTTTAGCCTATAAATATCCCAATACTCATTCATATTTGCATCAAACACTAAGAACAAAACACAAAACAGAAAGAAAAATTTTGCAGATTTTAGTGTGTTTTTTTGAAGATGAATTCGAGAAAATTGAGTACCCTTTTGATTGTTTTCTTGTTGTCAGTGGCCTTGTTGAGCCATGTTGGCGTTGAGGCGACGAGGGTTTTGCAGCAGCAGAAGGGTCTCGCCAGTGAAAATCACTTGGGGACTAGTTCTTCTGTGTATGAGAAGGCAAAGTTCAGCATGGGCAGATGGCTTCAACGGCTAGCATCGGGTCCCAGTCCGAGAGGCAAAGGTCATTAGCTGTCGTTCATGTTGCAGTCACAAAGGGACGAGCAATGCAGAGAATTAGATAACTGTGATGAAATTAATCTTCATTTGTTTTTTGATTTTTTTTCTTCTGCTAATACCAAGATACATAGCATGATTTAAAGTATAAAATAGTATACAATATGAATGGAAAAATAATATACGTATTTTTCTTTATCATTGAGTTTATTTATTCTTATTCATAAACAGAAGTCGCAGTGGGTTGGGCCCAATTTGGCCCATCAGAATCTTGTGTCATGCTATTTCAAGGCCTGCCACTTGTTGGGCTTTCGTGTCGGGCTAGTCCGGCATTTGGGTCATGCCTCCATGAGCCCTTAACAGATCGGCTCACAAGCATCATGCAGACAATAAAAAATAATTTTCTTATTTTTTAATTATATAAAAATAAATTCTTATTATTATTTTGATTTGCTATACTAGCATGTCATATTGGATGGGTCAACTCATTCAAAAAATTAATTAAAAAATTAAAAAACAAAAATAATTCAATAATATTGAATTTATCTTACAGATCGTTTAGACCATAAACCTAGCATGACCCAAAGTTTTCTGTGTTAAGCCAAAAAAGTCATGCCCGTGATAGGTCGTAAGCCAGCCAACTCATTTTCCATTTCTAATCATGGTTCTTATGTGGCATACAATATTTATGTATTATAGATATTTTTCATTAATATGATTTATGCATGTATAATTTTTTGCACTTATAGGGTGATACTATGATATAAAAAATAAATTGATATGTACTGTTTGTGTGCGAATAGAAATAATATTGAAGTAATATAACCATAGAGTTTTTTGGTTCCAAAACGTTATGTTTTGGTACATATATATAAAAATTCTCAAATTTGAATGGCTTCCACCAACCAAAGTATTAAAATATGAACATTTGCAGGCTAGGGCAAGGGAGGACAATGGGGAGGCCTAAGGTGCTGATATGATCAGTATTTTATGAAGTAGAAAGATTAATAAGAGAAGATTGTAGAAACTTATGAAGACGATAGATGTTGTCTGTTAATTGATAGACTAATGTGTTAGAGTATCGTGAGATTGAAAATAAAAATAGCATCGAATATATAAAATAAAAATTTTGAAATTCACACGAAATCTAACCAAAATAAAAATATTGGAGAATAATATGCATTTCAAAGTAAATGAAAAATGATGTTTGGAATACTTGTTCTCATTGGTGGCTCCTTCACTTTAAAAGGGATCGTTGCCTGGTCTCTCACTATCTATTCAAGAGTAGAACAACTCTTCGATATCCAGACAAGACAACTAATAAACATGTGATTACGAGAGAAAGCTTTGAGAGGCTGTGGACATCAGCTAGGGCGTCTAAAATCGGAGATCAAAGGGAAATTATAATATATAGGCAAAAGTAAGGGGTTTAAGCAAAATTGTCTAAAAAATTCAGATTAAAGTAAAAATGCCCAACTTTTGTGAAATATCGAAACTACCTATATATAAACACAACAAATTTCCCCGGTTCCCACGGTAATCTTTGGGCATTTCACTGATCAAAAACAGTAGAAAATTTGAAATTTTCCCCTGTCCCACGATCAACCCATTGTCAGTCAGATTTCTGGCGATTCTCGTGGTTTCTTTCAACCGAAAATGGCACAAAACGTTAGCATATTTTCCGTCATCTTGTTTGAATCAAGTTATTGTTTATATTATTGAGATTTGAGTGAGATTTTGCGGTTTGAAACTTTAGGGTTTTGATTTTGAACAATGCTTAAAATGTTTTGATTCTTGGTTGATTTCGTTGAATTGGTTGAGGGGTTTTGTGTTATAGCTTATGTAGATTTGATTTGTGTTGAAATCAAAGGCCGAAACAACGAATTTTTGGCCAAAAATGGCTTCCGAAGCGATTGGTAGTCTGACTGTGGGAACAGTGTTTCCCACGGTCAAACGAATTCTCTCACGGTCAGCAGAGATTGACCGTGGGTTAGGGGGTTAATTAGCTTTTTTCAAACATTGGGGAGCTGGGGGAGACTCCTTAGTCCACGACGGGTTTTATGAAATTTGCCACGTGACAGTGGGTTGTTGTCATGTATACCGTGGGTTGGGGGGAAATTTGTTTTTTTGAAACTGCAGGGGCGCTAAATAATAGAAAATTACTGAAGGGCCAAAAGTAAATATTGGACCTGTTTAAAATAGGAATTTCATTAGGGGGTAAATTGAGATTTTTCCTATCTAGGGTTTCTGATCGTGTAGTTTTTGAATTTTATATCCGTTTTTTCTGTTTTAGAGTTTTTCCATATGTAATTTTCGAATTTGAGATTCGAATTTTGGTACTTTTTTGACACATTTTATGATATAATGACGTAATTTCAGCTCAATATTTAGATTTTTTCGTTTATAAGATATATTGATTCGTATTTTTGAATTTCAGTTTCGTTTTTTTGAATTTTGCCTTTTTATGATTTATCGATTCGTATTTTTCAGATTTTCGAATGATTTTTCGGTTAGTGACATTCATACGTATTTCAACTGAGAGAGTTCGAATTTTAATTCCGTTTTTTGGATTTTCGCCGTATTAGGATAAATCGAGTCTTCTTTTCAAATTATCTAACGATTTTTCGATTGTTCACATTCTATGGTATTTTATCGTATAGATTTCGAATTTCATTTTCATTTTTTTAAATTTCACCGTTTTATGATATATCGTCTCGTATTTTTCAAATTTTTGAACAATTTTTTTATTGTTGACATTTTAAGATATTTCAACGTTTAGAATTCGAATATCAGCTCCATTTTTTTGAATTTTGCCGTTTCAGGATATAGCGACTCGTATTGATTTATTCTGAACGATTTTTCGATTATTGACATTTTAAGCTATTTCAACATCTAGAATTCGAATTTCAGTTTCGTTTTTTCGAATTTCACCATTTCAGGATATATCGACTCGTATTTTGAAGATTTTTGAACGATTTTTCGATTATCGTCATTTTAAGTTATTTCAATGTATAAAATTCGAATTTCAGTTTCGTTTTTTTGATTTTATTAAATATCTTTGTTTAATATCAAAATACCCCATATACTTATCTAAAATTTTATTTAACTCCCTATACTTATCTACTATTTTATTAAACATCTTTGTATAATATCTTGTATCAAAATGTATCTATCTATTTTTAATATTTCATTAAAAACGTTCTTACAATGTTTAATATCATAAAACCCCCTATATTTTTCTAATATTTTATTTAACCCCCTATATTTATCTAACAATTTTTTTAACAACCTTTTATGTAACCTTATATCAAAATGTATCTATTTATTCTTAACATTTCATTTAAACCGTTTTTACAATGTTTAATATCAAAATAGCCTATATATTTTTTAATATTTTTTTAGCTCCTCATATTTATTTAATATTTTATTTAATACCCTCGTATGTTTCCTATTATCAAAATACATCTATCCATTCTTAACATGTTTGTAAAACCTTCATGATATTATGAATTATCAAAATACCCCCATGTTTTTCTTAACATTTCATATAACCCCCTATAATTATCTAAACTTTCATTCAACACTATTTTATGTTCTCTTGTATCAAAAAACATCTATCCACTCTTACCTATTATTTATTTGCTTCATGTATTATGTAATTTCAAAATACCTTATATTTTTTAAATATCTAATTTTGCCCCTATAATTACCTAACATTGCATTTACCACCCTTTTATGTTGTCTCATATCAAAATACATCAACTATTCCTAAAATTTCATTTATAATGCTCTTACAATGTTTACTATCAAAATGCCCCCTATTTTAATAACATTTTATTTGACCCCTCATAATTATCTCTTTATTTGTTTAACACCCTTGTATGTTGTCTTGTATCAAAGTATACCTATCTATTATTAACATGTTATTTAAATCCTTTATATATTGTATAACATTAAAATACCCTCCATATTTATCTAACATTGCATTTAACCCCCATATTTATCTAACATTACATCTAACCCCTAAATTATAACATATAAACTAGATTTAATAAATAAAATTAAGTTTTTAGGCTAAGAATGGTATAAATACCTTTTCCCCATGAATAGCCTTTTTTCGAATCGAATTCAGAAATACGATCTTCTTTCATCTGAACGAACCCCTACTAATTGATCTTGAATAAAAATGAGAGTGAGAATGAGTGTTTGAGTGATATGAGAAGTGTGTGTAATAAGAGTGTGCGAGGAAGGTTTATATAGATGAGGAGATAGGTAATTTTGATATTTTTGCTTAGGAATAGGAAATTTAGGCATTTTTGCTTAATGGAGGGGTATTTTGGGTATTTTTTTATAATTTTCCCATATAATAGATGAGGGGAGGGGTAATTTTGACATTTTAGAAAAAAACTATGGGCATTTTTGTTTAGAAATAGAGAATTTGGGCATTTTTGCTTGAAAATAGTAAATTTGGGCATTTTTGCTTAATGAAATAGGGTATTTTGGGCATTTTTTATAATTTCCCAAGATCAAATGTGAGAAAGAGTTAGGTCTATGTGTAATACCCATAGGCATGTAGCAAGGATATTTTATTCATTTTACATTTACTTGAGTTATTCATAATTATGGAAAATTGGTCAAGTATTGGAAATGAAATTTTAAGTTACCCAACGATCGTGCATACCCCTTCATTCCGTGCTAGATGGATAACTATATAACGTGTTATGTAAGAAATTTTAAATAAGCAAATGAATGGTATGAATTGAATAAAAACAACCACCTATGTAAAAATAAACATTATAGTGACATAATTATATATGCTTCATAGGGAGCACATAGATCGTCTTTCATAGTTAATTTAATTCACTTGATGAGTAAATCTATGAGCATGGTAATGGAAATTCAGAAACTATGGATTAAGTATTTTTTTGCATGGGCTTATCCTTTTGAAGTTAAGTATCAAATATCATTTTTTGCTTCGATGTATACAATTGAGTATACCGATTATGTGTTGTTATATCATTAAAGTCAAGACCTATTCCCACCCAAAATTTAGTCTATTCTCAAACTCTCATCCACTACATTTCAAAAACCCAAATATCCACCCGTCAGTCATTAAAGTTAACAAAATCCGTTAGTATTAAAGATGTAGTTGTTATTTAACTAGTAATATTAAAAAAATAAAATTTTATATCATACCCCCTAGTTTTAAAAACTAATAATTTTTTCTCACCTTTAGTTTTGAGTAAACCCTAGCAATGAGAAAAATGTAACTTTTCAAAACTTAGAGTAGAGAAAAATTGTTAATGTTTAAAACTAAGATGAGAAATAACATAAAATTTTATTTTTTTAATTTTATTGTTTAAATGATAATTATACCTTTAATACTAACATATTTTATTAACTTTAATAGTTGATAAGTGGGTATTTGTGTTTTTGAAATTTAACAAGTAGAAGTTTAAGAATGGACTAAACCTTGGATAAGAATAAGTCTTTTGATAAATAATTAAATGATTTTAAATTAAAAATAAAATAATATTTAATTATATATGATATCGTATTATTTATATATCTAATTAGATATTTAGAAATATATGCACATAATATTACTCTTTTTCCTTCTCTGTAGTAACTATTTTTCCTTTATTATAGGCATTTTGACGGTCGCTTTTGTAATTTTTTTTCTTTTGTTTTTTGGTTCCAAATGTTAGTATGGCGAAATGTTGTGGCTAGTTTTTGTGTGTCACTTCTTTTACATTTGTAGTTGTACAAGCAACCATGATTTTAGCTTTGTATACCAAAAAATTCACACATGTTGGTACTTGCTATCTCACTGTTTACTATCTTAAAGCAACTGAACTACAGGCTGCAACAAATTGGCTAGGTTATCTCAGAGTCAACGTCTGACAGGAAAGTGTACATATAGGGACTGTTTCCCACCTAAATTAAATAATTCCACTAGGATAAACAAATTTAAAAGACAAATATTTCTCATAAAGATAAATAATATTTGAGTAATATTATATGTACAATTTTTTTTTGTATATAATTTGATACACAGATGATGTATTATTATGTGATTAAACATTATTTTATATTTAATTCAAAATTATTCAATTATATGATAACATATAATTTGTATATCTAAATTATGTACAAAAAATATGTATATATAGTTTTATTGATAATATTTTAATATTTAGATTTTATTAAACATATATTCACCCTTATAAAAATTAAAATTTAAAACCTATAACATTTGTCAACTGGAATTAGATTGCAGGATCAATTGGAATCACACAGAACTTGCACTAATCTAGTGTGATTTCACTTGAAATTTCAATGGAATTGCATCATTTGAGCTACTTTCATTTGATTCTAATCCTAAATTCAATAGTAATGAGTGCAATTGCAAATTTGAGACTTATTGGAATTAGGGTTAGGATTTTTATTTTTTTAATTAAATATAAGAGTTTAAGTATAGTTGGTGGGAGAAGAAGAATTTGTTTGTACTTTTGCTCATTATTGTTGTTGATGTTGTTGTTTTGATATCTTGTTACTTAGTTTATTATAGACCCAAAAAAAATTCAAAACATATTAAATTATAATTTTTCAGTTTGGTTTAAAATATAAATAGTCTGTTTTAGTTTAGTTTGAAATTTCATCCGACCGTTTTTTATAGTTTGATTTGAAAATTTTCATAAATTTGATCAAATCTAGCTAAGCACACAATATCGATTCATACATATTATTATTACATGGACTGAGGATGTAAATTAATATAATATATATTAGAGGGTCAACATATATACAGTTCAATTAACTGATCTTCCTAACAATTCACCATCCTAATCAAATCAATGCCTACTTTTTTTCATTTTTTGAAGGAAAACAGAGACCTTACCTATGAATTAGACTTTATTTTGTATGGTTTTGGTCAATTTTTCTACTTGAATGAAATTGGAAATTTATCATAGATCATAGAAATTTTTAAATTAGATATTATTTTGATAAAAAATTATTTATTTCTAGTAAGGGCTGTCAATATAAGAATCAGACAAGGATGAATCATGCTTCACTCCTCTCATTTTTTAACATAAAGTGTTTAAACTCAATCCGATTTTGTCTAGTGATCTTTAAACCTTTTATTAGAAGTGTTAGGATTTTTTTTTAAAATAATGAAGAACCCCACCAAAATTTAACTGTTCCCTTAAGATACACCAATCACATCAAGTAGATAAAACTTTATAACAGTAATCAATCATTAATCACTATAATAAATAAATCAATAATTTAATCTTGAAATATAATCCGAGCCCCTATATTACCACTCAAACTATCTAAAATTGTAAGATTTCTTAGTAATAAGACTACCAAAATTTAGTTTCACCTAATTACCCAACCAAAAAAAGCTGCTTACTTTCAGCCAGCAAGACCAGTTCAATGCTTCCCTAGTCAACACGTAAGCCACAAATTGGAAGCCCACCAGAAAACCCTAGCTGATATTTTTCAACTTTATGAGCTGACAAGTCCAAACTCTTTCGTCTACAAATGCCTTGCAACATATTCACATTTATATCAAAGCACGTATCCATACAGGTACCCAAAACTCCTACACAAACTCAATTTCCAGCGACATTTTGTGAGTTCGTAGAGATGAATTCCAGAAATCTAAGCGCTATTTTGGTCGTTTTTGTCATCTGGGCAGCCATATCGAGCCATGTTGGTGTAGAGGCTGCAAGGGTTTTGCAGGAGGATTTGGCTACTTCATATCACTTGGAGATTCATTCGATGTCTGTCTATGAGAGGACGACGTTCACAATGGGCTGTTGGCTACAACGGCTAGCTTCAGGTCCCAGCCCCAGAGGCCCGGGCCACTAGCTCAAAATGAGAGTATTAGAAGGCTGAAAAATCTCGATTAATCAATTTGTTTAGCGAATTAGTTGTACCTCTTTCTTCTTCTATATGTTTTAATTATTTAATTAATACAAATGTAGTTGTTAAAGTAATACAGTATTCTTATTTAGTGCAAACAAATAGTCACTAGCCCAGAGTAGTGCAATTATTTAAATTAAAATAATAAAATCAAAGAAGTCACTAGTGATATTTACCGTCAGTAAGCTAACTAGGTGTGAACTAAACCAAATAACACCCATGATAGTTTAATTTGGCTCAAATCTCACCTGGGATGGTACGAGTCAGATCATACTTAGGATGATGCTATCTGATTGACAATGTGCACAAAAGAGTGTGATTTGACCTAAATTATATTGTCTTAGCTAAGTGTGATCAAATTGGATTATACTATCTCAAATGTGATTTTGGCCGATTCCTATTACATGATTTAACAATTATCACACATAAGACGGTGCGATTCAAGCCAGTCAAGTCAAGAATGCCATCCCAATTTTGAATTTAGTCAAGATCGTATTAGAGAGCACTATTTTAGTTTTTGGAAATTGTGTGATTTAGGTTTATGGTTTTTAATTTGAATGGAAGATATGGTCTAAGTGATTGATATCCAAGTTGGTGAAGGAAAAAAATATTTATATTTGAGGGATGTATGTGATATTATTTTTTTAATATATATTCAACAAAGTGATGAAATGTCTTATGGCCATTGAAACTGTCTTTTTTTTATTCTGTGCATGAAACATATCATTCTACCTGTAGAAAATGAGATTCGATCTCATAGCTAAAAGATGATAACCAAAGATATGGAATTAGGCATACTACAAATCAACTCAAGTCTAAAACCAATTATAAGATTCTGAGACCTCCTCAATTAGTGCGGTTAATTCTGATCCATCAACTGAAGGGGTTTTAATAAATTCAAAAAACACAATTGGCAGCGGAAAGCAAATTTTTTAAATTTAAAACCGATGCACTACAAAAAATAAAAAAAGGGCTTTGTATTAAGGAAGGAAGCTATAATGAAGATCAATAATGAGATTTTTTTTCTTTCGTTAAAATTTGTTTATGGATTAAAAATAAACTTTTAACGACCATTTTCTCATTGTTGAAGTCATAAATTTGTTTAGTTTTAACGAGAGTATAAATAATTAATTGCTAGAATTATGAAAAAAAACACTTACAACTATTGAATATTATCTCCTCCTTATTGTTTATCTTGCTAAAGCTAGCATCTTTTGTAGTGGTGACCCTTGGATCAAGGGTATTATTATACATATAATAATAAAAGAAATTGTCCTGATGCTTGCATTTGGAGGCTCCACTAGGTTGAATTCATTTGAATTTGTTTTTGCTTCTTTCATTAGAATAACGAGACCCTACTCATCCACACATGGTCTTTACAATGTATATGTGGTGTGAAGATTATTAGGTAGAGTCAAACGGATGCTAGCATGTGTGAAGGAATGAGAATGATAATATTAGGGAGAGAAAAATATGAAGGTGTCCAATCTAAAAATGTCTGTAGCCTTACTATTATTCTAACCTAGGACATAGCTCCACTAGGTTGAACTCATTTTGAAATTGTTTTTGCTTCTTTTGTCAGAATAATGAAGCCCTACTCATCCACACATTGGCTTTACGACGTATATGTAATGCAAAGATTATTAGAGAGAGTCTTACAGGTGCTAGCCTATGTGGAGGAATGAGTATGATAGTGTTAGAGAGAGAAAAATGTGAGGGTGGCCAATCTAAAAGTGTCGATACCCTTAGTATTATTCTAACCTAGGACATAGATAATACAATAAGTTAGCGTAATATTGAAAGACCTTACAAATAAATAGTGACAAGTCTCATATGTTGAGGTTATTGGTGTCAACCTAGTACAACATATTGGTGCATGTCAATTGAATATTAACTAGACTAACCTGTTAGAGAATTTCACATAGATAGCAACCGCAGAAGATGGTTCATGTGATCCTTCAATTTGAGATAACCGAAGCATACATGTGCACCAATCTGCTTAGTTTGAGACTAACCTAATGTAGAATTTTTTTAGGGTTATCAATACGATAGTTGTTACCTATGTCGAGTATTATATCAAAACTATGATGGATCAATAAGGGATTAATCACTTTTAGACATGAGAACATATTCTCATAATGTCATTTGGTTATGATAACATACTAATATTCTATGGTCATAGTAAAAACAGGTTGATATCTGATTCAATGTTATCTTTGGTGTTGCTTGAATAACCAAATATTAATATTAAAAATAATACAAGATAGACACTATTTATGTGTCTTAACCTTGATATGATATTTGTTAAAGAAACGAATTTGAATGCACAAGAAATGTACTATTAAAAGGTTAACGACATCCTTCTGGTGATTCTCTATTGTTTGTATAGTTATGATGTTTTGTTGTAGACTACTTATAATTTGTGAATAAATAGTTAATTACTTGTAGATTAATAGCAAATTTATTTAATACCAATGTAATAAAGAATCTATAAGTCACGCATAATAAAAAAATTATATATTTATTACATATAAAGTGAATCACACCCATAAACTATGGATTTAAGCTCTTTTTAATGAGTAACACAAATACAATCATATCATGATGAATGTCTTATTCATTATTTAAAGAAAGTGTAAGGAACTAATACATCGGGGATCCAATGATAATAATCCGAAGTTTGAGGGGCTAGATTAATCACTGGGAGTTCTGAATTAAAGTATAAATTCAACATGTTCTCTAATTTCATTAGAGACTAGCCGCCTTGTTAATCTAGGCCAATCTTAACAATATCAAGGTGCTATCCGCTGGTCACTTCTCCATTTCCTTCCATATCTATGAAATAATTATGGAAAGAAACCTTTCTACCCTTAATTAAAATGGTTTATTAATTTGTTTATTTAGTTTTTTTTCCTATTGTACTAACCTAACATCCTTAAAAGTTCAAACCATTGTATAAATATAAAATTTTAAAAATGAATAGTAAAAAATAACGCAAAGAAGGTCACTGGAGATAACCTAAACTCAACCAACCCTTAAAAAGGGAGGTTAGCTAATCAAAATAGAACAACGCCAACGGGCAAAACAACTCAGCAGGCAAAACAAGAGGAGAACACCATAGCCAACTCTAAGGAACCACTCTTGAAGGCCTATATAAGTTCTTAGAAATATAGAGTTCAAGAGATAGATCAAACAAAATGCTAGGCAACTAACAACAAATCTAAGAGCCCGCCTAAAAGCAAAGGAAGACATATGCCATTTTTTTAACTGTACATACCCAATACGAAGATGTTGCTACTCCAAAGAAAATGGCTGTCAAAATGAACCTTAAGAAGGACAGCCATAGAGAAATTTTTTGTGTTGATCACATTTTACCATAGTTGACCACCATCGACCGAAGTTGATCAGTATGTAAATTTTTATTTTCTAGCTAGAATAATTATATTTACCGTAAAAATTAAAAATTAAAGTATAGTGTCAAATTTATTATTATTAATTAAATAATCTGTCTTTTATTGTCACTTAAATAATTAATCATTAATTAAAAAATTAATAATAATTCTTAACTTATATAGAATATTTTCATAGTGTAAATATTTTATCCATATACCTCATCAATATTTCATCTTAGGGTTACATAGTTGAGTTATATATATATATATATATGTCAAAAATATATATTGAATTTACAAGTATGAAAATTAAAATTTATATTATCCACATAATTATATATCGCTCACTTTACTCAAATTTATTGATGTGACACTCTTTTTTCTTTCGATTTATTTGAGTCTCCAATAATATATATATATATATATATATATATATATATATATATATATATATATATATATATATTTATATTTATATTTATTTTATTGAAAAGAAAGTGGAAGAAAATAAATAAGAGATACAAATTAAGCTAAACATATGGGTCTTCCCCTTTATTATTCAACTTTATTTCATTATTTCACTCGAGTTACATAAAATTCCCACAGATTATTACTCAAACAAGTTGTTTAATAAAACAACTTTTTTATGACATTATTTCATCACCAAGCTTGAAATAGTTCACTCGAAAAGCTCTTAAGAATCTAGCATGAAAGATTCTGGCCAGGATCCACACCAAATTTGCTGCAATAATCTTTGTAATATCCAATACGAGCGTTAACTTTTTCAGGCTGCTTGCCGCCACATTCAAGGGCGCCATTAATTTTCTGAATGGTTGCCCCAAAGCCTTGGTTCACAACTGAGTGAACATTGGTCATCCAGAACCACAAGGCAGCCTTGAAGGAGACAGCAGGGTCGTTGGACACTGTTTCTGGGGCATTGAGTCCGTCGAACCCCACGTCTTTTCCACAGGCTCCATAGTTGTAGTTCCAGGTTATCTGCAGAGGTCCTCGGCCGTAGTACTTCTTTCCGGTGACACAGGGGTATTGGTTGTATAATGGGTCGCAATAGTCGTTTGACTTGTCGATCTCTTCAGTGTAGCATAAATCTGCAAAATGAAGTAACATTTTTTCTGTAAGATTTATGACTCTCGTAATATTAAAAATTTATTTTATCAAGTATAATTATATTTATTTGATAAAATAATTAATATTTAATAAGATTTTCAATACTTAATATCTATTGGATAATGTAAAGATATAATTCGTATAATGAAAAAGTGAAACTCTTTACAAATGAAACAATATAATTTTTTATAAGAACATAATTTTTGATAGAAAGTTTCAATCAACTCTATAAATAAGAGTTGATCCCCTCTCTCTATCCTCTACACCTAACAATAGAAAAAATCTACCCAATAATAAAACGTAAGTATTTTTTATCCATTATTATGAAAACAAGAGTTAAAGGGAGAGAAATCAACATTTTCTAAATTCTTTATCAATTGTCTTCATATTTTATGCATTTCAAAATATAATCAATCAAGTTACATTTTTCTATCTTCAAACTATATGAAAAATATGAGATTTAAGATTTATGAGTATGATAGTTTGATATAGCTAATATCTCTTTCCATGGCTACAAACTTGTTCCCTTATAGTTAATGTTATTATTAATACCGATATTTTATGCTGAAGAATAGATTGATGCAAGTAAAAGAGAGATGAAATTAACTTACGTCCAGTTTCATGAGTAACATGAGCAAAAAAAGCAGCAATCTCACGTTTGGATTCATCAGCAGAGCCTGATCCAAATTCGGGAAACGAATTGGCAGCATTAAGAAATCCGTCTCTTGTATAGAAGCTCTTTCCAACACAGCTTGCATCTTCAGCTTGATTCTTTATCCCATCAAAGAAATCAGCTGTAACAATACTGGCAACAGTACCACCACTGCTTGGTGTGGGAGATGTCGTTGAGCTACAAGGACCCTCCTTGCACCCCTTGCCGCAGTAGGCATCGCCGGTGCCGCAGTAACCATGCTCACTGCAGCACAAGTTTGCAGCACAGCCACAGTTTTGGGACATCACATTTTTGGGAATAATGGACAAGGCAAAAAGGCCTAACAGAGCAAGTATGAGTAAATCTTTTCTCATGTTGAGAGCCATGAGGGCTGGGTGATGAATGAGAAAGAGAGAAAGGATTGTTGATGTGTGAAAATTTAGTGGAGACAGGTAGCTATTTATAGAGTGTTGGGGAAGTTTAACGGTCAGAAATGGTGATAGACTTGTCAAGAAAACATCAAAAGTTAGGGATGTAATCATCTTGGAAAGTCTTGTTGAATATCTACGATTCGCCCTCGATTAGTGGCGTAAAATTGTTCCGCAGCCATCAAAGATATTAAAAAGATGTCATAAAAAAAATTATGTATACATATTTTAGAGATACAATTAAGTATATAAATTAATATTTATTTTTATAATAATATATCATCTGTGTATCTAATTATTCTTTTAATAAATATATTTTATGTCTTTAAATTATTTATAAACATGTCAGGATATTCTATTATATATTTTAATAATAATATATTAAAGTAATATAATGATGAAATCAAAAAATAATAAATAATTTTATATAAATTTAGATTATATTATATCAATTCGAATATAATTTAGATTGTTTAAAATGAAAAAAATTTAATACAATTTTCATTAAAATTAGATTAGAGTTGAGAATTATTTATCTTAAAACTCAAATTAACACAATATAAATGGACGGTGAAATCTTATTTTCATAAAGAATATATAAATATTTTAATACAAAACTTACTGTAACAAATAGGTACAAGTCAAGAGAAAGACTTCAGAGTTAGAAAATTCAACACGCAAGACTGCCTGAACGTTTTATGTAAGAAACTGGTGCTAGGATAGTCAACAATTCTACATACATTGAATTCACTTGTACATAATTATATAGACTCAGCATTTATTATATTTACTTTTATTGCAAGAAAAATTATTTCTTTTATGAAAAGTTCATACAGATTGACACGTAGCTCAACATGTGTATTATAAATATATAATATATCATCGAAATCCGGTTTGGTTGGATGTAAAGGAGAGAGTTTTTTGGAGAAAACATGAAACCAGGGTGGGCGGCTTCTCGTAATGAATTATGAGAATATGTTGAATTCATAGTAAAATCCAATGCGTAAAATAATGAGTTATGTTGAACTCATAACTTTGGTTTATTATCATTTGATCTTTAATATATTAATTTTTTGTACATAGGTTCAATAATGAGTAAAATATCTATTGTGATATAATTAGATTCATATTTACTAATCAATAAAACTCTAAATTATGGTGTTTGGATGTGATTTACCTTATATGTAATAAGGATATAACTTTTTACTCATAACAGTCAATTTCTATTGTATGTGACCTATAAATTTTCTAATATGTTGGTAATGAATATATTCATAATTGATCTACAGTTAATCAATAATTTATTCACAAACTATGAGCGACTTCTAACAAAACATCAAAGTTATCTACCTAACTGATAAAGAATTAGTAGAAAATTGATGTTAACCTTTTAATGGTACGAAAACTATGCATTAAAATCTTTTCGTCAATAGATATCTCATAAAGGCTGATACACATAAATAATGTCAATCTCAAATTATCATTGATAATAATGTTTAGTTAGTCGAGCAATGACAAAGTTAACAATGAATTGGACATCAACCTACTCCTACTATGACCATATATTTTTAGTATATTGTAATGATCAAATAGTAAGATGAGATATCTACTTTCATATCCAAGAGTGATGAATTCCTTGTTTATCTATATGGTCTTGATATATTTTTTCAATATAGTCAACCACTATTGTATTGATAACCCTAAGAAAAAAGATATATTTAACTAGTGTCAAACTAGACCGATTATTGTATATAATGCTCTAATGATCTCAAATCGAAGAATCACATACACTACCATCTATTAGGGAATATGTTTCATAGACATTGGGGTTACAATCAATGTGAAATCTTCTAGGGCATTAGTTTAGTAAATATGTAGTCAACATACACTTATGAGTTATACTAGGTCGATACTAAAAACCTTGACACATGAGATTTGGTGTTATCTTTTGGTTGCATTGTTCAACACGTGATAGTCTTATCGTATTATATGTGCCCTTGGTTAAGATAATACTAAGCTAGGGGCGGTTTTAGATTGATTACCATATGTGCTTATAGGGTCATTACATTTAAATTACATGTTGATATCCTCGTTATGATTCTACAGATCTAAGGATATTTATATAAGTACACATGTAAACATATGCAATTACAAATAAAAAATGTCATTTGAATGTATGAATTCAACTTTTATGGATTTATATTGTCACATAGATTGGTTGTAGAGTACCAACTTCAACACATGATAGATATTTAAAAACAAATAACAAACCAAAAACATAAAAAAACAAATGAGGTATAACTAACCCTAAAAAGATCAAATAAGTATAACAAATTCAAAATTCTCTCTACTATAATTTGTTATCAATTATGATATAGGTTAGTTATGTACACAATTTGTGAGAACAAACATATAATTAAGACAAGCTTGATTAATAATTCCTTTTCACAAAAAAATATTAGGCACGCAATGAAAACAGTTAATCAATAGAAAATTAAAAGGGACAAAGATTTTATACACGATTCAACCACACACATAACTTGCGTCCACATGACCTATTCTAGTAATCTTAAAATCTAATAAGGTCAACAAAATGTCAAATGCAAGTATAAGTTTAGCTCAAATCAACAAGCATACAAGATCGCTAAGTTAATTCCTATGCTCTCTGGACAATAATTACACACAGATCTAAAACACACGAGGCATTTCACTCATCTTCAAGGCTTCTCGATTAGGATAAAGTTCAAGCTCCTCTTGAACAGTTAAGTTGAAATCTGTAAAACTTATTAGTACTTGAAGACTTTCATTTACATTAATCTCCCAATATAATATAAGTTATATATGGTTGGATGAGATACAACAAACTATATATGGTTGGCTGAGATACAATATAATATATGGCCAATATATGAGTTGTACAATATACAACAAAATATATGACACTATATATGTCTATGTGAGTTAGCATGAGTTGTTCATATCACCCTCTCTCAAGTTGAACAAGTTTTGGAAAAATTGTCAGCTTGTCGATTAACATGTTAAACCTAGGTTTAGACAATGACTTAGTTAGGATATCTACAGTCTAATAGATGGAGGACAAACATCGCACCTTGAGGAGCCCTTGTTGAACTTGATCTTGAACAAAATGGAAGTCAATCTCTAGGTGCTTAGATCATGAATGGAAAATAGAGTTTATAGTGAGATAAGTGGCAGATAAATTATCACACCAAATAGTTAGAGGCGATCTAAGAGGAAAACCTATTTCATAGAGTAGAGATTTGAGTCATATAATTTTTTAGGCATATGTAGCAACTACCCTTTACTTAACATCAGTTAATGACTAAGCCACAATCCATTGTTTACGAGAAGTTTAGGAAATTATATTAGAGCCAAAGTAGACTATAAACCCAATAGTGCTTTTCTGGTCATCCAAATTGTCACCCCAATCGACATCACTATATCCTACTAAATCAAAGGTACTTAATTTGCAAAGAGGTAAGCCATAACTAATAATGCCATCTAAATAATGGAGGATCTGTTTGACACCTTGCTAGTGAGACATACATGGTTGATACATGTATTGCGCCACTTGATTGATAAAGAAAATGATGTCAGGTATAGTGATACATAGGTATTGTAAGCAACCAACCATTTGGCGATATAATGTAAGATCACCAAAGGCTTCAAAATCTTTATGAGCAAATTAGAGGGCGGGACATGAAAGAGTGGAGACTGATTTTGCGGTTCTCATGTTTGTTTTACATAAAATATCTAAAATATATTCCTCTTGAGACAACAAAAGTCCATCAGATAACCAATTAACCTCCACACCGAGAAAATAAGTTCGTTGACTAAGGTCCTTAAGAACAATTTCCTATTAGAGCTATTAGATAACATTAGTCAGAAAAATGGTATTGCACCTATAAGGATAAGATCATCCACATAGATGAGATAATAAGCCTTATGGTTCCCTTGGGGATAATAGTAAATGAAGGTATCAACCTTAGAGCCAGTGAAGTTAAACTTGTATAAGAGAGTAGTAAGGTGTGAGGACTATGCTTTAAAAGCTTACTTAAGACCATAAAGAGACTTACAGAGATGACAAACATGATAAGGTTTTAGAGGATCAACATAACCTCAAGGTTGTACCATGTATACTATTTCATCAAGGCAACCATGTAAGAATGCATTGGAAACATCCAGTTGCTTGATAGTCCAACCAAAGGATACCGCAAGGGATAAAATAAGCTAAATGGTGGATGACTTAATGACCAGGCTAAACATTTTGAAGTAGTTGATACCAAGATGTTAGTGAAACCATTTTGCAACAAAACATACCTTATATTGATTAATAGTACTATCAGGATTCTTATTAACCTAAAACACCCATTTATTGCCAACTAAATTGGAGGGCTCTTCTTGAGGAATCAGGTCCTTAATGCCTTAAGATAAAAGGTTGTCAATTTCATCACTTATCATATCATACTAGACTTTGTGCTTAAAAGCTTTTGTAAAATAATTAGGTGACTCAAGAACTCTTATGGCAAAAGAGAATATTTTAGGTGGCAACAACCCTAACTTTGATCAAGTAACCAAAAGGTGAATATTATTGTCTGGTGGTAGAGGCATTTAAAGGTGGTTAGGCATTGGTTGATAAGCATATTGAGAAAGATCAACAACTAAATCCAATCTCGATGTGTCCATATGGTGGTTGGTAGAGGCCAGAGTAGGGATGGCAACGGAGAGGGGCAGGGAGGGGATATCAATCCCCGTCCCCGTCCCCGTCCCCGTCCCCATAGGGGATATCAATCCCTATTCCCTCCCCATACCTAAGTTAATAAATTTTAATTTCTCAATATTTTATGAATATACACTCTTCAGTGGTGCATTATTAATAATTCTAATGATCAATAAATAAATTTTACAAAACTACAAAAGAGTACCTTTTTTATTAGAATGAAATTAATTAAACAAAAATATATCGAAGAAATCTCAGAACTTCTATATAATGGTCCACCTTTTATAAAAAATATTTAAATCTTTCAAGCACATTTTCCTGTAATATAAAATAAAATATGTATAATTAAATGTCCAAATCATTGCTTTATACATTGACATTGTCAATTCCATCACACTATGAAGTTTGAAGAAATAAGAAAATAATTAAACAATATCTGGCACTTTTAATGCGTTAAAAATCATCATACTCAAAGACATTGCCATTAGCAATAACTGGAATAGACAATGCTGCTACAACATCAACCATCTCACTCCAGTTAGCTGGATCCCTAGGCCTATTTGCTACTTTTCTGCAAAATTTTTCAAGGAAAATACATGTCACAACTGAAAAATCTAACAATATGCAATAATCAAGGTTGTCAAACATCATTAAAGAATATGCAATAAACAACTCCAAACTCATCAAATTTAATATGAAAACGAAAAACCTGACTTTTTGAAGAAAAGAAAAAAAACACCTTTAACACAGACAAAATTTTTACAATTTAGTATGACAAAAATAAAAACATCTACTAGTTTCCCTTTTTGTAGCTTGAAACTCTCTTCGAATGCAAGAATCAAGCATTACACTAATGCAGTCATTTACATTAATAGAAAGATTAGCCCATCTTTCCTTCTTCAGTTTTGTTTATCCGTTGTTTCTAAATACAACTGTTAATGTGTTCAGGCTTTAGCTGTGATCAGTCTTTGAGTTGTTACCCTCTTCAACTACAGCTTTCAATCCAATTTATATCAGCAATTTAGACAATGATATAGTGCAAATAACATGGAAAAATTACACAAACCAACTACCTAATTCATGTCCAATCTCGTACTTCAGGAGCAAAGAATGCTAGTATTACACCACAGTCAAAATGAGGAGATTTCAAAATTCTGTGTATTATTCTAAAGATATCTCAAGAAACAATTTGTTTCTTTCAGTATATTATTCAGTAGTATCATTGAATGACGTTTAAAAACATAAACCAGACCCCCAGTTACATAAAAAAAAAAATCATTTTATCAGTGTTCCTTCTAAAATTAAAAAAACAAATGTTTCAATCCGTAATCCAAACCTGCTTGTTGATGTAGAGATCTCAACCACAGAGGCCAAGAATCTGAGAATTAGTAGTGGAATGAAGAATTTGTAATTAAAAATATTAAACTAATTAAAATATACTAGAAAATCGAAATCCACTTACATGTTAAACATCAAGGTTGAACAGTGAAACTCAAATCCATGTCATCAATTATCAACTACAGCACGTAAAAAAATAAGTAATAAATTCTTGCAATATTTTAAAAACCAATATTTTAGAGATTAATGAAAAATACTTACTATCTTTTGAATCATTATCATTGTAGATTGTCGAACAAAACTCTTCACCTTTCAAGAAAATAAAAAAAATTAAAGACAAAATCTAATAATTATTAACTTTATATTAAAGTTGATAAAAATTCATTTTATTACGTTTTAGGTCAGCCCATAACCAATTTTGAGAAAACATCAATGCCTCCAATGTACCTGAATAAAGTCTATTACGATGTGGACTTATTATCTTTCCAGCAATGCTAAAAGCAGACTCAGAAGCAACAGTAGAGATTGGAATAGCAAGAATATCTCAAGCAATCCTTTGCAAGGTTGGATATTTAGGCCCATTTAACTTTCACCAAGTCAATATATCAAAGTCTGGACTTCTAGGTAGAAGTTGCTCCTCTAAATAACATTCCAGTTTTGACTTTCTCAAGATATTACTTGATTCTTGTTCAATAAACATATCAAAATTTGCTAGATACTCTTCATCACCACAAAAACTAGATTAAGAAGGAGATGAAGCAAACAAAGTTTGACTTGTTCTACTTCCATGCTCTGGTTGATATTCATAAAGCAAATCATGATAATATTGTTGAATTCTAATTATTTCATCTTTGCCATCATCTCCATATATCAAAGGAAAGAAATAATCTAACAATTTTATTTTGAATCTAGGGTTTAAAACAATGGCCACCCCTATAACACCATGAATCACACTCCAATACTTGTTAAATTTTTCAATCATTTGTGCAGCTATCTTCTTTATCATGACATTCTCACACATGAGCTATTTTGTCAAATAAATTTTGATTTGACAAATTAGGAAAATATTCATTTGCAGTCGAAAATTTAGTACCAGAGAATAGTAGAGTGGCATTGTAAAATACTTCCAATTTCCTACAAATATCTTATGCCAAATCCCATTCTTCCTTCGTTGGTAAACATTTATATTGTGGCTCACGAAGCTTTAACCGAAAAAAAATTCTTTGTAAATCAAAGTGATATTAAGCATAAGATAAGTTGAATTCCAACGACTCTTACAATCAAGAGACAACTTCTTTGTACTTTGAATGCCCAACTGATTGATTGTTTCCTCAAATTTTTGCTCCCTTTTCAGTGATGCTCTCCAAAAGGAAACACTCTCTCAAATCTTTGCAATTCCATCACTAATTACAAATAAACCATCTTGAACAATTAAATTGAGAATGTGAGCACAACAACGCATATGAAACAATGAACCATAAAGCATAAGTGATGAACGTGGCAATTTATTCAAGATATCATCAATAATTACATCATTAGTGGAACAATTGTCCACAGTCAATGTGGACAATTTTCTATCAATATTCCACTCATAAAAGCAATCAACCAGTACCTCAGAAAACACATATTTTATATATAGGGCAGGAACATAAACAAACCTACAATTCAAATAGAAAATCGTTTACTTAATACATATATATGTATGAATGTATATATTAACAATATATATTAACAAAATATATTAAAAGACATTAAACATAAAAAAAAAAATTACCTTATAAGTCTATTTTGTAACTCCCATTTGTTATCAATAAAGTGGGCTGTAATAGTCATGTACCCTTTGTTTTGGTTGCTTGTAGTCCACAAATTACAAGTGATTGCAATTATCCCTAAATTTTTGTTTAACAATTTCATTGTCTTGCCTTTTTCAACATCATAAATGTTCATTATATCATTCTTAATGGTGTTTCTAGAGACCATCTTGAACAAAGGTTGAATGGTGTTACAAAATCTCCTAAACCCACAATGATCGACTATGCTTAAAGGATATTCATGTAATATAATCATATTTGCAAGGTCTTTTCTACCTGCCTCTTGATCAAATTGATAAATGGATAATGTCGACTTATTATTCTCTCTATGGGATCTCACAAGCAACTTCTATGATACATCATGGTATTTTCTCTTTGGACAAATTTTATGATGACTATGTAAATGTCTAGTGCCATTTTTTCCCTTACTAACCAATTGTTTGTGGCAATAGTTACACTCCGCTTTGTCTTTTCCATCAACCTTCACTTTCTTAAAATGTTGTCATACAATTGATTTACACCTTCCAGCAGGATCAGTAACAAAAGAGTTGTCAGGTGCATTCTGAAGAGGGCTTGAACAAGGACTATCCAACTCCTAACTTGATTTATTAATTTCATCAACGAACAATTGCATTTGATTACTTCCTACTGGAGTTGCAGTATAATGACCACTTTCAGAAGATGTTAGTTTTTTAAAAGATTGAGAATTTTGCATGTTAACATCTTTAATATTTTTTCTTTTATTAACCAAAGAGTTTTCAGTAGACATTCCTATCAAATAGTCCAAAATTTAAAATACAAGTTAATATAGAACATAAATATTAAAACTCATAATGCGAATCACAATCAATAAACTTTACTTTTGCTAAAACTAAGTTCAAAAATACAATTTTGTTAGTAAAATCTATCAATCTCTATGATAAACTCATTGTAAAGATGAGATTATCATTTAGTGGCTCACTTTAAATTTTTTACTTTAATGTGAAAAAGATACAGTTACTTGTATATCCTTTATTTAAAATTACCAATGTCTTTCTTAAAGCAATGTTTAAAAAATGACTACCCTAAATGATTTTTCACTCAATTGAATAAAACCCACCTCATTGCAATTAAAACTAACAGTAATAGCTATTATTGTTTGGCCTTGTATCAGGGTAACTTGTCATCAGAACTTCACTTTTCCTCTCTTATTTTTGCCCTTTTAAATTTATATGCTCCTGATATCTTACAAGTGGATTTAATGCACATCAAACAATTAGTTGCTCCACTGTTAAAAGTTGAAATGTTTACATGGGTAACATCATAATATAAAGGAATTATAAGCATAATTAGATAAAATAAAAACAAAATCCAGCAAGCAAAAAACCAAAGCAGTTGAAAAAGATATAGATTGCACAACAATTAGAGCTTCTATTACACACCTAAGGAAATTTTTTCTTTTCCAAGAATAATTTCTATGTGGCACCCAGGAAACTATATAAATTATTCTTTTTTTGGGAAAAAAAATGTTGAAGGAAATATATTTATATCAAAAGTCCTTGCATGCCAGTGCAATCATGGAAGGAAGAAGCTTACCTCCAACTACAAGACAAAAAAGCTTTGGCTGGGAGAGGGAGTGCGCAGTGTAGCTGTGGAGTGAAAAATGGAAGCTTTGGTTAGGAGAGGGAGTGTGTGGCTATGGAGTGAAAAATGGAAGGAAAAGGGGATTTAGATTTAAGGTTAAAAGATGGGTGGCAATTTTGTAATAAAAATTATTAAAATTATAGTTTTTAGTAAATATGTATGTGATTTAGGGTAATTTTGTAATAACATTAAATTTAATTAATTTGGTGCATTTGCATTTTATGATAATAAGATTCTGAGGTTTTTTTAATATATTAGATTAATAGTTCAAAAATTAGTAAAATTAAAGTTGTGATTTTAATAAATTATAATGTAAAAGTTTATAGAATTTAATAGTTCAAAAAAAATTATATTAATATATTAGATTTAAGGGGCGGGGCGGGGACATATGTATCCCTGTCCCCGATTACAGAGATTTTTTTCATCCCTATCCCCGCCCCTTTCCCCGTTTTTTATCGGAGAATCCCCTCCCCGTTAGGGTTAGGGAGGGTTGAAACCCTAAAATCAGATCCAAATTGCCATCCCTAGGCCAGAGTAGACATTAGTGGGTGAAAGAATGTTGTGTTGACTATAGAGGTATACAAAGGATAACGAAGTTGTCTGATTATAGGCGGGTTAATATAATTTAGGTTATTGGAGGAGGTGTTGATGTTAGCGCCATCGCCATTTGATCCTTTGAAAGGAAAAACCTGTTCATAAATAAGAACATGTCGTGATTAGTAGATTTTGGTATCAATAGTGTCAAAACAAAGTTATCCTTTTATAAACCTTATGATAACTAAGAAAAAACATAGTTTGGAATAAGGAAATAATTTAATTATGACATATGGATGCAACCAAGGGTAGCAAGCACAATAAAAAATTTTAAGTTGCGCATAATTAGATTTTTGACAAAATAATTTTTGGTACGACAACAGATGGTCGAGACGGGGGGTAAGGAGATGGTTGATCATGTAAACGACAACATCAAATGTATAGTCCCAAAATTGCATAGGCAAATTAGCATGATTTAAGAGAGCAAAACCAATTTTAACAATATGGTGATGTTTTCTATCAGCACAACCATTTTGTTCTAGCATGTATGGGCACGAGCGCCATTGGGAAATGCCATGATCAACAAGATAACATTTCATGGTCTGAAATTCACCACCTTAGTCAGACTAAAAACTTTTAATAAGGCAACCAAAATATTTTTCAATAATGCAATGAAATTTAATGAAACAATTGAAGACCTCAAATTTGCACTTAATAAAATATATCCATGAATATTTGCTGAAATGATCATTAAAAACAAAAAGACATAATAAATGACACCATTTATTGAAGAAATGGGCGCAAGGCCTTAAACGTCTAAACAAATTAATTCTAAAGGAGCATAAACATTGAAATTAAAAGAAGGAAATAGTAATCAAAAGGATTTGCTAGTGCTACAAGCATGACAACAAGTATGAATATCATTAACAAAATTAATATCGATTTGTTGCAAGGCATGCTTAATAGTGGGGATGGAAGCATGTCAAAGACGTACATGCCTGACGGACAAGGCAGAAGAAAAGGCGTTGTAACCACCAAAAGAATACTTAAATAGATCCAAACAAAGAGAATATAACTCTTTATTACTCGAGCCCCTAGACAGGATCGCTAGAGATGCCAAATCCTTAATTAAAAAATGGTTAGGAAAAAATTCCAAAGAAACATGATTAGTACAAGTAAATGCATTAACGAAAAGTAAATTTTGATAGGCAAATAGAACATAGACAATATTTTGAAAAGAAAATGGTTTAGAATTTAGAGAAAACATGTTGGAACTAATATGAGTAATTTGGAACTAACAAGTTCTTCTAGCCTTATGTATTCAAAGTGAATGGCCAAGTTTGCCATGTCATTGGTCAAGTGATGAGTAGTGCCAAAATCAACAACCTATGATTTCGAAGTACCGAAGGACGTGGCAAGGTTGTTACAAGGTCAAGCTACAAGTTGATTTAAAGTATGAGTATCTTGCATCCATGGGGAAAGGCACTCCTTTGAGACATGTCTGAAACCATGACAATTGTAGCACGTGAGAGAAGAATCATGAGAGATGTTGCCATTCAAAAACTAACTCAAAAATTGGTTGGGCAAACCACCCAGAAGACAGGTAGAAGGAATGAAATTTAACATAAGTTAGTCTATATAGCTTGAGGATCCCTGAGGGAGACATTTCATTTATACCTCAGCTTTAAAGAGATATCGTATGATGAAAGGATCAAATTGTATAAGCAAATGTATCACAAACAAGTTAAGAAGTTATATGCTAACACTCAACTAATCGAGCAGTCATGATGTCTTGCTAGAGACCACTTTTAATCTGTGTTCAAACAAATGCCGAGTTGGAAGCTCAACATAAATTCGATTACTATCGACTTAGTGGAGAGTCTATGGATTACACTCAAAAAGGAGTTGATCGAACTCTAGAGGCATGGGATTTTCTAAGATGAATTTGATCTGATTTATACCTTAACCTCGAAGAGATATCATATGATGAAAAGATTGAATTGTACGAACAACTGTATCACTAACAAATTAAGAAGTCACATGTTGATACTCTACTAATCAAGTAGCTATAATGTCTTGCTAGAAGTCATTTTTGGTTTGCGTCTAGACAAATATCGGGTTGGAAGCTCGATATGAATCTGGTTACTATCGATTTAGTAGAGTCTATGGGTTACACACAAAAATGAGTTAATCGAACTCTAAAGGTGTAAGATTTTTTTAAATTAATTTGAATCGAATTTGATCTGAATTCTGGATTGAAGGTTTTGAGTTTTGAAAAAACTTTTACACCAAAAAGTATACTTTATATTACTTAGGGATTAAAAGAAAATAATCTTAAACGGTTAGAATTACATATGAGAAAGTAAAAAATTAAATTGAATTTATCTAATTTAGTAAATCCAAACAAAATCCATAACTATATGTGGACTTAAGTTCAAATAAATAAAAGTCGATTAAATAAATTACTTTATATTAATATATATTTATAATGAAATAAAGCCCACATGGGCCGGGCCCTCAAGTGTACGTAAGTATACATACAAAGTTTCTCACGGGAACATGACAAGAAAATGATAAAACCCATCAAAGGTTGGAGCCCATGCACGTGTGCACATATAATTACATATATGCCCATGTAATGTAATTCTTTATTACAGAGGGGAAGATGAGTGCATCATGGGAAAATCAAATAAAACCCTAGCCACTTTGTTTCTTCCGTCTTGACTTTCTCACATAAAAAAGCTGGCGCACTTTACATGCTTTTTCTTCCCACGGAAGAAAGATCCAAATGCATATTATATGCATCAAAATACCTAGCCGCCTTGGTGAAGAAAAGCCACTGCCGTGGCTTTTAATAAGTCATGTTGAAATTCTAATAGTGTTTGAGCATGATTTTAGTCTCTAATTCAGTTCATGTTTTGTGTAGATATTGAGATTCAAACCTACTTTAAATTCTTAGAGCGACTTCATAATTTGTCTCATTAATGAAAGTAAAAAAAGACATCTATATATGTATATTCTATAAACACTCTATAAATATCAATAACATATCTATAAATTAATTATCCTATAAGATTGATCCAGAAAGAGTTCTTATTGTTTGTATATTTATTAATTAAAAATTTAAATATTATTCCATTGTTCGAAGACCGCAAATTCCCTGCAATATCCATGTAATAGGAGCAGGAGTCAAGTCTGTCATAGCAAGTAATTAGAGGAGGGGTGTCTCAAGGGTAATAGGTGCAATACATTTGGAAGAGTAGCAGAAATTTGGGTGGATGAATTTGCTATATTCATAACTGCTTTGTCGTCAGCCATGAAGACAAAAAAACAAGGAACAGGAGCTGTGAAGCCTAGGAAAACTTTGATACCATGTAAAACTTACTGACACTTCAAAACTTTTCATTTACATTAATCTCCCAATATAACTGTAAGCGAAATAACATAAATCTAAGATCATAGAAAAATATACCCGATTTAAAAATTTGAAACTTTGGTGATGATTGGTGATGTAATACGCTCCTGACGAAATCCACAACATACTTTGTTTGATTCACTTTTTTACTTTCTGTAAAACTTTTTCCAAATGAAAAGAATATTGGAGAAAAAACATTCTGTAATTTTTTTTTTTAGTGTAAAAGGTTATATCCCAAATAGAAGGTACGTTTATTTATATTAAAATGAGGAGTGAGAGTTAACTTCAATAACGGTTAATGGTAAAATTATAATTCTCATATATAAGAGGATTAATTTTGTCTTTTAACCCTAATGAATTGGGTCAATCCATCATGGTGGACCAGATCTAATAATAATCGTTACACATATGGGTCATATATGCTTTGATGAGATACAGTAAACTATATATGGTTGGATGAGATACAATATAATATGTGGTTAAGATATGAGTTATACAATATACAACAGGATATATGATGTTATATATGTCTGTGTGAGTTGGCATGAGTTGTTCATATCAAAATCCATTTACTTGGTGCGATTAAAGTCTCTTCAAACTCATATAAGAAACATGTCTCATGATCTACTTAGACAAGCATACTTGCCAATATACCATTAAAATGCACGAGATGAACAAAGTAAAAAAGAAAGTGGTATATAGTTGCAATATTAAACAAAAAAGAATCTAACTTAAACCAGAACTTTTAGAAAAAAAAAAAAAGAATATTCAGGTTACAAAATTAAGAAAAAAGTAGTTTATATATCCATATTAGGTTAATAGCAAGCTGACACTTGCATATATCAAAATGGTACGCTTTTCCCATCATAACAAAATCGCATATGAACAAAAAGTAATGCCATGTGTTAGATAAGATTTATATTCAAAATATGATCACATTGTACAATATATGTGTTTAATTTTTAAGAACAAACAAAAACTAGTGTGATCACACATGTTCATGGTTAGCCAAAAATATCTACACAAATCAAATGTTTTATCCCATTTAGTGGTTGAAATTCATTTGGGAATTTATAAATGTTAGATAACGATGACCTAGGGGAGAACGATGGGTGTGATAGAGACGAGAGAGAAAAAAAATGAATGTAAGTCATATTTATTTATGAAATAAAACTATACATACAAATAATTTGTAAAATTTTGTGTACAAATAATAACATATCACTATATAATTTATTATTATTTTGTTTTTAATTTAAAAATATTCAATCACATGATAATATATTATTATTTATAAACAAAATTATATATATTATTTGTATGCATATCACTATTCTTACTTATAAGAATTGACAAGAAAATAGAAATGAGATTATTAATTCTCTTGTTTACTTATTGAAAATGAATAAAGAATTAGAGCTTTCTGGATAATCAATTTCATGAAAACATGGATAAAGAATTTCTCAATTTTTTTTTGTAACACTGTTTTTATAAAAAATGTGTATAAAAGATTACGTGTTATCATATGACTAAATATTATTTTTTTTCTAATGTAAAATTGTATAGTGATATTTCATTATTTGTGTATAAATTTATGTTCATTGTTTATCCACATAGATTTTTTTTTTAATGAAATACTAATTCTTGGGGTAGGGAATTAAATGAAATTACTTCATTGACCCTATCTTGAATTTAAATATATTTTTTTTAATTTTTCTTTACTTCAATGATTAATTATTATATAATTTAGTTATTATTAAAATAAGATTTAGTAAAGAACAATGTCATATGTATACGTTTTTTGTATACAATTTGAATATATAAATTATGTGTCATCATGTGATTAAATATTACTTCATCTTTAATTCAAAATCATCTAATTATATAATAACACATCATCTATATATTTAAACTGTGTATAAAAAATATATACACATAATTTTATTATTTTGTAAATGTTGACAGATAAACAATTGAGCATAGTTTACCCAACTTTGATCAATTATTGATCGATGTTGATCAACTGTTGGAAAACGTTGACATTTTTTTGGCATTGATCACATTTGACAATGGTTGACCACCATTGACCCATTTTGATCAAACAGGTAAATCATAATGAATCCTGATTAAAAACCTTTTTAAGATGCTTAAAAGATTTAAAAATAATTTAATTTATTAAAATTAGGGTTACATTTTTTGTCCAGGGTCAACATTTGATTGTAATTAATTGGATGATCTTACCGTATGAGCACAATCATGATGTGACACCACTTTGTCACACAAGTTTTTCTTTTAGTTGAGATGTAATTTAGTTTAATTAAATATACATAATGATAATGTTGAAAAACATGTTTATTCTGTAAAATCCAAATATTGTAAATAAACATACCCATATTGTGATTTTGTGTTCGAGATGCAATCCGAAATGTAGTTTCAATTAATTATTTTTCACAACACGATTTGCTATATGTATTTAGTATGAATTCTTTGTGAAATCTTAACGTATTTGAGAGAGCACTTTCTCTTTGTAATTTTTTGCGTTATGTATTATAGGTGTAGAGAAGAAAATGCGACAGTTATGGAACATTAAATATATGTCTAACTATCGAACAATTGCTTCCTCAACTGCCTATTGCCAGTGACGGACCCAAAGTCAATGAATAATAATAATAATGTATATTTGTGTGGAGTATTAATTTAAATATTAATGGTAATATATTATTATAATTAAGAAAAAAAAATAAACTAGACATATATTATGAAGAAACAAATTTTATTGTATTATTCATCGTTCTTTCATTTATTTCATTCGAGTGACATAAAACTCCCTGAGATTATTACACAAACAAGTTGTTTAATAAAACAACTTTTTATGACATTATTTCATCACCAAGCTTAGAACAATTCACTCCAAAGGCTCCGAAGAATATTAAGAATCTAGCATGATAGATTCTGGCCAGGATCCACACCAAATTTGCTGCAATAATCTTTGTAATATCCAATACGAGCGTTAACTTTATCAGGCTGCTTGCCACCACATTCAAGGGCGCCATTAATTTTCTGAATGGTTGCCCCAAAGCCTTGGTTCACAACTGAGTGAACATTGTTCATCCAGAACCACAAGGAAGCCTTGAAGGAGACAGCAGGGTCGTTGGACACTGTTTCTGGGGCATTGAGTCCGTCGAACCCCACGTCTTTTCCACAGGCTCCATAGTTGTAGTTCCAGGTTAGCTGCAGAGGTCCTCGGCCGTAGTACTTCTTTCCGGCGACACAGGGGTATTGGGTGTATGATGGGTCACAATAGTCGTTTGACTTGTCGATCTCTTCAGTGTAGCATAAATCTGCAAAGTGAAGCAATGTTTTTTTTCTTATTAGATACCTTTCTTAGAAGATTTCCTGTCGAGGGTAACATTACTTACAATTGGATATTTCAATGATAATTTCCAAATGAGTTTGAGATATTAAATAAAGGCGAATCCAATATATTTAAAAAAGTTTGATTTCAATAGATAGTAGATCGTAAGGTTTATTAGGGCCTATTAACTTATTATATATTGACTAGATTGTCACTTTGAAAAAAATATTGTATAGTTTTTCCAATTAAAAGTTATCATTTACTAAGATTGTAGAAATAGAAGACCAATCACTTTTATGCAAGTAATCTTAGCACCATTACAAACTCAAAATGTTATGAATTCAAATTGTGTGACATTTCGAATAATCATATAACTTTAAAAGTTTTAATTAAGTATTTTATAATATACACATAAATCTAAAATTATAATTGATCGGTTTATTTATGTTATTGAACTTATACAAAATAAATCTTACAAACTTCCCTTTTCCATGGCTACAAACTTGTTCGCTTAGCTAATGTTATTATTAATATCGATATGTTATGCTGAAAAATAGATTGATGCAAGTAAAAGAGAGATAAAATCAACTTACGTCCGGTTTCATGAGTAACATGAGCAAAAAAGGCAGCAATCTCACGTTTGGATTCATCAGCAGAGCCTGATCCAAACTGGGGAAACGAATTGGCAGCATTGAGAAATCCATCTCTTGTATAGAAGGTCTTTCCAACACAGCTTGCATCAGCTTGATTCTTTATCCCATCAAAGAAATCAGCTGTAACAATACTGGCAACACTACCACCACCGCTTGGTGTGGGAGATGGCGTTGTGCTACAAGGACCCTCTCTACACCCCTTGCCACAGTAGGCCTCGCCAGTGCCACAGTAACCAAACTCACTGCAACACAGGTTTGCAGCACAGCCACAGTTTTGAGACATCACATTTTTGGGAATAATGGCCAAGGCAAATATGCCCAGCAGAGCAAGTGTAAGCAAATCTTTTCTCATGTTAAGAGCCATGAGGTCTGAGTGATGATTGAGAAGGAGAGAAAGGATTGTAATAAGTGAAAATTTAGCAGAGATAGGTGGCTATTTATAGAGTTCTGGAGGGAGTTTGCGGGTCAGAAATGGCGATAGACTTGTGAAGAAAACATTAAAAATTAGGGATGCGTTGTCATGGATGTTGATCTTTGATATAATCATGTTGAAAAGTCTTGATGAATATCCACGATTCGTCCTCGATTAGTGGCGTAAAATTGCTGCACAGCCATCAAAGATCCTATAGATAAGCTCTATGCTCTTTTATTTATTTTAATTCATGTCAAATTGTGTTTAATTTTGAAATAAAGTTAAAAATTTTTAATATAATTTTAATTTAAATTAGGTTAAAATTAAAAATTTTTAACATAAAACTCGAACTAGTAGAACGTAAATATAGTCCGATAACATGAATGTAAAATCTAATTTTCAACAAAAATGAGTTTGTATTTACATGCTTAAATACAAAACTCACAAATAATAAATTATTGTTTAAAATTAAACTAAGTTAATACGTGCAAGTCAAGAGGAAGATTTCAGAGCTACTGGAAGAGTAGAGTAGAAAAGTCAATACGCAGACTCCCTGAACGTTTTATTTAAGAAATTGGTACCAAGATAGTCAACAATTCTACATACATCGAATACGCTCTAACATAATTAAATACACTCCCCGTTAATTATATTCACTTGCCAGAAAATTTAACTCTTTTATGGAGAAATTATATTATAAATATATAGTGTCTCATTATTTTTTTTAATAATTGAAGATCGTATTCATATTTATTAGATAACTAAATTTAAAATATAATAATTATTTTTTTGAATAACCATTCAATCTTTGTGTGGTCAGAGTCTTGAATTGTTTCTGGAACTCTAAAAATCATATACATATTCAAAGTACTTTAGAAAGTCTAACGGAATACCTGAACTTCATTATGAAATTGAAATAAACATATGGATTTTGACTTTCTTAAATGGCCATTCGATCAAAAAGTTTAAGACTATGAGATCAGAGTCGACACTTGTCTCTAATCTGTAACAAGCAATATCCGTATGTAACTTTGATTCCTTGAAAAATGTGGCTTTAATTAGGGAACCATTCTTGTAAGAAATTTCAGTCAAGTCTTCGTCGGCCAATTCTAGTTTTAATTTCTTCTGTCTTTTGGGAGGTGCCAAATTAACTATGTTTCGTGTGAAAAATGTGATTGATCAATAATATTATTAGTGGATATTAAAAATAATTAGTGATAGATATCTTGAGCATGTACTAATAAATATTCTTCATACTTTTTATCAATGAGGGGATAGAGATGATAGTAGATCACTATATTGAGTTAATTTTGATGTAACCAACAAGACCCATTATAGGTCATGACAAGGTTTGTCATTTGATAGGCTTTTGCATTGGACTAACTTGATAAAAACTCAAGGCTCGAGGTATGATGCAAAGGCTAGGCCATGCCCTCTTGAGTTAATAGATCAGATTGCAAACTCTTATAGGTTGGTTTTAAAAAATGAATTTTTATTTTTCAATTAAGTAAAATTAATTTATAATTTTTTTGGACCACTACAATATCAAGTCATATCAAATTGGTTAATCCATCCAAAAAAATTAGTCTAATAGTATTGAGTATGATTAAGCCACCGTGTAAGTTTTATCTCATGGTTAGGAACATGACCCACTAAGCCTACAAGCTTAACACGACCTATTTTGTTTTTTTAATATTGGGCTGTGCCAAAATGCTCAATCCGACCCATTTGACACCTTTAGTGAGGGAAAAATGATTAATTAATATTTTTTTTGAAATAGGAGCAAAGGGAAACATATATTTTTTACTTCAAAGAAATGATAAAAATAAAATATGCTAATTACACTCGTTTCACATATTTTTTCTTCTTTTTTTCAAGTGAGGAACATTTTTGGCATTAATGTTTTTCATTAAGCATACCTTTAGACTTGTCACCTCTTATAAAAATGGAGCTAAAACATTGATTTTGCCTTGATGAAAGATTCATAATTAAAAATAATCTTAACCTCCATATATATATATATATGCAATTTTGGACATGGTATTAATTAGTGGATATTAAAATAATAAAGGATATCTTGAGCATATCCTAACAAATATTCTTCATACTTTTTATCAATGAGGGGTAGAGATGATAGTATGCCGCTATACCGCGTTAATTTCAGCACTATCGACAAGACCCATGTTTGGGTCATGACAAGACTTATTATTTGATAGACTTTTGCATTGAACTCACTTGACAAAAACTTAAGACTTGAGATACGATGCAAAGACTGGGTTGTGCCCTCATAAACTTAATAGACCAGGCTACAAACTTTTGTAAGTTGGTTTAAAAAATAATTTTTATTTTTTAATAAAGTAAAATTAACTTTTAATTTTTTTGGACTACTATAGTATTCAGCCGTATTGGATTGATTAATCCATCCAAAAAAATTAATAAAAAAATTAGTCCAATAATACTGAGTACGATCAGGCCAACCTGCAAGCTTTATCTCATGGTCAAGGACACAAGCCACTAAGCTCACAAACTTAACATGACCTGCTTTTTTCAATATCAGGTTGTGCCAAAATGTCTAGGCCTAACCTATTTAACACCTTTAGTAATGGAAAAATGATTAATTAATAATTTCTTTTGAAATAGGAGCAAAGGCAAAGATACATTTTGCTTCAAAGAAATGATGAAAATAAAATATACTAATTCCACTCATGTCACATATTTTTTCTACTTCCTTTCAAATGACAAACATTTTTTGCATTAATGTTTTTCATTGAGCATGCCTTTAGACTTGTCAAGTCTTATAAAAATGGAGCTAAAATGTTGATTTCTCCTTGATGAAAGATTTATAATTAAAGATACTCTTAACCTCCAAATATATATGTATATGCAATTTTAACCATTGCAATGCATCAATAAAAAGTATCTTAAACAAATAATCTTAATTATTTTATTAAAAAAAAACTCAATTTAATGATATATATGTTTAAAATTGGTAAATGAAGTTTTCAGTTCAAGTCTCAATAATAATATTTTTAAATTACTTTTTTTTATCGGGTCAAATCAATTAATTTGAACGGGTTGATACAAATCTTCTTGTGCGTGTAAATTAAGGAGTTGAAATAAAAAGATAGATTGAGTGAGTTGTCAATAAGAACAACCAGAAGAAAAGATGAGATAATTAGGGTTTTGAATTTGTGTGTTCACTCAAGACAAAATGATGCTTGATCTTTCCAGTATGACACAAACTTCCATATCCTAAATAGCTAGGCACTTCATAACTTGTGACGCACAATCAAAGTTGTAATAGTCTTCTAATTTTATTACATATATACATTTTTCAATACACAATTAAATATATAATTAATGTGTCATTATATACTTAAAAATGTATATATATAGTTTTATTAACATGTCAAAATTCAGTGCTATAATAAGTTACTATATTCACATTATGTAACTCAAGACACAGTGATTGAATCTATAACTATTATACCACATTATGTAATGTAAAACACAGTAATCAAATTCACAGTCATTACACCAAGTAAGGTAAAGTTTCACAAGTATAACAGAAACTTGAACCCAAACTTTTATTTACTTTAAAAGTTCATGCTCCACAAGTTTTACTAACTTTTACAGTCACATCTTATATATTAGCAATACTATAATCCTAGTTTTAGTTTTTCTTAGAAGTATAGTGTTGTTTGATCTCATATATTTGTTAAATTATTGGCATGAAACTTCTTTGTACCATGAAACAATGAAGAAACACTTCAAATTTACACCGCAAGTGGAGTTGTCGAGAAGAAAGAGAGAGATGTGTTTGAATAATGCCTTGAATTTTTATAAAAATGAAATCAAAAGCATTACAATATAACTATTTTTAAATCGAGTATTACTATGTGTATAACTCTGTGTATAAATAATTACATATCATCATATGATTGGATAGTTAAAAATTTAAAAAAAAATTCAATCACTTAATAACATATTATTGTTTATACATAAAATTATATACATAATTTTATTGTTCCAAATTTTGCAAAAAAGTATGTCTAATTTGGCAATCCATGTAAAACCAAACCATAGTAGTTGATCTCCTGTTAAGAAAATACAAAACTATAAAATCTCAACCATTAATTAAAAAATGACACTGTTTTGATCTTATGCTAACAGACTTTTAATTAACTCTTCCATTATCCTTCAAACTGTGTGAACTTGTGTTGTTTAAGGCCACTAATTGGCTTCAAGGTACAATCTCCTACAGCTTCATTCTTAATATCCTCCCTCAAACCATATCATTTGAAAACTAATATGGTTTGCGAAGAGAATGAAGTGAAGGCAAAACTCAGATGTAACAAAACCATTGCACTTCTCCAGCATAATCTCTTTTTACTACATCATTTCCCAGTAGCGAAACAAAGAGCACAAAAATACTACATACCATCCTTACAGTGTTTTTATCCTCCCTGAATCCCATCAGTGCATATTAATGAGTGAAATGCCAATGAGAAAAAATAAAGCAATTACAACACCATTACATCCTCCCTTCTTATGAACAGTCGCACAAGCATGACAACAAGTATGAATATCATTAACAAAATTAATATTGATGTGTCGCAAGGATGCTTAACAGTGGGGATGGAAGCATGTCAAAGAAAAGCATGCCAGACAGACAAGACAGAAGAAAAGGCATTGTAACCACCAAAAGAAGACTTAAATAGATCCAAAGAAAGAGAATATAACCCTTTATTACTCGAACCTCTATACAGGATCACTCGAGATGCCAAATCCTTAATTAGAAAATGATTAGGAAAAAATTCCAAAGAAACATGATTAGTACAAGTAAATGCATTAACGAAAAGTAAATTTTGATAGGCAAATAGAACATAGACAATATTTTGAAAAGAAAATGGTTTAGAATTTAGAGAAAACGTGTTGGAACTAATATGAGCAATTTGGAGTGTTTTACCATTGCTGATAACAAGTTCTTCTAGCCTTGTGTATTCAAAGTGAATGGCCAAGTTTCCCATGTCATTGGTCAAGTGATGAGTGGTGCAAAATCAACAACCCATGATTTTGAAGTATCGAAGGATGTGGCATGGTTGCTACAAGGTCAGGCTACAAATTGATTTGAAGCATGAGTATCTTGCATCCATGGGGAAAGGCACTGCTTTGAGACATGTTCAAAACCATGACAATTGTAGCACCTGAGGGAAGAATCATGAGAGATGTTGCCATTCAAAAACTAACTCAAAAACTGGTTGGGCAAACCACCCAAAGGACAAATAGAAAGAATGAAATTTAATAGAAGTTAGTCTATATAGCTTGAGGATCCCTGAGGGAGACACTTCATTTATATCTCAACCTTGAAGAGATATCGTATGATAAAATGATCTAATTGTACAAGCAACCGTATCACTAACAAGTTAAGAAGTTATATGCTGACACTCAACTAATCGAGCAATCATGATGTCTTGCTAGAGCCCGCTTTTGGTCTGTGTTCAAACGAATGCCAAATTGGAAGCTCAACACAAATTCGATTACTATCGACTTAGTGGAGAGTCTATGGATTACATACAAAAAGGAGTTGATCGAACTCTAGAGGCATGGGATTTTCTAAGATGAATTTGATCTGATTTATACCTTAATCTCAAAGAGATATCATATGACGAAAAGATCGAATTGTACGAGCAACTATATCACTAACAAGTTAAGAAGCCATATGTTGATACTCTACTAATCAAGTAGCCGTAATGTCTTGCTAGAAGTCGTTTTTGGTTTGCGTCTAGATAGATATCGGGTTGGAAGCTTAACATGAATCCGATTACTATTGACTTAGTAGAGAGTCTATGGGTTACACACAAAAATGAGTTGATCGAACTCTAGAGACATAAGATTTTTTGAAATGAATTCGAATCGAATCTGATCTAAATTTTGGATTGAAGATTTTGAGTTTTGAAAAAACTTTTACACCAAAAAGTATATTTTATATTGCTTAGGGATTAAAAGAAAATAATCTTGAACAGTTAAAATTACATGTGAGAAAGTAAAAAATTAAATTGAATTTATCTAATTTAGTATATCCAAACCAAATCCATAATTATATGTGGACTTAAGTTCAAATAAATAAAAGTCGAGTAAATAAATATACTTTATATCAATATATATTAATAATGAAATAAAGCCCACATGGGCCGAGCCCTCAAGTGTATGTAAGTATATATACAAAGTTTCTCACGGGAACATGACAAGAAAATGATAAGACCCATTAAAGGGTGGAGCCCATGCACGTGTGCACGTATAACTATATATATGCCCATGTAATGTAATTCTTTATTACAGCGGGGAAGATGAGTGCATCATGGGAAAATCAAATAAAACCCTAGCCACTTTGCTTCTTCCGTCTTGACTTTCTCACATGAAAAAGCTGGCGCACTTTACATGCTTTTTCTTCCCACGGAAGAAAGATCCAAATGCATATTATATGCATCAAAATACCTAGCCGCCTTGGTTTAATAAAATCATGCTGAAATTCTAATAGCGTTTGAGCATGATTTTAGTCTCTAATTCAGTTCGTGTTTTATATAGATACTGAAGTTCAAACCTACTTTAAATTTTTAGAGCGACTTCACAATTTATATCATTAATGAAAGTCAAAAAAGACATCTACACATGTATATTCTATAAATACTCTATGAGTGTTAATAATATATTTCTAAACTAATTATCCTATAAAGTTGATCTAGAAAGAGTTCTTATAATTTGTATATTTATTAATTAAAAATTTTAAACATTATTCCATTGTTCGAAGACCTCAAATTCACTACAACATCCATGTAATAGGAGCAAGAGTCAAGTCTGTCATAGCAAGTAATTAGAGGAGGGATGCTTCAAGGGTAAGAGGTGCAATACATTTGGAAGAGTAGCAGAAATTTGGGTGGATGAATTTGCTATATTCATAACTGCTTTGTCGTCAGCCATGAAGACAAAAAAACAAGGAACAGGAGCTGTGAAGCCTAGGAAAGCTTTGATACCATGTAAAACTTATTGGCACTTCAAAACTTTTCATTTACATTAATCTCCCAATATAATTGTAAGCGAAAATAACATAAATCCAAAATCATAGAAAAATATATCTGATTTATAAATTTGAAACTTTGGTAATGGTTGGTGATGCAATACGCTCTTGATGGAATCTATAATACACTTTGCTTGATTCACTTTCTTGTTTTCTGTAAACAAAAATTTAGATGAAAAGAGTATTGGAGAAAAAGCGTTCTATGATTTTTTTTTAGTGTAAAAAGTTATATCTCAAATAGAAGTTACGCTTATTTATATTAAAATGAAGAGTGACAATTAACTTCAATAACTGTCAATGGTAAAAGGATAATTCTAATAGATAAGAGAGTTAATTTTGTCTTTTAACCCTAATGAATTAGATCAACCCATCGTAGGTAGACCAAATCCAATAATAACTGTTACACATATGGGTCATATATGCTTTAATGAGATACAGTAGGCTATATATGGTTTGATAAGATACAATATAATATGTGGTCAAGATATGAGTCGTACAATATACAACAGAATATATGATGTTATATATGTCTGTGTGAGTTGGCATGAGTTATTCATATTAAAGTCCATTTAGCTGGTGCGATTAAAATCTCTTCAAACTCATATCAGAAACATGTTTCATGATCTACTTAAACAAGCATACTTGCCAATATACCATTAAAATGCACGAGATGAACAAAGTAAAAGAAAGTGGTATATAGTTGCAATATTAAACAAAAAAGAGTCTAACTTAAACCAGGATTTTTTGAAAAAAAAGAATATTCAGGCTACAAAATTAAGAAAAAAGTAGTTTATATATCCATATTAGGTTAGTGGCAAGCTGACACTTGCATATATCAAAATGGTACGCTTTTCCCATCATAATAAAATCGCATATCAACAAAAAGTAATACCATGTGTTAGATAAGATTTATATTCAAAATATGATCACATTTAGGGCTGGATTCAAGCCGAGCCAAGCCGAGCTCGGCTTGCAACCAACTCAGGCTCGGTTCGGTTCATATATGGGCGGCTCGAGTTCGGTTCGAGCTCGAGCTCGAGCTCAGCTAAGGTCGGCTCGTTTCGGGCTCACGTTCGGCTCGGCTCATTTTTTGTTATCAAAACGATATCGTTTTTAATATATATTAATTAAAACGATGTTGTTTTGTATAAAAATTTGTTTAAAAAAATCTATCGAGCCAACTCGAGCTCAACCAAGCCAAGCTCATTTCGAGCTCGACCGAGCCGAGCTCGAGCTCGAGCTGAGTTTGACTCGGCTCGAATCCAGCCCTAATCACATTGTACAATATATGTGCTTAATCTATTAAGAACAAACAAAAACTAGTGTGATCACACATGTTCATGGTTAGCCAAAAATATCTACACAAATCAAATGTTTTATCCCATTTAGTGGTTGAAATTCATTTGGGAATTTATAAATGTTAGATAACGATGATCTAGGGGAGAACGATGGGTGTGATAGAGACGAAAGAGAAAAAAAATGAATATAAGTCATATTTACTTATAAAATAAAATTATATATACAAATAATTTATAAAATTTTGTGTACAAATAATAAGATATCACTATATGATTTATTATTATCTTGTTTTTAATTTAAAAATACTTAATCACGTGATAACATATTATTATTTGTAAACAAAATTATATATATTGTTTGTACACATATCACTACTCTTACTTATAAGAATTGACAAGAAAATAGAAATGAGATTATTAATTCTCTTGTTTACTTATTGAAAATGAATAAAGAATTAGGGTTTTTTGGATAATCAATTTCATGAAAACATGGATAAAGAATTTCTCAATTTTTTTTAGTAACACTATTTGCATAAACAATGTGCACAAAAGATTACATCTCATCATATGATTAAATATTATTTTTCTCTAATTTAAAATTACATAGTGCATAAATTTGTATTCATTATTTATCCACATAGATATTTTTTTTAATGAAATACTAATTCTTGGGGTAGGGAATTAAATGAAATTACTTCATTGGCCCTATTTTGAATTTAAATTTTTTTATTTTAATTTTCCTTTACTTCAATGATTAATTATCATATAATTTAGTAATTATTAAAATAGGATTTTGTAAAGAACAATGTTATGTGTAATTTGAGTATACAAATTATGTGTTATTATATGATTAGATATTACTTTATCTTTAATTCAAAATTATCTAATTATATAACAATATATTATCTATTTACTCAAACTGTGTATCAAAAATATATACACATAATTTTATTATTTTGTAAATGTTGACAGGTAAACAATTGAGCAGTGTTTACCCAACCTTAACCAATTATTGATCGATTGTGATCAACTGTTGGAAAACGTTGACATTTTTTTGGTATTGATCACATTTGACAATGGTTGACCACCATTGACCCATTTTGATCAGCAGGTAAATCATAATGAATCCTGGTTAAAAACCTTTTTAAGATGCTTTTAAAAGATTTAAAAATAATTTAATTTATTAAAATTAGGGTTGCATTTTTTGTCCAGGGTCAACATTTGATAGTAATTAATTGGATGATCTTAGCGTATGAGCACAATCATGATGTGATACCACTTTATCACACAAGTTTTTTCTTTTAGTTGAGATGTAATTTAGTTTAATTAAATATATATAATAATAATAATGTTGAAAAAACATGTTTATTCTGTAAATTCCAAATATTGTAAATAAACATACCCATATTGTGATTTTGTGTTCAAGATGCAATCTAAAATGTAGTTTCAATTAATTATTTTTTACAACACGATTTGCTATACGTACTTAATCTGGATTGTTTGTGAAATCTTACCATATTTGATAGAGCACTTTCTCTCTGTAATTTTTTGCGTTATGTATTATAGGTGTAGAGAAGAAAATACGACAGTTTTGGAACATTAAATATGTGTCTAACTATCGAACAATTACTTCCTCAACTGCCTATTGCCAGTGACGGACCCAAACTGAATAAATAATAATAATGTATATTTACGGAGAGTATTAATTTAAATATTAATGGTAATATATTATTATAATTAAGAAAAAAAAAAACTAAACATATATAATGAAGAAAGAAATTTTGTTGTATTATTCATCCTTCTTTCATTTATTTCATTCGAGTGACATAAAATTCCCTCAGATTATTACTCAAACAAGTTGTTTAATAAAACAACTTTTTATGACATTATTTCATCACCAAGCCTAGAACAATTCACTCCAAAGGCTCCGAAGAATATTAAGAATCTAGCATGATAGATTCTGGCCAGGATCCACACCAAATTTGCTGCAATAATCTTTGTAATATCCAATACGAGCGTTAACTTTATCAGGCTGCTTGCCACCACATTCAAGAGCACCATTAATTTTCTGAATGGTTGCCCCAAAGCCTTGGTTCACAACTGAGTGAACATTGTTCATCCAGAACCACAAGGAAGCCTTGAAGGAGACAGCAGGGTCGTTGGACACTGTTTCTGGGGCATTGAGTCCGTCGAACCCCTCGTCTTTTCCACAGGCTCCATAGTTGTAGTTCCAGGTTAGCTGCAGAGGTCCTCGGCCGTAGTACTTCTTTCCGGCGACACAGGGGTATTGGGTGTATGATGGGTCACAATAGTCGTTTGACTTGTCGATCTCTTCAGTGTAGCATAAATCTGCAAAATGAAGCAATGTTTTTTCTCTTATTAGCGACCTTTCTTAGAAGATTTCCTGTCGAGGGTAACATTACTTACAATTGAATATTTTAATGATAATTTAAAAATGTGATTGAGATATCAAATAAAGACAAACCTGATATATTTAAGAGGTGATGATTTCAGGAGATAATAAATTGTAAAGTTTATTAAGGCCTATTAACTTATTATACATTGACCGGGTCATCACTTAAAAACAAATATAGTATAGTTTTTATAATTAAAAGTTGTCATTCACTGAGAATTTAGGAACAGAAGAGCCGTCACTCTTATGCAAATAATTTTAGCACCATTACAGATTCACAATGTTATGAATTCAAATTGTGTGATATTCCAAGTGATCATATAATCTTAAAAGTTTTAATTAAGTATACCTATGCATAAATATAAATCTTACAACCTTCCCTTTTCCATGGCTACAAACTTGTTCGCTTAGCTAATGTTATTATTAATATCGATATGTTACGCTGAAAAATAGATTGATGCAAGTAAAAGAGAGATAAAATCAACTTACGTCCAGTTTCATGAGTAACATGAGCAAAAAAGGCAGCAATCTCACGTTTGGATTCATCAGCAGAGCCTGATCCAAACTGGGGAAACGAATTGGCAGCATTGAGAAATCCATCTCTTGTATAGAAGGTCTTTCCAACACAGCTTGCATCAGCTTGATTCTTTATCCCATCAAAGAAATCAGCTGTAACAATACTGGCAACACTACCACCACCGCTTGGTGTGGGAGATGGCGTTGTGCTACAAGGACCCTCTCTACACCCTTTGCCACAGTAGGCCTCGCCAGTGCCACAGTAACCAAACTCACTGCAACACAGGTTTGCAGCACAGCCACAGTTTTGAGACATCACATTTTTGGGAATAATGGCCAAGGCAAATATGCCCAGCAGAGCAAGTGTAAGCAAATTTTTTCTCATGTTGAGAGCCAAGAGGTATGAGTGATGATTGAGAAGGAGAGAAAGGATCGTTGATGGGTGAAAACTTAGCAGAGATAGGTGGCTATTTATAGAGTTCCGGAGGGAGTTTGCGGGTCAGAAATGGCGATAGACTTGTCAAGAAAACATTAAAGATTAGGGATGCGTTGTCATGGATGTTGATCTTTGATATAATCATGTTGAAAAGTCTTGATGAATATCCACGATTCGTCCTCGATTAGTGGCGAAAAACTGCTGCACAGCCATCATAGATCCTATAGATAAGCTCTATGCTCATTTATTTATTTAAATTCATGTCAGATTGTGTTAAATTGTGTCAAGATTTGAGTTAGAGTTGAAAATTTTATATGATTTTAATTTAAATAGAGTGAAAGTTGAGAATTTCTAACATAAAACTCAAACAAATATAATATAAATGTAATCCGATAATAACATGAATGTAAAATCTAATTTTCAACAAAAATAAGTTTGTATTTACATGCTTAAATACAAAACTCACAAATAATAAATTATTGTTTAAAATTAAACTAAGTTAATACGTGCAAGTCAAGAGGAAGATTTCAGAGCTACTGGAAGAATAGAAAAGTCAATACGCAGACTCCCAGGACGTTTTATTTAAGAAATTGGTGCCAAGAGAGTCAACAATTCTACATACATTGAATACGCTCCTACATAATTAAATACACTCACCGTTAATTATATTCACTTGCCAGAAAATTTAATTAGGGGACCATTCTTGTAAGAAATTTGAGTCAAGTCTTCGTCGGCCAATTCTAGTTTTAATTTCTTCTGTCTTTTGGGAGGTGCCAAATTAACTATGTTTCATGTGAAAAATGTCATTGATCAATAATATTATTAGTAGATATTAAAAATAATAAGGGATATCTTGAACATATACTAATAAATATTCTTCATATTTTTTATTAACGATAGGGTAGAGATGATAATAGGTCATTATATTAAGTTAATTTTGATATAATTAGTGAGACCCATAACAAGGTTTATCATTTGATAGGCTTTTGCATTGGAGTAACTTGATAAAAACTCAAGGCTTGAGGTATGATGCAAAGGCTAGGCCATGCCCTCTTGAGTTAATAGATCAGATTGCAAACTCTTATAAGTTGGTTTAAAAAAATGAATTTTTATTTTTCAATTAAGTAAAATTAATTTATAATTTTTTTGGACCACTACAGTATCAAATCATATCAAATTGGTTAATCCATCCAAAAAAATTAGTCTAATAGTATTGAGTATGATTAAGTCACCTTGTAAGTTTTATCTCATGGCTAGGGACACGACCCACTAAGCCTGCAAGCCTAACACGACTTGTTTTCTTTTTTTTAATATTGGGTTGTGCCAAAATGCTCAATCCGACCCATTTGACACATTTAGTGAGGGAAAAATTATTAATTAATAATTTTTTTTGAAATAGAAGCAAAGGCAAAGATATATTTTTTACTTCAAAGAAATGATAAAAATAAAATATGTTAATTCCACTCGTTTCACATATTTTTTCTTCTTTTTTTTTAAATGGGGAACATTTTTGGCATTAATGTTTTTCATTAAGCATACCTTTAGACTTGTGACCTCTGATAAAAATGGATCTAAAACGTTGATTTCGCTTTGATGAAAGATTTATAATTAAAGATAATCTTAACCTCCAAATATATATACATATATATATATGTGTGTGTGAGTGTGTGTGTGTGTGTGTGCGTGTGTGTGTATGTGTGTGCGTGTGTGCACACACGTGCAATTTTGGCTATGGTATTTATTAGTGGATATTAAAAATAATAAAGGATATCTTGAGCATATACTAACAAATATTCTTCATACTTTTTATCAATGAGGGGGTAGAGGTGATAGTAGGTCACTATACCGAGTTAATTTCAGCACTACTGACAAGATCCATGTTTGGGTCATGACAAGACCTATCACTTGATAGATTTTTGCATTGAACTCAGTTGACAAAAACTCATGACTTGAGATACGACGCAAAGACTGGGTCGTGCCCTCATAGACTTAATAGACCAAGCTACAAACTTTTGTAAGTTAGTTTAAAAAATAATTTTTTATTTTTTAACTAAGTAAAATTAACTTTTAATTTTTTTGGACCACTATAGTATCGAGTCGTTTTGGATTTGTTAATCCATCCAAAAAATTAATAAGAAAATTAGTCTAATAGTACTGAGTACGATTAGGCCAATCTGCAAGTTTTATCTCATGGTCAAGGACACAAGCCACTAAGCGCACAAGCTTAACATGACCTACTTTTTTCAATATCAGGTTGTGCCAAAATGCCCAGGCCTAACGCATTTAACACATTTAGTAATGGAAAAATGAATAATTAATAATTTCTTTTGAAATAGGAGCAAAGGCAAAGATACATTTTGCTTCAAAGAAATGATGAAAATAAAATATGCTAATTCCACTCATTTTACATATTTTTTCTTCTTTGTTTCAAATGAGAAACATTTTTTGCATTAATGTTTTTCATTGAGCAAGTCCTTTAGACTTGTCAAGTCTTATTAAAATTGAGCTAAAATGTTGATTTCTCCTTGATGAAAGATTTATAATTAAAGATACTCTTAACCTCCAAATATATATATATATGCAATTTTAACCATTGTAATGCATCAATATAAAGTATCTTAAACATATAATCTTAATTATTTTATTTAAAAAAAAAACTCAATTTAATGATATATATGTTTAAAATTGGTAAATGAAGTTTTCAGTTCAAGTCTCAATAATAATATTTTTAAATTACTTTTTTTTATTGGGTCAAATCAATTAATTTGAATGGATTGACACGAATCTTCTTATGCATGTAAATTACAGAGTTGAAATAAAAGAAAGATTGAGTGAGTTGTCAATAAGAACAACCAGAAGAAAAGATGGGATAATTAGGGTTTGGATTTTTGTGTTCATTCAAGACGAAATGATGCTTGATATTTCCAGTATGAGACAAACTTCCATATCCTAAATAGCTAGGCACTTCATAACTTGTGACACACAATCAAAGTTGCTATAATCTTCTAATTTTATTACGTATATATATTTTCAATGTACAATTAAATATATAATTAATGTGTCATTATATTCTAAAAAATGTGTATATCTAGTTTTATTAACATCTCAAAATTCAATGATATAATTGATGTATATGCGACTCCATTGTCATTTGTGGGTTCCAAGTCATTCTCAAGTCTCCATGCAGCCTTTGAAGCCAAGAAGAATAAAGTTCTAACAAATCTCAAGCCAAAGGAAGCATTGCACATTCAATTTTGGCTCAAAACCACTTTTGGATATAGTCTCATTGCATGCACCCAAGGTCCAAGTGAATAGCTAGCTCCAATTGATCCAAAAGTATGATTTTGGAAGTCCATCAATGGCTGAAACGTCCAAGCATCATTTTGAGAAGCCCAAAATTGGTTTTTAGTTATATTGGAACTAAATTAGAATTTGGTTGTTTTAGTTAGGAAACACCATTCCTAAAGTTAAGGAAAAAACAACTAACTTTTTTTTTTAGTTAATTACTATATATGGGTTTGGTTTATAATGAATGACTTAACTTAAGTCATGCCATTTTAGTTAACTTTTGCGAGAAATATTGTATCGTTGTCATCCATGCCTCTTATATAAAAGGTTGGATCTTCATTTGTAATAGGTTGGTTTTAGCATTTAAATGAAAATTTGAAGAAAGTTTAGTTAGTTTTTATTTCATTTTCTTTATCCAATCATTCTTGGTGGAAGACCCTAAGGTTGGTAGAACTTTCTTTTATGTCTTGGTTACATTTTATGTTTCCCTTAAAATCTAAAGTATGAAGACTTGAATGTGTGCTATATGCCTTGGATTACTGTTTATAGTATGTGTTTTTTGCAATTTTCAGTTTTTTTCAGAAAAACTTTGAAGCTAGTTTTGAATGTCTTGTTGATTGAGTTGTGGTTGATATTATATACCGTTAGAAAACTCTTTGAATGTTTTTTCCAATGATATATAATTTGTAAGATTTGGAGGTCATTTGATTGGTTAAAATTGAGAGACAAATTGCTATTGTGTCAAATGAGTAGTAATTTTCAAAATTGAGTTTGTGTGTTATTGCATTGTCTTGATGGAAATGCTCTAATAACAAGTTACTATATTCACATTATGTAACTCAAGACATAATGATTAAATCCATAACTATTATACCACATTATATAACGTAAAACACAGTAATCAAATCCACAATCACTATACCAAGTAAGTTAAGGTTTCACAAGTATAACAAAAACTTAAACCCAAACCTTCATTCACTTTAAAAGTTCATGCTCCACAAGTTTTACTAACCTTTACGGTTACATCTTATATATTAGTAATAATATAATCCCAATTTTAGTTTTCTTAGAAGGAAGTATAATGTTGTTTGATCTCATATATTTGTTAAATCATTGGCATGATACTTCTTTGTACCACAAAACAATGAAGAAACACTTCAAATTTACACCGCCTGATCAATTGAATGGGAATTTGAAGAAAAAGTTAAACCCTACAAGTAGAGTTGTCAAGAAGAAAGAGAGAGATGTGTTTGAATATTGCCTTGAATTTTTATAAAAATGAAATCAAAAGCATTACAATATAATTATTTTTAAATTGAGTATTACTATGTGTACAACTCTGTGTATAAATAATGACATGTTATTATATGATTGAATATTTACAAATTTTAAAAAAATTCAATCACTTAATGACAAGTTATTGTTTGTGTATAAAATTATGTATATAATTTTATTATTCTAAATTTTGCAAAACAATAAGTCTAATTTGGCAATCCATGTAAAGCCAAACCATAGTCGTTGATCTCCTATTAAGAAAATACAAAACTACAAAATCTTAACCATTAATTAAAAAATGACACCGTTTTGATCTTATGCTAACAGACTTTTAATTAACTCTTCCATTACCTTCAGACTGTGCGAACTTGTGTTGTTTAAGACCATTAATTGGCTTCAAGGTACAATCTCCTACAGCTTCATTCTCAACATCCTCCCTCAAACCATATCGTTTGAAAAATAATATGGTTTGCGAAGAGAATGAAGTGAAGGCAAAAATCAGATGTAACAAAACCACTACACTTCTCCAGCATGATCTCTTTTCACTACATCATTTCCCAGAAGCAAAACAAAGAGCACAAAAATACTGCATACCATCCTTACAGTGTTTTTATCCTCTTTGAATCTCATCAGTGCATATTAATGAGTGAAATGCCAACAAGAAAAAAAAAAGCAACTACAACACCATTACATCCTCCCTTCTAATGAACAGTCGCACAAATGACAATTTATACAACCTTTCACCAAGAGATTTTATTCTAAAGAACAATGTAACAACTACACTGTTGGAGCATTACGCATTTTAATGATAATAAAAATAAAGTTAAAATGTTTAACATTGTCTTAGTAATGTCATAAAACATTACTAAATGGTTAAATTTAGAAAAATGTAGAATAAAACTCTAATACAACTGTGCATGCTTGAGCACCCCATATATAATACAAATTTAGCCATGCACAAGGATAAACAAGATTGTGCGCATCCCTGTACACGACTTTGTAATTTTGCCCTCCTTCAAATAGGTCAAGTACACTCGTGGATGCCCAATTTTAGGTCATTCACGAGGAAGAGTCTCCCATGAATTCTTCCTCGTTCAATTCAAGCTAGAGTCAATGTAGGAAAAAGTCAAAGACTCATGCACACTCGTGCATAAGAACTTCACATGCCTGTTCATGATCAAATATGAAGACTCACAAGCAAAGTCTCACGTTTATCATGGTCGTGCAAAGTCAAGGTCAAAGTTAAGCTTGAATGCACGCTCCATGTGTCCTCAACAAAAGGAGTCATGGGGAGGTTCTTTGTGCATGGAACAACCATGTATTGTGAAGAAGTCAAAGCAAAGTCAAATGCATGCCCATTCAAAGGTCATGTATGCCTGTATTTTGGCCAAATTTCAATCGTTCATGTTCATTATTCACAGCTTTGAAATTTTGAAAGGCTCATGCATATAAAGTGATATACAATCGTGCATAAGAAATGCACACCTATGCAGGCATTTGGTGAGAAGAAAAATTGATCATTGGAGGTCTAACCAAGGTTTTCATTTAAAAAGAAGATTTTTAGGTCATGCGCGCTTGTGATCATTGAATTTCAAGAGAAATTTGTACCTTACACTGTCAATGGTTACAAATCTCAACCCAACAACTTTTTCAACATATTTTGCTTATAAATTGGAGTGAATTCAAGTTGGAAAATGTTAAGAACTTTATTGTATCAATCTATAAGCATCTTCTTCTCACAAAGCCTTCTATTCTTCTCTTACTAAACTCATTTACTTCAATGATTAATTATTATATAATTGAGTGATTATTAAAATAAGATTTTGTAAAGAACAATATTATGTGTATACACTTTTAGTATACAATTTAAGTATACAAATTATGTGTCATCATGTGATTAGATATTACTTTATCTTTAATTCAAAATCATCTAATTATATAACAACACATCATCGATATACTCAAACTGTGTATAAAAAATATATACACATAATTTTATTATTTTGTAAATGTTGACAGGTAAACAATTTAGCAGAGTTTACCCAACCTTGACCAATTATTGATCGATGTTGATCAACTGTTGGAAAACGTTGACATTTTTTTGGCATTGATCACATTTGACAATGGTTGACCACCATTGAACCATTTTGGTCAACAGGTAAATCATAATGAATCTTGGTTAAAAACCTTGTTAAGATGCTTAAAAGATTTAAAAATAATTTAATTTATTAAAATTAGGGTTACATTTTTTGTCCAGGGTCAACATTTGATAGTAATTAATTGGATGATCTTAGCGTAACAGCACAATAATGATGTGATACCACTTTATCACACAAGTTTTTCTTTTAGTTGAGACGTAATTTAGTTTGATTAAATATATAATAATAATGTTGAAAAAACATGTTTATTCTGTAAATTCCAAATATTGTAAATAAACATACCCATATTGTGACTTTGCGTTCGAGATGCATTCCGAAATGTAGTTTCAATTAATTATTTTTCACAACACGATTTGCTCTACGTACTTAATTTGGATTCTCTGTGAAATCTTAGCGTATTTGAGAGAGCATTTTCTCTCTGTAATTTTTTGCAACAGTTTTGGAACATTAAATATGTGTCTAACTATCGAACAATTACTTCCTCAACTGCCTATTGCCAGTGACGGACCCAAACTCAATAAATAATAATAATATATATTTGCAGGGAGTATTAATTTAAATATTAATGGTGATATATTATTATAATTAAGAAGAAAAAAAACTAAACATATATAATGAAGAAACAAATTTTATTGTATTATTCATCGTTCTTTCATTTATTTCATTCCAGTGACATAAAATTCCCTCAGATTATTACTCAAACAAGTTGTTTAATAAAACAACTTTTTATGACATTATTTCATCGCCAAGCTTAGAACAATTCACTCCAAAGGCTCCGAAGAATATTAAGAATCTAGCATGATAGATTCTGGCCAGGATCCACACCAAATTTGCTGCAATAATCTTTGTAATATCCAATACGAGCGTTAACTTTATCAGGCTGCTTGCCACCACATTCAAGAGCGCCATTAATTTTCTGAATGGTTGCCCCAAAGCCTTGGTTCACAACTGAGTGAACATTGTTCATCCAGAACCACAAGGAAGCCTTGAAGGAGACAGCAGGATCGTTGGACACTGTTTCTGGGGCATTGAGTCCGTCGAACCCCACGTCTTTTCCACAGGCTCCATAGTTGTAGTTCCAGGTTAGCTGCAGAGGTCCTCGGCCGTAGTACTTCTTTCCGGCGACACAGGGGTATTGCGTGTATGATGGGTCACAATAGTCGTTTGACTTGTCGATCTCTTCAGTGTAGCATAAATCTGCAAAATGAAGTAGTGTTTTTTTTTATTATTAGCTACCTTTCTTAGAAGATTTCCTGTCGAGGCTAACATTACTTACAATTGAATATTTTAGAAAAGTAGTCTCTCTTATGCAAATAATCTTAGTACCATTCATTGAGAATTTAGAATTTGTCATTGATAAATATAATATAGTTTTTATAATTAAAAGTTGTCATTCATTGAGAATTTAGAAACAGAAGAGCAATCACTCTTATACAGATAATCTTAGCACCATTATAGATTCACAATGTTATAAATTCAAATTACGTGATATTTCAAGTAATCATATTAAAAGTTTTAATTAAGTATTTTATAACCTATGCATAAATATAAAATTATGATTGAGTAGTTTATTTATTTTATTGAACTTATACAAAATAAATCTTACAACCTTCCCTTTTCCATGGCTACAAACTTGTTCGCTTAGCTAATGTTATTATTAATATCGATATGTTACGCTGAAAAATAGATTGATGCAAGTAAAAGAGAGATAAAATCAACTTACGTCCAGTTTCATGAGTAACATGAGCAAAAAAGGCAGCAATCTCACGTTTGGATTCATCAGCAGAGCCTGATCCAAACTGGGGAAACGAATTGGCAGCATTGAGAAATCCATCTCTTGTATAGAAGGTCTTTCCAACACAGCTTGCATCAGCTTGATTCTTTATCCCATCAAAGAAATCAGCTGTAACAATACTGGCAACACTACCACCACCGCTTGGTGTGGGAGATGGCGTTGTGCTACAAGGACCCTCTCTACACCCTTTGCCACAGTAGGCCTCGCCAGTGCCACAGTAACCAAACTCACTGCAACACAGGTTTGCAGCACAGCCACAGTTTTGAGACATCACATTTTTGGGAATAATGGCCAAGGCAAATATGCCCAGCAGAGCAAGTGTAAGCAAATCTTTTCTCATGTTGAGAGCCATGAGGTCTGAGTGATGATTGAGAAGGAGAGAAAGGATTGTTGATGGGTGAAAAATTAGCAGAGATAGGTGGCTCTTTATAGAGTTCTGGAGGGAGTTTGCGGGTCAGAAATGGCGATAGACTTGTCAAGAAAACATTAAAAATTAGGGATGCGTTGTCATGGATGTTGATCTTTGATATAATCATGTTGAAAAGTCTTGATGAATATCCACGATTCGTCCTCGATTAGTGGCGTAAAATTGCTGCACAGCCATCAAAGATCCTATAGATAAGCTCTATGCTCTTTTATTTATTTCAATTCATGTCAGATTGTGTTAAATTGTGTTAAGTTTTGAGTTAGAGTTGAAAATTTTTAATATAATTTTAATTTAAATGGAGTTAAAATTAAGAATTTTAATATAAAATTTAAATTAATATAATATAAATATAATTCGATAACATGAATGTAAAATCTAATTTTTAACAAAAATAAGTTTGTATTTACATGCTTAAATACAAAACTCACAAATAATAAATTATTGTTTAAAATTAAACTAAGTTAATACGTGCAAGTCAAGAGGAAGATTTCAGGGCTACTGGAACAGTGGAAAAGTCAATACGCAGACTCCCTGAACGTTTTATTTAAGAAATTGGTGCAAAGAGAGTCAACAATTCTACATACATTGAATACGCTCCTACATAATTAAATACACTCACCGTTAATTATATTCACCTGCCAGAAAATTTAACTCTTTTATGGAGAAATTATATTATAAATATATAGTGTCCCATTATTTTTTAAATAATCAAAGATCCTATTCATATTTATTAGGTAGATAAATTTGAAATATAATGATTATTTTTCTTAGTAACCATTCAATCTTTGTGTGGTCAGAGTCTTGAATTGTTTCTAGAACTCTAAAAATCATATACATATTCAAAGTACTTTGGAAAGTCTAACGGAATACCTTAACTTCATTATGAAATTGACTTTCTTAAATGGCCATTCGATCAAAAAGTTTATGACTATGAGATCAGAGTCGACAATTGTCTCTAATCTGTAACAAGCAATATCCGTATGTAACTTTGATTCCTTCAAAAATGTGGCTTTAATTAAGGGACCATTCTTGTAAGAAACTTGAGAGTCAAGTCTTCGTCGGCCAATTCTAGTTTTAATTTCTTCCGTCTTTTGGGAGGTGCCAAATTAACTATGTTTCGTGTGAAAAATGTGATTGATCAATAATATTATTAGTGGATATTAAAAATAATAAGGGATAGATATCTTGAGCATATACTAATAAATATTCTTTATACCTTTTATCAATGAAGGGGTAGAGATGATAATAGGGCACTATATTGAGTTAATTTTGATGTAACTAACGAGACCCATTATAGGTCATGACAAGGTTTGTCATTTGATAGGTTTTTGTATTAGACTAACTTGATAAAAACTCAAGGCTCAAGGTATGATGCAAAGGCTAGGCCATGCCCTCGAGTTAATAGATCAAGTTGCAAAGTCTTATAGGTTGGTCTAAAAAAATGAATTTTTATTTTTCAATTAAGTAAAATTAATTTATAATTTTTTTGGACCACTACAGTATCAAGTCATATCGAATTAGTTAATCCATCCAAAAAAATTAGTTTAATAGTATCGAGTACGATTAAGCCACCCTGTAAGTTTTATCTCATGGTTAGGGACACAACCTACTAAGCCTGCAAGCCTAACATTACTTGTTTTCTTTTTTTTGGCCAAAGGATTATTTCCCACCCAAGGTATACTTTTTCTGCACATTCCCACTCGTTAACTTTGAAAAGCCTATTTACCTACTCATGAGCTGTTAAAAAAAACGGATTCAAGAGTAAAATCTTTATTTTATTTGTAATATTACAAATAAATTAAAATTTAATCCTCTTTTCCCCCTAACCCCTAAAAATTAACTATTTTTCCCTAGGCCAAGTTTTGAAAAATAGCATTCTCCCCCCCCCCCCCCCTAGGGTTTAGTTTTCAATCCCTGATACCAAATCCGATATCATCGCCGATGAGGAAGCCTTCCCGATGCACCACCATGCTCCGACGGCCTCTCTTCTCTCCTCTGGAACGTCGATCGGCCCAGATTTGGCGTTGTGTTCACTTGGAAAGTTGAAGAGCTTCGTCGGGAGATGAAACTCTTCGTCTACCAACATAGGATAAGGAAGTTGACTAATTATAGGCGGGTTGATATAATTTGGGCTATTGGAGGAGGTGTTGATGTTAGTGTCATCGTCATTTGATCCTTTGAAAGGAAAAACTTGTTCATAAAAAAGAACAAGTCGCGATTAGTAGATTTTGGTATCAACAGTGTCAAAACAAAGCTATCCTTTTATAAACCTTACTATAACCAAAGAAAAACACAATTTGGAATAGGGAAATAATTTAATTATGGCATATGGATGCAACCAAGGGTAGCATACAAAATAAAAAATTTTAAGTTGCGCATAATTAGATTTTTCACAAAATAATTTTTGGTACCACAAAAGATGGCCAAGATGATGGGTGGGGAGACAATTGATCATGTAAACGACAACATCGAATGTATAGTCCCAAAATTGCATAGGCAAATTAGTATGATTTAAGAGAACAAGACCAGTTTCAACAATATGGTGATGTTTTCTATCAGCACAACCATTTTGTTTTGGTGTGTATGGGCACGAGCACCATTGGGAAATGCCATGATAAGCAAGATAACATTTCATGGTCTAAAATTCACCACCTTAGTCAGACTAAAAACTTTTAATAGGGCAACCAAAATATTTTTCAACAATGCAACAAAATTTAATGAAACAATTGAAGACCTCAAATTTGCACTTAATAAAAAATATCCATGAATATTTGCTGAAATGATCAGTAAAAACAAAAAGGCATAATAACTAGCACCATTTATTGAGGAAACGGGCGTAAGGCCTTAAACGTCTAAACAAATTAATTTTAGAGGAGCAGAAACATTGAAATTAAAATAAGGAAATAGTAATCATGAGGATTTGCTAGTGCTACAAGCATGACAACAAGTATGAATATCATTAACAAAATTAATATTGATGTGTCGCAAGGCATGCTTAACAGTGGGGATGGAAGCATGTCAAAGACGCGCATGCCAAACAGACATGGTAGAAGAAAAGGCATTGTAACCACCAAAGAAGACTTAAATAGATCCAAAGAAAGAGAATATAACCCTTTATTACTCGAGCCTCTATACAGGATCGCTTGATATACCAAATCCTTAATTAGAAAATGGTTAGGAAAAAATTCCAAAGAAACATGATTAGTACAAGTAAATACTTTAACGAAAAGTAAATTTTGATAGGCAAATAGAATATAGACAATATTTTGAAAAACAATGGTTTAGAATTTAGAGAAAATGTGTTGGCACTAATATGAGTAATTTGGAGTGTTTTACCATTGCTGATAACAAGTTCTTCCAGCCCTGTGTATTCAAAGTGAATGGCCAAGTTTCCCATGTCATTGGTCAAGTGATGAGTGATGCCAAAATCAACAACCCATGATTTCAAAGTATCGAAGGATGTGGCGAGGTTGCCACGAGGTCAGGTTGCAAGTTGATTTAAAGCATGAGTATCTTGTATCCATGGGGAAAGGCACTACTTTGAGACATGTCCGAAACCATGACAATTGTAGCACGTGAGCGGAAAATCATGAGAGATGTTGCCATTCAAAAACTAACTCAAAAACTGGTTGGGCAAACCACTCGAAGGACAAGTAGAAGGAATGAAATTTAACAGAAGTTAGTTTGTTAAGAAGAGATATCGTATGAAGAACCTTGAGGGAGACACTTCATTTATACCTCAACCTTGAAAAGATATCATATGATGACAGGATCGAATTGTACAAACAACCATATCATTAACAAGTTAAGAAGTTATATGCTGACACTCAACTAATCGAGCAGTCATGATGTCTTGCTAGAGGCCACTTTTAGTCTGTATTCGGATGGATGTTGGGTTGGAAGCTCAACACAAATTCAATTACTACCAACTTAGTGGAAAGTCTATAGATTACACATAAAAAAGAGTTGATCGAACTTTAAAGGCATGGGATTTTCTAAAATGAATTTAAATTGAATTTGATCTGATTTATATCTTAACCTTGAAGAGATATTAGATGACGAAAAGATCGAATTATACGAGCAACTGTATCACTAACAAGTTAAGAAGTCACATGCTGATACTCTACTAATTGAGTAGCTATAATGTCTTACTAGAAGTTGTTTTTGGCTTGCATCTGTATGGATATCAGGTTGGAAGCTTAACATAAATCTAGTTACTATCGACTTAGTAGAGAGTCTATGGGTTACACACAAAAAGGAGTTGATTAACTCTAGAGATATAAGATTTTTTGAAATCAATTCGAATTAAATTTGATCTAAATTTTGGATTGAAGGTTTTGGGTTTTGAAAAAACTTTTACACCAAAAAGTATACTTTATATTACTTAGGGATTAAAAGAAAATAATCTTAAACGGTTAGAATTACATATGAGAAAGTAAAAAATTCAATTGAATTAATCTAATTTAGTAAATCCAAACCAAATCCATAATTATATGTGGACTTAAGATCAAATAAATAAAAGTCGAGTAAATAAATATACTTTCTATTAATATATATTTATAATGAAATAAAGCCCACATGGGCCAGGCCCTCAAGTGTACGTAAGTATATATACAAAGTTTCTCACGAGAACATGACAAGAAAATATAAAACCCATCAAAGGGTGGAGCCCATGCACGTGTGCACATATAATTATATATATTCCCATGTAAAGTAATTCTTTACTACAGAGGGGAAGATGAGTGCATCATGGGAAAATCAAGTAAAACCCTAGCCATTTTGTTTCTTCCGTCTTGACTTTCTCACATGAAAAAGCCGGTGCACTTTACGTGCTTTTTCTTCCCACGGAAGAAAGATCCAGATGCATATTATTTGCATCAAAATACCTAGCCGCCTTGGTGAAGAAAAGCCACTGCCGTGGCTTTTAATAAATCATGTTGAAATTCTAATAGTGTTTGAGCATGATTTTAGTCTCTAATTCAGTTCATGTTTTGTGTAGATATCGAGATTTGAACCTACTTTAAATTCTTAGAGCGACTTTATAATTTATCTCATTAATGAAAGTCCAAAAAGACGTTTATATATATATATTCTATAAACACCCTATGAGTGTCAATAACATATCTATAAATTAATTATCCTATAAAATTGATCCAAAAAGAGTTCTTATTGTTTGTATATTTATTAATTAAAAATTTAAACATTATTCCATTGTTCGAAGACCGCAAATTCCCTACAATATCCATGTAATAGGAGCAAGAGTCAAGTCTGTCATAGCAAGTAATTAGAGGAGGGGTGTCTCGAGGGTAACAGGTGTAATACATTTGGAAGAGTAGCAGAAATTTGGGCGGATGAATTTGTTATAATCATAACTGCTTTGTCGTCAGCCTTGAAGACAAAAAAACAAGGAACAGGAGTTGTGAAGCCTAGGAAAACTTTGATACCATGTAAAACTTACTGACACTTCAAAACTTTTCATTTACATTAATCTCCCAATATAACTGTAAGCGGAAATAACATAAATCCAAAGCCATAGAAAAACATACCGGATTTAGAAATTTGAAACTTTGGTGATCTAATACGCTCCTGATGAAATCTACAACATACTTTGCTTGATTCACTTTTTTGCTTTCTGTAAAACTTTTTTCAAATGAAAAGAATATTGGAGAAAAAACATTCTGTGATTTTTTTTTTTTAGTGTAAAAGGTTATATCCCAAATAGAAGGTACGCTTATTTATATTAAAATGAGGAGTGAGTTAACTTCAATAACTGTTAATGGTAAAATTATAATTCTCATATATAAGAAGATTAATTTTGTCTTTTAACCCTAATGAATTGGGTCAATCCATCATGGTGGACCAGATCTAATAATAATCGTTACACATATGGGTCATATATTCTTTGATGAGATACAGTAAACTATATATGGTTAGATGAGATACAATATAATATGTGGTCAAGATATGAGTTGTACAATATACAACAGAATATATGATGTTATATATGTCTGTGTGAGTTGGCATGAGTTGTTCATATCAAAATCCATTTACCTGGTGCGATTAAAGTCTCTTCAAACTCATATAAGAAATATGTCTCATGATCTACTTAGACAAGCATACTTGCCAATATACCATTAAAATGCACGAGATGAACAAAGTAAAAAAGAAAGTGGTATATAGTTGCAATATTAAACAAAAAAGAATCTAACTTAAACCAGAACTTTTAGAAAAAAAAAAAAGAATATTCAGGTTACAAAATTAAGAAACAAGTAGTTTATATATCCATATTAGGTTAATAGCAAGCTGACACTTGCATATATCAAAATGGTACGCTTTTCCCATCATAACAAAATCGCATATGAACAAAAAGTAATGCCATGTGTTAGATAAGATTTATATTCAAAATATGATCACATTGTACAATATATGTGTTCAATCTTTTAAGAACAAACAAAAACTAGTGTGATCACACATGTTCATGGTTAGCCAAAAATATCTACACAAATCAAATGTTTTATCCCATTTAGTGGTTGAAATTCATTTGGGAATTTATAAATGTTAGATAACGATCATCTAGGGGAGAACGATGGGTGTGATAGAGACGAGAGAGAAAAAAAATGAATATAAGTCATATTTACTTATGAAATAAAACTATACATACAAATAATTTGTAAAATTTTGTGTACAAATAATAACATATCACTATATAATTTATTATTATTTTGTTTTTAATTTAAAAATATTCAGTCACATAATAATATATTATTATTTATAAATAAAATTATATATATTATTTGTATGCATATCACTATTCTTACTTATAAGAATTGACAAGAAAATAGAAATGAGATTATTAATTCTCTTGTTTACTTATTGAAAATGAATAAAGAATTAGAGTTTTCTGGATAATCAATTTCATGAAAACATGGATAAAGAATTTCTCAATTTTTTTTAGTAACATTGTTTGCATAAACAATGTGTACAAAATATTACATATCATCATATAACTGAATATTATTTTTTTCTCTAATTTAAAATCGTATAGTGGTATTTCATCATTTGTGCATAGATTTGTATTCATTGTTTATCCACATAGATTTTTTTTTTTTTAATGAAACACTAATTCATGGGGTAGGGAATTAAATGAAATTACTTCATTGACCCTATTTTGATTATTTTTTTTTATTTAAATTTTTCTTTACTTCAATGGTTAATTATTATATAATTTAGTGATTATTAAAATAGGATTTTGTAAAGAACAATGTTATGTGTATATATTTTTGGTATACAATTTGAGTATACAAATTATGTGTCATCATGTGATTAGATATTACTTTATCTTTAATTCAAAATCATCTAATTATATAGTAACACTTCATCTATGTACTTAACCTATGAGTGAAAAATATGTACCCAACCTTGACTAATTATTGATCGATGTTGATCAACTGTTGGAAAACATTGACATTTTTTTGGTATTAATCACATTTGATCATGGTTGACCACCATTGACCCATTTTGGTCAGCAGGTAAATCATAATGAATCCTGGTTAAAAACCTTTTTAAGATGCTTAAAAGATTTAAAAATAATTTAATTTATTAAGATTAGGGTTACATTTTTTGTCCAGTGTCAACATTTGATACTAATTAATTGGATGAGAACAATAATGATGTGATACCACTTTATCACACAAGTTTCTCTTTTAGTTGAGATGTAATTTAGTTTAATTAAATATATATAATAATAATAATGTTGAAAAAACATGTTTATTCTGTAAATTCCAAATATTGTAAATAAACATACCCATATTGTGATTTTGTGTTCAAGATGCAATCCGAAATGAAGTTTTAATTAATTATTTTTCACAACACGATTTGCCATACGTACTTAGTGTGGATTCTCTGTGAAATCTTAGCGTATTTCAGAGAGCACTTTTTCTCTGTAATTTTTTGCGTTATGTATTATAGGTATAGAGAAGAAAATGGGGATATTAATTAAAATAGGCACTCACTTTTTCGCTTAAACGTTTTTCGGCAGCAATTCATACGTTTTATCTTTTTAAGCAAATTGAATTTTTCATTCCAAAAATACCCTCATTTAATTTTTTAACGTTTACCGTAGTATTTCGCGGATTAATTACTTACGTTTAACTATACACATTAAGATTTATGTGTAATGAATAAAATCTATAGATTGAAAAACATATATACTACAAATTGAATAAAATCTATAGATTGAAAATGTTAATCTATGAATAAAATTGAAAAACACACTGAAAATCTATAGATTGAATAAAATTTATGAATAAAATCTACAAATTTTATAAAATTTATTTTATAAAATCTATAAATTTATAAAATAATTAAATTTAAAATTGATTGATATATATGAAAAATAATGGATATATCGAAAACGGTACATTTTTCTTAAAACGGTGCGTTTTCTCAAAAGGGGTGCAGGAAAGTGTTAAGGGGTGCGGGAAGGGAATGAAAATACAAACGAGTGTATGAAAATACAAATGGGTGCGTGAAAATGTAAAAGGTGCGTGAAAATACAAATGGGTGCATGAAAATACAAAACAAGTGCATAAAAATATAAACGGATACTTGAAAATGTGAAAGAGTGCGTGAAAATACAAACGGGTGTGTAAAAATGTGAAAGGATGCATGAAAATATAAACGGATGTGTGAAAATGTGAAGGGGTGCGTAAAAATACAAATGGATGCGTGAAAATGTGAAGGAGTGTGGGAATTGACTAAAGGGTGCGGAAATTTATTAAAGGGTGCGGGAATTTACTAAAGGGTGCGGGAAATGTGTAAGGGGTGAGGGAAATTGCACCCCTCCACGCACCCCTTTATATTATATAAAGGGGTGCAGTAAATGTGTATATATATATATATATATATATATATATATATATATATATATATATATATATATATATATATATATTATATATTAATAATATATATATATATTATATTAATAATATATATTTTTTATATTTCATGCACCTGCATCCATTCCCGCACCCCTTCTCGCACCCCTTCCCGCACCCTTTAGTCAATTCTTGTACTCTTTCAGAAATTGTCGTACCCTTTCAGTAATTACTGCACTCTTTTGATAATTGCTTAACGGGTGCGACAATTTCTGAAAAGGTGTGAAAATTGACTAAAGGGTGCGGGAAGAGGTGCTAGTCTATGAAAGGGTGCGAGTGTGTGAAGAGGTACGGGAATGGGTGGGGGTGCATAGAATATAAAAAATATATATTATATTAATAATATATATATATATATATATAGATATTATTAATATAATATAAATAATATATATATTATATTATATATATTATTAATATAATATATATTATTATATTATATTAATAATATAATATATATATATATATATATATATATATATATATATATACATTTACTGCACCCTTTATATATAAAGGGGTGAGTGGAGGGTGCGGGAAATGCATTTCCCGCACCCCTTTATATAATATAAAGGGATGCAATTTCACGCACTTTTTAGTAAATTTTTGCACTCTTTCACGCACATGTATCAATTCCCGCACCCTTTCACGTACCCGTACCCGTACCCTTTGGTCAATTCCCGCACCCTTTCACATTTTCACTCACCCGTTTGTATTTTTACGCACCCCTTTACATTTTCACGCACCCGTTTGTATTTTCACGCACCCCTTCATATTTTCACGCACCCGTTTGTATTTTTACGCAACCTTTCACATTTTCACGCACTTGTTTATATTTTTACGCACTTGTTTTGTATTTTCATGCACCCGTTTATATTTTCATGCACCCCTTTACATTTTTATGCACTCATTTGTATTTTTACACACTCGTTTGTATTTTCATTCCCTTCCCGCACCCCTTAACACTTTCCTGCACCCCTTTGAGAAAATGCACCATTTTGAGAAAAAACATACCATTTTCGATATATCCATTATTTTTCATATATATCAATCAATTTTAAATTTAATTATTTTATAAATTTATAGATTTTATAAAATAAATTTTATAAAATTTGTAGATTTTATTCATAAATTTTATTCAATCTATAGATTTTCAATGTGTTTTTCAATTTTATTCATAGATTAAAATTTTCAATCTGTAGATTTTATTCAATCTGTAGTATATCTGTTTTTCAATCTATAGATTTTATTCATTACAGATAAATTAATCTTAATGTGTATAGTTAAATGTAAGTAATTAATCAACGAAATACTACGGTAAACGTTGAGAAATTAAATGAGGGTATTTTTGGAATGAAAAATTCAATTTGCTTAAAAAGGTAAAACGTATGAATTGCTGCCAAAAAACGTTTAAGCGGGAAAGTGACTGTCTATTTTAATTAATATCCCGAAGAAAATGCGATAATTTTAGAACATCAAATATGTGTCTAACTATCGAACAATTACTTCCTCAACTGCCTATTGCCAGTGACGGACCGAAACTCAATAAATAATAATAATGTATATTTGCGATGGAGTATTAATTTAAATATTAATGGTAATATATTATTATAATTAAAAAAAAAATAAACTAAACATATATAATGAAGAAACAAATTTTATTGTATTATTCATCGTTCTTTCATTTATTTCATTGGAGTAACATAAAATTCCCTCAGATTATTACTCAAACAAGTTGTTTAATAAAACAACTTTTTATGACATTATTTCATCACCAAGCTTAGAACAATTCACTCCAAAGGCTCCGAAGAATATTAAGAATCTAGCATGATAGATTCTGGCCAGGATCCACGCCAAATTTGCTGCAATAATCTTTGTAATATCCAATACGAGCGTTAACTTTATCAGGCTGCTTGCCACCACATTCAAGAGCACCATTAATTTTCTGAATGGTTGCCCCAAAGCCTTGGTTCACAACTGAGTGAACATTGTTCATCCAGAACCACAAGGAAGCCTTGAAGGAGACAGCAGGGTCGTTGGACACTGTTTCTGGGGCATTAAGTCCGTCGAACCCCTCGTCTTTTCCACAGGCTCCATAGTTGTAGTTCCAGGTTAGCTGCAGAGGTCCTCGGCCATAGTACTTCTTTCCGGCGACACAGGGGTATTGGGTGTATGATGGGTCACAATAGGCGTTTGACTTGTCGATCTCTTCAGTGTAGCATAAATCTGCAAAATGAAGCAATGTTTTTTCTCTTATTAGCGACCTTTCTTAGAAGATTTCCTGTCGAGGGTAACATTACTTACAATTGAATATTTTAATGATAATTTAAAAATGTGATTGAGATATCAAATAAAGACAAACCTGATATATTTAAGAGGTGATGATTTCAGGAGATAATAAATTGTAAAGTTTATTAAGGCCTAGTAACTTATTATACATTGACCGGTCATCACTTAAAAACAAATATAGTATAGTTTTTATAATTAAAAGTTGTCATTCACTGAGAATTTAGGAACAGAAGAGCCGTCACTCTTATGCAAATAATTTTAGCACCATTACAGATTCACAATGTTATGAATTCAAATTGTGTGATATTCCAAGTGATCATATAATCTTAAAAGTTTTAAATAAGTATTTTATAACCTATGCATAAATATAAATCTTACAACCTTCCCTTTTCCATGGCTACAAACTTGTTCGCTTAGCTAATGTTATTATTAATATCGACATGTTACGCTGAAAATAGATTGATGCAAGTAAAAGAGAGATAAAATCAACTTACGTCCAGTTTCATGAGTAACATGAGCAAAAAAGGCAGCAATCTCTCGTTTGGATTCATCAGCAGAGCCTGATCCAAACTGGGGAAACGAATTGGCAGCATTGAGAAATCCATCTCTTGTATAGAAGGTCTTTCCAACACAGCTTGCATCAGCTTGATTCTTTATCCCATCAAAGAAATCAGCTGTAACAATACTGGCAACACTACCACCACCGCTTGGTGTGGGAGATGGCGTTGTGCTACAAGGACCCTCTCTACACCCCTTGCCACAGTAGGCCTCGCCAGTGCCACAGTAACCAAACTCACTGCAACACAGGTTTGCAGCACAGCCACAGTTTTGAGACATCACATTTTTGGGAATAATGGCCAAGGCAAATATGCCCAGCAGAGCAAGTGTAAGCAAATCTTTTCTCATGTTGAGAGCCATGAGGTATGAGTGATGATTGAGAAGGAGAGAAAGGATTGTTGATGGGTGAAAACTTAGCAGAGATAGGTGGCTATTTATAGAGTTCCGGAGGGAGTTTGCGGGTCAGAAATGGCGATAGACTTGTCAAGAAAACATTAAAGATTAGGGATGCGTTGTCATGGATGTTGATCTTCGATATAATCATGTTGAAAAGTCTTGATGAATATCCACGATTCGTCCTCGATTAGTGGCGTAAAACTGCTGCACAGCCATCAAAGATCCTATAGATAAGCTCTATGCTCTTTTATTTATTTAAATTCATGTCAGATTGTGTTAAATTGCGTTAAGATTTGAGTTAGAGTTGAAAATTTTATATGATTTTAATTTAAATAGAGTGAAAGTTGAGAATTTCTAACATAAAACTCAAACAAATATAATATAAATGTAATCCGATAATAACATGAATGTAAAATCTAATTTTCAACAAAAATAAGTTTGTATTTACATTCTTAAATACAAAACTCACAAATAATAAATTATTGTTTAAAATTAAACTAAGTTAATACGTGCAAGTCAAGAGGAAGATTTCAGAGCTACTGGAAGAGTAGAGTAGAAAAGTCAATACGCAGACTCCCTGAACGTTTTATTTAAGAAATTGGTACCAAGATAGTCAACAATTCTACATACATCGAATACGCTCTAACATAATTAAATACACTCCCCGTTAATTATATTCACTTGCCAGAAAATTTAACTCTTTTATGGAGAAATTATATTATAAATATATAGTGTCTCATTATTTTTTTTAATAATTGAAGATCGTATTCATATTTATTAGATAACTAAATTTAAAATATAATAATTATTTTTTTGAATAACCATTCAATCTTTGTGTGGTCAGAGTCTTGAATTGTTTCTGGAACTCTAAAAATCATATACATATTCAAAGTACTTTAGAAAGTCTAACGGAATACCTGAACTTCATTATGAAATTGAAATAAACATATGGATTTTGACTTTCTTAAATGGCCATTCGATCAAAAAGTTTAAGACTATGAGATCAGAGTCGACAATTGTCTCTAATCTGTAACAAGCAATATCCGTATGTAACTTTGATTCCTTGAAAAATGTGGCTTTAATTAGGGAACCATTCTTGTAAGAAATTTCAGTCAAGTCTTCGTCGGCCAATTCTAGTTTTAATTTCTTCTGTCTTTTGGGAGGTGCCAAATTAACTATGTTTCGTGTGAAAAATGTGATTGATCAATAATATTATTCGTGGATATTAAAAATAATAAGGGATAGATATTTTGAGCATATACTAATAAATATTCTTCATACTTTTTATCAATGAGGGGGTAGAGATGATAGTAGATCACTATATTGAGTTAATTTTGATGTAACCAACAAGACCCATTATAGGTCATGACAAGGTTTGTCATTTGATAGGCTTTTGCATTGGACTAACTTGATAAAAACTCAAGGCTCGAGGTATGATGCAAAGGCTAGGCCATGCCCTCTTGAGTTAATAGATCAGATTGCAAACTCTTATAGGTTGGTTTTAAAAAATGAATTTTTATTTTTCAATTAAGTAAAATTAATTTATAATTTTTTTGGACCACTACAATATCAAGTCATATCAGATTGGTTAATCCATCCAAAAAAATTAGTCTAATAGTATTGAGTATGATTAAGCCACCGTGTAAGTTTTATCTCATGGTTAGGAACATGACCCACTAAGCCTACAAGCTTAACACGACCTATTTTGTTTTTTTAATATTGGGCTGTGCCAAAATGCTCAATCCGACCCATTTGACACCTTTAGTGAGGGAAAAATGATTAATTAATATTTTTTTTTGAAATAGGAGCAAAGGGAAACATATATTTTTTACTTCAAAGAAATGATAAAAATAAAATATGCTAATTACACTCGTTTCACATATTTTTTCTTCTTTTTTTCAAGTGAGGAACATTTTTGGCATTAATGTTTTTCATTAAGCATACCTTTAGACTTGTCACCTCTTATAAAAATGGAGCTAAAACATTGATTTTGCCTTGATGAAAGATTCATAATTAAAAATAATCTTAACCTCCATATATATATATATATGCAATTTTGGACATGGTATTAATTAGTGGATATTAAAATAATAAAGGATATCTTGAGCATATCCTAACAAATATTCTTCATACTTTTTATCAATGAGGGGTAGAGATGATAGTATGCCGCTATACCGCGTTAATTTCAGCACTATCGACAAGACCCATGTTTGGGTCATGACAAGACTTATTATTTGATAGACTTTTGCATTGAACTCACTTGACAAAAACTTAAGACTTGAGATACGATGCAAAGACTGGGTTGTGCCCTCATAAACTTAATAGACCAGGCTACAAACTTTTGTAAGTTGGTTTAAAAAATAATTTTTATTTTTTAATAAAGTAAAATTAACTTTTAATTTTTTTGGACTACTATAGTATTCAGCCGTATTGGATTGATTAATCCATCCAAAAAAATTAATAAAAAAATTAGTCCAATAATACTGAGTACGATCAGGCCAACCTGCAAGCTTTATCTCATGGTCAGGGACACAAGCCACTAAGCGCACAAGCTTAACATGACTTGCTTTTTTCAATATTAGGTTGTGCCAAAATGCCTAGGCCTAACCCATTTAACACCTTTAGTAACGGAAAAATGACTAATTAATAATTTCTTTTTAAATAGGAGCAAAGGTAAAGATACATTTTGCTTCAAAGAAATGATAAAAATAAAATATGCTAATTCCACTCATTTTACATATTTTTTCTTCTTCGTTTCAAATGAAAAACATTTTTTGCACTAATGTTTTTCATTGAGCGTGCCTTTAGACTTGTCAAGTCTTATTAAAATGGAGCAAAAATGTTGATTTCTCCTTGATGAAAGATTTATAATTAAAGATACTCTTAACCTCCAAATACATATATATGCAATTTTAACCATTGTAATGCATCAATATAAAGTATCTTAAACATATAATCTTAATTATTTTATTTAAAAAAAAAAAAACTCAATTTAATGAGATATATATGTTTAAAATTGGTAAATGAAATTTTCAGTTCAAGTCTCAATAATAATATTTTTAAATTACTTTTTTTTATTAGCTCAAATCAATTAATTTGAACAGGTTGACATGAATCTTCTTGTGCGTGTAAATTACGGAGTTGAAATAAAAGAAAGATTGAGTGAGTTGTCAATAAAAACAACTAGAAGAAAAGATGGGATAATTAGGGTTTTGGATTTTTGTGTTCATTCAAGACAAAATGATGCTTGATCTTTCCGGTATGAGACAAACTTCCATATCCTAAATAGCTAGGCACTTCATAACTTGTGACACACAATCAAAGCTGCTATAGTCTTCTAATTTTATTATATATATATATATATATATATATATATATATATATATATATATATATATATATATATATATATATATATATTCAATACACAATTAAATATATAATTAATGTGTTATTATTTACTCAAAAATGTGTATATATAGTTTTATTAACATCTCAAAATTCAGTGATATAATTGATGTATACGCGACTCCATTGTCATTTTTGGATTCTAAGTCATTCTGAAGTCTCCATGCAGCCTTTGAAGCCAAGAAGAATAAAGTTCTAGCGAATCTCAAGTCAAAGGAAGCATTACACATTCAATTTTGGCCCAAAACCACTTTTGGGTATAGTCTCATTGCATAAACCCAAGGTCCAAGTGAATAGCTAGCTCCAAATGATCCAAAAGTGTGATTTCGGAAGTCCATCAATGGCCGAAACGTCCACGCATCATTTTGAGAAACTCAAAGAGCCCAAAATTGGTTTTTAGTTATATTAGAACTAAATTAGAATTTTGTTATTTTAGTTAGGAAATATCATTCCTAAAATTAAGGAAAAAACAACTAATTTTTGTCTTTAGTTAATTACTATATATGGTTTTGGTTTATAATGAATGACTTAACTTAATTCATATCATTTTAGTTGACTTTTGTGGGAAATATTGTATCATTGTCATCCATGCCTCTTATATAAAGGGGTGAATCTTCATTTGTAATAGGTTGGTTAGCATTTGAATGAAAATTTGAAGAAAGTTTTGTTGGTTTTTATCTCATTTCCTTTATCCAATCATTCTTGGTTGAATACCCCAAGGTTGGTGGAACTTTCCTTTATGCCTTAGTTACACTTTATGTTTCCCTTGAAATCTAAAGTGTGAAGACTTGAATGTGTGTTGTATGCCTCAGATTACTGTTTATAATGTGTGTTTTTTGCAATTTCCAGTTTTTGTCAAAAGACTTTGAAGCTAGTTTTGAATGTTTTATTGATTGAGTTATGGTTGACATTATATACTGTTAGAAAGCTCTTTGAATGCTTTTTCCAATGATATATAATTTGTAATATTTGGAGGTCATTTGATTGGTTAAAATTAAGAGACAAATTGTTGTTGTGTCAAATGAATAGTAATTTTCAGAATTGAGTTTGTGTGTTATTGCATTGTCTTGATGGAAATGCTCCAATAATAAGTTACTATATTCACATTATGTAACTCAAGACACAATGATTGGATCCATAACTATTATATCACATTATATAATGTAAAGCACAATAATTAAATTCATAATCACTACACCAAGTAAGTTAAGATTTCACAAGTATAACAAAAACTTGAACCCAAACCTTCATTCACTTTAAAAGTTTATGCTCCACAAATTTTACTAACCTTTACGGTCACATCTTATATATTAGTAATAATATAATCCTAGTTTTAGTTTTTCTTAGAAGGAAGTATAGTGTTGTTTAATCTCATATATTTGTTAAATTATTGGCATGACACTTCTTTATACCATGAAACAATGAAGAAACACTTCAAATTTACACTGCCTAATCAATTGAACAGGAATTTGAAGAAAAAGATAAACCCTACAAGTGGACTTGTTGGGAAGAAAGAGAGAGATGTGTTTGAATATTGCCTTGAATTTTTATAAAAAATGAAATCAAAAGCATTACAATATAATTATTTTTAAATTGAGTATTATTATATGTGCAACTCTGTGTATAAATAATGACGTATTATAATGTGATTGGATAGTTAAAAATTTTAAAAAAAATTCAATCACTTAATAACACACTATTGTTTGTGTATAAAATTATATATAAAAATTATGTACATAATTTTATTGTTCCAAATTTTGCAAAAAAGTGGCTCTAATTTGGCAATCCATGTAAAGCCAAACCATAGTCATTGATCTCCTGTTAAGAAAATACAAAACTACAAAATCTCAACCATTAACTAAAAAATGACATCATTTTGATTTTATGCTAACACACTTTTAATTAACTCTTCCATTATCCTTTAGACTGTGTGAACTTGTGTTGTTTAAGACCATTAATTGGCTTCAAGGTGCAATCTCCTATAGCCTCATTCTCAACATCCTCCCTCAAATCATATTGTTTGAAAAATAATATGGTTTGCGAAGAGAATGAAGTGAAGGCAAAAATCAGATGTAACAAAACCACTGCACTTCTCCAGCATGATCTCTTTTCATTACATCATTTCCCACTAGCAAAACAAAAAGCACAAAAATATTGCATACCATCCTTATAGTGTTTTTATCCTCCCTGAATCTCATTAGTGCATATTAATGAGTGAAATGCCAACGAGAAACTACAACACCATTACATCTTCCCTTCTTATGAACAATCACACAAATGACAATTTATGCAACCTTTCACCAAGAGATTTTATTCTAAAGAACAATATAACAACTACACTGTTGGACCATTAGGTGTTTTAATGATAATAAAAATAAAGTTAAAATGTTTAACATTGTCTAAGTAATGTCATAAAACATTACTAAATGGATAAATTTTGAAAAATACAGAATCAAACTCTAATACAACCATGCTTGAGCACACCCATATATAATACAAATTCAACCATGCACAAGGATAAACAAGATTGTGTACATCCCTGTACACGACTTTGTAATTCTGCCCTCCTTCAAATAGGTCAAGTACACTCGTGCATGCCCAATTTTAGGTCATTCTCGAGGAAGAGTCTCCTATGAATTCTTCCTCATTCAATTCAAGCTAGAGTCAATGCAGGAAAAAGCCAAAGACTCATGCACACCTGTGCATAAGAACTTCACATGCCTATTCATGATCAAATATGAAGACTCACAAGCAAAGTCTCATGTTTATCGTGGTTGTGCAAGGTCAAGGTCAAAGTCAAGCTTAAATGCACACCCCGTGTGTCCTCAATAAAAGGAGTCATGAGGAGGATCCTGTGCATGGAACAACCATGTATTATGAAGAAGTCAAAGCAAAGTCAAATGCATGCCCGTTCAAAGGTCATGTATGCTTGTATTTTGGCCAAATTTCAACCGTTCATGCTCATCATTCACAGCTTTGAAATTCTGAAAGGCTCATGCATATAAAGTGATGTACAATCGTGCATAAGAAATGCACACCTATGTAGACATTTGGTGAGAACAAAAATTGATCATTGGAGGTCTAACCAAGGTTTTCATTTAAAAAGAAGATTTTTAGGTCATGCGCGCTTGTGATCATTGAATTTCAAGAGAAATCTGTACCTTACAAGTGTCAACGGTTACAAATCTCACCCCAACAACTTTTTCAACATATTTTGCTTATAAATTGGAGTGAATTCAAGTTGCAAAATGTTAAGAACTTTATTGTATCAATCTATAAGCATCTTCTTCTCACAAAGCGTTCTATTCTTCTCTCACTAAACTTATTTTCATACTCTTAAGAGAAATATTTGTGCTTAATTAATTTGTGTAATAAACTTGTGCAAGTTTCAAGTTATATTAGTGGAATTTCAAGTCGATTACTTAAAAAAATTGATATAGGAGGCTTGGTAGAGAAAATTTTAAACCGCTATAAACACTGAGCTTTTTCTAACTCTTCTCTTTAATTTTTGCTCTTACAATTGTTTGTGTTGAAAATTTAAATTGTGATTAAATTTTTAGAAGATCCTATTAAGCCTCCTCTAGGATCACATTAGCCATTAGGGTGTTTCCATACACAACACAAGTTTAAATTGCTTACACCGAGCAACCACAAAACATTTGCAGAAATAATGTTGCCAACAACAACTCACACAACAGCAAGATATATTTGAACCACTACACATTTTCCAGCACTCATAATAAAACAATGTCACTGATTTATTTCTCCAGTTTCATCAACTATTTCATGACCTTTTCTTGTGTAATTAGTTACTTGAACTAAAGCAGTTACATTTAATATTAGCCTCAGCCATACAAACCTATTCACAGATAAAGGTTTTGTGAATAGATCATCCACCTGATGCTTAATAGGCACATAATAAATTGATACAGTTTTGTAGCTACTTGTTATTCCCTAACAAGGTGCACATCAATTTTGATGAGTTTAGGACGACTGTGACAAACAAAACTCGATGCCAACATATTCAAACCCTGATTATCACACCAACTACTGCTAGACCAACACGGGAAACTTATCAATGGATGTAATATTAACTTATTTATTGAGTAGATTAAAGAGTTTATTGTTGTTACAGGGATAATGTTGTTTATCTTATTATGTAACAAAAACTAATAGTCTATACTCCAATTGTTGTTACAAAGATTGTATGAATATGATGCCATCCGTGTAGTCCTTTTTTATTGAGTTGTCAATTATTTTTGGGGCCAAAAGACTTATTCCCACCCAAGGTTTGGTCTGTTTCAAAACTCTCGTCTGCTAAGTTTTAAAAACTTAAATACCCACTTATTATCTAATTTTTGTTAAAAATTCTCTATTAGTACAAAGGTAAAAACATCTTCGTTTGACGAAAATAGAGAATTTTAACAGAATTGGATAATAAATAGATAATTAAATTTTTAAAACTTAACAGATAAAAATTTATAATTGACCAAACCTTGGGTTGGAATATGTTTTTTAGCCTTATTTTTAGAGATGATAATGGGGCCGGTAAAGGAGGTAGGGAAAACTCTTATCCCCAATATGAGAATAATAGAGAATCTCTATCCTTTCGACGCAAGAAAAAAAAAATTTTCCTTCCCCTCCTTGTTCTTGCAGAAAAATCCATTCTCTTTTCCTTTTTCATCATTACTTAAAAAATAACTGAATAATTATTAAATGCCAAAACGTATTGTAATAATTAAAACTTTAACGATAATCAATATTTAAGAGTTTAAGAGATACGTAAAAGAAAAACAAACTAGAGAGATAACAAATAAAAGATATATTTATTCTCATTCTTGATTACAAAATTTAAGTTATTTAGATTTCTAATAGATAATCATCTCCCCATTTAGAGAAAGGTAGGCTAGAAACTTGATTTAGAATGTTGAATTGTCATTCCTAATTTTCTCACGTGTCATTTTTAATTAACCTTACACTAATCCAACATTGTGTTGTGAACCCTTGATTCGTGACCTGAACGTTCCCAAAGTCAAATGGAGTAAGCAGCACTATAATTTGGGGCTTCAGTCAAGCAATTGTTTTCAAACATGAGGGCATTTTAGTCAGTTCGCTATACTTTGGTTAGAAATTAAAATCTATCTTCTTTCACATCCGCACCGCAAGCGCATTCGAGAAATTCTCGTTATCATTTCGACTCCTCTTCACTTCACACTCTCCCTTCCTTCCTTTCTTCTGGTACGTGGGCTTTCGATACTTTACGTTTTAGCTCTTCTTTTTATTCAGATTTTTGAGCTTCCTACCTTTCATTTTTCACTCAAGCCCTAACATAATTATTTTTTTTTTAAAATCTAATGAAAAACTAAATGTTGTATGAAAAATAATTCATGAAGAGAGGGGTTGGGTTTAATGGTTTGTGGATTTAGATATTTAGAGTTTGTTTATATTAATTTATAGATGTTTGCAATTTATGTGTATTGCATTGGCTATGTTAAAATTAAGAAATGTGGATTAAAGATGAGATTTTTAATCTGCTCAACACTATTTCTTGCTTTTTATTTGATGAATTTCGAATATATTACACTAAAATAAGCCTATTTGAAAATAATTTTTTTGTGAAACAATGACAAGAATTGGTGAGGAGAGGGCTTTGGTTTAATGTGTTCTGGTTTTCAGATAGTTTTATTTTCATTTATTTATTAATGTTTGTGATTATGTTGTTGAATATGAGATTTTGAAGGCTTTATTGGGATTTTGCCCATGGCCTCAAAACGTCAAAATAAAGTTCTAGTGTTATCTTTTAGCATTCATAATATTGTTATGCTTGCGGTTTTTGAAATTTTGATTTTTTTTTTTTTCCTTTGTTTAGGTTCTTTTTGTTTGGGATTAGGTTTGGTGGAGAATGAGTTGTATTCAGGCTACTAGTGTTGGCAAGCCTTGTGCAACTCTCCCAAATGGAGCCCAATTACAGCATCCACCTGGTACGACACATTGTACATTGTTGAAACTAACATATAAGCAGGGTGCACCCCAGTTGAAATCTCAGCAACGAAGCCCAATTGTTTGCTTGTTTGGTGATAAAGACAAGTCTAAAGATACGGTATGAAAGAAGCCCTCTTTAATCTAAGCCTTCGTAAGTGTGTGTTAGTAGCTGATTGGTGAGTGCTGATAATTTGTTTGATATAAGCTCATGATGGCATAGGAATGTACTTCAACTAGTTGAATTAGCAATTCTGATAAGCTAGTCAAGGGGTCATGCTTGTAGTTTCCTTTCCTAAGGTATTCTCTAGGCTACTACTTACTGGACCACATGCCACAAATTTCCTCTGCCTCACTTAGAGATTATTATAGGGCACACTGGGGGTGTGTTTTCAAGCTAGAGTTTGCTGAATAGATTCAAGGGATTTCTATGTTTTATCTCAAAGAAAGAAAAGAAGAAAATATCTAAATAATCGGTTTTCTGCTTGTGTTTCCATTCTTGCAACCAAAAAGTTCTGATATTTTGAGTGGCCTGCATATGACCTGGTTTATTGATGATTGGAATTAACTGCACCCAAAAAGTCCACGATAAAGTACCTTTTTTTGTTAAAATAGAAAGGATAAAGTATCATAAAATAGAGTTTAAGCTTGTCTCTTTATTAGCAGAAGCTCCATGCTATTAAGTTTTGGAACAAGCTTAAGTCTTTCAGTACATTAACTTTGTTCTTGATTCTAATATGTTTTGTTATTTCCAAATGGTCAATTTCATCTCACTGATGCATTCAGCTTAGACTTCATTTTTTCAGGTTGTCTATTTTGCTCCTTTATGCACAGTTTATCCCTTGTGAGTCATTGCGATATTATCAGCTTTTTCTTAAATTATATTTAATTTGATATCAATTATGAAGACATCCAGTATCTGCTGATGAATAATGGGGGATTTAATCTTTTGTTAAATATATTAATTTGAAAATAAAGAGGTCATTTTATTATCCGAAGCTCACGGTATGGAGACCTTCACCATTTTGCTAGAGCTGAGAGACTGGAGTATGAGATGCTCAATTTTTCCTAAAAGTAACTTTGCTGTCCATAAAGTTATGTACATCTGATCTCCTTATTTTTCATTAGAAATCTCCATGGGATGCATTTGGGAAAGCTATGGGAAATTTGAGAAACTTAGGGGCAGTCTAAGGGGAGGATCTGTAGAGGCATGTGGAGAAGGCAGCAGACGGAAGTGGTGGAAAGTCCGCCATGATGGAAGTGGTGGCAAAAGTGCCAAGTGGCACTGGTGGCAGTGGTGGTAGTGGTGGAGAATCAGAGGATGAAGGCTGGGGTGGGATCATAGATGAAACCGCGCAAGTCATATTAGCAACACTTGGCATAATATTTGTGGTAAAATGTCTTTTTCCCTTCATCTTTGTTACATTGAGCATATTAAATCTTTATTGTAATGTCCTGAGAAAAGACATTTAGTTTTCAATTTTCCAAAGTTCAAAACGGTGTATCTTTCACATAATTGCAATCTTAATTCATTGATTGCAGTATATTTATATACTTCATGGTGAGGAGTTGACTCTATTAGCAAGAGACTACCTGAAGTATCTATTTGGAAAAGGTTACAAGAGTGTTCGTTTAACAAATGCAATGGAATGGTGGGAAGATTTCCTCGAGCTTTTCAAAGAAGAGGAATCTATCGATGATGAGAATTGGTTGGAGAAGGTAATCATTAATACCCCAACATGTTATGACAGTCCAGAGAAATACAGACGTTTGCTTGAAGCTTACATGGAATCACAACAAGAAGAAGAAGAAGAAGATGATGATAATGATGATGGTGATAATAATGATGATTTATAATCCCATATTTTGCTGCAATCATCTTTCCCTTATTTTTCTTCCTGCACATCTTACAAACTTGTGTGTGCAACTTTTAAGGTGAAACTAGCATTAATACTCTTTTGTTTCCCAAGATGATGAAGATCTTTTTTGTTGTTGAATAGCAATTGAAACTTGATTCTACTTAAGGTTATTCAAGTTTCAAGACTTAAAGTTTAAGTTGCCAATAGACTTCGGAAATTTTTCTTTCTTTCAAGTCCTGGCAGCAATGGAAAGCTTATTTCCCCGATATTCTTATCCAAAGTTGAATACAGGTTAAGCACGACATGATGAAACATGAAAACAATCCAAAGCTTTCCATGTTTCCCAAGGCGTTAGACATGGCAACTCTTGTTTGCTTCCTTTGACAGAAACCAAAAGTAAGTTTCCTTTAATTTTATAGACAATTATTCCTTTTACATTAGGTATTTGTTCTAGTACAGAGGCCACAAGAGATTTCCACTTATTTTTGTTTTCTTAATGCACAGTTGTGAATAATGTTATTGTAAAGTGTACATTCACTGTTATTCTGCATTTTGAGGCACATCATATCAATCATTCCCACCTGAAACTACAATGGATTGCTCATAGATTTTTAGCTAAAGTGGAAGAGATATCAATAGAAGTAACATCATAACTTCTCTGTGTATATCTGTATCTATAATATTGATTAATGGACTGAAAGTAGAATGCAGGCAATCGAATATGTTTCTAGCTTAAGGAATTTGCCCTAATTTATATCAACAAAACCATGTACACACAATTGGGTATATAAATAATAAGTTAGTTTGTTATTAGATAATTTTGAATTATGAATAAAATTCAACTATCATCTGTGTGCCTAGTTGTATGAATGATTTTGTATGCTAAGAACAAGTATAGAATACCTTCTTAACCGTTCAAAATAGTAAAACTTCTGTAGGATCTTTTCTTTCAATTTTGCCTAAAGATCCTAGGCAACAAATATGAGAGGAAAATTAAAAGCTTCCCAGTTTATACGGACGTGTCAGTAGCAAGAGACTTGTTCATAGTATCTTTGGCTTTGTTTTGAACCTCCAACCTTGTTATCTCCCTCTGCAGCCTTTTTCCTGTCCTTCCTCTCCGTCTTCTTTAGTGCAGCCATGTGAGCCTTGAGAAGAGTAGCTTAAGTAGCTGTTAGCCAGGACTTCTAGATTCGCCAAGAGACAGAAATAGAGAGGAAGAGCGTAGGATCATGCCTATTGATAAAGTGGTCTCTCTAGGCAAAGAACTAAGAATCAAACGAAATATATATATATATATATATATATATATATATATATATATATATATATATATATATATATATATATTTTTCTATGGGTTCTGTATTTCTCTTATAATTTTCTAATAATGCAAGCAATGAAAATCTATCTACCTTCATAGTCAGAACCTTGAAATGTTCTTTCTCAAGTTTGTTAGTTTTGGAGTCTGTCGTGGAAGTTGATTCGCCGTGAAATCCACTACTGCTTGTTTCACTTCACTAAACTGTCAACAATTGCTTATCTAAACACGCCGAGTCATCAACAGAATGTGACGCCCAGTCAACAACCAAATCTACGAGTAGGCCTGGATATGATCCAAGCTTATTAGATCTCGAAAGTCAATTTAGTTTGATTTAACTCAGTTTAAATTTGTTTGATTAAAATTTGAATCGAATTTAAGATAGAAGATTTGATTCATTTTCTAATTCGAGCTGAATGTAAGCCAAGATGTGTTTGACTCAGTTCGACTCAAATTTAACTCAAATTCATAACTCAAATTAGTAGTTTATATTTCTGACTCGAATCAGTTTGAATTTATGGTTTAGTTTGGCTCGAATCCGTGGCCCTAATTAGAAATTTTAAATATTATTTGAATAAAGTGATGTCGTTTTGTTAATAAACTATGAATTCAAGCTATAAATCTGAGTCAACAATTTGAACTATTAATTTAAACCAAACTGAGTTATAAATTTGAACAATTAATTCAAGTTATAAAATCAAACTAAACTTAAATTGAATCAAATTAAGTTATTTTTTATCTAAATTAAACTTAAACTAGGTTTAATTTTAACTTGATAAATTTAAATTAAATTTAAAATTAATTATTTTTTATTTAAATTGAATTCAAATTAAATAGTGTTCACACTTACCTTAACCCAAATCCAACCCCATTTACAAGGCCGTAAAGACACGTATACTCTAGCCACCAAAATCTCACCTTTCAAGGACAAAATTTATGGTGGGGCACAAATAGTAAAATAGTACTTTAATCATTTAAAGAGAAAAAAGGAAATTATTGCAATAGTTAAACAAAATTAATAATATTATATATATAATTTGTATGTTTAATTTTATATAAAATAATAATATATTATTATATAATTAAATATTATTTTATTTTTAATTTTTAATTACCTAATAATATGATAATATATTATTAATTTATATAAAATTATACATATAATATAATCAATATTTGTTATAACATATAAATATATAATAATATTTCATGAATTTCACTTGATTAAAATATATATTTAGAAAATATTAAAACCCTTATATTTTTATATATTTTAAACCGATATTAATTTAGATAGAATTAGTATTAGGGCATCTAAAATTAGATTTTTTTTTTTGTTTAATTTCCCTTTGCACGATATTAAATTCCCCAAAGTTGAAAAACGAAACGCAGCCGACTGAACTGTTGATAAAGAACAGAAGAGAACCAAGGAGCGACGCAGCTATGGCCTCGACTTCATTCACAATGACGATAATGCCATCAAACTTTCAACAATCTGAAGTAAGAAAACTCTTTTTTAATCTTCTTCGTAAATAAACAATGTCCAGAAGAAAAAAAGTTCATTTTGGAGATCAAAGTTTATTCTTTTTTTTTTTTCTTTACAGTTGGTCTCTCTGAGCTGCAATAACAAGCAAATTCATTTCCACCAAAGCGCCACAAGTGTTAATGTATTTAAACAGCAAAACATTAGGTGAATGGAACTTACAATTGTATTATTTTTTTTTTAATTTTCTTTGATATAATTAATCTACTATAGAGTTATAATCATTGTTTCAATTTCTTTGACTAGCTTATTGATGTCTTTGGGAAGTAATATTCTACATTCAAGGTCGTCCTTGTAATATTAAATGAAAAAATTGTTACAGCCTGATGCCTAGCATCAATAACTCACAACCAACCAATCATGTAATGTTATCTCATATGACATACACTTGTCCTTTGATTGTTTTGTTGTACATACACCCTTTGTATGCATAAACGTTTGTATTTTTTGAAAGTGTAACACAAGGATGTAAAATTTAGTAAAATACTGTTATAATTTGATGAGAGTAGCATCACTTGCCATAAATTTAGCTTTGATAACTTTTACTTTGTTATTTTTCAATGTTTTTTATATGTGCTTATTTACCTGTTAATGAGATTCTGTGAGCACTGCCTTACATATGGCTGTGGTTTAAGGTTGTCATTATCTTCTAATTTCCACATGAGAAGACATCAAGAAGTGTTGAAGCCTATAGCTGCAGTTGACTCAGGTGAACTATAAATGGATATAATATGCAATGTTATGATATTTGTATGCTATGCCTTTTGTTTACCTTTTCCTGCTTTTGGTGTGAGTTACTGAAGTTATTTGCTACAAGAGTGTTGTAGGTTTAGAGGTGTCTATTACGGATCCAGAGGACTTGATAAGCGTCAAAGATGCCAAGATAGTTGTAGACTCTCAAGATGAAAATAAGATACAGGTTTGCCTTCATGATTAACTTAGATAATTTACTAGTGCAGTCATTTATGTAATCATCCTCAGCTGCAAATTGATGTAACACTAGGATTCTCTTTGCACATTAGCTTGTTTTATGCCAACTGACAAGATGTTCTTTAACTAAATGTGACTATTATGCTACTTATGCTGCTAAGGAGTCTCTATCTCACGTACGTTGTCCTATTTATTTCAATGCATATTGATGATATGCAGCTTAGTTCCTAATATTTCCACTTCATGTAGTATGTACTATTCTCAAAATATAATGTTATTGGAGTTATGTTGCCTTAGCAATTCAGATGAGGTATATAAGTCCACAAGTGGATTGACTGCTTTTTATAATTCCTGTTGTAAGTTAATAAATATCAATCAATGGTTTCATTTGGCCAGTTACCTGTCACTATAGTGTTCAAAGATTGCATATGAGTTCATAAAAGTGGATGAAAACATTATCCGAGTGCTTTTAGGCATACTTAGGAGTTCAAGCTCTATTCTATCTACTTGGTGTTGTTGCAACCGCCATCTGTTATACTTTTGCTGTTTCACTGTCAGATGAGAGTGGATTTGACTGGTGATACGACACAAAAAGTATTTGATAGGGTTTTAGTAAATTTGGCTCGTTCAGCACCACCGATACCTGGATTTCGCCGAGAAAAAGGAGGTAATGCATTCATGTTATGCATTTTAACAGGATTAGGTCATTTAAGTTCAAAGCTTGCTTTATGTTTCTTCTTGTTAGGAGCAATGTCAATTTCCTAATATATATATTTCTCAAGTTCTACTGTTGATGCACCAAACTTTTAATTTGCTTGAATATATCGTACTGGCTTTATGCACAAATGCCAATATGTGCTCATGCATTTTCATATTATTGTTTCCTCCTGAACGTCTCAAATATAATTGTCTTTTGTCTTACCTAAGCAATTAAGTGTTTCTACAACCCAATTAGGATTTTATTTACCGTATGTGAATCAAGTAGTCCATTCTGCACTCCAAATCAAATTTCTTCAGCCATGTTACGTACTGTAGTATCAGACATTATGAATTTTTTCCTGCAAGTGTTCATAGATCTCGCCATTGAGGGCGGAAAGAACTTTATCCTTTCCAAGATAAACTCAATGGTGTGCTACTACAGGGTCAGTAGACCATGGTCCACTGGTCAAGGGTTTGATCACTGGGCTTTGTGTTTTGCTCATGCAATTCGAGTGCTTTTCCTTGAAACCTGAACCAATTTTTTGAACCTACAATATGTTTGGATGCAGGAAATCTCTTCTCTCTCTCTCTCTCTCTCTTTCTCTCTCACTCGTTTTGTTTTTCAAGTCCATTTATTTTGGTTCATATATTTGTGTTTTGTGCAGCCTGTGAACTTGTCACTTCATGAATTCTATCCATCTTACATTTTGCATGTACACGGGGAGGAATGCAGGAAAAACTACAAGGGTTAGTGCAGTATGCTTTATTGTATATTTAGCCAACCAATTATCTGCTGTATATTTTTTTGCCACGAATGCACATCTTTCTTGACATTTTCAAAAAATAGAATTGATTTAACATGTTGAGCACTAGAAATTGGGATTAATTTGTTAGAATTGAAGATACGGTGCAAGTCCTGAAGCAATGAAATACTCTCCCTTGCTTGTAATTTGGACTTTCAGATGAAATGTTCAGTGGATCAGTGATTCACTTTGGGATAAATTATATAAAACATATTTATTATGTTTATATCTAGATACATTGTGATTGATAGTTTAATTTTCCCAGGTCCCAAAGGACTTCCTCTTACAAATCCTTGGTGAAGATCGTGTAACAAAGTTTGTGGTACAAGAAATTGTTAGCTCAACCATGACCGATTATGCAAAGAAGGCAAGTCATCACTATTTCTTTGTTTCGTGCATCGTAAGATCCAACCTCAGTTGTCACTCAAAAATGTTTCAATTCAATGCAGGAAAATTTGAACGTGAAGGAGAAAAAAGTTACCACAACCCAGTCTGCTGCAGAACTCAAAAAGCTTTTCACTCCAGGATATGAGTTTGGATTTAATGCTATAATGGAACTTGAAAATCCAGAAGCTGAAGAAAAACCAGAAGCAGACGAATAACCAGATATTGAAATATCAAGTTCAAGCTCCTTCAAAGTGTAAAATGATGATGTTTATGTTGTATAAGAGCTTACCAATTTTTTTGGCCAGTAGTTAATTATGTCATTTCATTCATGCAGGTAATGCAATTGGTGCAATAGAGGTCTAATATTTGTCTGTAATTTACTGTTTTTCCATCTCCTGGGCAAAGTTTTGCATACTGACTGAGTTGTTTTAATTAGCATCATAGTAAGTGTCAGTTGTTCCAGGCATTATAGTCAAATTACGTATTATATCGTATATCAAAATTTAATTTTTTATATTATATGTCATATCGTAAAATGTCTTTAAAAAATAAAAAATTTTAATTAACACATTATTTTAAAAAATATCATAAATATCTCAAAAAATTTAAAATTTCTCATATATACTTATATTATATTACCATTTTTTTTAAATAAATCAATTTATATCAGTAATATATATCATACTGTATGATATATTTATTGAATTGTATTAATTTGATATACCTCAAAATATATATTGTTTTTCACTTGTATTCTATCATTAAATACATATTATATATCGTATAATACTGATACAATAAAATTATATATATCTACTTTTAATAGATAATTTATGTACACATATAATATATCATTATATGATTGAGTAATTTTGAATTAAAAATAAAATAATATTCAATCATATGATAACACATTATCTATGTACATAAATTATATACGAAAATTGAATACAAATAACATTACTCGTATTGAGAACCATGGCTTTATGAATGCATAATAATCATGCCTCAGCTGTGCGCATTTTCTTACTGATCCCAGATGCCCATTTTTTGTCATTTCTGTAGAGCAATTAGTTACATAGATTAAGGGAATTTTGAGAAACATGGGCGAATTCTGTTTCTTTCAAAACCAAAAAATGCAAATACCACAGGATCAGCGGTATTAACTGTGTCCATATGATACATGATCAATATCATAGAATCATACAATTAAACTTTTGTATGAGAAGTTAACAAAAGTTAAAGAAATGGTAGCTTGTGTCAGAACTATACTCAGCAGTGTCAAAATCATTTGATATACATGTTATGGTTTCGACTTCGATGATATCTGGTTTCCAAACAACCTTCACAGTGCGGAGAGCCTGAAACCAAGTATTCATTGCGGCGCTTGAAGTTTCTTCCACAAATAGATGGCTCTTCTTATCATTGGCTCAGCTGAAAACCCTTCTGCATAAGCCGCAATAGCAGTCAAGAGGCTTCGGAATTTCTCCCCATTGTCCTGTATCATGATTCGGTTTCAGCTAAAAGTATCACATTGACATATGAAGAAACACTTCCATGACTGGTTATCAATAGAGTGCAAAGGTTTCCCAATCCATGCTCATGTGCATCAGTTAGGCAAAGGTGCTTCGATGAATTACTTAAATGGTGAAAGAAGAGAAATGTTGAAATCATTGAGCTAAGAAAAAGAAACATGGAAAACTTAAAAATAGGCCAGAAAGAAATAATGGTAAAACCAGAAGTCCCTCCAAGAAGAAATGCAAATCCTCATAAAGGGCATCAGAGTTCCAATCTCAATAAAAGTGGTGAAATTTTGACACACAGAATTTGATTTGGCAAATGAGAGTAAATTTAACTTTGTTGAGTGAACCTTCAGGATGGAATTTAAGTGGCTATCACTTGAAATGGCCAGAAAACGGCCCTAATGAGATCTGTGATGATAGTCTAAACTAAAAAATTTCTTTCCGTTAAGTATTATATGAAGTGACAAATGTTTAGATAATTCACTTTATAGCTGTAAACAGATGTTCAGTTGATTCACTTTGTAGCTTACAGCATTAGAAACAGGTATAAGTGCTGGTAAACATAGCAAAAAGTTTCCGAGTATAATGTAACGCACTTGAATAACAGAAAAAGTCACAGATTCATAAAGAACCAATTATGATTACACAAACCTCTGGTTTCTTAAAAGTGAGATCCCTGGTAGTAAACGGTACCATGTAGAATGGAAGATCAGTACGCAGCAATGCCTGCCACAACATAAAAGATTCCAATATCAGAATGTTCATTGCATTAAGTGTCAACAAAAACGTAAAGTTAACTGTTATTAAGTGAGTGATTATATATGAATGGGAGTAAATAGCTGATGAGAAATTCCACTATCAAATAAATCAATAGATATCGTCAAGTAGAGTTGAATGATGGAAAATGGAAATTTCCCAGGTGGCATTTTGATCAGACTTTGTGGATATATATAAGAGAATGCTTATTGCAAGCAAGAAAACAAAAAGGGTGCACAACAATAACTTGAATTATGAAACTTAGAATTAGATGGTCAGAAATTCAAAATAATCATTGAGAAGAAAATGATTCTAACAAGTAATGACAAAGGGCAGACAACAATACCAAGTTCTTGCTTAGGATAGCTTGATCAGCATGAGTTATCAAGGCCTGCAAGACATAAAAGAGAATTCGAAGGAGCATTATTTTAGAGTCAACTGCGCTCCACAACACTGCAAGTGCACATGGAGAGCAAAGATTGCAGAAAAAACATCTACAAACCATCTTATTATAAAGAAAGAAAGAACTGTAAAAAAGTTTTCTGCCAGTTGAGATTTATAGAATGACAAGAAACACATTTTATTACTTAAAATTAATTAACATATTGTGGATAACCTTTGTAAATTGATTTAATTTCAGTCACATTACAGAGGCCTAAACTGGGGGCATATGATCCAAACCAGATTAGACCACCAAGCTCCATATAATAACCTATTTTACACTGGCTAACCAACCAGGGAAGAGAATTAAAAAGGAAAAATTGATTGATGTTGTCATTGGTAAATCTAACCTCTCTAATACGTTGTTCTTCAACTTGATCAACATGTTGCAACAAGTTCTCCAATGAGCCTTCCCATTCAAGTGAGGATATAACATGTCAGATATCAAGAATAATAAGTTTATAGGGATTGGGAAGAGTTAAGAATAAATTGGACAAGTAATAGGGGCTGATGCTCTGGTAAACAATAGAAGTATAAACCTTGAGTCAGCAAGATTAACCAATTTGTAATAGATGACAAGCTAAGCACCGACAACTTTTATGGATTCAGGTTTAAACCTTTGCAAATATCACACAATATATATATATATATATATATATATATATATATATATATATTCAGATTTTCCTCAAACAACAAATTCACTTTTAGCATATCCCTATGTTTACAATATTTTAGTTAGACAAACAGACAACAAGATTTTACAATCAAAACATGTCATAAGGGTGTATTCATCTTCAAATTTCCATATACCGAAAATTTCATGAATTTCATAACATAAAGCAAGCATACCTTGGTTCAAATTTTGAAGAAGAAAACATCCTAAATGATGAATTTACGTACCAAATTTAGAGATGAGTTGCACAGCACGAACATTTCCAATTCCTTCAACTCCTGGATTCATAGAGTAATGATGCATCATCATTGGAATTTAAGATGTCCCAAGAAATATGTAGATAAGATAAAGGGGTTACTAAGAATTTAAAATCCATTTCTTTACAGACTAATCTGAAGCATCCTGTCCTAACCTTCATTCATTCCCATATCCAACTCATTTCAAGATTTTACAATCACCGAATTGCCAAAAAATAATACATGCCCACAAACCATGGTTCTCTCACATATGAAAGTATCCTGCTGTAGAGGTCGAATGCTATTGTTTAGCATTCTAATGATGTGAGGCTCAAGTTTTGTAGCTTTGCATAATAAGAAAAGGTTTCACAGCTATAAAACTAACACAAATCGGTATGGAATAAAAATATGCTCAAGTATTGCAAGCAAAATATCAAACTTCAGCACCAAATAAGTTTTCCAAATTGCAAACTGTAATGATATAACAATGGAGTGCCTCCTATGCCACACATGATGGCAGGCAAATAAATTATTATGTCCAAAGCTAGGTTACATAACAAATTGCTTTTTAACCATATTCAATCTTTTACAAAAGAGAATCACAAAAATAACCTGGAATATTATCAGCAGAATCACCAATAAGGGCTATCACATCCACGAATTGTGAAGGTTTCAGTTCTCCATACTTTTTAGCAAAATCTTCCATTCCAAATGAAACCATACTAAATAACCAAAAGCCCACGGTCATAAAATCAAATAAAAAACTACATGCATATCGTAAATAAAACAATTCACTTAAAACAAAAAATAAACTGCAAAGCATCTATTAAATTATATCCAATGGTTCAAAGAGCAAAGTTAGTTGAGAACTGTGTATGCTGATGTTAATAGATACTTTGATTTTTGTTTCTGATTAAGTGAGAATTAGTTAAATCTTCTTCGGCATGCTACAAACACGGTTAAAGAGTAAAACATGTTCGAGAAATCAAAAGATTTCTTCATTTCCATAATTCAAATTTAAGAAGAGAAAGAAGAATGAAAAATTGAAAAATTAATGTATACTAACTCAAATCCCCGTGGTGCTATTCGTAGAAGACGTAAAGAGGGGGAGAGAATCTGAAAGAAATCTTTGTCTGGGGAAACAACTCGCACCTGTAAGGGAAAAAAAACAACATAGCAAAGCAAAAGAAAATAATAAAGAGTGGTATGCAATAACAGTACAAAATGAGTAAAAAGTGATACACTGGCACTTTGTTTTTATTGATTCCAAGTGTAGTTTATTATATGCATTTCTTTCAATCGATAATAGTGTCTTGCTTTCACATGGAGTATAGAAAATTATTAACATAAATCTAGTATCTTTCTGCATTGTGCAACGTAATGCTCAAGGATGAGTGTATACAATTGAAACTGATATAAAAGCATGGATTATTCCCATATGAAAATTTAAATGGTTTAAGATACTTACCTTGTACCCATCATCAACACTTCTCACAGCCAATGTTCCAATCACATCATCAGCTTCTACACCAGGTACCTGACTTGGAATAAAGTTTCATGATTTGTTGCCTCAAAACATCAGATAACTGATGATCATATGAATACATGGTACTAGATTTTTACCTCAATTACTTTAATGGACATAGCCTTGATGGATGCTTTCAAATATTGAAGCCCCTGAACAACGGTATCAGGTGTAGGGGGGCGGTTGTTCTTGTAAGATGGATATAGAGTATGACGAAAATTCATACCTTCAAAAAATTTAAGCATGTATAATCAGACATTCACTTTTGAAGAGAGTGATCATATATTTAAAATATTGCTAGTACCTAGCCATAAAATAAAGAGGAAAAACCATAAATTTACTTCATATATGATTTAAAACTAAAAACAAGAAGTAAATTAATCACCCCAATTGCAGCACTAATACAGAAACAGAAGGGTGATGACAACACATAGATGAATAAGCAAAGGTCAAGGTATAAAGAGATGTGAATGACCATTAATAAGATGATGTTATGAAAAAGAATAGTGTTTAGAAAAGACTCGCTTAACTTCTTTATCAAATTTGTTAGGGTATAAATACATGGTTAGATACTAAACAATAGGACTAAACTGGGAAGTAAATCAAGCAATAACTAATTCCTAAATTAAAAAGTTAATAAGCCTGACTGATTTGTGGATTTTTCCTCTAACTTTCCAACATTCCATCTGATGCTAGTAAATAGATATCTACCTTTCACAACTTGCTAATGATTGATCCTAGCCTAGATATGGCTTTAGAAAGAACATCAGCCAGTTGACTCTTTCTAGATATGTAAGACAAATTAATTCCTCTATTTTCTGTCTTCATCTTTATAAAACTTTGATCAATTCTTATGTACTTCATCCGATCATGTTGCATGAGATTGTTGACAATGCTAATTGTTGAATTGTTGTCATTGTATAGCCTTGCTGGATGAGACAAAGACACATGCAAATCTTCCATCAACCTCTCTAACCCAATTAATTGACAAATGCCTGGAGCCATAGCTCAGAATTCATCATCCACTTTTGTTAGTAAATTTGTTAGGTGAAATGGTAGGACATTTTAATATAAACGAAGAAAACCACAATAGAAAATATTTAAAATGAATAATTTTCTTTTATCCACAATATTTACACATTGCCTTCTCCTTTTACCAATATTGTCTCTTCCTCTTCTTCTCCTACTCATTTATTTATAATAAATTATTATCTCTCTCTTCCTCTTCTTTCTCCCACTCATTCCCATTTTCTCTCCTTCTCCCTCTCATTTATTTTTAATAAGAGTAGTATTATATACATAAGCAATGGATACAAACATGAGTACAAACATGGATATATAACCATATGATTAGATATTATTTTATCTTTAATTCAAAATCACCTAATCATAAAGTGACATGTCATCGTTTGTACTCAAGTTTGTATTCATTGTTTGTGCACATAGCTTTATCATTTTGATAAATGTCAATCTCCTTTTTCCATTTTTTCTTGCACTCATTTCCCATTATTGTATTTTTCCTATTCTTCTTCCACTTATTTCTTTTAAATAAATGTCAATTTATCTCTTTCTCATTTATTTAATTTGAATTCAAATAAATATAAGTATATGATTATTAAGAGATTTTTGTAAGAAATTGAAAAATGAAAAAGTGGTGGTGAGGATGACAAAACAATTGACAGTGAAGATGACAAAAGAAGAAGGAATAAAAAAGGAAAAAATTATTTTTTTAGAAAAAGAAAATAATAAATTATAATTATAATAATTGGAGGATAAATTAAATTGATCCTGAATGTTTTTTAAACACTCATCCATATTCTCCGTACTAACATAGTCGAGTATCTCTCACATGACCTTAGTGAATACCTGAATTCCCATGACATCGTACATATAAGCACTTACGCTTATACAACCCAACAAAATATAGTCGTTGAAAGAAAAAACCACCATCTTTTTGAAGTTGTCTGATCTATAATGTTTTCTAGTTTTGTTCCTAATTGTTATTCAGGCAAAGCTATTATCAGCATTTCATGTCTAATTAATTGATTACCTTCAACAGTCCTCCAATTTCGAACCCCATTAAGTGCTTTTTTGTACCACTACCCTCATGTTCAAATAATAAACTCTCTTCCACCTAAATTATTTAGATGCATTGCCTATGTCCATAACCGCGATCCCCACCGTCATAAACTCTAACCTAATGCATTCAAATGTTTTGTTATTATGTATTCACCAACACAAAAAGGACACATACTATTACCATTCTACACAAAAGAATTTTGTAACCTCAAATGTCTCATTTCTTAGATATACACCCTACCATTCCCATACTCCTTTTCAAGGGAAGAAAATAACTGAAGAAAAACATTGGAACCCTACAATATCACAACCAGTTTCCCTTCCCATTCCAAGCTATGAACTCTCAAGTCATCCTTAAGACCCTATTGTTCCAAGTCAGCCTGTAACCGCTGGGTATGAACAAGACTCTTCCGTCCCAAGTCAAGTTGTAACTGAACAACACTCTTCCGTCCCAAGCCAACTAGTAACCACAAAGATTGAACCTTTTCTTGAGTCACCCAAAGCCATACTTGAACCCAAACTAGTGACTATTCAAAAAGAAAATTCGAATCCTAAGAAATTGATTTTAATTTACTCCAGAAAACCAAAGCTAGTAACTTAGCACTGCCAAACGTCTAAACCAAATAGTAGTCTTGAAGAGGGATCAATTCCAGCAAATGATTTAGATCTTCCCATAGCTTTCAGAAAGGGATGAAATCTTGTATTAAACATCCACTTTCTAAATTAATTGACATATTCTAGATTGCCTCCTAGTTTTAGAACATTTACTATAGCAGTTGGAATGAATATATCGAGAAATGTTCAAAAAGCCTTGAAAGATCCAAAGCGAAGCAAAGTAGTTCATAAAGAAATGAGAGGGTTGATTGACAATGACACATGGGATGTGGTAGGTTTGCCTGAGAATAAGAAAATTGAGAGGTGCAAATGGGTGTCCACTGTTAAGTACAAATCTGATGATAGTATAAATGGTAGAAAGAAAGGTTGGTAACCTAAGGCTTTACACAAACCTATGTGATTGACTATGAACAGACGTTTGCACTAGTAGCAAAGTTGAATTCTATCAGGATATTATTAGCTATTGCAGCTAATCTTGATTGGGACCTTATCCAATTGGACATAAATAATATCTTCTAAAATGGAAAACTTAAGGAGGAGATATATATGAGGATACCGCTCGAGTTTAAGGAGAAAGGTAGAGTTGACAAAGTTTGTAAAATGAAGAAGTCATAGTTTGGTTTGAAACAATCACCAAAGGCCTGGTTCACAAGATTTTGTACAACTCTTGGTTGGATGGGTTATCAACAAAGCCAAACTTATCACTTTGTTCATAAAGAACACTCTCAGGGGTAAGAAATTTGTTTTGATTGTCTATATTGATGACATCATAATTACTAAAGATGATAATACAAAAATGTTGAAGCGAAAATTAGGGGCAAAGTTTGAGGTTAAAGATCTAGGTTCAATGAATTACTTTCTTGGTATGGAGGTAGCAAGAAGCAAAGAAGAGATTTTGATTTCTCAAAAAAAGTATACACATGATCTTCTAAAGGAGACAAAAATGTTAGGATGTAAACTTGCTAATACACCTTTGGAGAGAAACTGGAAGAGGAAAGTAGCGATGAGGACCCTCCAATGGACAAGGGAAGATACTAGACATTGATAGATGGTTGATTTATCTATCTCTCACTTGACCCGACCTTACCTATGTCATTAGTATGGTGAGTTAGTTTATGCATTCACCAACTCAGACACATCTCACCATAACCCCATAAATTTTGAGATACCTAAAGGAAATATTGGAAAAGGGTTGTTTCGGAAGATTAATGATAGAGGTAGAGTTGGCTTCGTTGATGTAGAATGGGCCAAATATCTAGAAGATAATAGGCCCACATCAAGTTTTAGTACAAAATTGTGGAATAACTTATTGATTTGGAGGAGCAGAAAGCAATCAGTAGTTGCCAAAAGTAGTGTCGGGCTTAGTATTGGACAATTGCTCAAAGAATTTATAGGTTGATTTGGGTAAAAAAATTATTGAAAATTTACAATTGCATGTGACTCACCCTGATATTTTCTATAATAATAGCAAATCTGCTATCAATATTGTTCACAACCCTATTCAACATGATTAGATGAAACATGTAAGAATAGACCGAAATTTCATTAAAGAAGAAATTAAAATAGGGATTAATCTAGTCTACATTTCACCCTTACAACAAGAAACACATATTTTAACCAAAGTCATGCTAAAGTCAAGCTTTGAATCACTAATAAGCAAGCTTGGATTGACTGACATCTATACAACAACTGAAGAGCAAGTGTTAAAAAGTAGATATAGTTTTTTGGATTGTAGTGATTGTATTTATTTTGTTTTTCTTTATGTGTCCCTTTTTTTATTTTGTACAAATTCTTACTAGTTCTAGGCCCTAAATTCTTTATATAAATTTCCTGTTTGTATAATGAAAAAATATAGTTTAGTTCATTCAAACAGAAACACTTGTTGCATGTACTTATCAAATGTCTCAAATTAATTAACCATTTTTTGGTTCACAAAATTCTCTACAAGTTCCACTATATCACAACTAGAATTCACATCAAGAGTAAAATCCCTTGCAGAACAGTTTTTGAACCCTCTAGTGTTACATTTAAAAAAATGTCATTATTCAAAGGACTTGCATTGAGTAGCCTACCAATTCTCTAAGGGATCAAAGCATTTAAAAGTATCATGAGATTAAGGAGAATGGGTTATAGAGGAAGAAACCAAGACGCATTGTAGTATCAAACCATAACATCATATAAAATTCAAAAGTAATGCTATAAGCACTGGTAGATTGTACCAACAGATTACACTGACTGATAAGATAGATGCCACCTGATCTGCCTCATCATAGACTTGCCACGTCAGTCTCAATGTTTTTTAAATTGCGTTTACTAAAAAATCAATCTCCCCCCTATGGCTTCCTCTTCCACCTTTCATTTGCGAAGAACTTTTCTGTCATAGAACTCTTCCTCTTCCAATACTACTGCCAAATGTCTTCTTCTCCCACCACCACCACCACCATTGTTACAACGAACCCAAGGCTCTGGTACACCATGAATCAATGGTGAAGACACTTCTGAAAGTTTTGGCACATCTAATAAAGAGACGGAGTAGCAACTTTCAAAAAAGGAGAGGAAGAAGAAGGAATTTTCAGAGCTTGAGGCTCTTCTAACTAATTTTGGAGTTGCCCCAAAAGATAGCAATGGCCAACTTGAATCATGTGGGCAATTGTGGCCACTTATGTGCTATAATTATTATCGTCTTCTGTAATTTTTCAATCAGCAATCATCAGTGCTATCTCTCAAGGCAGACCAGAAAACTTATCTTCATAGTCTGGTTACAAAATTTCTACCACAAAATTTCTTCTTGAATGAAAGGAAGTTGAAGAGGAAGCCCTAGGGAGAGATTGATTTTATCAGTAAATGCAATCTAAAAAATATTTAGACTAACATGGCAAGTCTGTGATGAGGCAGATGAGGCGGCATCTGCCACGTCAGTCAGTGTAATATGTTGGAACAATCTACGATACTTATAGCATTAACCATTTACTTTTAGTTTGAGATATCACATTATAATGTTAATGTCTTGATATAGAACATATGTGATTGTTTAACATTTCAAGACATGCACACCCAATTCCATATAGTCACATATCAATAATGTATTTATTATAAGAAAAAATACACTTTATGAGCCAATGACACTCAACCATGTCCATTCACTTTTTACGCTACAAACATGCTTCATATTCTAAGGTTCATCCACAACTTCCTCAACTTCATCATAATGCTAAAAGAAATAAAAACAAACAACCAACTTACCTTTTGCCATGAAATTTTCTTTTGAAGAAATAGAAGCATGACCAAATGGAGATCCTGAAAGGAAAATGTTTGTTTTATCAAAATTTTAAACAGATTCACTAACCAATTACCTCACAAGTTTTGTGTTATCTCCAACTACTAAAGGGAACATCAGACTAGAAAACCAACCTTTAGCAAGTAAAAGAATGATAAAGGACAATGATAAAATGTCCTATAATTCTGACACATCAATTAAGGAAAGAGAAAAGAATTGCTTATTTCACTGTAAAAACACGAAGGAACAACGGAGACAAAGAGAGAAGATTATGAGAGTCAAAGGGAGGCAAACTATTTTCTATAGGGGCCCTATAGATACCATTCACCACTAAGTAAAATATACAAATGTTGATTATGGCCGCAATAAATAGATAGTTTTATGAATCACTATTCATAAAATTTCCTCAACATCAAAGGATATTACAAAGTTGGTATATGAGACAAAGAAAGGAGGATATGAGAGTATAAAGACAACTATTATCACTAGGGTATTATATAAACCCTTCATCGTTGAATCCCAAATCTCATGTACATCAAGGCCTGAATTAGATTAATCAACTTTTGAATCTCCGTCTATATGATTCCCTCAACATCAAAAGGTATTCTCACAATGGCCAAACAATTTTATCGTTCTCCATGAAACAAAATCACAGAAACAGAGTAATTGAATAATTAGGACGTAGTTAATCTAACAACAGATAGATGAGACCTGGATAAGAATAATACTATACTTCCAAGTTGATTTCTGAACTTACTCATCTCATGATAGGTAGCACTAACTAACGGTTGCCCTACCATTTATTATATTACTTTTTTGTCAACTTAACAGTCTTAGATTAATGCCACATAACTTAGGATACAAAAAAGTTAGGATACATACTAGGGAAGTATACTACTATTCCTTCAGAAAATATATTCCATGGACAAATGGAATCAAACCACCTATTGAAAGAATTAACATAAGCTCCATTTACAAAGTCTTTAAGAGAAAAGAAACTAGCCAATAAACAATCAAAGAAATATAGTACAAAGTATAAACTGCCCAGAAATATCATATCTCACCATCATGGTCAAACACCACCTGCACAAAGGAAAGAAGGACACAATCAATATATAAGCATTGGGCAGTGAAAAATCATTCTGAAAAGGGTTGTTCATTCTGCAAAATCTAATTTAAAAGAGAGAAATGGAAAAAAAGTAATAAATTAAAAACTTCAAGAAAGATATCCTATGGAAAAAATTCTTGCTACATTTAACATGCAACACAAGCATTGGGCAGTGAAAAATCATTCTGAAAAGGGTTGTTCAACCACTTTCTAGTAAATAAAATCTACTATATATATACAGATACCTAAAAGCTTATAGGAGATAATGAACACATTATTGACAATGTAACTTTAGATTTTCATAAGAATCATGGAACACAAGCAATGGCCAAATTATACCGCTACATGAGATGGGATGAACTCCAGCACATCAATGATCTGCAAGAGAAAGAAGGATCAGGAAAGCCTTGGACTAGAAATAGAATTGAAGTAAATCCAGAAAGTTACAAATAAAGGCCCAATCCAGAAAGTTCACAGTATTTTCCATGAGGAGAAGGAAAGGTCTATCTAATAACATGACATCTGCTACGCTTCTCCATCTGTCCTCATAAAACTAAAGATGCTACAGATAGAAGTGTCTCATACAAAATAAATATTAATCATTTTGCAGCAAAATTTTTATCAAAGATAAAATTAAATGATAATATCAATAGTACAATAGAAATATATATACTAAGTTACATGACACTGAAAATAAAAATCACTCACAAGAGAGAGAGCTGAAAATATTGTTAAAACCCAATCTCCATTGCCATCAGCATGTGATAGATGACCATGATGCAACTTTGCTGTTGTCAATCAGAAGAGAATAAAACAATGATTAAAGAAAATAACTTTCCCACATTTTCATGTAACTTTCATACATAATATAAATGCCATAAAAGAAGAAAGCCCTGCATTAGAGAGTCAAATAAGGCACAATAGACAATAAATATGCCTCCTCAACAAAAGTGAACGAAGAAGAAAGAAGAATATTGATTTCTTTCTCAAAGCCCCAAAAGTGATGCAAGGAACCAAACACTAATCTATAAGAAATTAATACCTTCCTTTCAATAAAGAATAATCTATTTACATTGCCAAGTTAACAATTAAAAAAAGAAGCATCAAAACAGTAATTTTCCAAAGTTAAGAAAAGAAATATGAAAGTTACTCCAACAAGATATTCAATCTTTTAAATAACCAAGTAACAGAATCCAATCTATAAAGTTAAAATGTTAGGTCAGTGAGGATACGCATCCTTCCACACAGCATACTACAAAGAATTAAAGAATTTGTAATACGATAAACCCAGCAGCAAATAGCAACAATGACAACAATTCAACAATAACATATATATATATATCAAGACATTTTAATTCCAATCTCAATAATATAATTCAATATAAATCAAAATTAAGTTGTAACATACCCAATAGCTTGTAGTAAGCTCTATAAATGACTGATGTGCCATCAATAAACATTACTCTGCCACTTGGTGGTTGTTCTTTAAACTTCAAAGAATGAAGGAGTGCCTCTTGGTGCAACGATTGCTCACTTTGCGAAGTAGCTACATCACTGTTAACATTTGCATGAACAACTCCATGAAAAGTTGAATTTGAATCTGTAGATAGACTACAGTATTCCTGTAAAAACCATTAAGAGTCAAATTAATTAGACAGTTGCATGCTAATTACCTCAATATGCACAAAAAAATTATATGCATTCTTCATGATGATTCATCAAAGGAGAAAACTATAGTATCTTGCCAGAAGATAATCCAGACCTATATAGAGAGTCTGGATATTTGTCCTCCCATGAAATTGATGCATTCAAAAACATGGCAAAGAATATTGTAGTAAGTGAAGCAACACCACATCAAAATGTTAGTGAAGTTTTGTGTTATGAATGAGTAGTCAAAAAGCAGGTGGAAAATTAAAATTTCCTAAAAAACAAGCAGTAGTCTAAGAAATTAGAAAGTTCTTTTCCAATGTTTATAAATTTTGTCTCATATAATGTGCAAAGAATTACCTTTTTGAATAGAAAGGATGAAAGATGAACTAGATCAAGTCTCTTGATAGTAGACAAGTTGTTTCCGACTCTATGACACCTTGTGAAGTCTTTACCAAAGCAATTAAAACTTCTCCAAAAGGAATGGACTTGAAAATGCAAGGACTGAAAATATGCCATAAATTTATTGCAACTAGACTATGACATAGAATGGAGAAAGAGCCTTAAAGGTCTGCAATGACCTGAAATCCAAAGACAATCCTCAAATGATAAGGAAAAATACAAAAAAAATATTATGCTAACTATCGCATCAAGATAAATTGAAGAAAGGAATAAAAATAAATGCTTACCCTCCTACCAAAACAAAGGAAAAAATAAACAAGAACTGCATAAATCAGCTTTTACTACCTTTTTAGTTCCAGAACAAAGTCAACCAATTATTGAAATTTTAAGCGCAGGTGGATGACTAACGAAATCAAATAGCTCAATCAGTTTTTTATACCGAGTTTAGAGCTACAAGTCCATCATCACAATCGAAACCATCATAAAAGAAACAAAGAGATGCAATCACACTCTAGTAAAATTAAAATCTTCAAAATTGAAAAGGCCCAATCTAGAATATTAACCACTTTGCCATGTCTCAATCCTGACAAAAAATTTAAAAAAAAAGTGCCATTTTTTCTTACTTCCAAGATTCTACTGTAAACAATTAACATAAAAGCGTGATAATTCTATTGTAAACAAAATTTTAAACTGAAAAACATAATGCCGCACACTAATAAGTCTCCATTACTCATTAATATTAAATGACAATTTCAAATTTTAACAACAGCCCGACATTTGATAGCCTAGAAACTGCACGAAAACAAATTTAAAAAAAAAAAAAGGCTAAATAACTACAAACCCATCTCATAATAAGTTAAATAACTGTATCGAGCTTTGAATCGGCAAAAATTTCGCGTTCCACTGGACTATCAAAACATTGAATTTCTTCCTCATTAAATGGAGATAGTGAGATTCATAGTAAAAAGATAAACTAAGAAGTGGAGAATAATCCACGAAGGGATAAAAGATTATAAAAGAAAAAGCTTTTGGCTTACATTGGTTTCGGCACTGGGCTCTGTGAAATTCACACTCAAGTCAGGAGAATGCCCGCCAAGACGGTCCTTACCTGATGGGTTTTATATATAGTGAGCAAAAAGGAAAATTATCCACAATCGAGGGTTCTCGTAAAATAAACCCTATGAATGGTTCTGGGATTATAAAATTGAGGGCCGAAGTATTTTCCCCCCAAATTTTGATGCTATCTCAAAGTCAGATCTACAGGGTTTAAAAAACCTAAAGCCATACCCATGAGCCAATTTTCGTTTGAAACCTTTTTTAGTTTTAAGGATAAAACAATTATTTAACAAGAAAAATTTTTAAACTAAAGTTTTATTCATTTACCCCCTTCAGTTTAAAAATTTCATGATTTCCTTCAACCAAAGTTTAAAAAATCAATATTTTCCTCTAAAACTTGTAAATTGTCGTCTGAGACAGTGAAGTTCGTTGTCTCTGATTGTGTTGGCTCTCTCTCCCAATTTATCTCTTCTTACTAATCAAATTCCAACTATTGACAAAATCGATTTCTTCCAACAAAAACAAAATCGTCTTCATTGAAGTGTTTCATCTTGAAAAAAGATGATTGTCGGATGTCTCAGACAGCCACATCGTCTTTATCTAAGACCTTCGACTATCATCTTTGTCTTAGACGAAGACGAAATCATCTTCGTTTGAGATAAAGACATTTCAACGAAGATGATTTCGTTTTTATCGAAGAAAATCAATTTTGTCAGTGGTTGAGATTTGATCGATAAAAAGAGATAAGTCAGGAGAAAAAGCTAACGTGGTTAGAGACGATAAACTTCACCATCTCTGATTACTATTTACAAACCTTATGAGAGAAATATTGATTTTTCAAATTTTAAGTTAGAAGAATTATAAGATTTTCAAACTAAATGATGCAAAGTAATAAAATTTTAGTTTTAAAAATTTTTTTTTTTATTAAATGATAATTTTATTCTTAACCTTAATTGAGATTTTAAACGAAAATTGACTCATAGATATGATTTTGGGTTTTCAAATTTCATTGATATGACTTTGAAAACGGATCAAAACTTGGCCTTATATTGATGTTTTCAAGGCATGCTCACCTCCCCCGTTTGGTATCCCGATTTCACAAAACTCCCTGACTTTCTAAAACTTCTCAACTACTCCTCACTTGGGTAATAACTTTTCTTAATTGCCTACTTGAGTAGTGTTTTCTCAGTTTGGTGCCCTTATTTTTTTGTTATTTTAGTAAGGACTGTTGTTCTAAGATCCAATAAAAATTTTCATAAGTTTAACTTTTAATATATCTTTGCTAAGTTGTATTATTTTTGTACTACGCTCATACAGTGGCAATGTGATAGAAGTAAACATTTTGATTATCTTAAACCTCGAGGAGATTATTAAAAATACATGAAATTTTACTTGATTGTGAATGATATGAGATTGATTTTCAGAATTTTGAAGATTCAACAAACAACCAGAGTAGACACTATTACCATCTATGTTGTATCATTGTTTTACTGCACCTACTCAGTAGCAACACTATGGGGGTAAACATTTCAATCATCTTATTCTCACTTATCTTTTTTTTTTATAGCTAAGTGGAAGGCCTATTGGACGTTCGATCATAGTGTTCCATGCTAGCTTTCCTAAAGAATGTGTTATAATCCAAAGGATCGATCTCCTCTCACGTATCAGGTTATCAGTTCAACACTTCTTACATCTGGCCATCTCAAGGCACGACGGACTATTGATTGGACGTTTCCATCAACTAGTCACTTATTTACATGTGATCATTGGAAGACATATGTTCAGTGCAAAGTAGCACCTTGTGTTAAGGTTTTTCTGAGCATTTCTGTTCCTGGGGTTCTCTAACAGTTAAAATTTTACTTTCTGTCATCTGTCAAGATTCTTTCAAAGACATGTTTGTACGTTGTCTAGCATTTTTGGCAACCGGATGGGGTGTAATGCTGGTAAGAGTTAAAGCATCTACACTCTTTCTTGTTACAGAACTTCTCTTATTCATTTCCCTCGACTACTATCTTTTGCTTTCTCTAAGGTCGCGCAAGCCACGAAGCCAAATGCAGAGAAAGTTGGATGGCAGGGGGTTGTTCTGTTTGCACCAAAAGCCATTCTTGCAAGGAGGCCTTCAACCGGCACTTGCAGTCAACCAATTCTTTCTGGGAAAAGGATCAGATGATATTTTGCTTCTCATAAGTTATAGCCTGTTTATAACAAATTTTCAGTCAGGAATGTAAACCCAAAAAACCAAGAAATCTGTAAAATATATATATATATAGTGTATAGCTGAACTTCCCATGCCAATGTATATATAAATACAAGACTTACAGAGAATATGGAAGTTCGCATGATTTTCTTGGTTCCCTTCTCAGAAATCTGATGATTCTGGGACTTAGAATAAATTAAACGATACCCTATGTATTTTCCTAATCCTCCAATCCGAGCCCCCATTCTTGTGTTTTGACCTACCAAAACTATGATTTCACGTTCACTTTTTGCCAGTTCTTTGAAGCTTCATCAATTTATCTTTCTAAAACCAACTGTTCATCTTCTTTCTTCTTTCTCTTCATCGGCCCATCAAGATTCTCACAATCTCTATAAACTCAACCACAAAGACTGGCTATCACCAAACGAAGTCTTGGAAATTTTCTCTAGTCTCAAGGAACCCACCTCCATAATCTCAGTCCTAAACCAGTACTCTCAGAGAAGAGACTACAAACCCAATGAAGCTCTCTTCACTCTCGTCATCAACCAACTCGCTCAAGCCAAAAGTTTTGATGCTATTGAACAGATAATGCAAAGAATCAAACATGAACGCAGCTGTCGTTTATCCGAGGAGTTTTTCTACAATGTCATCAAGATTTATGGGAATCAAGCTGGGAGAATAAGGAAAGCTATTGACACTCTTTTTGACATGCCAAATGGGTATAAATGTTGGCCGAGTGTTAAAACCTTTAATTTTGTGTTGAATTTGCTTGTTGCAAACAAACTGTTTGATGAAATTCATGAAATTTATTTGAGTGCAAATAAGCTTGGTGTTGAGATTGATGAATGCTGTCTTAATATTCTTGTAAAAGGGTTGTGTGAAAATGGCAATTTGGAGGCCGCCTTTTATGTGCTCGATGAATTTCCTAAGCAAAATTGTAGGCCAAATGTGAGGACGTTTTCAACTTTGATGCATGGTTTGTGTGGAAAGGGGAAGCTTGAGGAGGCATTTGGGTTGCTTGAAAGAATGGAAAGAGAGGGAATTGATGCGGATACAATCACGTTTAATATATTGATTTCAGGCCTTAGGAAGCAGGGCAAGGTTGAAGAGGGGATGAAGCTTTTGGAGAGGATGAAGGTTAAGGGGTGTTATCCAAATGCAGGCTCTTATCAAGAGGTTTTGTATGGATTGCTTGATCAGGAGAGGTTTGTGGAGGCCAAAAAATTTGTGAGTCAGATGATTAATGCGCATATGAGTCCTAGTTTTGTTTCATACAAGAGGCTGATTCATGGACTTTGCAGTGAGAAGTTATTGGAGGATGTGGATTCGGTTTTAAAGCAGATGGTGCAACAAGGTTTTGTTCCAAGAATGGGGATGTGGAGGGCGATTATTCGATGTGTTTTGTCAGATAATAATGCTTGTAAGAATATTTGTATTGATGAAATTTTTGCTAGTTAGGTGATTGAGTTGAGTGGAAAGTTACGTCCGTTGCTTTCCATTGTCCTTGAAAGTGGACAGGAAATGTTGTTGATAGGGAATGAGTTTTTGTATGCTGTAACAGGTTTGAAACTTGTCAACTGGATTGGACTATATTAGAATGCAGAAGATGCTCCAGTTTCAATCTTTAAGTTTACACCGCCAGCTTCGAACTTCAAGTTTATTCATCCAGCAAAGATTTAAAGCCAAACTTCTGGCCTTCACACCCATTTTACATGTGAGGCATAGCTGGTTGAAGTATTGTAGCTGCTCATGGATTTTTTGGCCAATTGATCTTTTAATATGCTAGTTTCAACACTAATTTGAATATGTATTACTAGTTTGTAGAGCTTAAACCGGTCTTTTATCACCTCTGGCAGTGGCGGTGATACCAAAAGTCCTGCTACATATGCATTCATTCTGCAAAAAGTTGCAAAAAATCCAAAACTTGAATTTTATTTGTATTCTGTGTACTGCTATACAAAATGCTGACATGAAATACAACCATACACACAAGAAGACATTATGCCTGAAGCTGCACCAGGGTTTTTGAAAGCTAGGACCAAACTTTGCTAAATGAAATAAGAAATCAACAGATAAACAGAATAGAGCAAGATCTTAATGTTGACTCTGTAATTTACTCAGTTTTTGACAACACTAACTACTATGAGATAATATTTTCATCTGGGTTGGATTTTCCATTTTCTTTGGGTTTCATATCCTCCTCCGAACGCTTGGGAGTTGCAGACTCAATCAGTACATTACCACTCCTGTCAGGTTTGTTTATCTCGTTATCCCTTCTCTTCTCATCAGCTTCAACACTTGTCTTCTCCCTTTGGTCCTCAATATCCATTTGGGGATCGCCTGAACCAGTCTGAAAAATTTGCTCAGTTTTACAAGACTCATTGTTTTCACACTCAGGTATTCTTTCAACAATAGAGGGTGAGGTAACAGATTCATCATGAGAAGAGTCAGATTCTGGATAGATTTCTTGTTCAGGAACTGTAGATGGATCGCCTACAGAATTTCTAGACCCTTTTCGGGAAAGAACTTGCTTTAAGTTGTGAGCTCGCTTCTCTGCCTTTTTCAGAAGGCTCTTCGCTATACCTTTCATATGCTTCTTTTCTGGGCTTTCTGGATTACTTCTCTTTTCTGGGCTTTCTGGATTACTTCCATCTGAATTAACACATACTTCTTCTGGAGTGCTACCAGAAATGGGCACTGGAAGGTCATCTACTATCAACTTCACACTAAACTTCCTAGAATTAATTGCTTTAAGGTTAGCCTGCAGAGATGAAATAGGCTCTGAAATTCTGCCTGAATGATCCCCCCTTTTAGGACTCCTTCGAAACATAGAACCAATCTTCCGTAAGCCCCGCCTAACAGAATTTATAGGATTTTTCCCCTCAGAATTTTCATCATCACTGCTGCTGTCATTGTTCAATGATCCAGATACTGCTGGACTAGTGCTGTGAGAGGAATCATTACTATGAATCTGGGTATCAACGCGCCTGCTCTTCCCTTTTCTAGTCTCCCAAGTCTGTGATACTACACTTCCTGGGTGATGGATCCATATGCCACACTCCTTTTGCCCCTCAATGTTTATAGGTTCAAATTTATCAGCCATCTTTGGGGACTTATCTGATATTAAAGATGAAAAGGAACTTCCCTGAGTACCATCAGCAAAGGAGTTCTGCATGTCTTCCTTGCTCATTAGCTCCTCTTCCTCTTGAACTCCTTCCTTGTTTAATGCTTCCTCATTCCACTGACTTTTCCCCTGCTTAAATTTGTGCCAGAAATTCATGTCAAACTTACTGCACAAGTCAGTGATCTTTCATAATGTAGTGCAACATCTTATTTTCACTTGCAGTTCAATCAAACCTTATGGAAAATACCTTTGCACCCTCTTCAATTACTGTTATTGCAAGATGCAGCCTGCCCACTTTAACGTTCTTGAGAGGTATCCACATGTCATGTCTCTGGCCATCCCTAAGATCACTGATATTTATGGTACAGTCACTGCAGATGGCAGAAGAATCAATCATTTATTAAGCAAATTATCAAGAATCATGGTAAATTAGAATTCAAAAGGTGTCACGAATGACTGAAGAAGCATGAAAACAAAGCCAAAATACAAAACTAAAAAAGGCATATAACATCCACAGCCAAAACATTAAATAATTCACTGTTGCAATTCTAAAGGTCAATCAACCGGAAGATAAGAATATCTGTTATCAGGAACTGAAAATTATTGGATGATTGAAAGCAAGTAATCCTGAAGCCAGTAAAATAAGGAGTTAAGACCATAAAAGTAAAGGCATGCCAACACTATAAATTTGTATCTCTAAAGCTTAGGACTAACTAAAATCTCAAAGAATACTACAGAATATGTGTCAATTGTTCCGAAAGGGGCAAGGCTTAACAACTCTTCCTTTCATTCCTATGCATGTATCATAGTAGCATCCATGCTTTGTCATCTAGGAGAGATTTTCTGAGAGTATTTGCTCCAACCAAAAAAGAAGATGAGTAACTATTAAATAGTGGCACTTACAGCACGTGGAAATTGAATTTTAAGTGCAATGGTCATATGATTGCTCATATTAGCTATTCACTTTGTTAAGACAGTTATGGCTTATTAATAAACAGATAACTGGATATATAACTGCATTGCACTTGATTTTAGAGAATTACCCAAGGGTATCATCCTTAAAATGGTCTTTGTCACGAACTTCAATAGATAGCACATTAGGTGATTCCCACGAACAAATGGGGATCTTAAATTCATCGTGCCATTTTGGAGTCAAAGTTTTCTTTTGTGTCTTAGTCCTGAATCTGTACTGTCCAAGTTGCCCCTTCACATATGGATCAGCCAAACCTGAAATTCATTCCAGTCACTCACGTCACAAAGATTTGGAATACCATGTGATGGGAAATGACTTATGAATATAGTTAGGCCTTACCATTGAAATCTGATGGTTTCATATCTGATGCTTCAACAACTTCAACAATTGCATGTGCAACAGGTTCCTTCACATTGACGGAGAACCAATGTTCTGAACAGCACACAATTAACAAAGAGTTAAAATTTAGCTTATCTCTGAGAAAATAGAGAAAGGAACTACTTAAAATGTTGAACCACTGGCAATAAATTCTACAATAGATCATCAAACGCATTCCAATGCAAATGAACCTAACAAAAACTCCATAAGTAAACAAAATTATCTGCCACTGCGATTGCCATCACTAAGTCCTTCACATTCTGCCTACGGAGCTCAGCCAGTGCCCAAGGCTAAAGTCCAAAAAAGAAATTGAACAGCTTTTCTTCTTTGTACATTCTTAATGTCCACATCATTTGAAGAAACAAGTTTATGAGAACCATGTAGCAATTGTATGTCACTACAAATAATTTTTAAACAGCAAACTGTGATTCAAAGTCACGGGCCCTCTAGTGTTCCATTTGTACAATTATCAAGATTTCCATCTAAATCCTTTGTTTATTTAACCTAATCAAAAGGCAATACAAAAGTTAAAAATGCTGGAATTCTTAATTTTTTTTACTTCATTTACTCTCAAATAATTTTTTAAGGACAAGTGGCACATCCACGTTCTTGTTCCCTTGTCCTTCCCACATACCATAGTTATGCATATTCAACTTAAACATCTATATGCCTTGTCAAGCATTTGACACAAAAAAATTGTAATTTCAATTTAGCACTCGCATACTATTATGCCTGGCAGCACTAAGAAGTCTGATGACTCATAGTTCTCTCTTTATCCTAAAAAGAATCAACAGGCTTTTTGCAAAATGCATGAATCTTGTCTTAACAAACCATCATCCTCATCCTCTGTAATTAATAAGCAAGACGGAATCACTCTCACTAAGCAATCCCTCTATTAACTTCTCCCAATTCAGGTAGCTCATTCTACAGAAAGACCAACACCACGAATTGCCCTTCACAAAATGGAAAATAATGACCACTCAAAAACATAGCATTAAACCCTATAAGAAGACCACTGCAGTAAATTAATTACCTGGCTGTGGTGAAGCGAACTTCTCCATATCTACAACCAGCATATTGGGCTGCACAAAGATACATTATGAGATCCAAATTAAATTCAGAGAGAAATGATGCTCATTTTGGGATCTATATAGCTGCATCCCAAAATAAAATGTTAGATTAAAGAACAAGAGATAACACTTGTTCATGAAATTTAAGACAGCCTAATGAGAGTAAAGGAAATTAACCTCAACAAGCGTCTCCTCAAATGCAACAGATAGAAGCTTGTCCTAAACAAAGAGAAGAGAATACAAATAAGATTAAGAGAGGAAAATAAAGTCATGAACTAGAACAGATGAATTCATTCTACAAATGTAAATTAAACTTACTAGCCATCCAGCAATTCCTGGAAGTTCTGTAACATCAAGTCCATGAGTGAAGATAGGTTTTACAGTCATCTGAAAATATGGAGGCTCAGAAAAGCATAACCTCAACCGGCCAAGAAAAGGCCAGTGGCGAAGAAACTTCACCCCAACCAAAACCTACAAGAGAATTATCGGTATAGCTTAAAGTCAAAACAACTTTATCCTTCTTCAGTAAAAAGTAAAAAAATCCAATGTCAACTGACCAATATTTATTTTTAAAGATAAATGCATGCCATCCAATTAATATACATCTCTGTACCTTCCCTTCAACATGCATGCCTGTCACATGCAACTTTGCCCACATTCCAAATCCTAGTCTTTTTCTCAGTTTTACAGCAATGATCGCACTCATATCATCTGCCGTGAGAAAGTTCATACCCAACTCTAATACCTGTGATTATTACAAAGTGATATCTCCCTGATGTTTTTAAAATTAAAAATGCAAGAGCTGCAACAGAAACAAAGCATGCTCCAAGATGTCTAGTTTAGTATTTATTTTAACATACCAAGTGGTCATCGTCATTAGAATGGCGAAGAACCCTCATTTCATTAAACATAGGTGGGTTTCTGCCCAAATATAGGTGCTGAACCACAGCTTCTTTCTGCACATATAGGATATGTTATTAGCAATATACTCATATATTGGATCTACACTTAATCAGCCTAGAAAATCTACAAATTTCCTCACACGTTCATGCATGCGGACAACCAGACCTAGTACTGGACATGGTACAACAAAAGTTTGGTACTCATACAACTATGTCATATCCCTCAATAACACTGAAATATGCAATAAAGAATTCTTTACTTCTGCAATTTTGAGTCAACTACAGTGCCAATTGTTCCACCATCAAAAAGCATCATTACACAGTCACCATACCAAGTCAACAGCTGAACTATAACTAAAAAGAATTTGATACTGTCAATTCAGAAAGTAAAGAGATTCATACAGCAGTCCAGGGCTTGTACTTCTCCAGAAACCAAGGTATAATTGGGAGCAGAATCTTCTGTGAAGCAATCTGTTCCATGCATATGGGCCATATATTTTCAATAGCATGATTCAGCCATCTCACCGTTTCAGAATCCGAAAGCACCTGAAGGTAAAGAGAAACCAATATAGCGTTAAAGCATCAAAATATTAAAGTTAAAGTCTTTGTTCCAGGAATCTGAAAAAAAAAAAAAGCATACAACCATCTTTATCTTCAAATATGTATGCAGAGAAGAGAATAAACAAGACCAAAAAAGTGCAAAGCAAATATACCTTTACTCTGTCAAAATTAAAGAGAACCTTTATCCTTAATTATAACATCTTCTTGTTAATCAGAATATCGGAGAAAACAAAACCACCTTTCTACCGAATTCAACAAAACTATTTAACTTTGTTACAGTTTCTTCCCCACTTTTCATTTCTCAAAAATCTAATAACAAATTCTCAAATAAATCAAATACCCATTAAACTCAATTAAAATATATTTCCAAAAACTTACGAAACCAAAAAAAGAAAGTTTAATTACCCTTCTCATATAGGACCGCTTCCTCTCCTCAAACTTTAATTTTCTCCTCAATTTTTCAACGTATTCCTCATGAACCTATGACAACACAGAGATAAACAAACAATTACCTCAAAAATCACCATAAACTTAAGATGTTAAACCCCAAATAGATCAAACTAAATCATAAACTTACCCAGAAAAGATAAACTATAGACATTAAAAAAGCTATAGGGCCACATCGATTAAACAAAGAAAGCAACCAAAGAAACAAGAATACAATGCCCACATGATGAATTATAGAAACCTCCAACAAAGTTGTCATCTTTAGATTCTTAAAAACTTCAAATTTCCCTGTACAAACCAAACAAAATCTTTAACTTGAAGAAAATAATTATAACTTAATCTAACCAAACTCAAAAGAGTTTCATTTCTGTTTCTGTTTGTGACACTCGGACAGTTATAAAGTTGACATGGCCAAGAAAGGAAGAGAGAGAGGGTTTGGATATTAATGAGTTGAGTGTTGAGTGGTTCACAAGACCTTTAGCTGCCACTTCAGTTTAGTATTTTATATCTTCTAACTTGCTTGAAACGGTACCGCAGACAGGACGTTACTGGGGATTTATTTTGCTTCAATTATTTAATTAATTTCCGGCGGGCGTCTCACTTTTTGTTGAATGAAACGTGTTGTTGGCAGTATGCGGAAAATTAAGAAATGAAAAGATTATTTTTACTATTTCTAAATCAGAATAAGGCCAAAGAACTTTTTCCCACCCAAGTTCCCATCCTTAAAATTTCACTCATAAAATTTAAAAAATCTAAAATCTCATTTATAAACTAATTATTATTAAATTTTTTTATTAAAATTAAGGATAAAATTATTATTTTATTAATAATATTAAAATATGTATAAATTTAATCTCATTTTTTTCTCAAGTTTTGAAAACTCACTTTCATGGTCGAAGAATAGGTATTCATTAACGGTGGTTTAGATTTGAAGATGAATTGAGAGATTCTCATCGTTCAAAGATGATTTGACAAAACCTCTTCATCTTTGCACTTGGTCACCATTTGGGCTTCATCGGCCTTCACCTAGCTTCATCAACAATAGCAAAGGGAGGCACATCGAAGGTCAATCAATATCAAAACCAATTTGCTATCATTGTCACTATTGTTGAAAGTTTGCAGCAAACCCTAGAGATTTGGAGGGGAAAAATTACTTTTTAAAGTTTGAGATTAGGGGTGAAATGTGAGTTTTCAAAACTTAGGAGAGAAACGAGATAAAATTATATATATTTCAATATTATTGATAAAATAACAATTTTACCCTTATTTATAATAAAAAAATTTAATGGTAGTTGGTTTATAAATGAAATTTTAAGTTTTTTAAATCTCATAGATGAAACTTTGGGACTACATCAAACTTAGATTAAAATAAGACCTTTGGTCTCAAAAGAAACAATTATATTAGAGGGGATAAACGGGGAAGTCTATATGTTTGTGCATTTTGTGGGAGGCACCTTTTTGCATTTCTATAACAAATTAATTTTAATTTCATAAAGGCCAAAAGACTTATTTCCATCTACTATTACTCTTTTTTCAAGTTTTCACTTTTTTATCTTTCAAAAACTCAAATATCTACCATTTTATTAAAATTCACTGTTTGGATTAAAAATAAAATTGTTATTTAGTTAAAAATATTAAAAAAACAAAAACTTATCACATTCCCTTCCTTTTAAATTTAAAAATCTAATAATTTCTCCTCACCCAAAGTTGAAAAGTGACAAATTCCCCCCTAAAATTTTGAACCCATTATCAGAGACGACAAACTTCACTATCTTTAGTCATTTCATCCTTGGTCTCTCTCCTTTCATCCCAAATCGTCTTCGTCTCTGATAAAGATGGCTGATCATGGAAAGAGAGAGATCGGGAGGGATGACAATTTCAAAACCCCAGAGAGAATTTGTCACTTTTCAAATCTTGGGTAAGAGGAAATTGTTAGATTTTTAAACTAAGGGGGAAATGTGACAAGTTTGTGTTTTTTTAATATTTTTAGCTAAATAACATTTTTACCCTTAACCTTAAGAATGAATTTTAACCAAAAAATGAGTATTTAGGTTTTTGAAAGATAAATGTGGGAATTTAGGAAAAGAGTAATTTAGAGAAAGAGAGAGAGAAATAATAACATCTAGAGTTATTATGCTATCATGTTTAGTCTATTATAGAGTTATTATATTATCACATTTATTTTATTGAAATAACTAAACTTTTTCTTTTATATGGAAGTAATTGAACTCTTAAATTTTTTTATTAAGGAACTAAACTTCCAAATTTTCTTATAAAAGAGATTTTTAATAAAAATTGAATGTATTTGTTTTGTCCTCTCCCTATTTCTATTCATCTTCTAATTTAACAATATTGTCCTCTCCCCGTTTTCTTCTTTCGCTATTTTCAATTATCTTTTTAGTAAAGAGTAATAGATCTTGGAATGACCATTCACATATAACTCTCTTACTCAAAATAAAGTAAGATTGTTTATGTCCATAGAGCTTTCATATTAACACATAAATTTTTTTTTTTTTTTGCCTTTCCATTTTGTTCTTACCAATCCGGGATATTAATTAAAATAGGCAACAACATTCCCGCCTAAACATTTTTCGGTAATAATTTTGACGTTTTACTTTTTTAAGCAAATTGTTATTTTCAATCCAAAAATACGCCTTGTCTAATTTCTCAAACGCAATGATTGCTTTTCGCCGATTAATTGATTTCCTTTCACGAAAAACATTAAGATTAAATTATCTGTAATGAATAAAATTTATAAATTGAAAAACAGATTAATTTTTTTATAAAATAATTGATTCATATATATAAAAAATAATAGATATATACATTTTTCTTAAAACGGTGCGTTTTCTTCTCAAACAGGTTGCGTGAAGAGATGCGGGAATTTGGAAAGGGATGCGGGAAGGGAATGGGTGCGTTAAGAGATGCAAAAATTTGAAAAAGGGAGCGGAAATCTTGTAAAGGGGTGCGGATGCAAGTGCAGGAATGGGGGTGTGGGAGAATTATAATATATATTAATATATTATATATTAATACATATTATATTATATTAATATATAATATAACAAAGGGTGCAGAAATTTGAAAAGGGGTGTAGATGCGGGTGCTAGAATTTGGTAACGGGTGCAGGAAGGGAATGGGTGCGTTACGAGATGCGAAAATTTGAAAAACGGTGTGGAAATGGTGCGAAAATTTGGAAAAGGGTGCGGATGCGGGTGCGAAAATTTGGTAAGGGGTGCATGAAGGGAATGGGTGTATTAAGAGATGCAGAAATTTGAAAAAAAGTGCGAAAATTTGGAAAGGGGTCCGGATGCGGGTGCGGGAATTTGGCAAGGGGTGAGGGTGCATGCGAGCGGGTGTGCGTGCGCTGGTGCTTGCAGGTGTGGGAATTCGGTAAGGGGTGCGGGTGAGGGCGCGCGCACGCACGCTGGTGCGTGGGTGAGGGCGGGCTCTCTGGTGCGACGTGCGGGCGCACGCGCACTGGTACTGCCTGCGTGCAGGCGTGCACTCTGACACTGCGTGAGTGCGGGTGCGGGAACGGGTGCGACAACTTTTGAAAGAGTGCGATAGTTTCTGAAAGGGTGCGACAGTTGCTGAAATGGTGCGTGGAACTGTGCGGCAACTCACTGCGTGGAATATATATTAATATATTATATATTAACACATATTATATTATATCATATTAATATATAATATTTATATAATATAACAAAGGGTGCGGAAATCTTGTAAAGGGGTGCGGATGCGGGTGCGGGAATTTGGTAAAGGGTGCGGGACTTTGGTAAAGGGTGCGTGTGCATGCAAGCGGGCGTGCAAGCGCTGGCGCTGCGTGCGGGAATGGGGATGCGGGTATGGGTGCGTGACGGTGCATTGGTGTAGGCCCGCACGTGCACTGGCACTGTGTGCGTATGGGTGTGGGCCCGCACGTACGCTGGCACTACCTGCGTGTGGGTGTGGGGGCACCAGCGCGCGCACACCCATACCTACGCACCACCGCGCACCCGTACCCGCACGCAGTGGCAGCGCGTGCGCGCCCACTCGTATTCACACGCACCCCTTACCAAATTCCTACACCCGCATCCGCACCCCTTTACAAGATTTCGGCACCCTTTGTTATATTATATAAATATTATATATTAATATAATATAATATAATATGTGTTAATATATAATATATTAATATATATTCCACGCAGTGAGTTGTCGCACAGTTCCACGCACCATTTCAGCAAATGTCGCACCCTTTAAGAAAATGCCACACCCTTTCAGAAATTTCTGCACCCTTTCAGAAAATGCCACACCCTTTCACGCACCTGCCATGCTTGCCACACCCTTTCAGCAAATCCCACACCCTTTCAAAAGCTTCGCACCCTTTCAGAAGTTGTCGCACCTTTTCTACAATTGTGACACACTTTCAGAAACTGTCGCACCCTTTTAGAAGTTGCTGCACCCTTTCTGCAGTTGCCGCACTCTTTCAAAAACTACCACACCCTTTTCGCACCCTTACAGAAGTTACTACACCCTTTTTCTGTACCCTTACAGAAGCTACCACACCCTTTCTGAACCCTTTTAGAAACTGTCGCACCCTTTTTGTAATTGTCACACTTTTCAGAAACTATCGCACCCTTTCCATAATTATCGCACCTTTCAAAAATTGTCGCACCCTTTTTGCACCATTTCAAAAGTTGCCGCTCCCTTTCCGTAATTGTTGCACCCTTTCAGAAACTCATACCTTTTCAGAAACTACCGCACCCTTTCAGTAATTCCCACACCCTTTCAGAAATTGTCGCACCCTTACAGAAGCTGTAGCACCCTTTCAGAAATTGTCGCACCCTTTCTGTAATTGTCGCACCTTTTCAAAAACTGTCGCACCCTTTCAAAAAATGTCGCACCCTTTTCGCAATTGCCGCACCCTTTTCGAAATTCCCGCACCTGTTTCCATATTCCCGCACCCACACCCCTTTCCACAAGAAAACACACCATTTCAAGGAAAACATACCGTTTTCTATATATGCATTGTTTCCTATATAAAAGAATCAATTATTTTATAAAAATTAATATGTTTTTCAATTTATAAATTTTATTCATTACAGATAATTTAGAAAAGAACTTAACATTTTCGATATATAACAATCAATTATTTTATAAAATATTAATCTATTTTTTAATTTATAAATTTTATTCATTACAAATAATTTAAAGAAAAACGTTATATTTTATATAAGAATAAATTATTTTATAAAATATTAATCTGTTTTTTAATTTATAAATATTATGATAGTTTAATCTTAATGCTTTTCGTGAAAGGAAAGTAAATAATCGGGAAAATGCTACGGTAAAGTGAGAAATTAGACGAAGGGTATTTTTAGAATGAAAATAATGGTTTGCTTAAAAAGGTAAAATGTAAAAATTGTTACTGAAAAAGGTTTAGACGGAAATGCAGTTGCCTATTTTAATTAATATCCCTACCAATCCTCCATCCATCCTACCCTTACACATACATGAACTACCCATGGAGATTTCAAAATTTCTTTGTGGATTATTACTATTTGATGATTGATTGATGATCTTTGTTGCTTGATTTGTATCTTGTGATGCTTGGTTTATTGAATCAAAGATGTTAGGTTGTGATCGTTTTAGATATTTTGTCGTTATCAGTTGATTGTGTGTGAGGGCTTCAATGGCTTGATGAGTTGCTAGTGGTTGTTCCCACATGTGGTTGCCTTTCTCCAACAAGTATGGTGGCTTTGGTTTTTTGTTTATATTCGATATTATTGCTTTTGTTATAGTTAGGATGATTCAATATATTTTGCTGGATGATCAATATTTTGTTTGTAACGTAATTTAGTTTTGTTTGAAATGATACATTGATTAAGATTTCTTATCATATTAGGATAATTTTTTTATTATATTAGTTTGGAATAATTCAATCATCAAATGACAATCATTCAAGAAGGATAAAATGGTAATTTACTCTAAAACCAAAAAGTAGATATCGGATGGGCAAAGAAATTTCAAACTTCAAAGGATGGAAAAGTTATCTCATCATAGTTTGGGTGGAACATTAAATTTAACCTTAATAAAATGGCCGTCCTATCCCCAGTATTATTTTAATTAAATTTGCATTGATTTCTCCTTCAAAAAATTAATTTGATTAGTTGCATGTGGGTATTGGCCAAAGGCGACGTCTTTCCACTAATATTTAATTATGATTAAAGGCAGTAATTTGTGATTAACTTTGTGTGACCAAATATATATATTTTATTTAAGAGAGTTTTTAGTGGAGTTGTTCTGACGTAGACTAACTACATTAATAATATTTTTTTATTGAAAAATCAAACTTGCTTTTTTTTTTTTTTTTAAATTACCGAGATAAGAACAAGCAAGTATTTTCACTATTAATAAATTTTGCAAAATAAAAAAATAAACTCTTTACATAAACCTATACATATTAAATACAAAAGTTTAACATTTTTAATAAATTTGAAAACTTACATTTATATCCTAAAAACCGGTTACCAATCATTGTTATTGGTGATTGAATCATCATGCCAAAACTATTAAAAAAGGCAAAGAGGTGTGACAAAAACCAAAAGAGATATTGAATTGTATTGTGGAGGGAGATTGTTATTAGTTTTTAATTTGAGTAATCAAAGATTTTATTAACAAGAATCGATGAAATCATTAAGAGAATCAATCGGTAATGGATGTATAGGCACTAAGAGTGAATCTTGAAGTTGAATCAAAACTAGAGATGATTGTCAGAAATGAAAATGGCAACTAGGGTTCGTTGACTCAAAAAAAAAAAAAAAGAAGGGATGCATATAAAAGGAAAAAGAATGTAAAATATTTTACCTTATTTGAATATTTAAAAAGTACTTCAAAAATTTTAGCCGATTTAGTTTTTTACCTTATAAAATGACACCCCAATTATTATTTTTTTAAATTTGCATTGATTTCCCTTTCAAAAAATTAACTAATTTAATTTTATTAGTTGTACCTGTCTATCGGTTAGCTAAAGACAATATCTTTTCACAAGTCTTTACTATTATTTGACGACCTATGTTATATGTATTTATTTTTTATATATAATTATGTATAATTATATGATTGAATATTATTTTATTTTTAATTTAAAATCAATCAATCATATAATTATACATAATTTATGTATATAAATTATATATAAAAAATAGATACATATAATTTTATTATTATTTGTTTACGATTAAGTGTAGTAATTTGTGAATACCATTATTTGACCATATATAGATGTGTGTGTGTGTTTGGTTGAGGAGAGTTGTTAGTGGTGGAGGCATTGGACAAAGAGTAAATTATCTATTCCTACCCAAGGTTTGGTCTAAAACATTTTCTATCCACAGATTACATAAATAACATATTTTCTTATTTAAAATCAAACTTGATTAAAAAAATAATGGCATAAGAGCAAATATGTAACTTCATCATTCATAAATTTCTAAAAATTAAAAAAATAAACCCTTTTGCAAGTCAAACATATATGTTAAAAATATGACAATTTAGTCTTTTAACATGTTTAAAAATTTGCATTTACGCCTCTAAACCCTAACTACCACTGGATATCATCACCACCACCGCCATGGCTAATGATTGAGCCACAATGCCAAGGCTATCAAGAAAGACAAGATCGTGTTATAGAGAGGTACACTAGAGACTAGAGAAAAAACGAGTTGCATTGTGGAGGGAGATCGCTATCAAATTTAATTTGAGAAATTAGAGGTTTTGTTGATAAGAATTGATGAGAGAATCAACTAGAAATGGATATATCGAAGATGGTTGCCAGAAGTAAAAATGAAAATTAAAGTTAGTTAGTTCAAAGGAAGAAAGAGTACAAGTGAAATAAAAATTAAATAAGAGTGTTTTATATCATTTGAATATTTAAAAAGTTTTCTATTTTAATTTTGTTAATTTGATGTTATATTATAATTTTGACAATAAAATAGTAATTTCAGTTTTTGACACTGTTTTAAAGAAATTTTTATTGACAAAATTTGTTTTGGGTGAAAATGTATTATTTATGTAATCTAAGGATGTAAAGGTGTTTGCTCCAAACTTTTGGGTGGCAAGTGAATTACTCTTGGACTAATAATTCAACTTTTTGACTTTCCCGTTCACGATTAAAGTATGTATTTGAACCTACAAAATGTTGTCTAACAAATTAAATATAAATTAGATATAATAAAATTGTGCATATGTATTTTGAATATATATATATAGATATATATTTATATATTATTATATAATTAAATAATTTTAAATTTAAAATAAAATAATATTTAATTATATTTATATATTTATTTATTTCTAAAAAAATAAATATATATAATATTACACAGCAGAAAAATAGGCTCCCTCTGGCCTCTATTGATTTATTGTATCTGCTGATAATTTCTTAAATATTAATAAATTTAGTATTGCTCCTAAACTATAATAAGATTATAAAGAGGTCCCATTTCGATAAGTTCGTGTTCTCCTAATTTATCCTGGTGAGGTCCCATCCATATCGATTGCTCTGAACATGCCGACTTCAATTGCAATAAAGTCCATGAATGTTAAAGGACCCAATCTGGTCAACTGTCATTTTCCAATCAATTTCTTCTGTCCCCATTTAAACTTTCAATTCAAATATTTTTTATAAGAATAATAATAATAAGTTTCTTGCAAAGATTTGCATTCAAATGACCAATCAGCCGCCTCTTAATTTCAAAGATTCACTCACTTGGGGACACACTATAATGAATACACATCACGGTCAACTTTGATAATGTCACACCTAATTATCAAATAAAAAAAAATATAAAAATTATATAAGTATGATATAATAAATAAAAAATATATATTTATTTTTAATTTAAAATTACTTAATCACTTAATAATATATATAAATATATATATATATTTATTTATATATTTAAAATAAATATGTATAATTTTATTAAAGTATTAAATTGACATAAATTTGTATTGATTAACGCTTTACACGTACTAAGGACAATGGATAAAAACCCTTGGTGGTGTAGCAAGTATACCTAACAAAGGTAACAAAAGGAATATAAATTAAATTTTATGATAATTCTAAATGTCAGTTTGTCACAATATCATCTGAGATTGGAAATAACTCTTGTTAAAATTTATAATAATGGACGAGTTAATGACATTTGTCTATATGTCGGTTAAAATATTAATGAACTTATAAAATATATATATATATATATTTTCTAGGGGTATGAGTAGCACCAAATACCACAACTTAGGCAGGGTCTACCACTGAACTGAAGCCGCCCTGAATCAACCTTGCTTGGAACAAGATGCTCTTCTTTCTCTAATGCAGACTTGTTGGGGGTGTTTCCTTCAGTTTCACTTGGTGTCATTGAATAAATGCATGGATTTGCTGTTGGTGCTTCCTCATTGAAAATAGTCTAGTGAAAATAACTCAGGTGGAACTGCTCTTATGAGTTTCTGTTTTTCTCTTGATTACCAAAAAGCTCCATGATTGAAGTTAGTTTTCGTTTGGATTAATTAGCTGTTAGAACAACTTCTCTTCTCTTTCAGGATGAAACCTTACAAGAGAGTTAAAAGCTTGGTTAAGTCTTGGTAAAGTTAGCAGGATTTCAGAGTTACAGTTTACAATTTCCATTCAATTATTGTTCTATTATAACGTATGAGTACTGCCATGAACATAAACAACAATAACTGGATAAACATTCGTTACTGTACTGTTATAACGGAAATTGCCATGAACATCCGTTATAACTACATTAATGGATGATTTATTATCTTCCGTTGGCTGACGATTCATCAATTCAGATCTGTTCAACCAACCTGTGCTTCAATTGGATAAAGACTTATAATCTTGGTCTAACTGATCTGTGCATCGGTTGATGCACAAATTGACCAAATAGATTTGTGTCGACGAATCGTTGATCGACCTCTAGTTGAATGATGATTCATTCTCTCTAGAGAGATGGGAGACCTTCGATTGGTCAGCTCTGATCACCAAAGAAGTGGCAAGGAAAAAAATTATAAACCCTAAGAGGAAATGGTTATTTTTCAAATCTTTGGTAGAATGAAATTTTTAGATTTTAAAATTAAGGAGGAGAAATATGCTAAAACTTTAGTTTTTTGAATATTTTTACTAAATAACAATTTTACCTCTAATTCTAACAGTAAATTTTAATAGATAGGTGAATGTTTGGGTTTTTTAAAGTTAATAGGTGAAAATTTGTCTTTTCACTAAATCTTGGGTGGGCAATTTAATTATAACATAAAGCTTGTAAAAATTAAAAAAAGAAAAAGAAAAAGTAAAAGAAAAATAATGATATACTTGGTTTTGCTTTGGCAAACGTATAAAGTTGCAATTAAGGAAGAATAACTTGAAAAGATCGATCCACTATTATTTTTAATATTGGACATATTAATAGAAGAACAACTTGCAAGTTCATATGCTTTTTTTTTTTTAACCTTATTTTCACATTTATATTTTTTATATACTGTTAATCCTAATAACATGAGTTCTTCCAAATTTAGTTTTTTAAACTAATATACTATCTAATTAATTATCATAACGCAAACATATCAAATACTCTATTTGATACGGCTAAGCTTATGCACTTGGAGGAGCAAATTGATGGGAAGCAACAAACTTTAAAAGATGAAGGGCAAGTGAAGATCAACTAAAGCTGAACAGTGATAAGCAGCCTAATACTGAGGTTCATGAAGAAATCCAAAAAATGCAGATGAACAAAAGCCCAAAGAGGACTAGGAGAGCCACACATGTGGCTCAATAATTTCGTTAGACAAAGATGATTCATTTTGTCATGATGAGAGTAAATATTATTAGTGAGTTTCATCTAATTTTGTTTGGAATTATCATCTTTAATTAGTGGAAAGTTGTTATGCTAAGTTGTCGTTCGCTCTTTTCTCTTTCATTTAGTTTCTTTCTTTACCCCAATTTTCTTCTGTGTTTTTTTTATCTAAGAGTTGGCACTCGCTTGAAGAGTGAATTGCTTTTGACCATCCTGCATTCTTTGAAACATCATAAAGATCGTACCACTACCCTTGTTTGTTTTATGACTGTAAATTACTTTGTAAGTCTGTTTATCAATAACTAATTTATCCAGCGTCAAAGGCGCACAATTCACATTAGTGTGTGACCCCAGCGTTTTAAATGATTCAACTGGTGCAGCCATCATCCATATACATACATATAAATATGCCTCCATTAGCAAAGACTTTCTCAGACTTGTGCGTGAAAACTGTAATATATAATTTGGTAGATGGCATATTGTGACATCAAAAGTAGACCCACATGCACCTGCTCAAGGGATAACAAAATCCAGGTTTAATGCTAATCTAACTTATTAGCTAGATAGTGGATTCTTTTTTGGTAATAAGTAAACTCACCCAAGCTGGACTGTCTTATCAAGATTCAATGATTGATCCTATGATTATTAAATCATGTAAGTCAAGAGTTTGATTTTGATATGTCTTTAAAAGAGGCTTAAATTCATATTCTTTTGTATATAGAACCTCATTTTTTGTCATTCAAATCATCTCTCCGAAGTCTAACTAGTGGATGTTTTTCTAATCTCTTTTTTGAATATGGTTTTCCTTCCCAGACAATATACATAGAAACAAAAATTTAATCATTAATACCAATCTCTAACCACTCCCATTGGATTTTACAGCTCAGTTGAAGCATAAACTCCGGAAATGGCCCTCTTCAGTATTTAACAAAATATAATCACCGAAAGCACCACTTGTCTTGTCTTTTTTCGTTTTTGCGTGTCACATCAGTTAACAGCTACTACCTTCTCATATTCCACTAAATACATATATAAATTGCTCTATAGATGGATGTTCTAAACATGCACAATCACAATAACCTTGCAGAGAAATGAGTCCAGTGTGGTTAAAAGTTCAAGTTAGTTTAATTTTTGCTGTAATTTTGTTTATATCAAGTGTTAATTCTCAGCTTCAAGTGGGGTTTTACAAAAGTTCATGTAGCTTTGCTGAGTTTATTGTTAAAGATGAAGTCAGAAAAGCAGTCTCTAGGGATAAAGGAGTGGCTGCTGGTCTTGTGAGAATGCATTTTCATGACTGCTTTGTTAGGGTAAGTAAATTTAAAGAGTAATCGTATCATAATAATGTTATGTGTATACACTTTTGAATATACAAATGAGTATACATATATGATTATATCATTGAGTATTACTTTATCTTTAATTTAAATATTTAAATATTTATTTGTTAACACAAAAATAGGTATATATAGTTTTATAGTATCAATAATATATGTTGATGATCAATTGATGGCTTCGTGATACGTACATATATAGGGTTGTGATGCTTCTGTGCTCTTGGATTCTACTCCCTCAAACGTAGCAGAGAAAGACTCCGTCGTCAATAACCCTAGTCTACGAGGATTCGACGTTATTGATAATGCCAAGGCAAGACTGGAAGCTCAATGTAAAGGAGTTGTTTCTTGTGCGGATATAGTTGCGTTTGCTGCAAGGGACAGTGTGGAGATGGTAAGAGGAAGACGCCATTGATTAGCCAGCGTCTCTCAGGAGATAGTTTAGTTGATAAAATAATAAACTAATGAATATTTTTATATATGCAGGCTGGAGGGTTTAGCTATGATGTTCCTGCAGGAAGAAGAGATGGCAGAGTTTCTCTTGCTTCCGAGACATTAACCAATCTACCTTCACCTTCCTTCAACGTAAATCAACTCACTCAAAACTTTGCCAAAAAGGGCTTCACACAGGAAGAAATGGTTACACTCTCAGGTAAGAACACTACAGGAAAACTGTAATTTAGTTTCCGTCTAGCTTTCTGTTGAGATTAACATTGACGTTGAAATGTCATAGGCTAATTCAGTTAGATTTCATTCACATGAACAAATATAAAATTATTCAATCCAGGATTTATGCATAGTTATACAAAAATGAATTGAAAGTTTTAGGATTATAAAAATGTCAAGAACGTCATAATATGTGAATCTATAATGCTGTTGAGATTGATGTTGTGATTGTCTGCATCGGAGTGTTTGGTTTTCTGTTTTTGAAACTTTTGTGAATGATAATTTTTAATCGATAAAGTTATAATGTATATGTTTTGGAGAGAAACTTTAACTAATACCAATTAATTTTGAACCATGCATATATGCAGGAGCACACACTATCGGACGCTCTCACTGCTCTTCATTCAGCAACAGATTATACAATTTCAATGGAACAAATAGTGAGGACCCAAGTTTGAACTCCATGTACGCAGCTCAGTTGAAGAGACAGTGTCCACAAGGAAGCACAGATCCTAATCTGGTTGTTCCAATGAACCCTTCGAGTCCGAACGACATGGATTCCGGGTACTATGTTGATATTCTAAACAACCGAGGCTTGTTCACATCGGACCAAGCTTTGCTCACGAATCCAGCAACAGCCCAGCAAGTGAATCAAAATGCCATGAGCCCTTTCCTTTGGAAGAAAAAACTTGCAGCTGCAATGGTGAAAATGGGCAAAGTTGATGTTTTAACAGGGAATGCTGGAGAAATTCGAGCAAACTGTAGGGTTGTCAATTAATTAACATGTGCACTGTTAGAATATTATAAGACAAAACTATTTAAGTAATGAAATTGAGGAGAATTGAAATAAAAAAACTAATGAAATGAACTTAATAACTCAAAATAATTCAAACAACAATTAAAACAAGTGAAAAAGATGATTTTAGATAACACAGGCATATGTAGTGTGTAAATTGTGGATTTTATGCAATTGAATTAATAGATTGAAAATATCGTAATTCATTTGTCACCTTTTATCTTTTGGTTGATGAGTCTATTTTTATTTAATACCCTCCCATAATATCTATTAAAGTTGAAGGAAATGAAACACATTATATGCTATGAAAAGTCTAGCATATTATAAAATTTGTAGATCATTTTATCGTTAAAAGTCAGAAAAAGAAATGAAAACATGTCTTTAGTTGATTTTAATTTATGATGTACGCAATTGAATCAAGCAAGTAATGGCCAAACATCCACAGACACAGTAAGCAATCTCATACAACTTAACAATATTCAATGCATTTAATTAAAAAGTAATATTATATATACAACTTTATACATTAATGTCTTGATGAGGAGATGACCTTTTCGTCTTGTCAAAGAGATCTCTAGGGTGTGTCTTTGTCGCACCCTTTGTGTCGCCCAATTATTTTGACAATGAGAGATGACCGGCCAAATAGAGGAAAAATGAGGAGTCAACGGAGAAGGGTGATGATCGGAAAAGGAGAAAAAAACCAAAGGTGAGAGAAAATAAACATTTTTTAAAATTGAAAATATTTAAATATATGTGAAATTATCAATTTTTAAAATTAAAAAAAAATTATATTTTTTAATAATATTATTACAATAATGATTTTACTCTTAATTATAACAAAAAAATTTTAATAAAATCTGATTTATAAATAAGTATCGAAGTTTTTAAAATTTAACAAATATTTATTTATATTTACTTTAAAACTTGAGTGGAAAATAACCCTTCGGCCTATTTTTATTGTTAAAATGAAGAACCCTAATCTTACCCTTCTCAACGTCCATTATTGGGTAAACAAGTGGAGTTGAAATGATGAAGTTGTTTTTGTCTAGTTCTAGTATAATTATTAACATTAACAATGCAAGCTCATTGGTAAATTAAGAATGTTTACGTTTTCATCGATGAATCAGAAACACAAGAGGCTAATTGAGTGGTGGAGATTTTGATGGAGATGATAAAGAACTATCCTTCTTTCTCTGACGAACTCTTCAATGCCACTTTGTTTTTAATTAAATTACTAATTGCATCACGACAACTCTTCTCTTGATCGTTTTCTTTTTCCTTCTTCTAAGCTATGCCTCCTTTGAGACTTGTTAAATCCACCTTGCTTTCACCCAACTTCCTCTCCAAATCCAATTTTTCTCCCAAACCCACCTCCTTTTCTCCTCCAGTCGTCAAGTTCAAGGCGCAGTTGTTAATGGGTTCTTCTTATACGACGTCGTCTTCTTCTTCAAAGCTGTTGTTTCGTCAATTGTTTGAGAAAGAATCTTGCACTTATACTTACCTTCTTGCCGATGTCTCCCACCCTGATAAACCCGCTCTTGTTAGTAAATTCTAATTCCACTTCTCCATTTTTCAGTTTAGGCACAGTTTTTTGGAAAATTCAGGAACATAAATAGATCGTTCTCTTTGTTTCCATCATTTTAAACATGATAAAGAACACGTTTTTGGATGTTAAATATATTTGGAATTTAAAATTGTTTTTGAATCGACTGGATTTGAAAAGTTGGAATGAGATTACAGTTAGCAATGGGGATGGATTTCAAAGTATTTTGTTCTGCATTTAGTAATTGAAATGTTAATTTATTAGTACTATTTGAATGTAGCGTTGCAAAATAGGAAAGAAAATGATAACTAGGTGAAATCAGAATGTTAAACCTAATGTTTTTCTGTTATAATTATTGTAATGTAACTGGGATTTTACTCCTTTTTGTTTTGGGAAGTTGTGTTGAATTGTGCCTTTTTGCTATAAGAAACTCGATCATGTAATTTTTTTTTCTTTTTTTTTTAATTTTCTCTTATTTTTATCATAACATAACCCGGTTTTTGATATGCTGTTGGAATGTGTGTACTGGTAGTTGATCGACCCCGTTGACAGGACGGTTGATCGAGACTTGTCTCTTATTAAGGAATTGGGTGTGAATCTTGTTTATGCCATGAACACTCATGTACATGCTGATCATATCACTGGAACTGGGCTAATTAAGGTTTGTTTCTCATCAGATTATCCATTTGTGGCATTGATTCCAAGTTTGTGATGTCTTGCTTGTTACTCATTTGGTGATTGGGAATGTATTTGATTCTGGCAGAGTAAGCTTCCAGGAGTAAGATCTATTATTTCAAAAGCAAGTGGGTCAAAGGCTGATATTCTGGTTGAACCAGGGGAAAAAATCCATTTTGGTGATCTATTTCTGGAGGTAGGGATCAATAAGCTTCTGCAATAGGTTGAAACTGCATTTTATTTGCTTTTGGTGTAAAGAACTCCAAGAACAGTGGCTTTTAAACTAAAAGTTTTTCTCAGTATATGATGCAGTGTTTGAGGTTGAGATTTATGTTTCATAATGTGAGGATAAGTAAAGGCACTATGAAGTTTTGAACCTTTTCTCCATTATATATGTCTAAGTACACTGGCCTAAGATTCTGTTGTATGGTTGGTTAGCCCTTAGCAAGTGGTAAACTTGTGCTTATTTTGTAATATATCTTTTCAATAGGATCAAATTAGAGTGAATGAAAAAATATGTGACCGAGATGATATCTAAGAGAAAGTATAGGAGGCTGCATGGTTGAAAGTTGCATTATGGAAAACATTGAATGCTATTTTTGACAATTAGACTACCTCCTGCTTCAGAATGTTTCTGATAATTAAATATTATTTTGCAAAGTGATTCTTTTTGTTGTGTCTTATAGATATTTAATTGCATAGTTTACCTAAAGAGTGATCCGCAATTTATTGTGGACCTTTAACAAATGGGATCTATGCAATGGAGTGTATTTCAAGTCTACTTTCTGATAAAAATACATCTATGAACACTGATTTCACATGTAAATTTATAGGTCATTGGATATGATATCATGGCTGACAGATCAAGGTTTTACTTTGGGTTACCTACCTAATTAATTGAAAACATGCAGGTTTGTGCAACTCCTGGACATACGTTGGGTTGTGTTACCTATGTTACGGGAGAAGGGCCAGATCAGCCTCAACCAAGAATGGCATTCACAGGAGATGCCCTACTCATACGCGGATGTGGGAGGACTGATTTTCAGGTACAGGGTTCTTAAATTATGCTCTACAATTGATCAGAAAAATAGCCATTTCCTGATAAGTGATGCTGATTTTTTTTCCCTTTTTTAATATCTGAATTGACTCCTCTATTATCTGAGTTCTGGGTCGTTCTAACATTTCATGAGGGGCTGATTTCAAGATGGTGCTTAGCTTACCAATGAAAACTGAAGTAGTGTTTTTTTCGTGAACCTATTTGAAATTGAGTCTACAGCATTTTCTATTAATGTCAATAAGGTAGTTTGTTTTTGTAAAATTGCACTACTGTATAAAAAGGGATGATTCGATATAGCAATATCTAATCTTTTGCTTTCATGTTGATATGGGGTTTTACATTGTTGTCTTCACATTTTTTAAATTCGAAGCAGTGTTTTTAAAGCCAGACTAGACGTCAACCTAGTGAGGGACGGTTCGATCCAATCGATAGTTGGAACAGTTAACTGCTTAAATAAATATTGAACATGATATTCAAAACAATTTTGTATAATTAATCATTAAACATATAATCTGAAATACTTAAACATATAAATAAACTTAGCTTGAAGGCACATGTCTTGATTTTAAGTCTTAGCAATGAATTTAGAAAAAAAAAAGAATTTATTTTGCTGATGTCAGCAACCATGTTTGACCCGGCTTTTTATTTGGTCAAACCAAAAATCAGGTAGTTTGAGCTGTTCTAAAACGGTTGTTCTGCAAACTATTTTTGTTGTTTAATGGGTGACAATTCGATTGGTTTAACCAGCCAATCTGGTTTGGTTTTTAAAACCATATTACGAAGTACCCACTATATGGGACCTCCAACATGTTCAAGTTCTAGATTTGTTTTTCGTCTACTAATCTATTCTACCTTATCATTTGAAGAATATCATCTTTTGATCGTTTTCCTTGTGATATTCTTCTGTATTGACAATTTTATCTAATATGGACAGATTGAAAAGAATTACTAAAAATTGTGCTGAGTGTTTTCTTTGATTCTTTAACGTCCTATGATGAAAGAGAACTTCAAATTATATTTCATTTACATAATTTCATGGATTATTGTTTTCTTTTATCTTTTTATAATGATATGCTGCAAAGATTTGATACAACTATTTTTTTGCAGGGAGGAAATTCAACACAGCTCTACAAGTCAGTGCATTCACAGGTAGGAACATGAGATTATGTTTGTTAATATTATGCAGTGAAGAAGGGATTGAAAAAAAGGCAGAAATTTTCATATTGCTAATGCTTCTTTTATTTCCTACTCATGGTTCAGATCTTTACATTGCCAAAGGACACATTAATCTATCCAGCTCATGATTACAAAGGATTCACAGTGAGGAAACATTCAATATATTTTTATCTTACACATCTGAAATTGTTGTTTTAATGATACTTATTTGTTCTTAGGTCAGCACAGTGGGAGAGGAGACACAATACAATCCTCGCCTGACAAAAGATGAGGTGAGTCACTGGCTGAATGGTGCTTTGTTTATTTATAAGGCTTAGTTCACTGTTCATGTCTTTATTATCAGTTGGCTATAAAAACCATTTTGTTTGGCTCCATCTGATACAAGTCTAAACTGGATTCAAAAATTTGTTCTGTGAAAATCATGGTAACACTTTGCCTGCTACAGAATTAAGTTGGCAGTTAGATGATTATACATAGATTATAAAGGAATAAATAAACAGAATGTATTGATTTTCTAAGAATACAACAATTGATGATTTTCATTTGTAGTAAAAACAACTGAATAGGTTGCCCATAAGACTATACCTTAATCAAATTGGTGGACCATTCAACTAATGTTATCTCTGGTACCTTCTTTCTCTCTGATTTGTTTTATGTTGACTTCTGTATGATAGAAGTAAAAGGCTTTTCCTTGCAAAAAAATTCATTTCCTTTCATATATACCGGAAGATAGGAGCTTTACATTTGAGTTATTGTTCTTCATCTATTCGATGACTTCCTTAGTTAAACTTTCTGTAAAATTCAGCCAAGATCATTATGTGATGAGGTCTGTTGTTTCCTAGACTGGTTACCCACTGGTTTTCGTCTTAAGCAAGTTTTGGAGAATTTGAAAGAAATAATGGAATGGAAATACTTATTTTTTTTGAAACTTTATGTCATTTATTGCATGTGGTTGAAGATAAATCTTCTTTCCCTTTCCTTGAGAGAGCTTCACTCTTGATTTTCATTATACACATTTCATTTACATAACAACACCTTACATTATGTTTTTGCAGGAAGGTTTTAAAGACATTATGGCAAGTAAGTAATAATATGTCAATTTTTGTGATGCAGTTTGTTCTCTTAAATCAAAATTTAATTCTTGCTAGGCCTATCAAAGCACTAACTCACTGCATTCTTCACACAACAGATCTAAAACTGTCATATCCGAAAATGATGGATGTGGCAGTTCCTGCAAATATGGTTTGTGGGATGCAAGAGCTGCCTTCCAAAGAATGATTCACCTTTATGGAGTGATGTTGCTGGGGCATTTAAGTCACCATGTGTACAAAATGATGCATGATTGCCCTTTCTAGAAGTAAATTCAACTAATAAGAAATAAAAAATATATATATACGAATGGTTATTGTAAAAAATGTTGTCAGGGCTGGTGTTGACTGATGAATTTTATTCATGGCAAAGATTTGAACCACATTCCACTCAGATCACTAGGGGGTGAGCAAAAGAACCAGGTAGACCGGAACCGTTGGGTAACCGATCACTAGGGGCGAGCCTTGTTCTGAAGCAAAGGTCTCCTCTCCATTAAGATTATCCTCATTAAAAGGATTTTCAGCACTAAACAGAAAACATTTGTAACCAGAAAGAAGAAAAAAAATCAACCAACTGCTAAAGACAATATAATTGGGAGTTAAAACTGGAAACTAGCAGACATGACCTAAACAGTATTTTCCCAAAAGAAATGCCATAAAATATGTTGCAGCAATTGTCCAGATATTTGTGGCTGAAAGTAATAGATTCTTACAAGTGGCATGTATTAACGATCTAGCAGATTGGACTTCTAAAGTAGGAAGGCCTTTTAAAAAATGGGTTTTCGAGGGAATCCTAAGTTGAATACTCTGTGATTAAAAGTTTGGCCAATTTAGGTGAATCCTGGGTTTTTAAGGCCCTCACCCTAGGTGAACACCTTTACATCGAAGCACAAGATGAGTTATACTTAAAACTTTCACATCAACCTCACTACTGATACAAAAGCCCTATATTAAATATTATTTGTTCTTCTATCTTTTTTTTCTGTAAAGAAAAACTACACAGTTTATAAAAAAGACTCATGGATCTGAAAAAGGCTACATCTAGAGAACAGGAAGTATGGAAAATCATGAATTCATGTGTACAGACACATACACACACAGAGAGAAGACAAGTAAATATTTAACTAAAGCAAAGAATGTCAAGAAGATGGAAACAAAAGAATATCGCAGTAAGGAAAACATTCAAAGTATATAATTGTTCTTCAGATGCCTTTTCTATAAATCACCATAAAGCTTGTTTCTGTATATTTCAATGTTGCCCAAGGTATTAGTAAAAAAATTTGTACATTCATGGAAGTGATAAGGGAAATGGTTCCTCAATCTAATAATAAAAACTGACTATAGAATAAGGCAAGACCGACCTAACATGAGAAACTAATTACATTAAAAACTTTATTGAGGTACATATAACTTCTGTTAAAAAGTCATGTACCTTTGATTGGTCGAGGATCTTGTTGATGTTTTGGCCTCTTTACTCTGCAAATGGACAGACTCTATTAAACAAAGAAGAGATGCATGGAGATAAATGAATAAGCAAATACAATATGACAAACTTCGGAAAAGCCATACAATGAAAACAGAATATAATAACTTCTACTCCTAAAACACAAAAAACTAGAACATCATAACTTATACCTCTAACCGCTCCCTATACTCTGCCAATAGAATAAGATCCTTCAGAGGCACCTTTCGAGGGTCAATTTCATCCTCTGGGGTTTCAAGCAATTCCTTACTCACTACAAGCCAGAAAATAGAATATAAAAAAAATTGGTTAAAAAATAACCAAAAGACATAATCTATGATAGACAGAAATTGCAATCACCACATCTTCTGTTTCGACGAGTTGAATGATAGAACTTCTTGGCAGGTTCTTTGGTTGACTGATCTGATGCTTCATTGGATTTCTTGCACTTTCGAACTGGTTTTTCATTTTCAGTCACAGGTTTCTTTGACTTTCTTGGTGCTCTTTTCTTCTGAGCTTTGCTTTCCACTCTCTGTTCGTCAATACCTACATCTTCATCCACATTGATACTTAGAGGTTCAGCAGTAAAGCTGTCATGAGTCTCATCATCAGGCTCATCAACCGGTTGGGGAGTAGCTTCTCGCTTTCTGTGATTCATTGATGATTTGCCACCTTTATGCTCCTCACCAACCAGAGAAGATTCATTTGATCTCTGAGACAAATTTGATGCAGTAGATGCTTTTCTTCCCCTGCCAGCAGAACTCTAAGAAAGCCAAAATAAAGAACAAAAGTGTTCGACCAGGTTAATACAATTGGGCAAAGCATTTTATCTATCAAAGAAAGCAACTTAAAAGATAAAAATTTAGATAAAATATTGCCGGGTTTTCAGTCATTCCACAAACATCCTCTGTTTGTAAATCCCCCAAAGTAGTATTATCAGCATGAGATGTTTCTGCAAGATTTGTCAGTTCTTCATTCATTGGGGATTCAGAGTATATAGACTCTTGAGGTGGAATGCTATAACCTAAGTCTATGTAGCACGGAAACGGAAACGGAGAAATGTAGAAACGCGAAAACGGAAACGTGGAAACGCATTTTTAAAAAAATATAGAAAACGGAAACGTGGGGAAATTTATAAATATGAAAAATATAAGGGTTTTTTTTATAAATACTAAATTTTTTATAACAAAAATACATAAACTTATATAATATAAAAATAAATAATAAAAAAAGAATGAAAAGAAAGAATATTATAAAATAGAATCATAGAATCTATGGTAAATTGTTCTTGAGCAAACACACATAGATATTTAAGAAAAAAAACAATAATACGCACCAATCTATATGATATATTGGGGAAGAGATGAGTAACGCATCGAAGAGTAAAGAGGAGATGAATTCAATATAAGATTTAAAGACATTTTCGGTTTGAAAATATAAAAAATATGTGTTTAATCGATTTCACAATTTTTCTTATAAAAAAAACATGTTTCAAAATTTTTCAAAAATTTTGAAATAACCTGAAACGTTTCCTACAAGTTTCGGAGAGTTTCGGAAACGGAAACATTTCCGAAACATGAAAACGCACCCCATTGTAAGTTTTCGTGCTACTTTGACCTAAGTCTATGGATGGGTGATCAAACATCTGATCAGGTGGAAAGAGAGGAAATGAGCCCTCTGAGACACTCTGAGACATACTGAGATTCAGATGAAACAATCTGAGTAGTTGGTGGCTGCATAAATGATTCAACTGCATCAGCATAAGTCATGCTGATATTAGAGTCCTCCTTCCCAGCTCGTAACTTGGGCTTGGGTTTTATTTTCTCAGCATGCCGTCCTATTATCAAAATAAATTTAATAAAACTCCAAAATATAAGAAAAGCTAGAATTATACAAGCACATGATTCTCTAATACCGGATGCAACTGTTGCTCCAGATATATAATCAGTTTCCAAGTCCCTGGGCTGGTGAACCTAACCAATATTTGAACCAGATCAATAATGAGATATATTCATAAAAATTAGCAAAAACAATGAGATATATTCATAAAAATTCATTTTCACCTCTGATTCCATTCTTTCATCATCAACAGGAATGACTGCATCACACTTTGAAATACAAGTCTCCATGAAAGTTACTGGATATTGGACCATGAATCAGTACAAATTTCAGCTTGTGAAGCATCAAATTCCCTTGCCGCTGAAGCGCTAAAACAACTTCGACCCTGAGTACCACCATTTTCACCTCCATCTACATTATCCGAATCACCAATAATTGGCTTCTCTGAAATACATGAATTGCTCAGTATAGAGGAAAAAGACTTAAATTTTTAAGTTAAGACAGGTTAAAAGGTTTTTCACGACTCACCCATCTCATTTTTAGAGTGGCTAGGATCATTAGTTACACATTTGAAACCAGAAAACAAGTCTGCACTCTAAAAAGAACACAACTTGTCAGCATATAGTGAAATAACAACAATGGCAGGTAAGTAAAATTTCTTTCGTTTTACCTCCCGCTGGTTTTTCAAATGAAGAGCACAAATCTCCACAGCCAACAGAAACCGTAACCTCTGAATGTATAGCATTTCCAAAGCTATCATTCACTTTTAATTGTTCTTCAGACCCACCAATTTCTACAGCAGCCAATGACAGACCAAGAGGATCTGTCATTCTGTAATCCCTATTTGTAACATCAATTGGCTGAACTAATTGTTTAATGTCTAAGTAGATGGAGGTCTGTGTCATGTCTTTGTGATTTCCATCATCAGGGAGAATTGAACGAGATGATGCAATTAAACCAGTAACAACTAGTCACAGTATAACAACATTTACAAAAAAATAAAAATTACTCATGTTTACCTGATTTGCCAATGTTTCAACTTTCATAGGCAGAACATCTCCAGAACGGGCATCATCTCTCCTTGCAACAGCTTCAGATGATGGGCTCATTACCTGTGATTTCAAGTTATCATCCATAATTGGATCTTGTGATAAAAAGTCATCATTACCTCAAGAACCCTTCAGAAATAGATGGAGTTGTCAATCTATTATCAGCAGGCTGATGAGTCTGTGTTTTGTCCAAGCTAAGGGATGATTCTATAATAGTCTTTTCCTCCATGTTGCTTGGTATCGAAGAAGCAACACATTGAATTGTTTCCTTCCTAGGTCTTGGTTTTGCTCTTCGTTGAAACCTGCCACGACATGTCAAATGATAGAATATCAGACAATAATCCTAAATACACAAAGATTGCAAGGATGCAAGGGTAGTGCTTCTCCCTGTTATGTTAGACTTTTAAAGAATTCTTACCATGGTTTACTACAGGTCCAGATTCGCCAGCAAAAAGCTCAGCATCTGAATCCATAAAAGTATTTCTAACACCTAGAGTACCGTTTGCATACAGTACTGAAAATCCTGTCTCTACTAACAAAATCAACATGCAGATGAGCTTAAGTGAATGTTAAAGGGAAAAATAATAAAACAAGACAACAGTTAAGGAAATGAAGAAAATATCAAAGAAGTATTATATTTAAGTAAATTGATGTTTTCTTTTTTCCATGCATTTTGAAAAACAGAAAAAAAGATAATCCCCCCATACTCAACCACATTTTTAATTCAGCACAGATGTATGCAACACAACTTTTGTTCTTCACAAATAAAATTAAATAACATATAATTAATTACACTCAATGATCTCCACTTCAATTTCATATACAAGAGAAAAAAAAAAAAAAAAACATAACTGTAATATTTTTCATTTCCCACATACTTCTTTCCCTTTATTTGATCCTACAAATATTCTCTTTCTGTCTCAACATCTCTGGCATATAATCACACCAAAAATACATTTGAACATAAAAGCTTCCAATGTCATCTACAATTTGTTCCCATAGCCAATTCTCCACAACACCTTAGATATTTTAAAATGTCCACAGCATGCATTATGCTTATTTAACACAACTTCTTGCTCAATAATCAACTTTACAAAAACAATAATGATAGTTTCTTAATTCCATTTTCAATTATCAGTGAATGTTGCCCCTTCAATATGTCCCTATAAATTACAAACTGAAAAAAAAAACAAATCATCTAGAAAAGGGAGAAACATAAGAGATGGCCAAACCACCTCTATTTAGCTATGTAGCATGGAAACAGAAACATTAAAACACATTTTCTAAAAAATATAGGAAACAGAAACGTGGGAAAACTTATACTTGAAGATATTGGGGTTTTTTTATAAAATCATTTTTATTTTTATTGAAAAATACAGCAAATGGACACTGTTTCCAGTTCTTCCAAGAAGTATTTACAATCCTACAATAATATAAATAAAATCTAAACCAATTAACATTACAAAATAATATGAGGGCATTATATATAAACCAAGGAACAGCCAATTAACTGCTTAAAATTAAAACCCAAGGAAGAAAAAATATGATGGCAGTTTTACCCCAAAAGGGAGTAACACATCACACATTGTCTTGGAGCCATGTTTCTTCTGAGGAGGAAATATTTCAAATTACCCACTGATAGTAAAGCCAGGAGTCAAGAAAAAACACACACTAAAATGAAATAATACAGTGTTGCAACCAAACATTACTAAATTACTTCAGCAAAACTTCTATTTAACATATGGAACAGCTATGCTATTTATCAACAGAATATTTAAATTGAACATGCCATTTATCATATTTCATTACAAAGTGTTATTAGAGCTTTAAAAAAATTAATATTAATAATCACAACAAAATATAAATACCTTATATTTTATCTCAATAGAAGAGGGAAACTTTACGCTTGGGATACTCCAAATGCAGAGAAGCTGAAGCCAAAATCAACTGTGAAGCCAAATACAGAGATTATGAAGATTGAAATATATTTTTATATATTTATTGTATATATATTTTATAATTATTTTATATATTTTTTAAAAAATTATAATTTAATTATAATTTATTAAATATTATATATTTAATGATAAATAATTTTTAATAAATTCAAATTAAATGATAAGTTTTTAATTTAATTTAGTTTGGTTAAAAATTATTTTGAAATTATTTTTTATTTTAATTTGAAAAAAATCATAAATCCCGTCCAACTAAATCATACACACCCTAATTTGTTTAAATTAAAAATTATTCATTTTATAAATTCAAGGAACCTTTCTCTTTATTATATAATTTTAATTACTCACGGTCTCTAACTTCAACAAAATTCCATAATAAATTATAGACAATTATGTATTATATTTAAATATAATAACTAGTTATCAATTTAGAGTAGACTATTACTATATTAATAATTTTGTTTATAATTTTTAGCTAATTTTAATAACGTTTTAAATAATTAATTTATTAGGTCTGGATTCACCTAATATTAATTAAAATCGGTAAAAATTTTTCCGTTTAAATCTTTTTAGGCAAACATACAACGATTTTACTTTTATAAGCAAATTTAATTTTAATTCCAAAAATACCCTCTCTCGGTTTATTAGATGACCATCATGCTTAATTACATTAGACATGAAACTTTTTTTCGATAAATTTTTAACATCATATATCTGTTATATTATGATTTGATGATTCGAAAATTCAAAAATTTATTGAAAATATTAGTTATCATTCGAATCAAAAATATTAACATAAGTAAAAAGTTGGGCAAAAAAGGGTGCGTAAAATGCGTAAGGTGCGTAGGTGTGTAGGGTGCATGGGTGCGTAGGGTGCGTGAGTGCGTATAGGTGTGATTTAAGTGTGTAGGGTTATTCAATGCCATTTTCGACCCATCACCTGCAACGCATAACGAAAACACGAACAACCCACCCATCTGCTATCCTATTATCCTTTCATTCACATTGACATTATGGATGCTGGCAAGTACTTCCATAATGTCGTCTGATTCGTTTGAGGTACGTACGTCTGAGAATCTTGGATGCATTATTAAGATTGAAATTGTGATTGAGATGGTTGCCTTAGGGTTATGTTTATGTAGGATGTTTTTACTTTAGAGTTTTGTAGGTTTGCATTATACTATATTTTTGTCGGATTTGAATTTGTTTGTGTTGCCGATGACGAGGAGGAAAGGGTATGGCTCATTTCACATACACATACGCACCCAGTACGCACCTTTGATGCACTCACGCACTTGTTATACACCATTTATGCACCCACGTACCCGTTCACTGTATATGTACCGTTTACGCACCCATGCACCCAATCACGCTCTACGTACCCATGCACCCTTTACTCATCCTGTACGCACCCAATCACCCCTTATACACCCTATATGCATCCAATCACTCCTTATGCACTCTATACGCATCCAATTACCCTTTACGCACTGTATACACACCCTTACCTATATTGCAAATTTTTTGTTTTTAGGGGTCTTTTTAAGGAATTTCAGTTAATAATCAACCTGGTGAAAAACGTTACAATGATGCACATAATTTTACAGCTATAATAAAAGTTAGAAGTTATGTAGAAACAGTTAAGCATATCAGAACTGCATTTACCCCTCGACAAAAAGAAATGTTTAGAGAAAGTTGTTTAGGGCAATTTCTGAGTTTAGAAATTTTGAAACATAATTCTCTTTTGATGCATTTTGTATTGTTTCAACAAATTAATAATGGAGTACTAGGTGAGGAATTTTGGTTCCGACTAGATGGAGTAGAGTACAGATTTGTCCTGTTGAATTTGCTATGATAACAAGGTTAAAATTTGGTAAAGAGATGGATAAAAGTTATAGGGTAGTAGGAGCTTCATAGCTAAGAAATAAGTACTTTTTAAAGATTAAACATGTAACCTATAGTCATCTGGTAAAAGTTTAAAAAAAAAAAAACATGAGGGAGTAATGATGAATATGTTGTAAAAATAGCTACGTTGTATTTGTTTCACTATAGGTTAATAGGAGCAGATAATAGAAAAACTATATCAAAATGTACATTCAGTATTGTTGATGATTGGGTATGTATCCACAGGGGACACCTATATCGGAGATGACCGCAGAATCTATGAATCAGATTATGGAGAAAAAATATAATGAAGTTTCAAAAACATATCCACCATTTTCAGAGGATATCCCAGTGATATCATATTCGATAATGGCATATGCAGTTGCATTTTAAGCAATGTAATGCTAATTTTATTTTATATTTATATTGAATATGTATTTATGTTGAATATGTATCTAATACAATATTGTTAATATTACAGATTTGGATATATGAAACTTTATATAATTTAGGGTGCTTTGTAGTTTGTAAGTCTAGATAAAGTATTCCTTAAATGTTAAGATGGAAGAATTTAAAAGGTTCAAGTTGGGAGGATGTTTACCCTATTTTTGAAACTTCTAAAGTATGTTATTATAATTACATATCTAATTTTATAAATTTAAATATCTATTTTTAGAAATATTGTGAATAACTAATTGATCACATTTTATAGGATGTTATGACTCTTATTTTGATTCCATCTGTAATTGAGCAATAGTTATCGTGTTACAAAGATGTTATAGAATATGTTGGTGAAAGCAAAAAGTATGATAATGTTCGTGTTCCTATAAGATATTCTCCAGAAATTCAATCTCCATACTCAGATCTTCATAGACATCGAAACACATCTATCTGTAGTCCTACCATATTAGTTCCATCTGTGTATAGCCCTATTGTGGCATCATTTCAGTCAACTAAAGAAACAGTCCCCCAAGTCACTACCCCTGCACCCATATCGAATGTTGAAAATAAACTCGATCAACTTCAACATTTTATTGAAAGGTTTATACATAAAGTTGGTAAGTGATTTGGAAACATTAAGGAGCGATAAACGACACTAGAAGCACGTCAAGCATCGTTAGAAGCCAAATTAATAGAGTTGCAACATATTTACAATTCAATCCCTTCCAATGAGGTAAGTCTTTTCCTGTATTATTAATTATTCATAATTTATAGTTATATTTTAAACTATAATTTACAATATTTTTTCTTAAATTTCAGGATGATTTCGAAGTGGTGATTGAGTTCTTTGGGCAAAAGGATACGAAACGTCAACAATCAATAAGCCCTGTAATAAAAACTTCGATTCAATAACAATCTAATACTCGTAAGACTTTACGAGGAAGGATTATAAAAAAGGGTCGTTCACTTTGAAGTCCATACATTGATCCATTGAGACAATGATGTGCACGAGAAGTATTCCAACTCTCACACCTGAATGGAGAAAAAGATAATATGATCGAATATTTGTAATGGTACAGGGAGAGTTCTGAAGATGTCATAGCGAATACTTTTTTGTATGGGTTATACAAGAAAAATGACTGGTGGAAAACATTATGTGAAGATAATCAGTGGCTAATGAATCAGGTACATAATAAACAATCACTAATTATTTGTTTATTTATTCATTTTATTATTATTATATTATTAATGGTATTGCTATATATTTATATATGTTTATTTCAACATATTGATTCTTACTTGGTAGTGTTACAACATGCATTCCATCAACTAAATGGACTTGTGTTGAGACTTCCTTTGATGGGTGGTTGCCACACGAAATCAAGAATCGGTAAGAGTTTGGACCTAATAATTACCAATGGCCACGGTTACTACTAAACCCGATCGAAAGAATAAATGATCTAGCCCTAGATCATGATTATATCCTATGGGTTCATATGGATAGGGTTTGTCACATTTTAATCATATTGATTAATAAATTATATGAATGATAGATTGTTTGATTAATAGATTGTTTGATTAACTTATTATTATTTTTACAAGTTTACATTTCAATCAATTATGATTATTAGCATTAGGCATGTGGTGAGTTGGATTTGAATGCATAGGTTCTAATTGTTTACAACTCATCAATGACTTTCTTTGATTCTATTGAGAGCTTTTCTTAGGCAATGATATGTTATCTTTACCTTCCATCCATTATTAGTGCGATAAGTTATTGGCAAGTTGGGGGTGTAGAGCCAAAGATGGAGCTATTGACCATTAGAAAATGTACGGATGTACCCTAACAGGGTATAGGATCCGGTGATTGTGGGATTTTCACTATTTATATTTTAGAATATCTTGCAACTAGACACGAATTTAATTTTAATGCAAAAAATGCGTCCTCTATGTGTTGTATTGTAGCATCGAAGATATGAAAACATAGAGGGAATTTATGTTCATAGTTGCATTATTCGAATTATGATTGGATGTACCCCAATATCGACCTTTTAAGAATGCCCCATCAATACAAATAACGCGATGACAATAATCACAAAATGCTCTAGTAAAGCATCCTAAAGCCATGAAGACAAAATGAAATCGATTATCCCCACTAGTGTCTATTTGTATAATGGTGCTAGGGTTTGATTGTTCAAGGTTGTAACAAAATATCGGTAATAGTTTGAATGACTCCTCCAATGAACCTCTTATCTCATTGAAAGCCCAATTTTTAGCATGTCAAGCTTTTGCATAAGAGATATCAATTCGATACCTATCTGTTATATCCGTGATGATATCTTTCAGCCTATAGATATGATCACCAACAGTAAAAAATATCTGTAATATTTTTTCCAGTGTCTTTTTACCTGCTTGTCTATGATGAGGTCTTATGACATCGTGAGGACAAGTATGTGTTCCTAACTTTTGTAACACAAAAATGTCACTGTTGCTTAACTTCACCCTTCCTGCTTTCCATTTGCACTATTGATGTACATTATTTATGTCCCATCTCTTTTTATTAGAACTCAATACCCTGAATTGATAACTATTTTCTAGTGCATCCCTAGATAAGGTGTCTATTAAAACTTGTTTAGAAACAAATTGATCATTGACTTTGAATTTGCCATTGTGTGGTGCAGCAACTTGAATTTCAATTCCCTCATTTTTTACATCTCTATACAGCTCTAGACCACCAAAAAATGGATTCAAATTATGATGTATTAAACTTTCATGGACTAACCCCTAATGGACCAATCTCTGCATCATCAACAATATCATCACCTTCTTCAAGACCATCGATATCATTGTCATAATTACAATCAATACTGCCATCATCATGACCACGATATTCATCTTTTCCATCAGAATAAAAATCATTTGTTGGTAAGTCACTCATTTGATAACATCCTTCGGGTGTACCCTATAATGGTTATGGACCTCTTTCGTCATGTGTCCAATCTTAAAAAGGATTTCAACTAACACCAATCTCAATATCATCACAGTCAAAGTTTACATTTATTCTGCTCCTTTCTATGTACTTTCTCGTTGTGTATATATATTATCTATAGAGTAAACTTCAGTGGATGGGGAAGGGTTTTGATGAACCACTTGGTAAAGCCCTTGTTCTGTTTCTAGATGTTGTTGTTCATTGTTAGCTTGTACTTATTCTAGATGTTTTTGCTCAATTTGGTTTACCACCACTTTAAGAAATAAGAAAGACTTTCTCTGTGACCTAGACAACTTCATCATCATTTGAATATTATAATCATCTTTTAATAAATATGACAAATCACTAAATTTCGTTGGATTTGACATATAAATTTTTATCTCAGAAGAACTTCTATCGATACTTAAACGAGAAGATATTGTTTCCACAAATCCATCATAATTGATTTTTCCACTTATTGAAACTAATGATTGAACTCCACCAATATATTTTAGATTATTAGCACATTCTTTGCGTTATTGCCCACCAAATCCAAGCATAAATATCACTTCTACCAATTTTTTCAATCAATTGAAACAAGTGAAAGATTAATTGAAGCAAGTGAAAATGAAAAAAGTGAAATATAGTTTGTTCATAATCAATTAAATAAAGAATGAAAAAGTGACGCTGTGTTGATAGAGTAAATATTTCTTCTACGTTCAGGCTAACCATCCAAATCATTAATTACTCAAATCAATTTTTTTTTTTTCATAAATTATATTCATGCAATTGATTAATGACAAGTGCTTTCATAATAAGAGTTATATTAATTCTCCCAGCCAGTTAGCTCATAATTTTCCACGACTCGCATACCCTACACACCTGCTCACAACTTACGTACCCCTTACTTACTCCATGTATCATTTACACACCCTATGCACCCTCTATGCATCCTATGCACCCTCTATGCATCTTATACACCCTTTACGCACTCTACGCACCCTATGCACCTTTTACGCTCTATATGCACCCTACACACCTTTTACACACTCTATACGCACCTTATGTAGTGTCGGTTCGCACTCACCATTCTCTTCACCTATACTATTTTTTCGTTACTACCTGTATTTAAAACCTTAAACAAAAATTTATCAATTTTCAAGTATGTCTTTAATCCTTAAAACATAATTTAGTGAGTGTTCGAATTAGAAATTATCAAATTTTGTAAAAAAATTACGCGACTGAACGTGACGTAAATAACTGAGAGTAATGCCATTAGTCGAGAGAGTATTTTTGAAATTAACACTAAATTTGCTTATAAAGGTAAAACCATTACACGTTTGCCTAAAAAGGTTTAGACAAAAAAAGTTTTGCCAATTTTAATTAATATCCTATGAATTAATCCGATCGAATATTTTGACTTGTCCAAAGATTTGCATGGGAGATGAGATGAAAGATGAACTTATATATATTGTCCAAAAACTCTAATATATATACTAAAAATGTTGTTTCATTTATGAGTGAATTGCATTTTCCCTTCCAAGGTGTAAGTTTAAAATACTTTTCTAGCTTTAATAGACAGAATTAATATTTAATTACCTAAAAATCAAACATACATAGCGATTTTCAAACCAAAATTAAATTTTATTAATAAAAAAATAGTATTCAAAAACAAAATTATCATTTTATTTATACTATTTTATTTTTCAATATTATTAAATATCTAAATATCTAAATAAATTTAATTTAGATATAATCTTTTATATATTTAAATTAATAATAAGCCACTTATCTTTTTTTTTTTTAATTTTCACTCTCATCCATTTTTTTCTCTCTTATCATAGATAAAATGTTTTTATCGTATAATAATATATTAAGAGGTAAATATAATTTTTCAAAAGATTAGGAGTCTTTAAAAAGTTTTAGGGGTAATTGAAAATTTAAAATGCTTAGAGGTCTTTTAAAATTTTTTAAAATATTATTTGCTCTCAAATAGTATCAAAAAATGATAATTACATTATAACAAATTAAATAAAATTTAATAGTTTATTTTAAGAGTTAAATTATCATATGTAAAATAGAAAATTATTATTTTTTAATTTTAAAATAAGTATATTTTAATATTATTATTTTATTTTTACATAGTTTTTTAAATTGAGTTAAAAAATTATTAATGTAAACTTAGGGTGAAAAAGGGTTCTTATGTCAAATCTTGGGTGGGACATGCATTTGTTCGTCATTTTTCCGTTGGGTGAATGATATCAAGGCAAAGCCAGATTTCCACTTTACCAGCCCACCATTATTAATGAACGTACCTTGATTTCCAAAATACATTAATAATAAATTTAATTAAAAAAAAAATTCAAAGCTTGGAGACATCCCATCATCAACACAAAGCATGAGTGAAGAAGAGAAAAATAGAGCAGCTGTTGTTGATCATCATCACCAGGAGCAACCTCCTCCACTGCCACCACAATATGGTACGTTTCAAGGTGTAGCTAATTACCCGCCTCCTCGTCCGCCGGCAGTTGGCTTCCCTCAGCCCGTTCCTCCGCCGGGCGCCGCCGAGCCTTCTGCACCTTACTATCTTCAGGGCTACCCAACTGTTCAAGGTACATAATTCAATTCAATTTTAATCGATCTACTTGCTAATTTTTACTTTGCAACTTTAGATAACTTTAACTTGCATTGAGATAAAGTTTAAATTTTTATCTTGCTGTTTGTGAAGAGTATTAAAGTTAAGTAGGACAATAATTGTGTCTGTGAATCCATGTTCGTTTGTTGCCTCTGGATACTGCATTTAGGAAAAAAAGATAAATTTGACCATGCGTCTTTTGGGTTGTTTTCTGTTTGGGGTAAAGTGTTCACTTGATCCGGTTGTTCTTGAAGCTTAAAATTGGATCAGCTTTATCACCAACAGTTGAGAAGGCAGCTTAATTACAAAAAAAAGAAAAATTGTTGTGATGGGGCAGCTGTGTAGTTGCTGTGATGTTCAAGTCAAAAACTAGTCAGGGAAATGGGGAAAAAGTTGCTTAATGTTTTCTTAGTGTTAAGCTTGATTGGTAAATATTTGAATTTTTGTATTGTAATTGACTGAGTAATATTGCTACTCAGCCAGTTCCATATTCATCAAGATTGATGCCAAATTGAACTTTTAACAAGATTGTTACTGAAAATTTTACCTGTGTTTTTGATTTTTTCATCTTAATGAAGTATACGGTTGATCATTTAGACACTTCTTTTTGTTCTTCTAAAATTCAAGTGGGGAAGTTATTGTTAATATTAATGAATTATGCTATGATGTTGTTATAGGTTATGCTGTTGCTGAAGGAAGACCAGTGAGAGAACGTCGCCTTCCTTGCTGTGGTATTGGTGTTGGATGGTTCCTGTAAGTTACAACTGTTTTTCTTCCCTTTATTTTGGATTGTAATTTGGAGAGCTGAAAATTGAGTGGGTATAATATAAGCTTGCCGTAGGTTATCACTTCTATCTATACCCTTATAAAAGAATTGTATTTGACACCACAGTAAAAGAAATTGCATTTTCTTCGTAGACTATGCTTGCTTTTTTATTAACTAATCTGTAAAATGAGCTTAAACAGAACTAAGGGTTTTAACTTCCATATTTAATGATATGTAATTATTGTATTCTTCTTAGCCTAAGACCTTCAGTTATGATTTTAAACTTTTAATGATTGTTTTTTTTTCATTCATTGATGTGCATAATGAAAGAATTGCCTGCTCTTTTATTTGTTTATTTTTTTGAAGGTTTATTATTGGTTTCTTCCTTGCTGCCATCCCCTGGTATGTTGGGTTATTTGTTCTACTGTGCGCAAGAATAGATCCCCGAGAAAAACCTGGATATATTGGTTGTACCATTGCTGTGAGTAATCCTTTCCTGTAGTTTCATTTTGATTCCAAGGGTTATGTTGGGCTAAATGTTTCCTTTTAATTATTTGCTTTTGAAAATTTTGTTATGTTCCGGCTCATTGATTCTAATTTCTAGCATTGATCAATTCCTTCTTTGTGGAACCCAAATTGCAGGCTGTATTTCTTTTTCTTAAAGTGGAAAAAAATGATTTGAGAAGAAATGAAATATTATTTGAGACAACAATAAATTTCATATTGAGTTGTGGCTTGTTAACACCATTTTTAATCTTCAGTGAATCATTTTCTCACCAATTTAACTTACTCTAATGGAATGGCTAACCTCATATTTTACATTGGGCATGTGGAGATTTCATCATTATGCTGGCGAGCTCATTAATTGTGAGAAGAAATTGTGGAATTTATTTGGGTGGAAATTCCAGTGGGTGGCCCGAGGTGGTCTTGAGTTTGCTATTTGCTAAATGCTTGATCATATACTTACGAGAAGTGATTGTCAGAATACTGAACTGCTAGAGTTTTGTTTCCATTATATGTAGGTTTCTCCTACATTTACATTTTGTTGACCATAATTTCTTCTTCCTGTGTAATTTTAATTGTTTTATACAATTGGAGATTGGGGAGGGAGGCTGGAGGCAGATAACGGAGAGATAAAACATGGGGTGGAGGAGAGGGGGTGAGTGAAGCATATTGTTCACTACCAAGTTTGCTTTCATTTTATTAATCTATTCATATCAAACTAGTTATACTATGGTTACCAAGACTTTCATGATAGATTTATTAGCTGCTTTTTTCATCATTTTCTACTAGTCTGGTGGAGGAGTATGCTACCCAAATTCTTACCAAGTTCCTCAGTTATGCCAGCTTTTTGTTTGGTGATGTTTGTGATGCGCACTGCTTAGATTAAAAATTTCTGTTCATAAATTGCTGCAAGCATGTTAATGATATATTTGAAGGACGGTTCATCACCAGCTTTTTATCTTTATCATTTTTCTTTGCAATATGCCAATGTCATGTGATCAAATATTTTTTATGTCGTTTCAATTGGTCTTAGCCCTACCGTGAGTGTTAACAATAGATTCTGATTATAAGGCTTTTTTTAATGCTCTTTCAATATTTTCTTGTATTGTAACGACAAATGTTGATGTTTGGCTTAGTTCACAATTTAACCTATCATTTGTATTCTATCAATCAAATTGTCTTGCCCATACTGGAAATGTAAACATGATGTTTTGTTTAACTTTCATTTGTGAGATTCTCATTTTTTTCTTTGATCTGGTGATGGTTGTATGAGCAGGCTGTTCTTGCCACCATTGCAATTATTCTTGGTGTATCAAAGGGAGCTTGTGCCTGGTAGTTGTATAGGTTGCATACTGATATATAGCGGCGAGTGAACTTCTGAATTTGATCGATCTGGGTTTCGAACATGGTGTGAATTTGTGAGTTAATGGTAATGCCTTGTGCGATGCAATTTGTTAGTAATGATCTTATTTATTTATGAGAAGAAAGCGGTTTTAATATCTTGTTTATTAATAAAGTTATTGTTAGTGTCAAAGAACAGGTTGTGAAACTGGAAGACTATTATTATATATATAATGTTATGCAGATTATGGGAAAAATGATTAATCAGTTGCATAGAGATTTGTTATGTTGAAGCACAAATTAATTACAATTTTTATTTTTAGATGATGTTAATATTTATAATTTTAAGGGTTTATCGAAATCTCAACCTTGCTAAGATAGGAATAGCATAAAAGAATAATATCATCATTATTTTGGATAAATGACTTCACTTCTCCTTGTCGTCGTAAAAATGAATTTCCAAAAATAAAGTCAAGTTCTAAGAAATCTAATAGTAAGATTTCACTTGGAACAAACTTTACTTATTTAAGAGTATGGGTATGTTTTGGACATATTCTTTAATCACATTCTGTACTCCACCTGTGACTATATTCATGATATATTGATCAAGTTGTTTCCACAATTCTTGTGAAAAAAATTATTTTTATGCTATACATTTTGTCACTCTTATATCGACTAGAATATCTAAAGAGTATGGTTTATATTCTGGGGATTCCAATTCCGTCAAATGACTAATTCTTGATTAATGACACATTTCCTCCGGTTAACTTTAAATAAATTAATTTTTCATTCATCTCTTAAAATTTTTAATAAATTTTGTTAATTTTTTTAATAAAATTACTGGAAAAAAAAATTTTAAGTTAAATAATATTGTATTTCCAAAAGTTTTTTTAAATAATTTTATACCATAATTTATATTAATTTTAATTAAAAATAATAAGAAATTTTTGATGTAAACATAGATAAAAAATTATTTGAGGATACATTAAAATTTTTAAAATTATTAGGAGTGTTTTTAAATTTTCAATGTGCCCCTCAATAGTTTCAAATTTGATGATTACGCCCTCAAAATAAACAATAAATAAGGGACTTTGATATCATATAATATTACAAACTATAGTGATAATATTATATTTTTAATTATATAGTATGATAATTTCCTAAATAAGGTAGAATTTTTTTCTAATCATTTACCTTTAGATAGTTTTTAAAAAATAACATTAATATCTCATATTATTCATCTATTATAATATTTGAAATGGAAAGACATAAATAACCCTTGACTGTGAAAATTAACAATTGACTTTGATAAATACTAGGAAAATTAGGTTTTTTAAGCTTAATGAGTGTGAATTTGTCACTTCATCAAACATTGGGTGGAACATAGTCATTTGGCTAATTATATTTATTTATTTTATTATGATTTTGTCCTTATATCAAGATTTATTTATTTTTTTAATATTATCTTTAACTTAAAATTAATTAATTATATAATGACATATTATCATCTGTATTTAAATTTTAATAATTGATATTATAATTATAATAAGTACTAATTTAAGTATTAATAATGATATATTATAATATAATTAATAAGTACTAATTTAAGTATTAATAATGATATATTATAATATAATTAAATCTTATTTTAATTCTTTTTTCAAATTACCCTATCACAAAACCAAAATTAATACTTGTTATAACTTTATACAATTTTAATAAGGCCAAAAGCATATTCCCACCAAGCTTTATTGCAAATCCAATTGGTACCTACTAAATATTAAAAATCTAAATTTCACCCATAAAATATTAAAAGTTTTTGTTAATTTTAACACCCTACAAGTAAAAATAAATTTTTAATATTTAACGGTACTAGATTGGGTTTGCAATAAATCTTGGGTGAGGATTTGTCCTTTGGCATTTTAATAAATATGGTTATTGATTCAATTTTCATTTCTCTAGGTTTAAATTGGACCAATATATTACCAGGCTAAAGGCCGAAGAAACACAGCCCAAATTTTACAACAAATCAAACATGGCCTAGGGTTTTGTCACCACTCGGTCACACAAAACGCCGCATATAAGCACCCTCTTCTGCCTTTTCCTGTAGTGAGCCAGATACCTTTCTCATTTCATCTGTAGAATCAAAATGGTTGCTTTCAGGGTGTGTATATATATATATTTTTTCTATATGTTCCTTGTATGGATTGTTGAAGATTCGATGTTCTCATGTGGGTTTTCTTTTTTTTTTTTTTTTGGAATTGAAGTTTCATCAGTACCAGGTGGTGGGACGAGCTTTACCCACCGAAAGTGATGAACATCCCAAGATCTACAGAATGAAGCTCTGGGCCACCAATGAAGTTCGTGCCAAATCTAAGTTTTGGTCTGTGATATAAAGTTTCTTCCTTTCCTTTATTTTTTATACTTCAATTTACAAATTATCTATCATTTGTATTATGAATCTGTATGTGCCGTGTTTGTTTGCCACACATGTACATAATATGTAGAATGCTGTGTTGGGTTATCTTGTTAATCTTATGATAGATAATTGTGCTGTTAATTGTCGTGTGATTGAGTTTTAGAATCGGTTATAATGATTGACCTCGTCTCTACATATTTTAATTTTGTTGTTGTGATGCCTAAAGTTATGTCTTTCGTTTACAGTTATGCATCATGAGGTGGACAATGGTGTCCGTCCTAGCAGTCTAATAGGATATTAGTTTTTGTGAAAATCAGATACATGATTATCAAATATTCGGCTGTTATTTTACAAGAAATTGTGTAGCTGATTGAATGTTTTCTGATAATGAAATATGGCTTTTTTTTGTTGTTTTGGCTAGGTATTTCTTGAGGAAGCTGAAGAAAGTTAAGAAGAGCAACGGGCAGATGTTAGCAATCAACGAGGTATCTGTAAATAAATATTGTAATTAAATCTTTTTGTTATTCTTTGATAGTGTGTAGTGTACATGGCTCACAATTAGCAAACATGTGATTGTTACAATTGTTACTTTATGATTTTTGGAAGACCTATATATATGTGTGTGTGTGTGTGTGGAAACATGTCGTATATGCTGTTAGAGAATTGTAGTATCCGAAAGACTTGAAATCTTCTTTGTAACAAATTTGTTCTGTTGTTTTTATGCACATAAAGACTTGAGTGTATCTTTCTGCCATCCAAAGAAAGAGTAATACTATATGTATACTTTAGAAATGATTAAGATATCATGTGTTTGGAAGAAGTTCAGGAAGGAAAACTAACATCCATGGGCAGCATTGTCATATTATTTGAAATCATTGGTGGTAAATATTTTATATTCTAAAATGGTAATTGTTGGAAACATTTTCTTCTCCTTTATATTTAGCAACTGGAGATCAATGCCCATTCTGTTCTGTACAATTCTAGAATTTCTAATGGCTTTTTTCGTGGCCATTGTTTATTGGAATTGAATAACCTCTGTATCCGTATATATGTTTGTTTGGTCTTCAAGTCGTGTTGTGATTTATGTATACTATGTCAGCTTCCCAAAATTATATGAATGACAGTAATTGATACTATGTTAATTGGAAGTCAATAATAGAATTAAGCTGTGGAACTATGTGTAGTAGTAAATGTGAATGTCACGAATTTGTTTGTTGAATGTGAAATGTTGTGAAAATATTGTATCTATAAATTTCTTTTACTTAAACTGCAGATCTTTGAGAAGAATCCTACCAAAGTTAAGAACTACGGTATTTGGTTGCGATATCAAAGCAGAACTGGGTATCACAATATGTACAAGGAATATCGAGACACAACCCTTAATGGTGCTGTAGAACAAATGTACACCGAGATGGCGTCTCGTCACCGAGTGAGGCATCCCTGCATTCAGATCATCAAGACAGCCACCATACCTGCCAAGCTTTGCAAGAGGGAGAGCACAAAGCAGTTCCACAACTCCAAAATCAAGTTCCCTCTGGTTTTCAAGAAAGTTAGGCCACCAACAAGGAAGCTCAAGACTACATACAAGGCAACAAGGCCCAACTTATTTATGTAACTCCCCTATGTTTCTCACTTCCTTCTATTTTGCTTTTTGGGCCTATATGTTGTGGGATTATTGCTTGTCTTTCCATTTTTGTAGTGCTTACATTGGAACTATTAGATGTGACGTGAGAAGATCATTATAACGTTCTTTGGCAAAAAAAAAAAGTTTTTAAGGAGATATTTGGCATGGATACGAATGTGTGCATCTTGGAAGTCGAATTGTGTATCGAAAATTTAATTTTTTTTATAATGTCTTTTATCGTAAAATATCTCTTTTAAAAAATAAATTAATAAAAAAATTTAATTAACGTGTCATTTTAAAGAGAATTATAAATATTTTTAAAAATTTAAATTTTTTTATATATATCTTTATTTTTTTTAAAATATATATTAATTTGTATCTATAATATGTATTATATTATAAAATATATATTATAGGATATGTATATTATATTATGTTAATTTAATATATTTTAAAATATGAATTATTTTTTGTTTATATAAAAAAAAGGGAAATTATAAAAAATGGCCAAAATACCCTCCCACTAAGCAAAAATGCCTAAAGCCATTATTTTCAAGCAAAAATGTTCAAATTCACTATTCTTAAGTAAAAATGCCCATGACTTTTTCTAAAATGTCAAAATTACCCTTCTTCTCATTTATATAAACCCTTCTCACTCATTATGAGGGGTTAAATGAAATTTTATTAAAATTAGAGGGGCATTTTGATAGTAATTAGAGGGGTTAAATCGTTTTATGATATATCGATTCGTATTTTCTAAATTTCTGAACAATTTTTTGATTGTTGCCATTCTAGGGTATTTCAACTTTTAGAATTCGAATTTTAGTTCCGTTTTTTTGAATTTCACTGTTTTAGGATATATCGACTCGTATTTTCTAGATTTCTGAAGAATTTTTCGATTGTTGTTATTCTAGGTTATTTCAACTTTTAGAATTGGAATTTTAGTTCCGTTTTTGCTAATTTCACCATTTTGTAATTATATCGTAAAACGTGTCTTAAAAAACATGTCATAATTACAAATATCAAATTTAAAAATTACATATGAAAAAAGTCTAGTCCGGTCACAAACAAACTCAAAATCATAAAAACCGAAAATCCTAAATTTGATAAAATAATAAAACTGCATAATACACATTGAAACAGTTTTATTTTGGCCTCCAAATTCAGTGCAACCGGCAAAGCAGTTTGTTATAGAGCTCGAAACGAGCTTCGCGTTGATATATTATAAGCCCCGTAACTCCTTCTAGATCAAAAGTTATGGGTGTTCAAAGTCTGTCTCATATAAACCCTATAGTTTTAAAAAAGTTAATTTCCACCCAATAGCCCACTGTCACGTGGCAAATTTCAAAAAAGTCTATAGTGGAATGAGGACTGTCACACAACTCCTCGATTTTTTGAAAAAGGCTAATTAACCCCCTAACCCACTGTCGACAGTGGGAGAAATCGTTCCACAGTGGGAAACACTGTTCCCACTGTCAACTGCCAATAGCTTTAGAACAAATTTTCGACTAAAAATTCGTGGTTTCGGCCTCCAATTTCAACACAAATCAAATCTACGTAGGCTATAACACAAAACCCCTCAACCAATTCAACGAAAACGACCAAGAATCAAAACATTTCAAGCATTGTTCAAAATCGAAACCCTAAACCCTAAACAGCAAAATCTCACTCAAATCTCAATAATATGAATAATAAATTGATTCAAACAAGATGACGATAGATATTCTAATGTGGTGTGCCATTTTTGGTTGTCGGAAACCACGAAAATTGCCAGAAATCTGGCCAAGAGTGCGATGACAGTGGGACAGGGGAAAATTTCGAATTTTCCCCCGTTTTGAACAGTGATTTTGCAGTGAGGACAGTGGAAATTTGCTAGGTTTATATATGGGCAGTTTCGATATTTCACAAAAGTTGGGTATTTTTGCTTTAATCTGAATTTTTTGGGCAATTTCACTTAAACCCCCTTACTTTTGCCTATTTTTAATAATTTCCCTAAAAAAAATCTGTGTTAGAGATAGCAGGATTCCAATATCGAAATGCAAAATTTTTACCATTATTGTGAATCTCTATTTTTTTTTTCCTTTTTCTGGATTGAAATGACATTTTGGCATTATCATCTTGTTTCCTACCTATAAAGGAGTGAAGAGATACGGTGGGCAACCATGCTTCAGATTTGATAAGCAGAGCTGAGTTGTATGCCAATGAAGAATTGGCATTTCAGAAACTCACCAAGACATCACACATGATCTTCATTTCTCAAATCTGAATCACTTTTTAAAAGATATTCAAAGACACATTTTTTTCCAAGTGAATATAATTTCTTGTTTATCACAAATATTTGTCACAGAAATGCTCTATAATTCAAGCAAAAAGTCCTTGCAATTTTTCTTTTCTGAAAATCACAAATACCCTTTATCCTAATAAGGTAATCTTCAAAAATAAACTATTCAGGTGATCCTCCAATACATTTTTCTTAAAAATCTTTCCATTTTCAAACGTTGTGAATCAATTTCTTTTTGTAAAAGTCTTGCAAAGCAAAACTCAACAATTTCATGTTTTTAGATGGTCAATGTTATCTTTAATATATAATTTATACTTAGAAAATATTAGGGCTGTGTCTACTAATTTCATTGATTTTTGCACGACCTCACCTAAAAATATAAGAATAAAATTATGTGTATAAATAAATTATATTAATTTAGTTATACAAATTAAAATGATAATTTTTTATTGAATGATATAATTATTTATTTATTTATTTATTTCAAAATTATTAAGTCAAACACTATTATTTTAATTTATATAAATAAATTTATTTATACGTAAGATATTATTGTAAAATTATATCTCTTAATATAGTGTTGTTGACTTTATTGACTTGTATGGAGCCAAGACTCCCTAATCATTATAAAACTTCAAATAATTTAATAACCCCAATCATACTTACAAATATGATTATTGATAAAACTATATATATATATATATATATATATATATATATATATATATATATATATATATATATATATAAAATTTTATAACTATGCCATTTTGAATCAATAATTAATTTATATTTAAATATATAATTATATATTTTTGTGTGTACACATTTATCTACAAACAAATGTATGTATGACACTGCTATATAATTATATTATAATTGAAAGTACTGGATTTATAACTCGATTAATTTATGTAAAATATTAAAAATAAAATTATGTGTATAAATAATATGTATAATTTTATACATAAATAATAATATCTTATTACATAATTAAGTGTTGTTTTATCTTTAATTTAAAACTACCAAATTACACAATGATACGTTATTATTTGTATATAAAATTATGCATATTATTTATACACATAACATTATTTAAATATTAAATATCCCAACTAATAGAGAATTTAACTAAAACCATACACACATCTGGCATCTTTCGGTCACCATCAGTATTGAGAGACCACAGACGTCTCTATCTTTTCCTCCTTCACATCTACCTTGCTTTCACTTCCAAAAATGATTTTCTTCCTTGATCCTAATAAACACGTAGACCAGCTTCTCTTCACTCGTTTTCTGCTATAAATTAACATGGCTTTGTTTCACTACTCTTCATAAACACATTGAGCTTCAAGGAGTCTCTTTCTTTGAGAAATGGAATATTTGTTATCCATTGCAGTCTCCATTGTTTTGGTTACAGTCGTAACTTTGGCATGGAGAGTTTTAAACTGGGTTTGGTTGAGGCCAAAGAGGCTGGAGAGATGCCTGAGACAGCAAGGTTTCACTGGCAGACCTTACAGGCTTCTGTATGGAGACTTGAAAGAGAACTCAGTGATGATAAAAGAAGCAAAATCCAGACCCATGAGTCTCTCTGATGACTTTACACCACGCCTTATTCCCTTCCTCCATAAAGTGGTAAAAGATTATGGTATGCCCATCTCCGTATTCTCTTTTCTGATTTTATTTATATGTTATTTATCCCATTTATTATTATTATTTTTTTGTATTTCCTTCTTTAGCGGAATACCAATTACTTGCCCTTAAGGGTTAACAAAAGTGGTAAAGTTGCATATAGGGGTATGTACAGTCCGGTTTGATGTAATTTAAGATTTTTTCAAACTAAACCAAACAAAATTGAAAATATATGGTTTCCAGTTTAGATTATGGTTTAAACCATAGTTACCAGTATCCTATGATATGATATGAATAGGTGAAAAATAATACATATAATAAGATATATCAAATTAATGTGATATAATAAATATATTATATGATATAATACGTATTCTACGATACGATATATATTACCAATACGGATTGATACACTTTTTTAGAGAAAATGATAATGCAGTATAAGTTTATATGAAAAATTTTTAAATGTTAAGAGTGTGCGATATTTTCCAAAATAATGATATGTTAATTATAATATTTTATTAGTGTTTTATTATTTTAATTTTTAGAAGACGTATTATATGATATAATACACTATATAAAAAATTAAGTTTTTGATGCATGATACGATACACGATTTGACTATTGTGATTTAACCTTTTAAAATCATTCATTCACTTATTTATAAATAAATGTATATATATTATTTAATAAAATTAACTGAATTATAGTTTTCTAAAATATAATATACACATATAAAATAAATATGAAATATAAACAATATACATTTAAAGAAAATAATAAAATAAACATGAAAAAAGTTGGTTGTATATTTAATTGCTTATTAGAAAATTTTGTCAAACATAGTTATATATTACAAATTGGTTTGGTTTGCAAACCGCTCAAACTGCAATCCAAACTGAATAAATCAAACCATTTTACAAATCAAACCAAATCTTAAATTTTAAGCAGTATGATTTTGTTTTATGGTTTAAATCAAATTATGCATATTTTTAATTGCAAAATTCTCTATGCAGAGGCCTGTGTTCGAATTGCATTGACACCAGCTTGGTCTAAAACTTATAATTACCTAGTATACTAATTGTGAGTTCAATTACTATACTCTTAGAGCCGGGTAGTGTTCTTGAGTCATTAAAAAAAAACCAAATACCCATTACATACAAAATCTTTTTTGAACAATGAAGATGATCTATGTATCTTGTGCCAAAAAAAATGCAGGTAAGAATTCTTTTGTGTGGATAGGGCCAACACCCAGGGTGAACATCATGAATCCTGATCAAATTAAAGAGATATTTACAAGGATAAGTGATTTCCAGAAAGCCCGGTCAAATCCTCTTGTTCGGTTGTTGGCAGGTGGACTTGCAAACTATGAGGGTGAGAAATGGGCTAAACATAGAAGGATTATCAATCCAGCATTCCATCAAGAGAAGCTGAAGGTCGATTACTTGACAGGAAAAAGGAAAATTTATATATATTTTCCAAATGATGCTTATAATTTTGTTGTTTGTGTATGTGTTACAGCTTATGTTACCTGCATTTTATGAAAGTTGTAATGAGATGATTAACATTTGGAAGAATTTGGTGTCTGTGGAGGGCTTCTGTGAAGTGGATGTGTGGCCGTATCTGGTAAATTTGACAGGCGATGTGATTTCAAGAACTGCTTTTGGAAGCAATTATGAACAAGGTAAAAAAATATTTCAACTCCAGACAGAACTTGCGGATCTCATAATACAAGTTGCGCGCTCCGTTTACATTCCAGGATGGAGGTAGTTATATACTATGATGTGATTATTTATATTTTCTCTTATTTTAAAATTATCTAATAAAATGTTACTATAACAAATTGTATGAATAAGTTTGTACAATTTGTTTATACATGTAGTATTACTCTAATTTCTTTCTCAAAAAGTGATAACCATGATTTATAGATTTTTCATTGGAATCTAGTTTTTCACTTGATCGGTGGTGCTTATGTATTTGTAGATTTTTGCCTACTAAGAGGAACAGAAGAATGAAGGAAATTGACATGGAAATTCGAGCTTCACTCCTTGGTATCATAGAGAAGAGAGACAAGGCAATGAAAGCAGGTGAAGCTGCAAAAGATGATTTATTAGGCATACTTATGGAATCCAATTTCAGAGAGATTGAAGAGCATGGACACAACAAAACTACTGGAATCTCCATCAATGATGTGATTGAAGAGTGCAAGCTATTTTACTTTGCCGGGCAAGAGACCACCTCAGTCTTGCTAGTTTGGACTCTGGTTTTATTGAGTATTCATCAAGACTGGCAAGCTCGAGCAAGACAAGAGGTCTTCCAAGTGTTTGGAGATGACAGGCCTAACAATGATGGCTTGAATCACCTAAAAATTGTACGTATCACAAAAGAGCATTTTTTTTTGGTTTTTAAGTATGCATTAACAGAAAAACAATGCTGGAGTCTTTAAACTAGAGATATCGGAGAACAACCTATGCTCATCTCTACCTAAATGGCAAATATAGCAAAACGCTATACAAAAAGGAAGCCCAAAGACCAAAAAGGAAAATACACTCCGATTGTACCTTGGGATATGCCTCTAGTTTACAATCAAATCATAGCAACAAAAGAAAACAATAACCCTCTCTTGAAGGCCTATCAAAGTTTTATAATGATAAAAATCAAGAAAGGGTATCGACCTATGCTTTCTATACAACAGTAAGTGAAAAACAGGGCCCAAAATATACCACCAAAGATACCTCAAAAGATTCTACAAAAGTTATTTCAATATTTTGTTTTATATATAATACATTGGACTTTACTATATTGTTTTTTTTTTTCAATATTGCTCAGGTTTCAATGATATTTTATGAGGTTCTTAGGCTATATCCACCAGTAGTTGTTCTTGCTCGAGGTGTTTACAAAGAAACCAAACTGGGCAACCTGTGGCTGCCTGCTGGATTGGAGATGTCGTTGCCGATTATCCTGGTTCATCAGGATAAGGAATTTTGGGGTGACGATGCAATGGAGTTCAAACCAGAGAGGTTTTCCGAAGGAATTTCAAAGGCGATGAAGCATCAAGTTTCATTTATTCCATTTGCATGGGGTCCTAGAATATGCATTGGACAGAACTTTGCTTTAATGGAGGCAAAAATGGCTTTAGCATTACTTCTACAGAACTTCTCATTCGAGTTATCTCCGTCCTATGTTCATGCTCCTGTTGAAATTATCACTGTTAAACCTGAATACGGTGCTCCCTTGATTTTGAAGAAACTTTAGTATGAAAATGATCAATTGTAACAAGTAATAGTTAGTTGGTATAAATAAAGTTGTTCTTGTGCAGATATTTGGCTTTGATATATTATAAAAGAGTAGTATCACGTATACAAATAATTAGTATAAACTTTTGCATAAAGTTTTATTGATATCATCTAATTATATAATGACATGTTATCGTTTCTGCACAAGTTTATGTTATTTATGTATGCATATAGTTTTATTGAATATAACAATGCAAAATCACAAACAACAATAGTATTCTTTTATTTGTTTTTTGGGGGAAAATAATGGCATCAATGCCAATAAATGGAAAAAATTGGCATTTTTTGTAGAATAATAATATTTTGTAATAATTATATAAAAAGCTATAGGTCATTAATTAAAATAACCATATTTTAAGGGTTATACAAAATTAGTTAATTAAGAGGTGAAGGACTATAGCAGACTAGCAGTTAGTCAAACAGCTAATTTAAATAACAATGTTGCCCTAATTCAGAACCTTGTAACAAAACTTTAACATCCAGGGACCCTAACTGCTATTTTTTCTAATCTCACAATCTCGTATTTAAAAAATCTCATACAAAAAATACGAATTCAAACAACAAAGGTAGTTAAATTCAGATATTAAGATCAATATGTAGTTTTTTGTTTTTAAGTTGATGGGTTGTTTTATCTTACAAGAAAGAGCGATATCAACAAATTTTTATGACTTAGATAAAATTTTAGGCTCTTCCAAAAATTCAATACATAAACTTTTATACTGATAGACTTAACTTTGAATGAGTTGGTTTAATATTTTAAAATATGATAAAATTTTCACTAGTCTATTGAAGGGTGTACCTACAAAATCTAAAAGCCAAGGGAGCTAAATGAAAAAATTTGAGTATAAGGAATACAATATTAGAGTGAAATCTTATGAATTTTATTAGTTTAGTGTATCCAAAGGGCAATTGTAAGATTTTAATGCTAAATGGAGTTTACATTTCCCTAGCATATTTAAGTGGGTACATGTAGATTGCGATACACGGTCATATAAGGTAACCCTCATGCTCGTGTATCCCTTTTATTAGATAGGAAATTCTAAGGAAAGACATACATAACTGTGTAGTCTAGGACATACGTCAGTGTATGACTTTTCAAAAGTGGATGTCGTGCTTAAAAAGAGATAGATGAGGGTGCACCTTAGGTACACACCTGTGTAATCAGTTAAAAAGACTATTTTACCCCTAGTTCAAGCACAAGGAAGGGAAAAAAGAAGAATTAGGAAAGAATAAAAGACTTTAGTAAGAAAGACATACAATATGGAATTAGAAAGAGTGTTGGACCATATGAAAAACAACACATGACCCCAATCAAGTCAGATTTAGGTAAAAATCAGAAAACTTAAAGAAAATGGTTTATATCTAGTTCACCACTAGCTATATCCATAAGAGGCAAGATACATGAAAGTAATAGGACTGGATACCCATGAGATGCATCATTCATTTGGCGTCAGGGCATATAGCCACTCAATTTAGTTTAGGTGTGCATGGTAAGGGATTATGGCTTTTTTAGATATTTTCTCATGTGGTCAGCAGGATGCATCATATATGTGCTTATGGTAGGGCCATGCTAAGATGGTTTTGACAACAATTTTGATTAGTTTATATAATAAGCGAATGGACTGTTACCAGATTTCTTTCTCTTATGTGACTGGGGTGTCCTAGTTAGTTAGCCTAATAAGCCGTATGACATGTGTGTAAGAAACAACAAATAGTGACACACAATGTGTCATATGCTTTCACTAGGGCTTCAGACATGTTGATTTCAGCTTAGACTTTAATAATCTATATGAACAACTTATGTTAGGGTATGAGAGTGTCGAGTTATGACCACATCAAAATTCACAAATAGAACACCAACTTTATTAGCTTTTTGTGTTATTGAAGGTATTATAGTTAGTTAGCCCAATAGGCTAAATGACATGTGCACAAGACACGATATTGAGTAGACATGTAAGTTATTATTTGCTTTTCATTAGGGTATTAGAGATATCGAGATTAGTTTAGGCCTTACCAATCTATGTGAGATGACCTATGTATTCAAGGTATAAAGATGTTGATAACAGACAAATGGGCAAAGTAAAGAGTCAAAAAATATTCATTTCAGCCACAAGGAGATATAACAAGGGAATGCTAGGATTTCAGTTTTATGTAGAGTACCTTGGTGTCACCAACTTGCTGAGTGTTTTCACTCACGCATTTATTTTTTATGGTTTTGCAAGTAAAGAGGAGTAGCAGGGCATGTAGAAGAGCCAATGGTCTAGTCGAGCTGTTGTATAAGGGTGAGGGACAAAATCATCATTTTCAAAAATTATGTTATTGATATGTTTTGTTTTCAATTATGCACTTTATGGATTTTTAGTTGCTTTTAGACATTTTATTTGTAATAATGAAGGATTTTATTGCATAATAAAGTATTTAGTCAATTTACACCTTTTTGAACACTTTTAAAAATAAGTGAGTTGATTGTATGCTCTTAAATTTTGCTATTTTTAATTAAGAAATCAGCCAGTGCATGTCTACTCTTTGGGCCATGTTTCTGAAGAGGTGTGTTATATTTATGATATCAAAACATGATTTTGGAACCCAAAAAAGTGTTAAGTTTTGTATGTCTAAAAAGTGCATAAGTAAACAAGTTAGAAAAGTAGCCTCTCATGCAATGCTGACTATTCCCACACGCCTATCGCTGTAAGTATTTTTTAAACCTTGTATTAAATTAAATAGTATATTTACTAGAGTTATGATTTTAGTTTAGGATAAGGACACCTAGGAAGCCAACTAGTGATGTTTCAGAGGTCCTTAATCAAAAGAGGAGCCAAACAGAAGCTTAGGGATAGGTTTTGAGTGTATTAGTAGCACTCTTAATAGGTTGGGTAGTGATCATGCAAATTGTACAAGAGGTTCCTAGAGAGAATAAAAGGTATTAAAAAATGTTGGGTATCCAATTTAGGCCCTATTAATGACAGAACGACTTGAATGGCTAAGTTATTGCCTTTGTAGGATATAATGGGCAAAGACGTATCAAGAGTTAGAGCATTGGGTGGTAGTAGAGGGCAGTTTCACCCTATTTATAGTATGATAGACATATATTAGCCTATCAAATTTTGAGACAACTCAGTTCCAAGAGCAATACTAGTCGAGGATTGGTTAAAGGTAGTAGAGGATGTTATAGAGCTATTTTGTTATGACTAATGCAAAAATGATCTGGTATGCTCTCTTTTTACTAAAAATAAATGCCAAAAATTGGTGGTTCATGTTATGTGAGACCCATCTAGTTACAGAAAAAAGTTTAGTTGATTTCAAATAGGCATTTGAGAAATAGTACTTATTAGTAGACTTCTTTTATGTGAGGGCCCAAGAATTCATCAACCTTAAATAAGGAAACAAGTTAGTTAAAAAGTGCTCCTCTAGATTGAATGATTTGGTAAAATACTTTCTGAGAGTAAAAAGCATATGTAAGGATAAGATAAAGGTTTTCATGAGTGGCCTCAGATTAGACATAGCTAAAAAAGTCATGATAGGGGGTCATACCATTAGTAACTATTCAAAGGCCTTGAGTCGAGCACTATGGTTAGAGGCTAGAGGTTAGAGGAAGACTAGAGAGAAAAGTGCTAGATCAACTTATGCTAACAACTCCAACCTAAAGACATGATTAGACTGTGATAAATGGTATAGTAGAAGGGTTAGGTTTAGAGCCCATAATTGTCCCATGGATTAGTATAGAAAGGCTAAATAGAGATTGAATCCATAGTGGCTATATATTGATTGGAGATAAGGTTTTTTTGAGATGTTGAAAATTGGTCGTAGACTTGATCATGATAAACATGCCTATTTTTAATGTAACCCAATAGAGACATATTGAACAAATATGTGGTAGAGATAGACTAGAAAAAGAAAAAGGTTTAGTTTAACTTATATGGTGGTAATCAGTTCATCTTTGAAGAGGGCTAAGTTCTCATTGTGATGATTAATAGTGTTAAGGCTAGAAAGATGCTGAGTAAAAAGGTGTATAACGTATTTGGCGTATATAATTAATAAATCATATGAGTCAGTCCCGAGTATGAAAAATACTTCAGTGTTGCAAGAATTTTCAGATTTTTTTTTGATAGTTTTCTAGGGTTAACACCAAGAGATAGATAGAGTTTAGTATTGAGTTAACCTCGAGCACAATGTCAATTTTCAAAGCACCATACAAAATGGCCTCAGCTGAACTACTACAGTTAAAGACATAGTTGCAAGGGTGTATTAGTGTTCTCTAAGATCAACCTAAAGTCAAGTTATCATCGGTCCAAGTTACTGAGTAAAATATACCCAAGAATACGTTCAAAACTAGATATGGGTATTATGAATTTAAAGCTATGCCATTTGAGGTGACTAGTGCCCCAACAATGTTTATGGACCTTATGATCAGAGTGTTCCATAGTATTCACATATGGTATCCTAGTGTACTCTAAGATTCGAGAGAAACATGTATAACATCTAAGATTTGTGCTACAGAGATTAAGAGAGAGACAATACTATGCCAATTTTTTAAAGTATGGATTCTTGTTAGATAAAGTTGTTTTTCTTGGATACGTGGACTTAACAGATAATATCTTAGTAGACCCCAATAACATAAAAGCTATATTAAGTAACAGAGACCCAAGACGACTAATGAGGTGAGTAGTTTCCTTGAGTTGATAGCTATCATGTTTGCTTTTAGTATATGACGACATTAATTGTATAAAGTCAAGAGTAATATATACATGAATCATAAAAGCCTCATGTATTTCTTTATTAGAAGGAGCTTAGCATGAGGCCAAAATGGTGGTTAGAGTTAGTGACAAATTATGAGTGTGAGATCAAATACCACTTGGGTAAGGCTAATGTAGTTATAGATGCTTTGAGCATAAAAGTAGTTCAATTGCAAATTATCGCTCATCGAGAGTTGTAGCAAGAGTTGGTGAGAAAACGAGTAGAGATAATCATAAAGCAATTGGTAGGCCTACAAATTCAGTCAACCTTATTAGAAAAGATTTATGTGGCCTAAGTATCAAATGATTGGTGTGTCCAAATCAGACGAAGAGTCATTGAAGGTACCGAGCCAGATTTTAGTGTTTAGAAGGCATTCTAAAATTCATATACTGAGTGTATGTTCCACGAGACTAGAGTTGAGGATGTTAGATTAATAAAGGAGAGGATAAGGTAGACTTAAGACTGTCAGAAGAATTATTCAAACCATAAGAGATATGGTCTGGAGTTTAGTATAAGGGATAAGGTATTCGTTAGAGTAGCCTTCTATAAGCACATTCTGAGATTCGACACGAAAGACAAGTTAGCGTCAAGGTTTGTGAGACCATTTGAGGTGTTAGAGCGTATAGACAAGGTTGCCCATCGACTTGAGTTGCTATCGAGCATGGATCACATTCATAACATGTTCCATGTATTGTTATTACATAAGTACCAATTGATGCATCTTGTTGTTAGAATTTTAGAGATGAGAACAAGGATCGAAGAATAAGAGAAAAAAACCTAGAGAGAATTTTGAAACACATAAAGTGGAAAAAGGAAGAAGACATTGAATAGAAAAATATTCATTCATAAAATCCAAATTCCTTTGTACAACCTTTTGTACTAAATTGAATAAAGGCTGCCACATCAACACACATTACCAATATTTTTTATTCAATTAAAAAACACATACAACAACACCGTATAAGCTTAAGTGAAATATAACATTACTGATGATGTCGTTTAGTCTTAGAGGTGTAGTTCTTATCAAATTCAATGACCCAACCCATGTGCTCAGAGTTGAGGATGTCAAGCTCGAAGATAATTTGGCATATAAAGAGCTCTCAATTCAAATCCTAGATAGACGAGTTAAGGAGCTTATACTAACTGACATATTCTTTCAGTTAAGGTTCTATGACGGAATCATTGAGTTAATGAGGCCACACGAAAGGTCGATCAAGATATGAAGTAGTGATTTCCATAATGTTTTGAGTGAATTTTGAGGACAAAATTCATACAAGAAGGAAGGATTGTAACACTTACATGTGAGCCCAAAGGCATTTTATTCTTTTCCCTTGTTTTGAATTAAGTTAATAAATACTTTCTAGAGGGATGCATGCTTGTGTGTGTGGGCACACATGGTCATGCATCTTCAACAGATTTGAATTTTTGAGATAAGATCACGATTGTCGCAAAACCAAAGGATTTCCATAGTTATGTGATAGGAAACATGCCTTTGTAGAGCCCATACATGCCTGTGTGTTATGTCTAAGAGGCAAAAATAAAAACGCGTTTAACCTATTCTCTCAGATTATTCTCAAAACCAACTACACCTAAACAAGAGAACAATTAGATAAGAGAGTTATGATTACTGGAGAGGAGCTCAGATCATAGAAAAACAATAAACCATGCCAAGGTTTTGCTTGATCATCAGATGTCAAGTAAGTTGGTGTTCAAACCCTTGGTTAATTGAGGAAGATTTTGATACCTATATGCTTTGAGATATAGTACTTTGTGCTTTAAGTTTTCTTGCATTCTTGCAATGACTAAATTGATGATTTCATGGGTATAAATACTGGTTATTAGCATACGAACTTTATATATGTGTGTATGATATGATTTTTCATGTTTAATGCCTTCACTATGTTGAATTATCTCTTTTTCTGTGTCAATGACTTTTTATAAAATTTTGGATGATACTAATCATGTCAGCATGTGTGTGTATATATATAAAGTTTGACAAGTTTTTATGTGAGATTGTTGGGCATGTAGAAGTGAATGAGCCATTATTGATGAAGAATGGTAGTTAAGTAATTGAATAATAAAACTTGTTCATATGTGCGTAGATATGATAATTTGAATCAAGGTACATAGAGACATGCACTTGAACTTGTGTTTATATTAGTATTGGCTAGAAAACATTGAAATCTATAGGGGACGAAGTGTAGATTACGATGCATGATTGTGTAAGGTAACCCACACACTTGTTTATCTCTTTTATTAGATAGGAAATTATGTGATTTTTGTGTGCTCGTCTTGAGGAAAGGCATACACAATCATGTGGTATGAGACACACGCCCATGTGTGACTTTCCAATAATGAACATTACACTTAAATAGAGACACACAGGGGTACACCTTAGGCACATACTTGTGTAGTCATTTAAAAAGACAATTTTACCCTTAGTTCAAGCATAAAGAAAAGGAAGAAGAACAAATAGGAAAGAGTAAGAGACTAGAGTAAGAGACTTTAGTAAGAAAGACAAACCATATAAAATCAAAATAAGTGTCGACTATATAGAAGGTGGCATAAGATCCTGATTGAGTCAAATCCAAGTTGAAATTAGAAAAGTTAAGGAAAGTGGTTCACATCTAGTTCATCACAATTTATATGTAGAAGTAGCAAGATACAAGAAAATAATAGGGCTAGATACACATGAGATGTACTTGATGTTAAAACGCATAACCACTGAGTTTAGTTTAGGTATGTGTGGTAAAGGATTGTGACTTTTCAAGAAATTTCCTTACGTGGTCAATAGGATGCACCATATATGTACCCATTGTAAAGGTCTTTGATTAGCTTATATGATAAGGGAAGAGATTGCTACCATATTTTTTCCCTGTATGACTAGAGTGTCTAAGTTAACTAGCTCAATAGGTCATATGACATGTGTGCAAAGCACGATAGATGGTGACACGTAAGGTGTCTTATGCTTTTACTAGGGCATCAAACATGTCGATTTCAACTTAGGCCTTAGTAGCCAATGTAGACAACCTTTATTAAAGCACGAGGGTGTCAAGTTGTGACCGCATCAAGATTCACAAATGGAACGTCAGGTTTATCAGCTTTTTGTGTTATTCAAGTATCACAGTTAGTTAGCCCAATAGACCATATGACACGTGCACAAGACACGATGTTGAGTGGACATGTAAGGTGTTATTTGCTTTCATTAGGACGTCAAAGATATCAAGATCAACATAGACCTTACCAGTCTATATGAGATGGCCCACATATTCATGGCATGAAGATGTTGAGAATAGAAGGATGGGCAAAGTAGAGAGCCAAAAAACATCCACTTAGCCATAAAGAGATATAACAAAGGAACATCATGATTTCAATTTTATGTTTTGTGTAGAGTACTAAGGTGTCACCAACTTGTTGTGTGTTTTCACCCATGTGTTCCTTTTTTGTGGTTTTATAGGTAGAGATGAGTAAAGGGCATATAGGGGAGCCAGCGGTCCAACCGAGCTTTTACATAAAGGTAAGGGGCAAAATCGTCATTTTTAGAAATTATGTCATTGATGTGTTTTGTTTTCAATTATGTGCTTTATAGATTTTTAGTTGCTTTCATACACTTGATTTGTAATAATGGAGGATTTTATTACATATTAAAGTATTTAATCAGTTTATACCTTTTTGCACGCTTTTAAATATAAGTGAATTGATTGTATACTCTTAAATTCTATTGTTTCTAATTAAGAAATGAAGCAATGTATGTCTCTTCGGGTCATATTCCGTGTAGGGGTATGTTCCTGGAGAGGAGTTTTAATGGGTATAATCTAAGTACCTCATAAAGAATCATTGTGACCTGAAAAATTAATAATTAAATTTAATACATAGCAAAATCAAATAAGCAAATACTATACAAATCTACTTTGAGTATGCAAATGAATATACACTTAAAATTATCACGTGATTGAATGTTACTTTATTTTTAACTCAAAATCACTCTATTACATGATGACACATATAAAATATGTATCAATTTGTATACTTAAAGTGGATATATATAGTCATGTTGATAGTAAAATCAATATTTAAGTCAGAGATCAAAAGAAAGAGAATTTTTTGTCTAATATACTGTGACTATTACAACTTTCGAGTGACTCAATTCATCATTGCTAGGCTTGTTGCCACCAAACTCTTGGAAAACCTCTTCTCTTGCACGAGCTTGCCAATCTTGATGCTTACTCAATAAAACCATAGTCCAGAGTAGCAAAACGGAGGTGGTCTCTTGCCCGGCAAAGTAAAGTACCTTGCACTTTTCAATCACATCATTGATACTCATTCCAACATTTTTTTTGTTTCCACCCAGCTCAATTTCCCCCAACAAGTCATTGTTTGCAGCTTCTCTTGCTTTTCTTGCCATATCTCTATTCTTAATGATGCCTTTAAGTAAGGCATAGTAGGTAAAAACCTGTATATATAATATATGCAAGCAGTAAAGTGAAATTGAGAATGAAATGAACTACTTATCATATATTGGTATATATCTTAAATGCAGAATGTTTGTACACAAATTTTTGTGTATATAAAATAGATACACATATAATATATCATTAGCTAAGTGAATATTTTAAATTAATAATGAAATAATAACTTTTTAGGCAGAGTAAATCAACAATTCAATTAAATTAAATACTTGTCAGAGAAAAAAGACAAATTTTTGGTACTTCATAACTAATTTTTTTGGAGAGTGCCGCCTCCATTTTTTGTTCCCTACTGTTGGCACCTACAAGTGTATGTTTATGAATGGAACATGTTTAATTATTGAATAATAAAATTATATATATATATATATATATATATATATATATATATATATATATATATATATATATATATTTATATATATGAGTATATAAATGATATATCATTATATAGTTGAATAATATTATGATACTCAATAATTAACAATACATCATTTATGTATTTATTTATGTACTAAAAAAAGTGTACGTGTAACTTTCTCATTATCCAAAAGATTTCAGGCATTCATTGGCAATCAATAAAATAATTTTCTATTTTTGTATTTCAAAGTTGGATAGTGCTTACCTCCATCCGGGAATGTAAACATTTTGTAAAAGAAAATTGAAATTTTTACCCTTATTTGAGTACACGTATATATTTATACTATATTTTTTATGCTTTAAATATTTTTACCATTTTATATGATAAGATACCTAAATTGCTCTTATCTTCAACTTTGAGAAACCAAAACAAAGTTTACAGTATTATTTTTTTTTAATGCACTATAAAGAAAGAACATGTATAGATATTTAGTATTAGTATTTGAAATAAGATTTATATATATGTGTAAGATAAAATCAAGTGAATTTAAAATTGTTAAGTTTAAATTTTTTAGATTAAGTACAAAAATTGTAAACTTTGGAAAATGATTTTGATTAGAAAGGTTATTTTGAGAGGGTGGCCGATGGCACAAATTTGAGGGTTGATTTGATATTTGCTTAAAGGGGTTGAAGGGGTTGGCGCCAACCCCTTAACGTAAATTGAACCCAACCCCTTAAATATAACGGGTCTCTGAGCCAACCCGTTTACTGAATGTAAGCGCCAACCCCTTTGTATACAAAAAATTAAGGGGTTGGATTTATTTTTTATTTATATAAAATTTTTATTTTGAATTTATTTAATTTTTATATAAATAAATAAATATATTTATATTTATTTTGGCTTTATTTAATTTTAGTTTGGGTTGGTGACGCCAACTCGGGTTAGCGAAGCCAATCGGGGTTGGCGTTCTTCATCTGAAAAATTTTTAGATCATAATTTTTGTATTTTTTGACTATCAATACAATATTAAATAATATTATAACAATTTGAAGCAATAAAAACAACATTAAACAATTTAATAACATGAAATCATAATAAAATTAAATTTCATATGAATCAATCATATATTATTTGATTTTCAATTATTCATAAAGAAAACACATAACATATGAGCTTTATAATGACTTTCTCACAGGGTTTTATTGTTTAATCATATATGTTCTCTATTGAAGAAGTGTTTTTCTCATACTACAAAAATTCCTTCCTCATTGAAAGGTTGAAGAAAAAAATTTTCTTTTTCTACATATAAGAGTTACATCAATATAGATATTTAAAAAAAATAAAATACAATTATGACATTTTTATTTAAACTTTAAAATAAATATTTTATATATAAACACGATTAAAAAAATACGTAAAAATTTCAATTTCCCTTTTGTAAAACTTGTGTTGTAATATGAACTAATTCTGTCTGGAGTTGGAATATCTTTCTTCCTTCTTCAAAGTTGCTACCAAAATGTTGTACGAAAAATCACATCACTTGTCAGACTAACAAGATAAGGCCATACATCCATTTATGGCAATTCATTGAACCACTAAAAGTCTTTGATAAATTTGATTTTCCAGGTTTCCCTTGTCTTGGCGTACTGTTGCCGAAGCATGATAATCTATATCTTACACTAAGTGCATGCCTGAAAGTACTAATGAGTATGCCTTTGTATTGTGTTGGGGTGTCCGTTTTTGACCCTACCTTAACAAAAATTTTGTTTCGTACTTTTCTAAATATATCATCTGCTACAAATTGTAGTATAAATTTCACAACAATTTATTTCTTGTCCATAGTTTTTTGTATATGTGTGTTTGAGCACGTCGATTATGTTCTTATTGTGTGTTTTCTAAACTGCACAATTGATCTTTAAAATGTCTCGTGTCCCTTTATCTACTAAAATAATTAATTATCTTTGGTAGTTCTCTTATAAATTATTTCTCATGCAAGGTGTGCTAGTGAGGAGAACTGAACTTTTGATGCAAATATTTTATTAAAGGAGGAATAGTGTAGTTTGTAGCTGTTGGGAAATACATGCCATATATCATATTCTATAAAATTCTAAAAATTGAAAAGTGTGCTTGGATTCAATTTCTGTTCACGTGGTTCATTCAATTACACTCAAGGTCTGACATAAGTCATTTCCACGACCCCATTTGCCTAACTGCTGCAATCTTTAGGAGATATTTTTGTGTGCTTTGGCTTCTGAGAGAAAGAAGAAGATTTTCTTCTTTAACCATGGGACAGGTGGCTGTTTTTTTGGACATTTATATAGGTGTCAACCGCCATTAATTCTCCCTCCAACGATCCTTGGTAGTTAATGTAAGCATTTGGGTCAGGTTGACCCATCATAGTAGACCCAAACCCAATAATAGCTGCACTTATGCATTGTTTTTCTTTTTGAACAATAATGAGGAATTGGATCATTTTGAAATGTTAAAGAGCTATCAAAAGACTAAATATATCTTTGGTTAGTTCCACCTTATCTATCTTGTTGGTATCCTAGATTTTGTTGGTTTTTTGAGCAAAAAATTGGTTCAAGAACAGAGGATTGTGCTTTGTATCTGCGTTTATTCTTAAACGAAATGGAATTGTTTAACGAAAAAAATAGACATTTACTTAAAATAGTTAAGGCTATTATAACTTCAATTTATGTTCCAAAATTTCTTTGGGGGTGAAGAAATTCTAGCACACATCTTATTTGATAAACAGAATTCGTATATATGTTTAAAAATTTCAAACTCCCTTAAACAACTTCAAACATTTTTTTTCTCTAACTTGTCGATTGTACTTGGATTCGGTTTTAAAAGTTTTTGGGTCTACTTGTTTTGTTTACATTCCCCATATATTTTGTTTAAAACTAAATACTAAAGCTGAAAATTGTGTTTTTATTGGTTATACTTCAAATTAAGAGGGTATAAGTGTTTTAATTCTGTGACAAAGAAGATTCACATAAGTTTGGATGTGTCCTTTATGAAGAAACAACCCTTTTTCTACAAGAATCATCTTCAAGGGGAGGATATTGTAGAAGAAGATTGTTTTTGGCAAGTTTATGAACCATTAGTGAAATTGAACTTGTCACCACTCCACAATGATAAACAAGAACAGAAGATTGATGTTCATAATAATGAACAGACTCTTAGTCAATGTATTTGCAATATGGGGAGAATCAACAGATCCCAAACTCTAAGCTTCTAGTTTATACCGGGAGAAGGTCTCACAAAAAGACTAGTGATCCATCTATTCCTCTGGTAACTAGCCAATCTCAGAAAGATAGGTTCCCACAGAATTTTTGCCCGAATGATATGTTCTCAATCTTAAAATTAAAAAACAGTAAATTACCATTTTCCATCAAATTCTGTTGATAAATTTCGTTAAGAACTAGGATAAGAACATGAAAATGATGAAAATACTCTTCTAACAATATTAAAATAATGGAACAATCCTTTTACAGTGTATGACTCATTTACAACAAAGAGTTATAATTTAAAGACACGAGGTTTCATTTTATTTAGTACATAACATAAACCACAGTTGCTTTCTCTAGGGATGTTCATATTTCACTTCCCACATCTGCAAGGAGTGTAGGAGCAATTGTTTCCACACCTGCAATTTATGCTCCAAAGTTCACCAATATCAACAACACCAACACCACTGACTGCCACCATTGATAACCCTAATCAAACATTTAGTCAAGCAAACAAATCTAGTTGAACACTCAATCCAAAAAATAAAAACCTCTTTTCAACATTCAGTTAAAATAGACAAGCTCAAATGAAAAATCAATTTCAACAAGCAAACAAAATTTGCATCATAGTTTTTTTAACAATCAGAAAACCCAGTGGAAAAATCCATTCTGATTGGAATTGCATCAATTATTTAAATGGTAATTAACAATATGTTTCTGGTCAACACAAAAAAAATAATAGGTGAAATTATCCCATCAGTGAGTCCTTAAGCAATGAACATATCAATCACTTTTTATTTAGGTTGCGACTAGAGCATATTAATCAATATAAGTATTCCTTAAGGGCAATTCATTCCCTATGGCAGAAGAGGGGACCTATTTTTTTATTGGCTAAAGTGTGTTCTCAATGAAGTCTCATCTTGCTGCCAACTGCAAGAAATTGTATCATTCTAAGATAAATAAGTGATGAAAATATTGTATAATTCATTGATTAGTGATGAATAATATTTGCTAATTACATTTATATTATATAATGTAATGTTTTTACAACATTTAACGTATGATGAGTAAAAACATAGTAAGTTCAAAAACACTTTAGACTTGGATTTTATAATATTTTTTAACAAGAAATAGACCATTTAATTTGGATTGCATAAACTAGACTAGCAAATGATTTTTTATACAATTATATAACAATTTTAGACTCATAAGGTTTTAAATAGCTTTCAAAACTTGGATTAAATTTGAAAAGTTCTATGTTCAAAGTTTTCACACTTTTACCTTGAAAAAAAAACAAGAAATTCATATTTTACCATTGTAACATGAGATAAAATTTATTAAAAACCTTTATGTCTCAATGAATAATTTAAATTTTTAGTTTTATAAATATTATAAAAATAAAAAATTATTTCTCTTGCCTAGAAAATTTACAAAAATACTTTAAAAGAGTTTGATATGACTCAGCATCGACTCATATATTACCTATTATTTTAATACTAGAAGAGTTAATTTTATAATATCTAGTTCAAATCTACCAAAATATTTACAATATTTTGACTCATTGTTTGTGGTATCTGAATATCTATTTTAGGCTCTAAAAATTTTAAGATTGATCCAATTTAAATGTTTGTTTTTTGGGTACACTTTTGAATATCTAGTTAGGTCACAAGAAGCTTAGGTGCATATGGTATGGATTTTTTTTTTTGATAAGTTATTCAAATCAAGGTTTTAGAAATGTGGCAGAGGCTCAAACCCAGACTTTTTCTTGAAAGTTCTAATACTCTAGCAGTTTTCCTAACTCCCTAATTGTTATGGTATGGAATTCAAAATACAAGTGACAAATGATTTGAATTTTGGTTGGGTCACGTAGAATATAGGTGACGCTACATAACATGAGTTATAAGATAAATGTTTGCTAAGTATGTGTATGAAAATTTTGAAAGGTTTGAATTTTATGCCTATAGTATTTGTCAGAGTAACTTTATAATGTTTGATTTCTTATTCATTTCTTGACTAAATATATTACATACTTGTTTCAAATTTAGTTTTTACTTGCTGAGTTGATGACTAATCTTTTGTCATTTACTCTTTGTAAACTTGAATTGGCATAAAAAAGGGGTTTACTATTTACTTTTGTGAATAAAAAGTCCGCTAAGCGGACTAAATAAATGCCTATTAGGTTTTTATTTTTTTTGATAATCGGGGACCTCTCTCGTATTTGTTGAGAGGGTAAACCCAAGGCACAATGACTAGACCCATCACCATTGTAATAGATAAGTGAAGGTTTCATAAGCGTGACAAAAGCTTAAACCCAAATCTTCACTTTAAAAGTTTTAATGTTTTACTAGTTTTGCTAACCCTTAGGATTAAACCTATTAGGTTTTAGTTGTATGTGTTAATAAAGTCTGGTTTGGAAAGTTTTAGACATTATTATTTGTTATCAATTTTGAGCTATTTTGGTTTTTATTTTTGCAAGACTTTGGAGTTAAATTTATATTTTTGAGGTATTAATTTCTTGAAGTTAGAATTTTGTGAAATTAATTAACTCGCTTAAGACTATGAATTGACTGGCACACTCACACTAGCGAAATTCAATGGTAATTAGCAATCAATGAAAGACACAGAATTTACATGGCTCAAAATCAAATAATTGGATCCACAGTTATATGGTCAATATTATATACTGATCATATAAAACAACACTTATTTATCAAAGGGAAAAAACAAATGATTCGGAGGTACATTTTTTTTAAGATTCTTCATTTGTTCATGTCAAATAAAAGACAAACAGTCATCATAAAAGATTGTATAATCCTAGACTAGGAATGTTTTAAAACATTTAAATGCTATCATATATATTGAAATCAACATGGAGGATTGTCTTCTTTATGATTTTTAGAATTTATTTATATAATATTTATAAAAAAGAATTAGACTATGAAATTTGGATTGCATAACCTAAACAAAGAAAGGATTCTTTATAAAATTTTTTTAGACTTGATTTAGAATTTCAAATAACTTTTAGAACTTGGATTAAAATTGAAAAATTCCATGTTCAATATTTTCATATGTATAATTAAAAAAAAATCATAGCAAATAATCACATCTCATCTGTCAATTAATAAATTGATACTAGAGAAAGAATTTATTTAATTTTAGGAGACTGACCTATTGATTCAGTAATACTCGTACTCAATATCTTTAAGAAGCTCCTCAAAATCTTCAACCAAAAGAGAAGACAACTGTGTACTTTTGAAATACTTAAATTTCGGAAGTGTGTCTTGATAAGTGGCATATATTTGTGGAATGTGATTAGTGAGATTCTCCCAGTTGTCATGTTTTATCATGCAATAGACCACCTTTAACATCATACGAAATACAAGTTCCTTTAGGTTTTTGAGATGCTCAATTCCAGTGGGAATCTCCTTCAACAATGGGCATGGTCCAATATGTAGCTTTGTAAGACTAGGCATTGCGCCTTTCTCTATCATCATGTATTTTAGTTCTATGAAGTTCTCGAGTTGTAAATATTGGAGCTTTGGGAACCAACCTTCTTTTAAATGCAAATCTTCATCACACTCTCTCACATGGAGAAGAAACACCAATAAATTAGGCAGAGCCTGAAGTACTTTCATGGAATCATTGGTTGATCCAACCAAAGCCAATTCCAATCTAATTAGATTTTCATGTTTACAAATCCAAATTGGTACTTTCTTGATATACATAACCAAGTCCAACCGCTCAACACATAGAGGAGGAGAACCCATGGTTTCTAGATCAACAATCTCTTCTCCACTTGTTAACAATCTCACACTCAACCGTTCAAGGTTTTCCATACTCTTGACGATACCAAAAAAATCCTTTACATCTCTATATGCAAGATTAACGCTCAACTTTTTCAACTGCGTCAACATCCTAAGCTCCTTAAGTGCTTTAGAATTTATATATACTTTGAGTAGGCTTTGCAACTCTGTTAAAGCCCCAAAGCCTTCTTGTATTTTCACTGAATTATGGTAAGGACCTTCACAGTTAACCTGTCGAAATATTAGACTTCGTAATTTTTTCATATTCTTGATCTCAACCAAAAGCTCCAACATAGGTGTCCATTTCAAATTCAGAGTCTCCAAGTTGAGAAGCATGCTTATAGACTTGGGAAGTTCTTTCACATTAGTACTTCTCAAACTTAAATAGTGCAAATGAAAAAGCTTTCCCACCCCATCAGGAAGAGAATCTATGGGGGCATTTTCCAAATCAAGTATCTTTAAAAGCTTGAAATCAACAACAAGCATAGCCATGAAGGACTCTAGCAATTTACCTACATCAAAAAGATAAACAGAACGGATCTTTGAGGTTTTTATACTCCCTAAAACAACATCAGTGCTTTTGTGTAATGAAATACGTCGAGTTTTACCAAAATGATCCAAGTCTCTTTCATTTAAGAAATGACAAAAATCACATTCCTTCATCTTTCTTTGAATAATCTCATACATCAAATCATGAACTCTATAACTTTTAACTCGTCCAGAAGCCTTTCTCAGTGAAACTTGAACCAAACTTCTATCAATAAGCTCTTTTAAGTATTCTTCTACAACATGCTCAGAAAGAAGATGGTTGTTACATTGGACAAAGCCTTCAGCCATCTAGAGGCGAATTAATCTCCCAAATCTAATTTCGTAGCCTTCTGGAAACACACCAAAGTATAAAAGACATGACTTGAGATGGAGAGGGAGATCATAATAACCTTTTGACAAAACTTTGTTGCAATCTTTAAGATAGGAATCACTACTTAGTTTTGACCCTAAATTATCCAGTATATTTCTCCATTCAGAAATAATCTTGTTCTTTCTTAAGAGAAGCCTAGTTATCGCAACAATTGCTAGAGGTAGACCTCCATATTTTTCAATGATTTGTTCAGATAAGTCCTTTAGGTTTGAAGGACAATAGTTGCCAGAGACAAATGCATTTTTGCAAAAAAGTTCCCATCCTTTCTCTGAAGACAAAGGCTTAAGCATGTGAACATGAACTACTGAGAATGGTATGAATTCAGCCACTGTTTTATTCCGTGTTGTTAACATTACTCTATTGTTTTTTTTGTTATCAAGTAAAGCATCCTCAACATCTCTCCAAAATTCAACTTTCCACACATCATCAAACATAATCATGTAACACTTATCCTTTAAATGTTCCCTTAATATCATGATCAAGTCCCTTTCTTCTATTTTACTTGCCTCTGTTAGAGTTAACCAGGTTGAACGGTCAAGCTTTTGTATAATCATCTTTAGTAAATCTTTCTTCAAGTATTCTTTTCCAACTGTGATCCAAGCTTGACAATCAAAATGCTTTTTCATTGTATCATTGTTATAAATTTTCTCGGCAAAAGTAATCTTACCAAGTCCTCATTCGTCCACCACTGCAATCACTGACCAAATATTAGATGTTCTATTCACTAACAAATCAATCAATTCTTTTTTAGTAGATTCAATACCCACAACTTCAGTGTCTTCAATGAAAAAAGAACCAACTCTAGAGTCACGAAGGATAATATTTCTCCCTCCATTACTTGAACCTTGATCAATGTACCTAAAGTTGTAGAATTCTCCCCTATGTTTTATTTCAGAAAGTGATGATTTGATATCTTGTATCTCAGTGGCAATTCCATGATGAAGTTTCATTATCTTTATGAAGTAGCAAGCCTTATAAATGTAACCAATAATACCTCTACCATGAGGAATTCTTACTGCCTTCATTATGTACTCATCGATGGCATCCTCAATCTGAAAAGCTTTTTCCCCCAATTGTTTCACCTAAGTTTTGACGCCTTCATCACTCCTTAGTCCTCCTTCTTCTTGTGTAGCTCTTTTATCAGCATCTTTGAGTAAAGATCTTATGCTTTCTAGTTCACGTTTGATTTCTTCAACTCCTTTTTTTGCACTTCCCAACAACTTGATTTCTTGGACAAGCAAAGGTGTCAAGATTTGTATTACAGAGTTCACTACACCTTCAGCCATATCTCACCTTTCCTTATTCCATACTGCATTGATATGGAATCAAAAGATGTAGCAAGTGATAAGAATTATATCTAAGATATGTAATAAACATATAATTAGTAGAGAATCAACATTAGAAGAGTGCTTATATTTAGATATTAGATACTATGTTGACCAAAATTTTGATAGAATTGTTTAAATCAACAAATGTAGATAAGTGACAAGAATTATCATGTCTAACAGGTAAAACACAATCCAAAAATGGTTTATTAATGAAACACATAATTTGTAGAGAATCAACATTAGAAAGTGCTTAGTATAGTGGTTATGAGTTTGGTCACTTTGCCCTAAGGTTTGCATGTCTGGCAAAAAGTGCATTTATTTAGATAAAAGAAATAAGGCCAAAAGACTTATTGTCACACAAGGTATAGTAAAATCACAAACTCCCACCCTCCAACTTTCAAAAACCTAAATACCTCATTCATAACCAAATTTTTGTTAAAAATCTCAGTTAGGGGTAAAATCATCATTTACTAAAAAAATTTAAAGATTAAAGTTTTATCACATTTTCCTCCCTAGGTTTAGAAATCTTATAATTTTCCCCAACCCAAAGTTTGAAAACTGACAAATACCCCGGAGGGTTTGTTTTTCTTTTCTTTGACATCAATTCATCATCTCTGATAGTCGATCATCCTTTTTCTTACCTTATCTCTCTCTTTGGTCACTCTTCCTTCCCTTTATGACCATTTTTTATTATCATCTTTATCTTAGGTGAAGACGAACGATCTTTGTTTGAGACGAAAATGTGTCATCTTCATCTTTAAGACAATAATAGATTTTATTGAAATGAAGATGATTTCATCTTGGTCTTGATAAACAACAGTCAAAGAGAAAAAAAAGAGAGATTAGAGAGAGAGATAAGGTGGGAAGGAGAATGGTCGACAGTCAGAGATGGTAAATCGATGTCGAAGAGAAGAGGAATAAACCGTATAAGGGTATTTGTCAGTTTTCAAATTTTGAGTTAAGGGAAATTGTAAGTTTTTTGAACTTAGGGAGGAAAATATGATAAAACTTTATATTTTTTAATAAATAACAGTTTTACCCCTAATCATAATTGAATTTTTTCACAAAAATTTAGTTGTGAGTGGATGTTTGGATTTTTGAAAGTTGAAGGGTGGAAATTTGGGATTTCACTATACCTTAGGTGGGAATAAGTCTTTCAACCAAGAAAAAATCTTGAAAGATAAAAATTAAATTTGAATTTTCAACTATAAGACTATAATAGTTAGCATGTATAATCCATGAAAATGGAAGATACATTTGTTATCAATATTATTCAAAAAAAGATAAAAGAATGAATTTTCCATTTTAGGCTATCTCACAAGATCCTTGCATGAATTTTACATTCATATAAAATAAAATACAAATATCTTTGTTGAGGTTTGAGGGTAAACAATGGTTCATTTTTATTCTATTGATGTCTTCTACATAAATAATTACATAATTATTTTGTTTGATTCTAACAAACTATTATTGATATGTGTTGAAGTTGTGACTTTAAATATCAATGAGGTAAAAAAGAAGAAGTTAGGACCACAAGTCTTAAGACTTGACAAGATATAGATAATAGTTCGTTGATTGGTTTCTATAGATTGATTTGCCTAAACCATGAGTCTATTGATTGACATACAATTAGGACATTGCTAGCCTTAGAGATGAGTCACATGATTAAAACACCTCCAGAGAGAGAAGTGTGTAAAACTATAACACCTACAGATACTGCTCAAGGTAATATAACCATTGCTTTATGATAAATACATGTGTGGTTATTATGGAATATTAATTTGGAGTGACACATGATTATGCATGGAGAGGCCACGCCTTTGTGTCAATTGCCATGTTAGTTGTATAAGATGAATGCCATGTAATTTTTGAATAAAGTGATACACAATTGTGTATGGTGGAACACATGCCTGTGTATAATGTTACATGGATTCAGTTTATAGTTGGCACATTTGCTATGTTTTATGGATATTCAATCCTATCCAAATACACAAACGAGAGCAAAAGAAAGAAAGAGAAAGTTAAAGATTGACTTTATAGCTTTCTAGTGGTAGTTTTGATGACGCTTTTTGATAAGGAATTGATGAAATCGTAGAGAGAAGAAGGTCTAGTGATCAACCCTTGTTCTTGCAGTAAAATCTTCAAAAGTATGTAGGACACATGACTCTTTCTAATTAATATATGATTTAGTGTGGACTGAAAAGGTTATCTTCTATTACAATTGCATAAATAGGAATGATGCTGATTGGTCATGATTTTGCCATGATTATTGATAAGGAAGCCAAATTGATACGAGTTAGTTTCTTACATTTTTTGTTAGGGTTCATGTTACACCATTATTGATAAAGGAATTTCTTGTGTTGTTATGTGACTTGATGATGATTCATATATATGTAGTGCATGTTAAGTCGACTCTTGGATTAGTGAACTGTAGTTGTTATATTGTAATGTTGGAAGTTCAATGATTTGGTGTTCCTCATACTGTAATGGAGTATATGATTATAGTATCACAAATTTTGTTAATATTGCTCATAGATAATATAGTTGTGATGTTAAATAGCGGGGAAAAAGGGGAATAATATCTTAGTTCAGGTATGAAATTAGGGAAAACATATAGAGACCAAATTAAGGTATGAAAGCTGGTATGAGATTCTTTGTTGGGTTCGACACATGACTGTGTGATATAGGACACATGCTTGTATGTGCAAATTCTATAATTTAGGTTGAGTTTTTTGATGATCTGATGATTATTGGACATAATTTTCTGTTGAATAGTCAACTTGGGCATAAAGTTTGCCTATGTATTTAGTATGCATGACTGTGTATAAGGTAAAATGACTAAAATATCCTTGAAAAGTAAAGTAGTTGAGATGCGTTTAAGTTTGAAAAAGCCTAAGTATAAAGAAAGGGCATATACTTGTGTTTGGAGACACAGTTTGCTAAGTATGCACCATAGTGAAATAATACACCAACAAGTTCAATCATTAGGCAAGGTATACCTCTAAGATAACTAATACAAAGATCAAACAGATAAAAAATTTTGTGTATAAGCTCGATCTAGCTATAGCTTAAAATGTTATGATAAGTATTCAGTCAACCTAGATTTATAGAGAGGCCTTGAGTAGGGTGTTGAGAATTGAGGTATTTATCAAGATAATGTATGGAAAATCTACCTTTGCACAATACTAGAGCCATAATCAAGTGCCACCAATGAACATAGAGGTTTTCCTACAGAAAAAAAAGAGAAAGAGATTATGCCAGCTAAGGGTAATAAGAAATGTTGGAAAACAGTAAGCAGTAAAAGTGAATCGAGGCTCTAGTTGATTAGAGGTGCGATAAACATTATAGAGGAAAGTGTTTGGTTGGATAAGAAGTATTTTCCAACTACTGACAATTAGGACATATAGCCAAATTCTATCTAAGGGCTTTAATTTAAGCCAAACAACTAATGGGGGGAGCTAATGTTACAATGTACACCACCATATAGGCAGTCGCTAAGGCTAGCCTATCATTAGTGACTAGTTAGATTTCTTACCTTATTACTGGTGCTACTCATTGTTTTGTAGTCAAGAGTTTGGTAGAAAGATTAGTGCTACATCTAGTGAAAGTGGCATATAAAGCTAAGATAGAGTTACCAGATAGTGGGTTAGTGATCAGTGATTAGATGCTCTTGGGATAGACCATTGAGATTAAAAGCAGACTATTGCTCGTGGATATGATTTTATTTCACATGCTAGATTTTGTCATGATCTTAAAGATGAATTTTCTAGGGAGAAATAGAGTTGAGATTGACTATCGATGTAAAAAGGTTCAATTCAATCTCAAGGGTGGTGATCAATTGACTTTGGTGAGGGGTATTTCAAAAGCATGATGATTAGTGTCATAATGATGAAATGTTAAGGGATGCACAAGTTTTTTTGCTCATATAGTAAACAAGATAGAGTCAAACCTAAGTATTAATGAGACATTAATAGTTCAAGAGTTTCCAAATGTTTTTCCAAAAGAGTTATCAAGATTAACTCTTGAACAAAAGGTTGAATTCAATATAGAATTGGCGTCGAGCATAACATCTTTATCAAAGGCACCCTACAGAATGACCATAATCAAATTACAATAATTGAGGAAGCAACTCCAAGAGTTACTAGATAATGGGTTTATAAGATCGAGTCATTCTCCTTAGAGAGTTCTTATCCTATTTGTTAAAAAGAAAAACGAATTCATGAGACTATCGAGAATTAAACAAGGTAACGTGAAGAACAAGTACCCTTTAGTTAGAATTGATAATTTATTATATCAATTAAGAGGGGCATTGGTATTCTTTAAAATTTATATAAGATCGAGTTACCATCAGGTCAGGGTAACTAAATAGGATATACCTAAAACAATTTTTTGGACGAGGTATATACATTTTGAATTTGTTGTGATGCCAGTTGGACTAACAAATACCTCTACAGTGTTTGTGGATTTGATAAACAAGGTATCCCATGACTGCTTAAATAAGTTCATGTAATGTTTATAGATGATATTTTGGTATACTCCAAGAGACATGGGGAACATGAGGAACACTTGAGGTTTACCCTACAAAGATTAGGGGATAAGTAACTTTATGCTAAGTTTTCAAAGTGAGGCTTTTGGTTAGACCGAGTTGCATTTTTTAGGCATATGGTTTCAGTAGAGAGTATATCAGTATATCTAAGTAACATTGAGGTAATGTTAGATTGGTATAGGCTAAAGACTATCACAGAGGTTTAGAGTTTTCTAGGTCTAACTGGGTATTATAGAAGATTTGTAAAGGGGTTTGCTAGGCTAGCAAAACTCTCATAACTATCATAAAGAAGGAAATTCAGTTTTAATGGTCAAATACCTATGAAGAAAGTTTCCAATAGTTAAAAAAGGTATTAACCTATGTTTTTGTGTTAGCCCTATCGAAGGATAAAGTCAAGTATGATTTATACACAGACACTTCTTATAGTGGTTTGGGAGTAGTACTAATGTAGTAAGGCAAAGTGATAACATATGCCTCGAGACAACTAAAAGATTTTAAGACTAGATACCCCATTCTTAATTTAAAGTTGGCAATAGTAGTATTTGCTTTCAACATTTGGAGACACTACCTATATGGGGTCAGATGCAACATATACACTAATCATAAGAGTCTTATATATTTCTTCACTCTGAAATAGTTGAATATAAGATAGAAAATATGGCTTGAGTTAATGAAGGACTACAACAGTGATATTAAATATCATCTGGGCAAGACAAATCTAGTAGTAGATACCCTTAGTAGACAAGTATTTATATCATAGTTGATAGTTCAAAGAGGGATTCAAACAGACTTGAACTGAAAGCAAAATGAGATTTATTGAGGCCTTAACAAGATTGGAGATCAAATCCACATTGGTAGAGGAGATCAAAGCTACTTAGTTAAATGATGATTGTCGTAGGTAGAAATTTCAGAGAGTTTATAATGGTCTTGAGACAAACGTCCAGGTAGATGATGGTGTTCTTAATTTTAGAGGCAAATTATGCATTATACCAATAGTTGATTTGAGGTAGAAGATTCTTTTAAAGGCTCACAATTCTCTTTACACCACCCACCCTAGAATGTAAAGATGTACCAAGATTTGAGAAGTTTCCAGTGGTTGGGTATGAAGAAAAATATAATTGAATATGTTGCCAATTGTCTCACCTATAAATAAGTTAATACCGAACACCAAAGACCATTAAGATTACTTTAACCTTTGAATGTGCCTAAGTGGAAATGGGAACATATATCTATGGACTTTATTGTTAGGCTCTCAAGAGTGTAACTTGGTTTTAATGTGCTATAGGTTATGTTGATAAATTAACTAACACAATGCATTTTCTTCCTGCTAAAGACACCACCCTTACAGATTAGTTAGGAAAGCTATATGCATGAGAGACAAGGACATACGATTTGTGTCAGCTTTTAAAAGTTTGCATAGATCATTGGGCATGAATTTGGCATTCAGTCTTTATCACTCGTAGACAAATGGTTAGACAAAGAAGACCAACCAAGTATTAGAGGACATATTGAGAGCTTACAATTTGAATCATTGGGCTAGTTAGATAGATATGTTACCCTTAAGAGAGTTTACCGATAATAACAATTATTAGGTGACGATTCAAATAGTGCCTTATGAGGCACTTTTTGTCATTCTTTTTAACATTAGGATGAGTTGGGTGAAAGAGATGTCTTGGTACAATCACTTGGATCGGAGTTGACTTAGAGTATGATTGATAAAGCCTAGTTGATCAGAAAAAAGATAAAACGGGCCTAGGATTGATAAAAAAGTTATGTCGATTAGAGAAGTATAGATTTGAAATTCAATGTGACTGATAGAGTTTTCATCAAAATGGCCCTTTATAAGCATGTGGTAAGGTTCAAGAGGGCAAGTTGATTCCCAAGTTCATAAACTTATATGAGATTATAGAGCAGGTTAGCAAGGTAGCATAAAACTTGCACTATCGATGAGTGTGAATCGTATTCATAATGTATTCCATATTTTGTCATTGCATAAGTATATTGGTGATCCTTTGCATGTATTAAAGACCAAGGAGATTAAGTTATTAGATGTCTTGAGTTATGAAGAGAAACTGATTCAGATCATAGATAGGAAGATTAAGCACTTTAGGAACCAACAAATTCCCTTGGTTAAGGTACTTTGGAGAAACCACAAAGTTGAGATGACTACTTAGAAGATGGAATAAAATATGAAAGCAAAATATCTCTAGCTGTCTATCAAATTCTAGAAAGGAAATTCCAATAAAGGAAGAGGAATTCTAATACCAATAGGTATGTTTCAAAGGCAATATATCAATTTCTTTATGATAAATGCATGTGTGGTTGTTTGAATGTGAGAAAAATAATGGTATATGAATTTGGAGTGACACACGACCATACATAGAGAGGTCATACTTGTGTGTCGATTGCCATGTCAATTGAATAAGATGGACATTGTATAATTTTTGAATTTAATGATATATGACTATATGTGGTAGAGCACACACCTGTATATGCCATTACATGGATTTAGTTTATATTTGACATGTTTGTTGTGTTTTAAGGATGATCAATCCTATCCAAATGTATAAACGAGAGTAGAAGAGAGAAATAGTTGAAGATTGAATTTCCAACTTACCTATGATAGTTCTGACAAGATTTTCTGGTGAGGCAATTAACGAAAATGATAGAGAGAATAAGGTTTAGTGATCAACCTTTGAGGTAGATTTTTATATTATCAAAGACATTCTTAAGTTTAGAGGCATAGTATGTGTTCCACTAGTTGATGAATTGAGGTAGATGACTCTTGTAGAGATTCATAATTCTCTTTACACTGGTTATCCTAAGGTGTAAAGATGTATTAGGATTTGACGAGGAGTTTTTAGTGATTAGGTATTAAAAAAAATGTGGATGAGTATATTGCTAAGTATTTCACCTGTCAACAAGTTAAGGTTGAACACTAGAGACTGTCAAGATTTCTTCAACGTCTTAGTATGCTTGAGTGCAAATGGAAACATATTTCTATGGACTTTATTGTTAGACTCTTAAGGATATAGAGTGGATATAATGAGTTATGGGTCATTATGCATAGATTCACTAAGATAGTGTACTTCCTCTATATTTAGGACACTACCCCTATAAATCTGTTAAGAAAGTTTTATGTGAGAGAGATTGTCAGGTTACATGGGGTGCCTAAGATTATTGTGTCAAATAGAGACACACAATTTATGTCAACTTTCTAAAAGAGTTTCCATAGATAGTTTGACACTAATTTGACATTCAGTATAACATATCACCTACAAACAAATGGTTAGACTAAATGGGCTAACTAGGTGTTAGAGGACATGTTGAGAGTTTGTTGTTTGGACTATAAAATGAGTTGGGTGGAAATGTTACTTTTAGTTGAGTTTGCCTATAATAACAGTTATTAGATGATAATTCAGATGATGTCCTATAAGGTACTCTATGGTAAGAGATGTTATTATCCTCTATACTAGGATTAGTTAGGTGAAATAGATGCCTTGGTACAATCTCTAGGACCGAAGTTAACTTAAAGGATGATTGAGGATGTACGAGTGATTAGACAAAAGATAAAGCAAACGTAAGATTGACAAAAAACCTATGTTGATCTAAGATGAAAAGATTTAGAGTTCATTGTAAGTAATAAGGTTTTTATCAGAGTAGCCCTTTATAAGCATATGATATGGTTTGAGAGAAAAGTTAAGTTAGCTCCCAGGTATATCATCTCTTATGATATAGTGGAACAAGTCAACAAGGTAGCTTATGGACTCGCATTACCAGTAGACATGGATAAAATTCATGATGTATTCGATTTTTTGTTATTGAGTAAGTATATTGATGATCTTTCTCATGTGTTAGGGATTAAGGAGATTCAATTATTAGAGGACTTGAGTTTTGAGAAGAAAATTGATTCAAATTTTGGATAGAAGAGTCAAACAGATTAAGAACCGGTAAATCTGTTTAGTCAAAATGTTGTGGTGGAACCATAAAGTTGAAGAAGCTATGAGAGAAAAACATTTTGAGCTATTTCCAGTGGATTCCAAGGACAAAATTCTAATAAGAGGAAAGGAATTGTAACAATCACAAGTATGTCTTAAAGGCATAATAGTCATTTTGTATGTGTATCTGGTTATATGATTGATTGAGTATGAGTTGAATGATGTATTGTGAAATTTAAGTGACACAACCATGCATGAAAAGGACATGCCTATTTGTCACATTACCACGTCAGTCAGATAAGAAAATTTTTGCATGCAATTTGAATTAAATAATACATAGTCATATGTGGTGAGACACACACCCATGTATGGAGTTACGTGATTTTAGTTTTAAAAAGCACGTCAGTTGTGTTTTTGGGATCGTTATTGTCAAAGTAAATGCATGTAAACTTGTAAAAGGAGAGGAGAGTTCATACTGACTTTTACGCATTGTCTTAGTAGCTCTAGTGTTCAGTTTCCAGTGACTTGGTGGAAGAAAAGGTAGAGAGAATGAGACCCATCAATCATCTTGAATTCTTTTATAGTAACGTTCTAAAGAAGTGGGATTCTTTATGTTTCTAGTATAAGTTGTGATGTATATTTATGCCTCTAGAATTAATCCTTGGTTAATGTGTATATGATTGGATTATGATGAATTGATGATACTTAGTTGATGATATTTTGTGATGGGAAAATGTACATGTATATAGATAAAGTGATAAATGATGTTATTGTTTACACGAGATGCTTCTTTGATCTGTGATAATTAGATTATACTTAGAATGTGATGGTTTAAGCCACTATGACGCAATTTATAATGTTACAGTTAAGTAATTGTTATAGTAGATGAAATGGTCATGATTATGTGCGGTTTGGAAGCATGGATGTATGCTTTGTGATGTTGAATCTTTTATGGTATGTTTGGCATACTTTTAGCATTATGTTTAAGTTAGAAATAATGTAAGATGATAATAGATTAAGAGGTTCCTAATAGGGATAGATTAAGGTGTGAAATTAGGTAAATTTGTCATTTTTCTTAGTTTGTATGAGACACACCTTTATGTGCACAAATCTTAGATTTTAGATTGAATTTTTTTTTTACCATCCAATAACTATTAGACAGCATTGATTGTCAAGTAGTCAATTGGGACACAAAGTTCGCTTGTGTATAATTTTTGCAAGACTATGTGTAGGATAAAACAACTAAACTACCTTTAAGAAGTAGAGTAGTTGAAAATTGAGATAAGTTGACTTTGAGAAAATAAGCCAAGTTTAGAGAATAGGGCACTAGGAAAATGTTTACCTGGGGAAAAGCCACTAGGAAAGAAGGTCATGTACAATTTGGAGAATTTACATGCCCGTGTTCCAAAAGAAACACGCCTATGTATAAAGCACAGTATAGACACACCCTTGAGGGGATAACTATGCTCATACACAAGGAAGATAAATGCCTGTGTATTTTAGATAACACACCCGTGTATGAAGGGAAAAATAAAGAAAAAAAATAAGAACAAAGCAATCAGCTTAAGGGTCAATCCTGAGAGACATTATAGATATTTTGGGTACACATTAGTGCCTTACGTGCTAAGAGATGAGCTAATGTCAAGCATGAGGTGTGATTAGGGTGAAAGCCAAGATAAGCCTAAGGCAATTTGAGGGTCGAGATGCATGCACGCTAGACATCTTAAAGTCGTTACAAGGGGGCATTGTGAGTACAAACTCCTTACACTGCTTGTAGTAAGACATGTCTACAGGAGGACATTATACCTACAATAATGTACTAACTCTCAATAGAGCCAAGTTATAGTGATGTTTGAAAGTCTAATAATGGTGTAGACGAGTGGACTGCACAATGAGTGTTCATGTGACTAAGGTGCCAAATCCCTGTATTTGATCTAATCTAATCAGTCTAGTATACAATTATGAGACGTAGCTTTCAAATAATAGATTTTTCACCTAAAGATGATATGGTCACATCGGTAGGGATTTAGGTAATGGTTCTTTAGTGACCAAATAGGACATAATTCAATAAAAGAGTTGTGATACATAACCTAGACATTCCTAAGATTAGTAAGAGTACAAATATGAGATATAAAACCCATCATCATCCTAATGGGAGGGTAGAGACATACTCTAGATGACAGAGCTAGTATGGGTCAAGTTAAGGGCATTCTAGGGATTATGTAAATGTTGATAGTAAGGTCTCCTATTTACTGAGTGTTCTATCACTCACTCCCCTACTTTCATGTGCATGTACAAGTAATCTTGATAATTGCAGGATGAGTGGCGATTAGTGGACATAGAGTTAAGGAAGACATTTCTATCATTTTGACAATTTATTAGTTTATGGATGTAGATTATAATTTTATGTATTAGCTACACAAATTATGTTGTTTTTATGAATGTTCTTATGTTGTGGACATCTTTTGTATCCTTCCTAGTCATGTATTTTTGAAAAGGGTATTTCTTAATTTTTGTGGTTTTATAAATGATGTTTTTATTCCAGAGTTTTTGAGACTTACTTATGGTTTAAAATTGTAAGCATGAGGGGGTGTTACACTGTTACACACAAGAGATAGATGGACTCAGATGATTATTTGGTAATTTGATAGTCTAGTTTATGATTTGACTTTTACATGTTAGACTTGGATTTGTATGCAAACACATTGTGGATATTTATTTGGTTTAATTATTGTTGGCACTTGGGATTATGTTATTAATTTCTGTGATTCATAATTTATATGAGGTTATTTTAGTTACTTCATTTTATTGAATGTATGTTAAATTGTAGTAGTTGCATGATGTTAGTTAAGATTAAAGTAATATTTTATCCCAAAGGACTGCATATTAGGGGTGGGGTGTTTGAAAAGCTTAATAGAGCTCGTCAAACAAAATTTGCTCCATGGAAAAAGATCGAAAGGTTACCATTTTGTGATCGGTACGTCTATGGTAAGATGTGTAGGGTGAAGTTTAGTACTGGAGACCATAACACTAAGTCTTCACTGCAATACGTATATGTTTTTGGGGCCTTCCAAGCAATTATCTTTAGGTAGATGCAGCTATTTCCTAAATATTATAGATGACTATACTAGGAGGTTTTGGATCTACTTCATGAAAGACCAAAGAGTGTAAAACTATGGTTCATAATCAGACTGGACGCTATATTAAGCAATTGAGAACTGATAAAAGGCTCAAATTTGTTAACGAAGATTTCAACATCTTTGTAACGAAAGCAATATAGTTTGCACTGGAATGCTAAAGGAACACCACAACAAAACGGGCTTGCAAAACGTATGAATAAAACTATACTTGACTAGGTTTGAAGTTTATTGTCCTGTTTGAAGCATTCTCGTCATCTTTTAGCATAAGCTGCATTTATAGCGGTTTATCAAATATATAAACCCCTTCATTAGCCATTGGTTGCAATGCAAGACACCAATTCAAATGTAGAGAGGTTATCTTGTAAGTTAAAAAAACTTAAAAAGAGTTTCGAGTGTATTGTTTTCATACTCAGTAAATAAGGAAAACTTCAACCAAGGGCTATGAAATGTATTTTTATTAGTTACCGTGATGGAGTCAAAAGGCATAAATTTAGGGATCTATCAGCTAACAAGAGCACCATCAGTAGAGACGTGATTTCAAGGAGAATAAAATTCTCACACTTAATAGGAATACAAACTCTGAAACGGAGTCTCGGACCAAGATGGAACAATCTAAATTTGACCTTGTTGATACACATTCAGGGGTTGCTTCAAGGGGAAATTCAGGTGCTACTTTGGGCAAGAAATTGAAGTACAGAAAGTTGAAAATTTTGAAGCAAAAATTCTAGTAAGAGTTCAAATATCTGATTGTAGATGAGGTGGATAAAGAAGCTTCTCAACCTAATGACTTGGGGAATTATCAGTTAACCTGTGATAGGGTTGGTAAAACCATCAGGCCACCTAAAAGATTCGGTTATGTTGAATTGGTTGTGTATGCACTACAAGTTAATTGCTGAAGAAACTGACAAGGAACCAAAAACAGTAAATGATCCAGTAAATTCAAATAAGACAATGGTTGGATGCAATGAAGCAGGAATATGATTCTCCGATGAAGAATCAAACATGGCAAGTTGTTGATATGCCCAAAGGAGGAAAGACGGTAAATGCAAATGAATTTTTAAAAGAAGCCCAAAATTCCTAGAATTAGAGCCGCCCAGATTCAAAGCTTGTTTGGTGGCAAAATGTTTCACACATGCAAGAAATTAGATATGTTCATGATTGAATCTGGTTTGACTAAAAGCAAACAAAATAGTTATTTTTACTTCAAGGAATTAAGTATAACTGCTTTATCTATCTTGTTTTGTACGTGCTAGTAACATGTAAAGACAAGGCTGAAATGGAAAAGTTTAAAAGGCTGACGAGCTTACATTTCGATGTGAAATACTTTGTTTAAGTTGGGAAAATTCCAAGCATGAACATAACCAAAAATTGAAAGGTTGGTACACTGACCTTGCTTCAGCAAGATTATCTGTAAAAGATGCTGAAAAGGTTTAATATGCATGATGCCAAGGCAGTAAAAACACCTATAGAGCATCACTCTAAATTGAGTGTTTCACAAAATCCAAAATCTAGTACGCAGAAGGAGATGATAAACGTGCATACACTAATGCTATAGATAGTTTGATGTACTTAATGATTCTACAAGACTAGATTTGGCTATTGCAGTATACGATAAACCAATTTATGAATAATCAATTTAACTCTTACGAAATATATCAACTTACAATAAGCGGTAGAACTTGTTACCTGAATAAATGAGATAATGGAAGACTTTGTGATATTCAATGTCCCAGTTTTCTATCTTTCTTCAGGCAAGAGAGGATAATCTCTTATCGCGTGCAACTAATCATTCAGCCTTGAAGTTAGTACAAGAACAAAATAAGAATCAAGAAACTAACCAGGTGTTTCCAATCTTGATTCTTGAAGATAACTCAGCCTTGAAGTTAGTACAAGAAGCCACGTTGTCTATGAACCATCAGAAAAGAGGGGAATTCGGTTCAGGATTATATATTTTCTCAAGTGAGAATGATTACAAAGATGGGAATTGAATGGAACTTGGAAGGGCAAAGAATTTTTCCTTTTTCATTCATCTTTTGTTGCTTTCAAGTTAAGTATCTATGTATGCTTTACTTTCGTTTTGTGCCTCCTTACCTGATGCTCACTCATCCATTTGCCTCAACCATGCAAATTCTAACAAACAATTAAAGCAATTCTTATGTAAAAGACATTCTGATAAGCTCCATACCTACAAGAGAATTATTTTCAGTTCTAACAAGCTCTATACTATCAATTTTGAAGTCTTAATTGCCTCAACAATATATATTTGAAATCTTTCAGCAACTAAAGCAACTATCTCTAATTGCAAAAAGATAAGAGAATCTGGGGGGCATCAACAGTCGGAAGCTCTCTATCTGTTGTGTCTGGATAAATGAATTTATTTATTTAAAAAAAAACAAATAAAGCAGGAGCCTAACCTGTTACAAAAGTAAAAGAACATAACAACGTCTACCACTAAGAAAACTCAGTACATCTACAGACACATTCTTAACTAAAAGACATGATTTCATGACACCCACAACCAGGCCATGATTATATGCTTGATGCCTGTTGATGTTGATTCGAATATATGATCTGCATCATTTGAAGTGTTACTGGTCAGATCACACTAGAAGACTTCGGCAAAACAAGAACTGTGCAAGAAACTAGGAACCAATATCTGGAGAAAATGGATCCAGGCAAAGTACTATCCCATAACTAGATCTTCCACCAATAAACAAGTGTACAAATGCATTAGATGTATCACAATTACAAGTTGAAGAACTCAGCAAGATGCAGAAGAAATGATATGTGTAAACTGTTCACCAACTTGAGCAGAATTTAAATCTCTTGTGATGGTGGCCTTTATTACATTACAGTGAACAAGTTAGAACATAAATGCTCAGTAGTAATGAACTAAAGGATTAAAGTATAAATCTGAGCAAAGAACATGTATATGTAGCCTCATAGCCAGCTAGCATTCAAAGGAGAAAACAAGCCCACTCCATCATCAAAAAATAATAATTAATGCTTAATTAACTACAGACTTTTCAAAATTCTCACTTAAAAAAAACTTACAAGGCCGTTCTTATAGCTCTTAGAGTGCTACAAATACACCAAACCAAACAATTGAACCAAATCATTCAAAAATAACGTTTGACTCTGGTTGGGTTCTATTTGGTTTGAATAATTTGAAAAACGGTTAAGGTCTATAATCTAGTTTAGGTGTAAATAAAATAAGCTCATCCAAACCAACCCGACTTGGTTTCAAAAGTAAAGATTCGATTTGTTTTTTAAACCAAATAAAACTTGAGTTAGCAACAGTACAGTTTAATTCAACTCAAATTTGGTTGAAATTCATAACTCAAATTGAAAATATAATTGTTCTTTTTAAAGGATATGTTAAAAATTTTTAAAACACTCCCAAACTTTAAAAATTAGAATTGCTGTAAAACTAGTAGTTTTTTTTTTTTTTAAAGGCTATGAATTATTGAATTTCCTCGAATTATATTTAATTTACAAATTATTGACTTTTTGCCTAAGTTTACTCTATAAACAATGTTATTTTACTATCGATTTAACCCCCTCTCTTCCCTCTTCATCTTTCAGACTTTTACCACACACTGTCTCGCTTTCTCTGTGCTAGGGTTTTGAATTTCGATTACTTTTCTGTCATAGTTGAAATATGATTGGCAGAAATGTTTAGTATTGAAATATCTATCAGAGTATATGGGTGAAAATGCTTGAATCAAATGTGGAGGACTTCGTTGTAACTTTGCAGGATTCAATTAAGGTGCTGTTTTCTGAGTCTGTGGAAAGATTTATACCTCTGGAGTCAAGAGAAGTTGCAGTCATATTGGCAGCAGAACCAAAGGCCTCGGCCAAGCATGCTGGAATTGAAAAGTCTCCCTCGCCCACCAGTAATATTTGGTGGGCACTGCTATAATGCTTTATTTTTTTTCTCTTCTTCACTGACTACATGAGACCCTTCCATAGTTTGCATACTTTTCCGCAAGCTTGATTGAAGAAGAAAATTATGTAAGATATTTATATACACCACAGAACTCTTGGTTAGATTCATTACCTGAGACAGGTCTCTTAGTTTTCTTAGCTCCCTTAAATTCACTTATCTGGGGAAACACAAATGAATTGTAGAAGAAAATGAAAGGATAATTCATGCAGGGATCATTAATTATAATAAATTCGAATGCACTTTCTGATTTAATGTCACTCAAATGAAAGGATAAGCCATGCATAGTGTTTCCAAGTTTTATTTGTTCTGTTTTGGTTTTGCTTTATCAGTCTTTCTATTCAGATTTGCTGACACCGTTCTATATTTTGAATGCTCTTTTGTTCCTAATTTTTATAAGGCCAAAGGACTATTTCCCACCGAAGGTATGTTGTTTTCCAAAGTTTTCCTCCGTTAACTTTAAAAATCTCATTTATCCATCTATGAGTTATTTAAATTAACAGTTTAAAGGGCAAAATCATTATTTTATTTATAATATTAAAAATAAATAAAAATTTTATCCCTTTTTCTCTCCCTAACCCCTAAAAACTAACTATTTTCACCTAGGCCAAGTTTTAAAAAATAGCATTCCTCCCCCCCAGGGTTTAGTTTTCAATCCCCAACGCTAAATCCAACTCCACTGACGATGAAGCTTTCCAGAGGCATCAACATGCTCCGATTGTCTCTCTTCCCTCCTCTAGAACGTCGGTCGACTGAGATCTGGGCTAGAAAATTGAAGAGCTTCATCGGGAGATGAAGCTCTTCATCTTCCCAAAAGTGTTCTTTTGGGAAGACGATCGTCCTCTAGATGAAAATAAGGTCGTTGTCTTCGTCTGGGAAGACAGAGAGCTTCGTCGGACGAAGCTCTTCAACTTTTCAGTCCCAAATCTCAGCCAACCAACGTTCTAGAGGAGGGAAGAGAGACTGTCGGAGCATGGTGATGCCTCTGGAAAGCTTCATTGTGGGCTATGACATCTGATTTGGTGTCGGGGATTGAAAACTTAACCTTAGGGGGGAATACTATTTTTTAAAACTTAACCTAGGGAGAAATGGTTAGTTTTTAGGGGTTAGGGGGGAAAATGAGATAAAATTTTAAGGGGTTAGGGTTTTTTTAATTTTAATCATTCATAGATGGGTAAATGAGATTTTCAAAATTAATTGGAGGAAACTTGGGAAATCAACATACCTTGGTGGGAAATAGTCCTTTGGCCTTTTTATAACTGCATTGTTTTTAAATTTAGGCAAGATGACTTATTCCCACCCAAACTATCTTGTTTTTCTAAGTTCTCATCCCTTAATTTTGAAAATGTCAAATACCCATCTATGAATAGTTAAAGTTAACGGAACCTAACCCTTTAAAATTCAATCTCCTTTTCCCCCCCTAAACTCTAAAAACTAAAAGGTTTTTCCCTAAACCAAGTTTTAAAAAATAATATTTTTCCCTAGGGTTTATTTTTTAATATTTGGCACCATCGCCAACGACAAAGAGTCCCCAACGTATCACTATGCTCTAGCAATCTCTCTCCCCTCCTTCGGAACTGTGACCTATGAAGATCTCGTTTTCGTCTGAGAAGACGAAAAGCATGAGTGATGGATGGATGAGATTAAATTTAATACCAATTTTGGACCTAGTAGTCAAAGATATGCATGATTGATGGATGAGCTTCTGCATTGTCAAGTAGTGCAGATTCACAGGCTGTTAATTCTGTTACCGACGGAGATTAGTTGAGGTGCCTTCAAAAGTTTATTAATTTCTGAAAAAAAAAAAAAAACTAAATTCATTACATTTTATTAATTAGGGTTTCCATTATATAGTGAAACCTAAAATGTAATTTTACCGCAATCCAAATACTTCAGTTTCATCTAAGGGAGCAGACATTTCAAGGATGGAACTCTCCTTTCACACTTTCTTGCTCGCATTTTGTATAGAACGAACTCATTCACTTTCCTATTCTTCTTGTCATAAATTGTCACGTATAGAACAACTACAACGATTTCGGAACTGACAACGACTAAATCTCTAGAACAATAACAACCCTGTTATGTTGTTTTGCTGCCTAGAACATCTGTTCACCTATGATGAAACAACTGTTCCATCCATCATAGAACTTTAAGTGAACTTTTCCTCAAATACCAGCCACATTTTAACAAATTGTGGGCCCAGCAGTCAAAGCTATGCATGAGTGATGAATAAGCTTTTAGCATTTTCAAGTCGAGCAGATTCATATGTTTCAAAACATTGGCTCGACTCTGCTACTCTCATTCATTTGAGGCAAACATTACCGTGCACATCCTATCTGAGAAATCATAGGCAGTCACTGAGCCATCACTGGTTAGGTAGTTGAAATGTAATCGAATTCAAGTCAGTCTCATGAGTTATCCATAGCGTAATCTGTGTATTCTCAATGAGACATTCCAAATTTACACATTTAAGAAAAGCAAGAATCATCAAATGAAAATCTGGAGACCATTCTATTAACAAAAGGAAAAACGCTTCAAAACTCCAAAGCAATGCAATTCGATGCAAACAGGGTAAAACAGAGGACTTCTTTGCTCTCTCAAAGGCCTTTTCTTTTCCTTGCCTTTCAGGTTTTAACAAAGTTGTCTATTAACAAAGCTTAACTCTAACAGTAGCACCCATAATATTTAAATTTCTTCAATAAATATGCCCAACAAATACTAATTCATTAAAAAAAAAAAATCAATATTTTACCACTTGAGTCCCTACTGCATTAAAAAAAATAAATACTTCAGGCAGGGATTAAATGACCTCCCTATTGCACACAAAGTTTATGAAATTATCAAATAAGTCATGAAATACAGTTCAAATACACACTGCTTCCTTTATTTTTAACACAAAGATCACATAGGAAGCAATTAATATCTGTAGGCAGTGCCAACAGTAAGCTTAACACAAGCAGTTCAAATAGTAGATATTACACACTGATCACACAAAAATAAATAGCCAAATACATATATTTGTTTTCAATGGAGAAGATGATTCACTGCTACATTCTCAGCCTGATGAAATTTCCACCTGTTTTTTGGCAACAGAATAAATACAATACTCAGTTAAAATTATTTCCCTTGTCTAGAGAATGTACAAAAATACTTTGGAAGTTCTATATTACAGTTTTCACTCTTCAACATAAAAAAAAAGATAAAAAAATTCATATTTTATCGTTTTAACATGAGATCAAATTTATTGAAAACCTTCATGTCTAAAAAATAATTGAAATTTTGGGTTTTATAAAAATTATAAAAATAAAAAACTCTTTCCCTTGCCTAGAAAATTTACAAAAATACTTTGAAAGAGTTTGATATGGCTATGTATCATCTCATCTATCACCTATTATTTTAATACTAGAAGAATTATTTTATAATGTCTAGTTTAATTTTGTCAAAATATTTTAGAATATTTTGATTCATTGTCTGTGGTCTGTGAGTATCTATTCTAGACTCCAAAATTTTTAAGTTTGGTCCAACTTTAATGTTTGTTGTTTGCATACACTTGATTATCCAGTTGGGTTACCAGAAGCTCAGGTGCATATAGTATGGAATTCAAAGTGACAATACATGAAAAGAGTCATATGATGAATGTTACATAAATTATGTGTATGAAACTCTGAATTGACCGGCACACTCACACTAGAGGAAATCAATGGTAATTAGCAATCGATTAAAGACACACAGAATTTACATGGTTCACAATCAAATAATTGAGTCCACAATCATATAGTTGAAATTACATACTGACAATATTAAACAAGACTTGTTTATTTAAGGAAAAGATGAGTCAAAGGTTCATCATCTGTTCATGGTAAATAAAAGACAAATAGTCATCAGAAAAGATTGTATATTTCATTGATAAGTAATCCTAGACTAGGAATTTTTAAAAACATTTACATGCTGTCACATATATTAAATTCAACATGGAGGATTCTCTTCTTTATGATTTTTAGAATTTATTTTTATAGTATTTATAGGAGGAATTAAACTATGAAATTTGGATTGCATAACCTAAACAAAGAAAGGATTCTTTATAAAAAATTTGTAGATTTCATGTAGAGTTTCAGATAACTTTTAAAACTTGGATTAAATTTGAAAAATTTTATGTTCAATATTTTCATAGGTACAATTAAAAAAAAAAAAGCATAGCAAATAATCACATCTCATCTGTCAATTAATAAATTAATACTAGAGAAAAAATTTATTTAAGTTTACGAGACTGACCTGTTGATTTAGTAATACTTGTAATTAATATCTTTAAGAAGTTGCTCAAAATCTTCAGCTGAAAGAGAAGACAAAAATGTAATCTTGAAAAAATTATATCTCCTGGGTGTTTCGTTATAAGAGGCACGTATTTCCGAAATGTGATTAGTGAGCTTCTCCCAGTTGTCATCTTTTATCATGCAATAAACTGTCTTCAACATCATATCAAATAAAAGTGTCTTTAGGTTTCTGAGATGCTCAATTCCAGTTGGAATGTCCTTCAACAATGGGCATGATCCAATCTGAAGCTCTGTAAGACTAGGCATTGCACCTTTCTCTATCACCATCCGTTTCAGTTCTATGAATTCATAGAGACACAACACTTGGAGCTTTGGGAACCAGCCTTCTTTGAAATGCAATTCTTCATCATAGTCTCTCACAGTGAGAATAAACACCAACAAATTAGGCAGAGCTTGAAGGTCTCTCATCAAATCATTGGTTGATCCAACCAAAATCAATTCTAATCTGATTAGATTTTGAAGTTCAGAAATCCAAATTGGTAGCTTCTTGATATACATACCCAAGTCCAACCGCTCAAGACATTGAGGAGGAGAAGCCACCGATTCTAAATCAACAATCTCTTTTCCACTTGTCAACAATCTCACACTCAACCGTTCAAAGTTTTCCATATTCTCAACGATAGCAAACAAATCCCATACATCTCTATATACAAGATTAACCCTCAACTTTCTCAACTGTGTCAGCATCTTGAGCTCCTTAAGTGCTTCAGAATGTATATGCACTTTAAGTAGGCTTTGTAACTCTGTTAAAGCCCCAAAGCCTTTTGGTATTTTCACTAAATTATGGCAAGGTCCTTCATCGTTAATCTGTTGAAATATTAGACTTTGCAATTGTTTTAGATTCTTGATCTCAATTGAAAACTCCAACATGGGTGTCCATTTCAAATTCAGAGTCTCCAAGTTGATAAGCATGTTTATGGACTTGGGAAGTTCTTTCACTTTAGTATTTTTCAAACTTAAATAGTGCAAATGAAAAAGTTTTCCCACCCCATTAGGAAGAGAATCTACAGGGGCATTTTCAAAATCAAGTACCTTTATAAGCTTGAAAGTAGTAACAAGTGTAGTCATGAAAGACTTGGGCAATTTGCCTACATCGAAAAGAAAAACGGAACGAATTTTTGAATTTTTTATGCTCTCTAGAACTTCATCAATGCGTTCTTGTATTGAAATACGCCAAGTTTTACAAAAGTGATTCAAGTCTCTTTCATTTGAGAAAAGACAAAAATAGCATTCCTCCCTCTTTCTGTGAATGATCTCATACATCATATCATGAACTCTACAAAATCTAACTCGTCCAGACTCTGTTCTCTCTAAAACTTGAACCAAGTTTCTATCAATAAGCTCCTCCAAGTATTCTTCTACAAAATGCTTAGATTGAAGGTGGTTGTTGCTTTGGACAAAGCCTTCAGCCTTCCAAAGGCAAATTAATCTTCCAAATTTAACTTCATAGCCTTCTGGAAACACACCAAAGTATAAAAAACATGGCTTGAGATGGTGAGGGAGATTTTAATAACCTTCAAGCAAAACTTCATTGTAATCTTTAAGACGGGAATCACTACTTAGTTTTGACCCTAAATTATCAAGTATATTTCTCTATTCCAAAACAATCTTGTTCTTTCTTGAGAGAAGCCCAGCTACCGCAACAATTGCAAGAGGTAAACCTCCACATTTTGCAATGATTTGTTCAAATAACTACTTCAAGTTTGGAGGACAACTATTAGAGACAAATGCCTTTTTACAAAAAAGTTCCCATGCATTCTTTGAAGACAAGGTTTCAAGCATGTGAATATGAACCATTGAGAATGGTACAAATTCAGCCACTGCTTTATTTCGTGTTGTTAGCACTACTCTACTATTTTGGTTGTTCCCAAGTAAGGCATGCTCTACATCTTTCCAAAATTCAATTTTCCACACGTCCTCGAACACAATCATGTAACACTTGTCCTTTAAGTGTTCCCTCAACATCATGATCAAATCCCTCTTTTCCATTGTATCTACCTCCAATAGAGCTGACCCCATTTTACGATGAAGTTCTTTTACAATTATCCTTAGTAAATTTTTCTTTAACTACTCTTTCCCAACTGTGATCCAAGCTTGACAATCAAAATGCTTCTTCATTGCATCATCGTTATAAATTTTCCTGACAAGAGTGGTCTTGCCAAGACCTCCTTCACCCACGATCGCAATCACTAGCTGAATATTGGATGTTTTGTTAACTAACAAATTAATCAATTCTTCTTTAGTAGATCCAATACTCACAACCTCAGCGTCTTCAATGAAAAAAGAACCAACTCTAGAGTCATGAGGGATAACATTTCTCCCTCCATTGCTTGAACCTTGATCGATGTACCTGAAGTTGTAGAATTCTCCCCTATGTTTTCTTTCGGAAAGTGATAATTTGATATCTTCTATCTCAGTGGCAATTCCATGATGGAGTTTCAACATCTTTACGAAGTAGCAGGCCTTATGAATGTGACCAATGAGACACCTGCCTTGAGGAATTCTTGCTGCCTTCATTTTGTACTCATCAATGGCATCTTCAATTCGGAAAGCTTGTTCCCTCAATTGTTTCACCCAAGTTTTGACACCTTCATTTCTCCCTGCTCCTCCTTCTTGTGCAGCTCTTTTATCAGCATCCTTGAGTAAAGATCTGATGCTCTCCAGTTCAAGTTTGATGTCTTCAACTCCTTGTTTCACACGTCCCCGTAGGTTGATTTCTTGGACAAGCAAGGGACTCAACATCTGTATTACAGAGACCACTGCACCCTCTGCCATATCTCACCTTTCCCTTGTTACTCACTGCATTGATAACAAATCAACATATCTAAATCAATTAATTATTGGTTACTTTTCATTTATCTAATTGGCAAATAAAAAAGAGTGGAATTAAATGTTCAAATCATCATCCGTTTGCACTTGCCATTTTAGCCCATCTGAAAAAATCCTAGCATAAATTTTACTATTGTATACACGCATGAATAAATTAATATAAAAATTTCTTTGTAGAAGTTTTGGAGTAAAAATAAGTTCATCTTTATTCTAAAGAAATGATTGATAAATGGAAAGAAACCAACTCAATACTTACACTTAACCAAATTTTGAAAGGATCCCCGCCGTGTCTATCTTTCTCCAGGCAAAAGTGGATAATCTTTTATTGCTTTGTGATATTATTATAACTGATAAGCACACCAAGCCCACCACAAACTCCTTTCTGCCTTCGTACATAAAATTAAAATGTATTAGCAAGTTGAAGAGCCAGAGGGAAATAGTGATGGTGATTGAGGTGTTTCAAGTGATCAGAGACAGGGGATTAAAGAGATTAAAGCAGTATAAATTAATGTTTTATTTTTATTTCTTTTGTATAATAAACTCGGATAAAAGTTTTGTCATTGACCTCGATAGAAGCAGTTCTTTTAATTTTATATATTGATCTTATCACATGATGCAGTTGTTAAGTGCGGATCATCTTTGAAATTGCTTTAATTTACTTTAATAATTATCTTGTTGGCATGCTGAAGACTCTCCCTGAGTAATGCCAATTCCTGATATGAGTAGGAGCCTACTTTTGATTGGAACAATGGTTGACATAGGAATAACGTGTAGTTGTGACAGAACATCATATGCAAGATGACTCGAGGATCCATTCTTATTTTAAAAGGAACTCGATATGGTGCTCTTTTTAGGCTGTTGGCTAATGTTGTTACAAGTCATCTTAAAGGTGGCAATATTAATGAAAAGGCAGGAGCTGAAGAAATCAATACTGCAATGTTGTGGCATCAACGAATGAAGCACATTGGAGAGGCAGGTTTTTCTATGCTGGTGACTGGAAAAATTGCTGAAAGAAATCCTGGTTGCTCAATGGGATTGAGATTTTGTGAACAATGTTTACAAGGCAAAAATTTGAGTTAACTTTTAGTCCACAGACACGAGGACGTCTGAGATTTCTGAATAAATTCGCAACGATGTCTTTGGGTATGACATATCATTCATATATGACTTCAGTCAATACTATTGGATTTATTTTAGGTGAATCAAGTCAGAAGCATTAGAAAAGTCTTGTGAGTGGAAGTTTTTGATAGAAAATCAATTGGATAAGAAGATCAAGATCTTGCGAACAAACAATGGGGGAGAATTTTGTCGTGACAGATTTGAACAATTTTGTGCGGCACCTAGAATTACAAGGCAAAAGACAACACCATGCAAGCCCTAGCTGAATGGGGGAAGTTTAATGTCTCAATTGGTCACTTTTGGAGAAGGTGAGATGTAAGTTAAATGTGACATATTTAGGGTCTGAATTTTGGGCAGAGGCTACAACAATGGAATGTTATTTGAAGAATGTCTCACCAACATCAACAGTTAAACACATGATGCCATCTGAAGCCTTGTGTGGGAGAAAACCAAATCTGTTTCATGTTGACATGCCCGAAGAGAAGAAAAGTAAGCTTGACAACAAATCTGAAAGGTGCAAGTTTGTGGGCTTTAAATATGGCATCAAGTGCTCCAAGCTGTGGAATCCTGTGAGCAGAACCATCATTTGACAACAGAGATGTTGCATTTAGTGAGACCCAACAATGTGTGGCCTTAGAATAATAGAAACAGTCCAAAAAGGTGATCTTTGATGTGACTACAATGAAGTAACAAGAGGAGAAAATTCCTAATAATGTTGCACAAATGGTTAACTCAAAATCTGTAGAATCTGAACATAATTACCAATTCGACAGTACAATAGATTATAGCTCATTGGATGGTCCCGATGATGATCTAATGAAGAGAATGTGATGCCACCAAATATGAGGAGGCATCAACATGTTTCTTAAATCTTTGAGTGCAATGTACACATTGAATGTGAGTGGTGATGAACCAAGGAGTGCCAAGGAAGCAAGAGCCATGAAGGATGTTTATCTGTTGGAGCCTGTGAAGAATGAGGAGATGCATTCACTTTATAAAAATAAGACATGGAGCCTATGTAAATTGTCTAAAGATCAAAAAGCAGTTGGAAGCGTTCTCTGTGGTAAATGCATATGATCTCAAGGTTCAGCAACTGGATGTAAAGAAAACTTTCTTACACAGTGACGTGGAAGAAGAAATTTACAAGAGTCAATCTTAGGGGTTCCTTTGCAAAGGAAATGAATACTTGGTGTATAGATTGAATAAAGTCTCTCTATAAACTTAAACAATCACCAAGAATGTGGTATCAAAAATTTGATATCCATATTCTTCAGCATGGCTACAGACACAATAATGCTGATCATTGTGTATATGTAAAGATGTTATACAATAAATTTGTTATTCTTACATCATATGTTGTTGGCATATTACTAATAGGAAACAGTAAGCAATTAATTAAATCTGTCAAAGGTTTGTTGGCTGCGTAGTTTCATATGATGCTGTAAATACTATTTTGGGGATGCAGATTATAAGAAAACTGTGGTTAAGGCAAAAGAAGTACATTGAAGAGGTGTTAAAGATCCCATGAAGACTCCTAAGGCCTTAAAGCAAATATCTTCAGATCAGCGCCGAAAATCTGAAGAAGAAATTGAAGAGATGACACATATACCATATGCCAGTGTTGTAAGGAGTCTAATGTATGTCATGGTTTGCAAGCGACCTGATATTGCCTTAGCAGTGGGAGTGCAAAGTCATTACATGTCCAATCCTGCCAAAAAGCATTACAGTGCAGTCAAACAAATCCTAAGGTTTCTTCATGGGACTTCAGATTTTGCGCTTTCTTATGGAAACTGGATGAATTAAATGTCACAGGATTTGTGGAAGCTAATTAGGAAGGAGATCTCGATGGTAGGCATTCAGCTAGTGGGTATGTTTTTAACATGTTTGGTGCAACAATTTGTTGATTAAGAGACATAGTTTTGTGGCCTTTCCATCTACGGAAGCAGAATACATGACATTGACACAAGCTCGCAAGGAACCTATGTGGTCATGCAAGTTGAGTACAGAGCTTGGTTTCAAGCTTGATGCAGTGCAGATAGGGTGTGACAATCAAGGGGCTATTTATTTAGCCAAAAATCAAGCCCTAATTTCACACACAACACATTGGCGTACAATACAACTTCATCAGACATTTGGTAGAATAAAAAGGGGTTTTGTAAGCAGAGACGTCAATGGGCCGGGCCGGGCCGACACCGGCTCAACCCATTGGGCTAATGGGCCAGGCCCTAGGCTCAAACAGTAACTGGCCTTCGAGGTGAGCCGACCTGTTAAAATATAAAGACCCAAAGCCCAGCCCATATACTAACGGGCTTTAAATGGGCCGGGCCAGGCCTTAATCTAATTCCCCTCTTGATTTATACTTGAAATTTAATATATTTAATGGTTTGGAAAAAAAATTCTATGGGTTAATGGATACTTATGTAACTTAATAACTTGTAAGAAATTAGTAATTTTTACATAAAATATTTTACACTGAAAAGGAAAGAAAAGAAAAACAATTTTTCAGTTATCAAATTTTCATAAGATTTCCCATTCCTTTGTAATAATATTGAATTAGAAAGTGAGGGTTAACATAATTTTCGTTCATATAAAAAAAATATTATTGTATAATTAATTGTTATTATTTATTTAAAATTATTTAATTATATAAAAATATATCAATTTTATGTCAATAATAAATATGTATAAATTTATTATAAAATATATCAATAAAAAAAATATAATTTAAATATATGATAAAAGAATAATTTTAAGTTAAAAATAAAATAATATTTAATTATTTAATAAAATATATAAATTATATATAAAAAATAAATACAGGCCTAAAATTATATTAACAAAAGATAACTGCTATCATGATCTCGCTTTTTAATGCAATTTATTTTCATTCAATTTTTTGATTAATATATATTTTTATTTCTTCTAATTCCACTCAACATTGTAGAAGCTGGCAGAAGCAAAAATTTGTTTCTGCCGCGCCAGAAAAAAAAATAATTTTTTTATTATAAACAGTATCATACCGGGCCAAGCCAGCCCAAGAGTCTAATATTAAAGCCCAAGGCCCGGCCTGACACTCAACAATACTGGGCCGGGCTTTTTTTCGTGCTTCAGGCCGAGCCTCCATTCAACCCGGCCCAATTGACATGTCTATTTGTAAGAGAAGGTCGGTCAACATAGTAGTAATCAAGGTAGATTTCTTGACAAAAGCAGTTAGCTTGGCAAAGTATATGGTGTGCTACTAAGGTTAGTTTACATTGTGCAAGTACTCCCAAGTGAGAGATCAATGGAATTGGGCATCTCTTCGTTTATAAGGTGCTGTGCATACACACATGGTCTTGCTGCATTAATTTCAAAGGGTGGGCGTCCCAGTCCCCATTGAATATCAGGGTTTGTCAAATAGATATGAATCCTAGTTTATAAACACATTATTCTACTCTGTAAGTGATACAGCAATTCATCAGCAAATTCATTCATAATAATTAGAGAGATGAGAAAATATTGAAATAATTTTGACTTTGGTCAACATATCCCTGTTTTGGATAAATCACGACAAATCCCCGGTACTTTCTTATTTTAGTTCATTCAAAAAGAAACCAATTCAATACTTTCACTGGCTAAATTTTCAAAGGATCCCAATTGTGTCTAAAACAACTGAATCGGATGAAGATAAATGAAAGAAACCAATTCAGTTCTTCCACTGATTTCAGTTGTGTCTATCTTTCTTCAGGCAAAAGGAGATAATCTTTTTCTGCAGCCGAAAAAAAAAAAAAATCAGAAGAAATGATATATCGAACTTTGTGATATAATAACTAAAAAGCACGCCATTGCCATCACAAACTCCTCCTTCATCACGCCATGCCTGCATACATAAAATCAGAACATATCAGCCAGAGAGAGATGGTGACGAATATGAAGATCTTTAATGGTTAAACAAATATTACCATGGAAGTAGAGTTGGTTTTCAAGTAAAGAGAGTGAGGCATCAACTAGTTATCTTGCCTAAAACATTCTGATCTTCCCTGGATTCCTTAATGAACATGGTTTATTTTTATTTCTTTTGAATAAAAAACTTGAATAAAGTTTTGTCATTGACCTCGGTAGAAGCAGGTCTTTTAGCATTATATACGCCAAAGGACTATTCCCATCCAAGTTTTAGTCTAATCGCCAAAATACACCAATGTCAGATAAAAATTCTAAACATTCATTTATAAACTAACTTTTGTTAAATTTTTTTCGTTAGAAGGAAAGATAAAATTGCTATTTTACCACTAAACCCTAAAAATTTATATGATTTCCTCCCTTGATTTAGAAAACTAACAATTTTCCCTTAGAATTAAATTTTAAAAAGTGACATTTCCCCCCCTTCAAATCTCTCAGTGAATGGCAACCGCTCTCTCCCTCCTAGCAATGGCTTTCCCTCTAATGTCTTCTCTCCATTTGAAGCCCTTTCTCTTCATTTGGGTTTTGTCTAGACAACAAAAGCGTTGTCTAGACGAATTATTGTCGTTTGGGTGACAATGCCACATCCAAACCAAAGGTGGAAGTTGTAATACCCAAAAACTAATATAAGTGTACAATAAAATTTAGAAATTTCTTAATCAAATAAAGTCTTAAATACAATTTTTTTTTTTCAAACTTACAACATTATAACAAAAATAATTGTCCTCAATAGAAAACATACAATTAAATAGATACAATTTTTTTTATTTAGTCAACCCTTTTTTACTCCTTATTCCTTAATTGTTAAACAATCACTCACACTATGTCAAAATCTAATATGCAAAAAATTAATGATAAGGAGGTGAGTTGTCAACTTGGTAAGAAGAAACTAAATATGATATATACACACAAAAACATTTAATTCAAACATTGACAAGGAAAGTCAAACCAAATCAAATGTTTACGCATATAAAACAATGTATAAAGACCAAAATATATCAAAAATTTTCATATATCAATCTCAAAAATATTTTAAGACTCATATCACATAGTATCACTTGTACTCCCAATGACCCGATCAAAATTTTAGAATCAGATATTACCTCTCATCTTGGTGACCTGGCCAGAATTTAGAAATATGCACAACAAAATAGATAATCTAATTAGACCAAACTTATAGTTTTAAAGTTCAGAGCAAATATTCATAGATAGTGGACAATAAGTCAATACCACATATATATACAAAATTTCATATCATAAATGTACCATAAGTAATCTTTATTAAATCAATGTTTAAGCAATTAAAATTTGGGTGAAACAAAAACGTTTACAGAAATATTATGTAACTTGCAAAAACATTTATATATAAACAAAATAAACTATTCATTTAACTTACGAAAACATTTATATATAAACAAAATGAAATATTTATATAAATTATGAAAACATTTGTATAAATGTTTGGGTTTAATAAAAAACGTGTATAAAAATATTTTATAACTTATGGAAACCAAAATCTTCATATTTGACTATCATTTCTAAATATATAGGGTCAAAAATCAAACATTCATATGCATACAAAACAAATAGTTTCTACTTACCTTGATTTAGAGCAAAGATTCATACAACTTTTATATGTTTCAAGCTACCATGCAAAACCTACTCAAATTCTAGCCACAATCAATGAATTCAACTTATATCAACAACTCTTAGAAATCCGCCTAGATTACATTGAAAAACCTCAATTCAAACCTGATTTCACAAATTCTAAAAGTACCCAAATGAACAACCCTAGACCTAACTAACATATGTCTATACTGTACAACATTTGTTTCATGAATTTTATAAATTTCTATACAAATTGAAATATTACAAAATTTGGCAATGACAAAAAACACATATAAATAGTTTATCAGAAAAAAATATTCAAGTTAAAAAGATATAAAAACTTCTCAAAAAATAATTTCTTCTACAGCTAAATATTCTCCTGTCATTGTTAATTAATAAATATTAAAAACATAAACTTATACATAAACGATGATATATTACTATATAAATATGTTTTTAACTTAAAATTCAATCAATCACATGATAATATGTTGTCTTTTGTGGATACACTGAGTTAATAATGAGTTTCACTTTCTTCTTACTCTTTTCTTCCAGGTCTTCTATGTGTTCTATACTCACATGTTCTATGGCCAGTTAAATGGAGTATTTTACTTTGTTTTCAGTATGATGGCCTTCTTGGGCCTAAAATGATACAATACTCTCAATTTTTAAGTCTTAATTGCCCCAGCAGTATATATTTGAAATTTTTCAGCAGCTAAAGCAATTATCTCTAATTGCAGAAAGATACAGTAAGAAAATCTGGCAGGGATCAAAAGCGGGAAGCTCTCTATCTTTTGTGTCTGGATAAATGAAGTTATTCATTTAGAAAAAAAACAAATAAAGCACTAAGAAAACTCAGTACATCAACAGGAAGATACTTAATTACAAAGATATGATCAGCATCATTTAAAGTGTTATTGGAGTAACCTTATGTTTCTTTCTAGCCATGAATTTGATACATATTTGCACTTAAAGGAAGCTTCAAAGTAACCATACCAAAAGTTTTGCAGTTTGAGACTCTTCTTCAATCACACGCTCGCTTTCCTCAGGCTAAAGGACTATTTCCCCCCCTCAAGTTTCAGTGCATTCTCAAAGTCACACTCATGGGGTTTGAAAAACTCAAAACTCTACTCATGTGCTAATTTCTGTTAAAAGAGGTAAGAGTAAAATCATTATTTCATTAATAATATTAAAAAAATATAAAATTCATTATGTTTTTCTCCTACAGTTTTAAAAACTAATAACCTCACCCTGCCTAAAGTCTTCATTGACTCTATCAATTCTTCTGGAATAGATGAAGTCTTCGTCGATTCCATAAAAATCGATGAAGACCTGTCTTTGTTGTTTCTTCTTGTGTCAGAGAGTAAAGATCCGGTGGTCAAAGATGGTGGGTTAAAATGTTGTTGTCGATGGTTGAAGAGCGGCTGGAAAATAATCCCTCAGTTTTTTTTTTTGGGGGGGTGGGGAGGGAATGTTACTTTTGAAAGTTTGAAAACTTTAGGTAGGATTACAGTTATTAGTTTTTAAAACTTAGAGAAAAATAGAATAAATTTTATATTTTTTTAATATTGTTAATAAAATGATGATTTTGCCATTGCATTTAACAAAAAATTTTAATAATAGTTGACTCAAAGGTGAGACTTTAGGTTTTTTTAAACCCCATAGATGTGACTTAAAAAACGCACTTAAATTTGGGTGGGAAATAGTCTTTTGGCCTTTTCTTAATTAAGATTTTAGTCCAACACAGTTTGTTTGTAATAGCAATGAAAAAGTAAAAGATTCCTTCACTCTAAGCTACATCTTTATGGTGGCACAGGCCAATCACATAAGTTCATATTAAGAATAAGTTGTGAATGAAAGCAAGAACCGGAACCAAATCTGCTTTTTAGTTCATTATCAAGAAATCCTTGAAGTTGTATATTTTCATCCTGCGTCAGATCAAACTTAGAGACTTGGACAGAACAATAGCGGTGCAAGAAACTGATGACCAATAGCTGGAGAAAATGGAGTGACACAAGTTTTAACGATGATAAGGCTATCCAGGCAGAGTAGCATGCCATAACTAGATCTTCCGCCAATTAACATGTGTACACAGGCTTTTCATGCAAGGGTTTTAGATGTATTACATTTAGAACTTGAAGAACTCAGCAAGATGCACAAGAAATTATATAATAAGAAGCAGCCCCAAACCCTCACAGTTTGAATCAGCAGCACAAAAATATAATACCAAACTTGGTAGTTTAGAGCATTACAAATGGAAATTTTTACCATTACCATCAATCAAAATTGAATCCTTACCACTACCCTCAAAATTGAACAGACCCTTTAGCCTTGTTAGCCTCTAAAAACAGTTCAAGTGCCTTCGTTTGCATTAACTTCAACATAATTAAGAGCCTATTATTCCTAGAAGGAACTAAGCTCTGTTGTAAACCAAGAAGCACCACAAAATCAAGAGAAACCTTAACCATCTCTTCTACAAGCCGATGAGACAATCCTTGAACGAGCAAAGCCGCCAACCCTTGGTCAAAACAGAGTCAGAATCAGCTTCAAACACAACATTCTTCTTCTCATCAAAGTAGGCTCTAATCCAGACCTGAGAGACACACAACCTTCCACTTTATTTTCCCTCGTTTTGAACTGGGTATGAAGTGGCTTGAGATTCTTTCCGTAAAACAAGAGCTGCTCGTACTTGGCTTTGCGTTCTTGCACGGACTGGAAGAGTTTTATGATGTCTTGGAGCTTTGAAGGGAGCTGTTCGAGGGGCTGAAGAGTGGCAGACGACCGTGGATGAAAGTGATATTTTGTAAAAGTGAGGGCGCATGAGATATTTTTGCGGGGTTTTGGAGAGAGAGTTGACTTGCTAGTGACCAAGCGAAGAGAAGACTCGGCCCACATAAAGGGGTGGATGTCCTTCCAATCTTTAGCTGATTAAATTGCCACCCATTTGATTGAGAAAATATCAATTGTTGCACTCTTGACCTATGTAAGCATCAATGATGATATGTTAGAGGGTCCAACTCTCTTTGTTTAATCCATAGGTCCACTTAAGTTTTAACTAGACGTGACAATTTATATTATTGAATAGATCGTGTTCGTGATGTATAAGTCTGATTTTTAAATAAAAAACCAGCAATTTTAATCTAATCTGAATAATAATAGTATCAAAAAGGTTGTGTAGTAAATCATCAATAGATGGGACTTCAACAAGCTGCGCTCTGTCTGCTTGATGCTAATAAGGAGGTCATAACCTTTTGGAATTATCAAGGCCAACAACACAAAGCAGATGTAATTTTTCAAAGTCACGAGCAGCTGAAGGGCTCATCTTTCCCAATTTGACAAAGTCTGCTCCCTTTTCTTCCTAGAAATTGTTTTTCTTTAAGAGAGACAATAAAAGTTTAAATGTTGGCTGTCAGTGAGCCATCACTTGTTAGATGGTTGAAATGTAATCGAATTCAAGAGCCATGGTTGATTCAGTCTGATGAGTTATCCCTAGCACAATCTGTGTATTCGCAATGACATCTTCCAAATTTACACATTTAAGAAAAGCAAGAATCATCAAATGAAAATCTGGAGACCATTCTATTAACAAAAGCAAAAACGCTTCAAAACTCCAAAGCAATGCAATTCAATGCAAACAGGGTAAAACAGAGGACTTCTTTGCTCTCTCAAAGGCCTCTTCTTTTCCTTGCCTTTCAGACTTTAACAAAGTTGTATATTAACAAAGCTTAGCACCCATAATCTTTAAATTTCTTCAATAAATATGCCCAACAAATACCAATTCAAGAAGCAGATATCACACACAAAGTTTTATGAAATTATCAAATAGTTGATGAAATACAGTTCAAATACACACTGCTTCCTTATTTTTAACACAAAGATCGCATAGGAAGCAATTAATATCTGTAGGCAGTACCAATAGTAAGCTTCACACAAGCAGTTCAAACAGTAGATATTGATATGACACACTGATCACACAAATGTAAATAGCCAAACACATATATTTGTTATCAATGGAGAAGATGATTCACTGCTACATTCTCAGCTTGAAGAAATTTCCACCTGTTTTTTGGCAACAAAATAAATACTATACTCAGTTAAAATGAATAATTGAAAATTTTATTTAAATAAAAATTATGAAAATTAAAAATTCTTTCCTTCGCCTAGAAAATTTACTAAAATACTTTGATATGTTGGTGTATTTTCTTATATATCTCCTATTATTTTAATACTGGAATAGTTAATTCTGTAATGTCTAGTTTAATTCTACCAAAGTATTCTATAATATTTTGACTCTTTGTCTGTGGTATGTGAATATCTATTTTAGACTCTAAAAGTTTCAAGTTTGGTCCAACTAAAATGTTTTTATTTGCGTACATTTTTGAATATCTAGTTTGCTTACTGGAAGCTCAGGTGCATATAGCATGGAATTTAGAGAACAAATGACAAATGATTTGTACCAGAGTATAAGTGACACTACACGACATAAGTTATAAGATAAATGTTAGCTAAGTCATGCCTAGTATATGTACAAAATGGTTGTAAAATTAATTAACTCACTCAAAACTCTGAACTGAATTGCACACTCACACAAGAGAAAATCAATGACAACTAGGAATTTAATGATACTCTTCATCATTTGACTCTCACTTTCATTGAGCTTATCATTGTTAAGTAATCCTAGACTTGAAATTTTTTAAAAACGTTTACATGCTGTCACATATATTGAAATCAACATGGAGGATTGTCTTCCCTATGATTTTTAGAATTTATTTTTATAATATTTATACAAGAATTAGACTATGAAATTCGGATTGCATAACTTAAGAAAAGAAAGGATTCATCATAAAATTTTTAAAGATTTTTAGACATCATGTCAAGTTTCAAATTATTTTTAAAACTTGGATTAAATTTGAAAAATTCCATGTTGTGTATTTTCATATGTACAACAACAAAAAAATCATAGCTTATAACCACATCTCATTAGTGAATTAATAAATTAATACTAGAGAAAGAATTTATTTAATTTTAGGAGACTGACCTATTGATTTAGTAATCCTTGTACTTAATATCTTCAAGAAGCTTCTCAAAATCTTCAGCCGAAAGAGATGACAGATACTTGGTTGTGTAAGAATTATATAGGTCAATCCTTATTCGTTTACAAGTGGCACGTATTTGGGGAATGTGATTAGTGAGCTTCTTCCAGTTGTCATTTTTGACCATGCAATAAACTTCCTTCAACATCATATGAAATACAAGTGTCTTTAGGTTTCTAAGATGCTCAATGCCAATTGGAATCTCCTTTAACAATGGGCATGGTCCAATTAACAGCTCTGTAAGACTAGGCATTGCACCTTTCTCAATCATCAACCATTTCAATTCTTTGATGTCAAAGAGACTCAAGTATTGGAGCTTTGGGAACCAACCTTCTTTTACATGCAATTCTTCATCAGAGTCTCTTACCCGGACACTAAAAACTAATAAATTAGGTAGAGTTTGAAGTACCCTCATGGAATCATTGGCTGATCCAACCAATCTCAACTTTAATTTGATTAGATTTTCAAGTTTACAAATCCAAACTGGTACCTTCTTGATATACATGGCCAAGCCCAACCGCTCAACACATTGAGGAGGAGAAGCCACGGTTTCTAGATCAACAATCTCTTCTCCAGTTGTCAACAATCTCACACTCAACTGTTCAAGTTTTTCCATATTCTCGACGATACCAAACAAATTCTTTGCATCTCTATTTGCAAGACTAACACACAACTTTCTCAATTGCGTCATCATCATAAGCTCCTTAAGTGCTTCAGAATTTAGATGCACTCTAAGTAGCCTCCGCAACTTCGTTAAAGCCCCAAAGCCTTCATGTATTTTCACTGCATCTTGATAAGGACCTTCAAAGTCCAACCGTTGAAATATTAGATTCTGCAATTTTTTCAGATTCTTGATCTCAACCGAAAACTCATGCATAGGAGTCCACTTCAAATTCAAAGTCTCTAAGTTGAGAAGCATGCCTACGGACTTGGGAAGTTCTTTCACATTTGTATTTTTCAAACTTAAATAGTGCAAATGAAAAAGATTTCCCACCCCATCTGGAAGAGAATCGATGGGGGCATTTTCAAAATCAAGTATCTTTAAAAGCTTGAATTCAACAAGTGTAATCATGAAGGATTTCGGCAATTTGTCTACATTGAAAAGATAAATGGAACGAATCTTTGAGTTTTTTATGCTCTCTAAAACACCGTTTGTGCTTTTATGTAATGAAATACGTCGAGTTTTACTAAAATGATCCAAGTCTCTTTCATTTAAGAAATGACAAAAATCACATTCTTTCATCTTTCCACGAATAATCTCGTACATCAAATCATGAACTCTACAACTTTCAACTCGTCCAGAAGCTTTTCTCTTTGAAACTTGAACCAAGCTTCTATCAATAAGCTCTTTTAAGTATTCTTGTGCAACATGCTCAGAAAGAAGGTTGTTGTTGCATTGGACAAAGCCTTCAGCCATCCAGAGGCGAATTAATCTCCCAAATCCAATTTCGTAGCCTTGTGGAAACACACCAAAGTATAAAAGACATGACTTGAGATGGAAAGGAAGATCATAATAACCTTCAGACAAAACTTTGTTGCAATCTTTAAGATGGGAATCATTGCTTAGTTTTGACCCTAAATTATCAATTATATTTCTCCATTCAGAAGCAATTTTACTCCTTCTCGAGAGAAGCCCAGCTATTGCAATAATTGCTAGGGGTAAACCTCCACATTTTCCAATGATTTGTTTAGATAACTCCTTCAAGTTTGGAGGACAACAATTGTTAGAGCCAAATGACTTTCTGCAAAAAAGTTCCCATGCTTTCTCAGAAGACAAGGTTTCAAGCATGTGAACATGAACTATTGAGAGAGGTATGAATTCAACCACTGCTTTATTTCGTGCCGTTAGCATTACTCTACTATTTCTGTTGTTATCAATTAAAGCATGCTCTATGTCTCTCCAAAAATCAATTTTCCACACATCATCGAACACAATCATGTAACACTTATCCTTTAAGTATTCCCTCAACATCATGATCAAATCCCTCTCTTCCATTTTGTGTGTCTCTAATAGAGTAGACCCTACTAAACGATAAAGTTCTTGTATAATTGTCCTCAGTAAATCTTTCTTCAAGTATTCTCTCCCAATTGTGATCCAAGCCTGGCAATCAAAATGCTTCTTCACCACATTTTCATTATAAATTTTTCCGACAAGAGTGGTCTTGCCAAGTCCTCCTTCACCCACCACTGCAATCACTGACCGAATATTAAATGTTCTATTCACTAATAAATCAGTCAATTCTTCTATAGTAGATTCAATACCCACAACCTCAACATCTTCAATGAAAAAGGAACTAACTCTAGAGTCATGAGGGATAACATTTCTCCCTCCACTGCCTGAACCTTGATCAATGTACCTAAAGTTGTAGAATTCTCCCCTACGTTTTATTTTGGAAAGTGATAATTTGATATCTTGGATCTCAGTAGCAATTTTACGACGGTGTTTTGCTTTATGAATGTAACCAATGAGACCTCTGCCACGTGCTACGTTCATTATATACTCATCGATGGTATCCTCAATCCTGAAAGCTTCTTCCCTCAATTGTTTCACCCAAGTTTTGACACATTCATTGCTCCCTGCTCCTCCGTCTTCTTCTTCTTGTGCAGCTCTTTTATCAGCATCCTTGAGTAAAGATCTGATGCTCTCCAGTTCACGTTTGATGTCCTCAACTCCTCGTTTTGCACTTCCCAGTAAATCGATTTCTTGGCCAAGCAAGGGAATCAACATTTGTATAACAGAGATCACTGCACTCTCTGCCATATCTCACCTTTTCGTTGTCACTCACTGCATTGATAACAAATCAACATCTCTGAAGTCAATCAATTATTGGTTGCCTTTCATTCATCTATTTGGCAAATAAAAAAGAGTGAAATTAAATCTTAAAATCACATCCGTTTGCACTAGCCATTTTAGCCCATCTCACTAAATCCTAGCATGAATTTTACAATTATATATACATGAATAAATTAATATACAAATTTCTCTGTAGAGGTTTTGAGCTAAAAAAAAAACAGTTCATTTTTATTCTAAAGAAATGGTAGATAAATGAAGAGAAACTAATTCAATACTTGCACTTACCAAAATTTGAAAGGATCTCAGTTGTATCTATCTTTCTTCACACAAGAGGGATAATCAAGGGAGAGACAGGAGATAACAGAAATTGGGGCAGCAGCTAGTTGTGCAACCTTGTCCTTATCGAGGATAGAAAGTGGATGCCAGACATGTTTTCTCAGAGCAAATTAATGTGAAAATAAACAACACACGCTTTGGGCCTGCGGTCAGCCCGCGTGAAGTTGACCAAGTCAAAAGTGTCCCGTCCAGAGCAAAGTGAGGTTTGGACGTCAGGTAATGTCACAGGAATGAATTAATGGTTACGTTTGAGTAAATTTTTATTGAAAAAAAGGAAAATTATTATTACGAAATTGACATTGTATTTGGATAAGATACCATGTCTTATGTTAAGTTTTTTTTTAGTATGTTCTAAAATATCTTTCATATTAGTAATATATAAGCTTTTGAAATTTAAACGTCTTGATATCGTAGTAATTTGAATTTTGTAATAGATTATCATTATTTAGGAAATGCATATATGAGATATGATTTTTTAAAGAGATACATGATGTTGGCAAAAAGATTAGACCCATAGGTGGTGATATATGTTGACAAAAATCACAGTCCTTCATCTTTTTATAAATGATCTTTGTACATTATATCATAAACCCAACAAAGGCAAATTGCCTACAAAGGCATGTTCCTGTTAACTACCCACAAGCAGAAATAAAACAAGAAACAAAAAATACAAGCAATGGCAGATTAAAACCCAACATTTTATTTGTCATAACTCAAACTCAACATATCAACCTAAAATTGTCACTAGAAAAATAAAAATTTCACTTGGAAAACTTGAAGCAATGAAGCAACATTTATCAAATCCTTAGAGAATGAGTAATGAGGTAACAAGGGAGAATGAGTGAAGTAAAATCAAGGAAGGTGGGATGAAAAATCCGATTAAGGCATAGAAGTTAGAGATTTGGAAGTTTTTGGGTTGTTTATAGTTAAAAAAAATAATCAGAATAAGAGTAGGTCAATAAACAAAAGAAGGGTGGGCTACTCAAACTTTCAAAAAAAAAAAAAAAACCATAATCAGGATAGATCCAATAAAAGAAACAAAGGTGGACCGCTCAAACTTTAAAAAAAAAAAATCAGAATAAAGGTAGACCCGTTAAAAGAAACAATGGTGGGCTGCTAAACTTTCCAAAAGAAATTTAGAACTTAGGGTGGGCCTAGGCCTACCCTAAAAAAGCCCAATTCTACCCCCTTTTGTTGGCCGATACAGCATATGAACAACTTGTGAATGGTTACAAAGATGCAATAACGGTAATGGATCCTGCGAATAATGAAGGACAAGAAGGAACTGCAAAGATAGATAAGGACAAGATGATTAGAGCAGAGAAGCCTAACCGGACTTATGATGTTAAAGAAAACAACGATGGGGAAATTTCCTCGAAATACTATGAGTACAACTAACAGAAGAAGAAGAAAATGAGACTAGTGATGTTGGATGGAAGCCATTCTTGGATTATCTTCTTGTCTCAAAAGGATCTTGAAGGATTGCTTCTCAAAAGCATTCACAAATCTCCTTTTCTTGTCTATTGATGAAAAAAATAGTAGTGATATTTGAATTTTGAATACAATGACTATTATACCATTATCACTAACTAATAGTAACAGTAGATAGTTGGGTATTTAGATTTTTCAAAATTAGTGGGTGAGACTTTAGCAATGGACTAAACCTTGGGTAGGAATAAGTCTTTTGGCTTTACCTTTTCAACAAACCATGTATTAGAAATTTTTACATTGAAGTATGAGTATTTTGCTTTTATAAAATAAGAGACATCTCTTTGCATGCTTTTTTGCACTGTTCCTAATAAAAGGGTAATTTGGTTTTTTATGATACAATTATTTTTTTTATTGTTTTCACTTTCATAAAAATGAATGCTCTTATAGTCAATTTTAGTAATATTTCTTTTTGTAGGGAGAGTAGTGTTACACCACGCCTACTTACAAAGAGTTTATGTGGAATAATTTATACAAAGTTTTGTATCTAAATCATGGGTGTAAATCGAGCCAAACTAAGGTGAGCTCGAGCCACTCAACTTTGGCTTTCAATTGAGCTCGAGTTTAAAGATGGTTGGCTTGATAAACTCACGAGCTTATGATTCAGTTCAAACAATATATCAATAAGTCTAAAAATATTCAAAATATAATACCTGAACACTTAAAATTTTGTTTATGTTTATAATATCTAAGATAGTTAATAAATATATAAATTATAAGACTATGTTGAAATAGTAATTGTCATTCACATAGAAAACATCACTAAACATTTAATCACTTTTAGAATATTGGAAACATCAAAATGAACAAATGAACAATTTTATGCATAAATTCAATTTAAAATAAATATTAATAAAGAAAGACTTAAGCAGACGTTATAGTTCTGATTCTATAAAATAATACCAAACCCACGTGAGTGATGCCTCTTTTCACACATAAAGATAAAGTTAAAAGCCTCGGCACATGCTTAAGAGTCAAGAGTCTCAAGACTATCATCTGCAACATAAAAAGTTAAATATAATATATATAGGCCAAAAGACTTAGTCTCCCACCCATGGATTGGTGTATTAGCAAACTTCCACGTGTAAGGTTCAAAAAACACAAATACTTATTATTTTTCTAAAATTTTTTATTAGGATTAAAGGTAAAACCATTATTTAATAAAAAAAATTAAAATTTTATCTCATTTTTCTTTATAGTTAAAAAAAACTAATAATTTTCTCCTATCCAAAGTTTGAAAAATTATATTCTCCAATCAAGGTATTATTTTTGTCCAAATAACCTCTTTTAGGTGACCAATATGAGAAGGCCATTGGTCGGCCTTTCCACCACCTCCCTCCCTGGTTGTTTCCCAAGGTGGAAACCACCAAAAATTCAACCGAAATGGCCAGACAATGTCGCACAGATTGTCTGATTATTTCGATTAGATTTTTGGTAGTTTCCACATCAGGAAACCACTAGGGAGAGAGGTGGTGGAAAGGTCGTCAACAACCTTCCCGGATTGGTTGTTGAAAAAAATCAAACCCAAGGAGAAAAATGTAACTTTTTAAACTTTAAGTGAAGAAAAATTGTTAATTTTTTAAAATAATGTAGGAAATGAGATAAAATTTTAGTTTTTTTAAATTTTTTTATTAAATGATAATTTTACCCTTAATACTAGTAGAGAATTTAAAAAAAAACATAGGTTTTTGAATTTTTGAAATATTACGGGTAGGAGCATAAATACACTAAACCTTGGGTGGGAAAAAGTTATTTGGCCATTTATATATTATATTGCATGCCCAATCAACTTCCAATGCGTACAAGACAAAGTGATATCACTAAAATAATTATAGCCATTTCAAATTTCAATGGTTGCATTCATTCATCTGATGTGATCTGCAAATTTGAGTTGGTTTCCATTTGTCTCCATTAAATAATATGGAGATGCGAGACTGTAACCATTACTATAATATGCAATATAATAGTTAAGAAAAATTAAATGAAACACTTACTATGAGTTAAATTTTGCAGATGGAAACTGTAACTTTTACATTCCAGGATTTCATGGAAGGGTTTTAGATATATTACATTCAGAAGTTAAACAACTCAGCAAGATGCAGAAGAAATGATATGTGGATACTGCTCTAATCCGAATCCAATAATAATTATGTCAAAATTTTTCAACCCTATCTTAATATAAACTATATTCAGACAATTCAAAGTCGTCCATTCTCCTGAATGATTTTAAGGTTCCAATTTCTTCCACAAATTATTTCAACCTACCATTAACAAAATGCACAACATAAATATTTTGTTTTATTTACAAATGATTCAAAAAATTGGATATCTTATTCTAACTATCTAAAATTAAAAAAATAAATAAAAATCAAAACTAATAAGATTAAGCACAACTACAAAACTATTTGAAGATACAATTATATGTTATATGTAAAAGGTTTAAGTGCTGCTATATTGATACTTATAATTTAACAGTTCTCCACTTTGCCTCTAGCAAATTTGACTACAATAACATCAGAGCAGTTCTAATTAGTTCAGAATGATTTCATGACAATTCAAATCCAACCCGATTTCCAAACTAGATTAATATGTCATTGAAATAATTACTGCTGAAGTTTAGACAATCAGTCTAAGTAAAATATGTGAAATGATCAAAGTTAAAGACTAAGAAATTGAGTTAAAACAATCAAACAATAATTAAGAATTAACAGCAACTATATGAAAAGCAACGGCAGCAAAATAACATCAACAACATTTTAACAGCATCATTCCAGCAGCAACATTTCAGCGGCAACAACCACATTCTCTAAGGCATAATTCAGGATTTACATCAGGTTCCAGCATTAATTGTGTTAGATAAAATGTAGATATCAAAGGTGCATGTTGGAAGAGAAAATAATAAAAAAGTTGGTTTGGTAGCAGCCTATTTTGAACTCTTTCTAAGTTGATGAATTAATTATGTCAGAAATTTAGAATAATTTATTTGTTAATTAGTCTTCACATCTCCAAAAGAATGTGTATAATTTCAATTTCTGTAACTTCTGTATTCAAATCTCCAATCTATTTCAGAAGTTCAATCCAAGGTTTTCAAAACCGGACCGGACCGGCCGGTCCGACCGACGGGACCGTGAACCGGTACTGTAGTCGGTTACTGTTCAACATAAAACCGTTATAATGTTAATTTCAGGTTTGACCGCGGTCAAACCGCCGGTTCGTGTCTGAACTGCGGTCCAACCGGTCAAGGCGGTTCCCGGTTTAGAAGCTGCATATTATAAACTATTAAAGCAACAGTTTTATTTCTTTCCTCCTGTACCATGTTCCTTGCATTGCATGCAGACGCAGATGGGTTTTGCTGCAGCCGACAAATTTCTCCAACCGCACGTATTAATAAACCGCCGTTGATTCATCTCTTGCCGACGATGGTTTAAAGACTCCTGCCAACGACGACGAAGTTGCTGAGGGATGGTGGTTTGCAGGCTCACAAGACTGCAGTTTCACGGCAATACGACAACCTTTCACGGCGACTTCTCAGGCTCAGACGACGGCTGACGACAACGAGGTTCCGTTTCTATTGTGACCGGCGACTTCTCAAACAACGACGGGAAGCTGCTGTGTATCCAAGGCTTTGTAAACTGTTTGAAAAACCAATGTTTTTGTTGGTTTGAATTTACTGTGTTTAAACAGTATATCATCACAAAGCATGGTAAACTATTTGAAAAAACAATGCTTTCCTTTGTTTGAATTTACTGTATTTAAACAGTATATTATCACTTGAATCTATAAACTGTTTTGAAAAAATAATGCTTTAGTTTGTTTGAATTTAAAGTATTGAAACAGTATATTACTTATTAGATTTATGTTCAATAATACATATGTTTTGTTAATTGTGAAAATTGAAAAGTATACACAATATAAAATTTATTGTGTAAAACATATATAATTACTAATTAAATATAATTTTTTTAGGTTTTTATGTAAAACTATAATTCTGGTCCAACCGACCGGTCCAAACGGTCCGATCGATCCGACCGAAATCAGTACTTAAAACGGTTTTTATTCCGGTCCGGTTTTGAAAACCTTGGTCCAACCTATTCAAATCTCTCTCATCTCCAAAAGAGCAATGAGGTATTTCAAGATTCAAATTTATTGAATAATTGTAAGATTATTGACTGAATCTAAAATTTGTTTGAAATAAAATTCCACCTCTTTCACCCCCAAGAAAGGGTTTGGGGACATTAAACAAAGTATGTCAATATGAAATGATGAATATGTCCTTTTCACTTTACACACACAAACTCTTGAATCCATTCTAATTCTAAATTTCTTTAAAATGAATTTTTATTTCTGCACTGGACCAATGATGCCATTGCCAATTCATCATCATTGCAAGAATTCAAAATAAGCTGCTACCAGACCCACTGCTTTGTCATTTTCTCAGCGCCTTTATTTCTTTACAAATTTAGTTGTCTCTCTCTTGCACAAAAGCAATTTCTTGGAAGACTGACAAAGATGAGTCCTCCAGCTGCTCATGATTTCAAAAAATTTTATAATTAAACTTAGGGCCGGATTTAAACAGAGCCAAGCTTCAAGCTTGAAATAACTTGAATTTGGCTTGATTTGAGGGAGTTGAGCTCAAGCATAAATTCTACTTGACGAGCTTCTCTCAAACTAAGAGGGGAGCTCAATTTTACCCATTGATGTAGACAATCGGTTAATATTATTTTATGTGTATTGATCAAAATGATATTATTTTGATTATTTTAAAATGAGTTTTTTTTTTAAGTTTGTGAATTTGGATCCCAAGGGATCATTTAATATGTGACACAAGGATTAAGTCAGTTATGCAGATATGAGCAACCTGCTAGTTTCTGAGATCCAAATAGTCAAGTAAAGGTTTACGTCAATCAAATTGAATAAAATAGTTTACTCTCAATAACTAGTCTAGGGTAAAACGAGTTTAAGGGCAAATTAGAAATTTAGTGAATTATACGTCATGCTCCTAATTACTGCGTCTTTATCCCTCACGTTATCATGTTTTGTCTGTTTTGCAAGAGATAGGACTGAATTATGGCAATAGTGAGAGGTCTCGACTGACATGGGTTGTGGAGGGCATTTATGTCATTTTATAATTTTCATGTATTTACATTTTCAACAAACCATGTATTGGAAATTTTACTATGAATTACGAGTATTTTACTTTAATAAAATTAGAGACATTCTCTACATGCTTTCGGCACTTGATTTTAATAAAAGGGTTATTTGGTTATTTATGATTTAATTTATTTATTTTTATACATTTCATTTACATATAAATGAATTATTTTATAATCAATATTAGTAATATTTTTCTTTGGAAGATAGTACTTCTAGAGATGACGGTTGCACTACTCTTTCTTACAAAGAGTTCATGCAAAATATTTTATACAAAGTTATATATATGAATCATGGGTGGAAATTGAGCCAAACCAAGCAGAGTTTGAGCTCGTGTCGCTCAAGTTTGGCTTTCGAGCTGAGCTCAAGCTTGAAGATGGTTGACTCGATAAACCCATGAGCTCATGGCACAATTTGAACAAAATATCAATAAACCTAAAAATGTTTAAAATATGATGGCTAAACCTTTAAAATCTTATCTATGTTTGTAATGTAGAGGATAATTAATAAATCTGTAAATTATGATATTAAAAGAATAATTTAATAATTAAAGAGTAAAAAATGTAATTTGACCAAGCTCGAGCTAACCAAATTTGTCTCAAGCTCAAACTAGAGCCAACCAAACTTGTTTTAAGCTCAAACTCGAACAAAAATCTCACTAGTTTGAAGAGATCAAGTTTCTATTAAAATAATCGAATTAAGTTTGAGTTAAATACTACTCAAACTTGTTTGAGTACACCCTATTCTTTGTAAGATGTCTTTGTATAAATAGTAGTAATTCACATACAAAACATCAATAAATGTTTAATCACTTTTAGAGTATAGAAAACATCAAAAAATAAATAAATGGACAATTTTCTGTATATATTCAATTTAAAATAAAATATTAATAAAGACACGGTATAGTCCTATAAAAGAAATACCAACCCCACTAGAGTGATGCCTCTTTTCACATATAAAGATAAACTTAAATAATAAAACTGCGTACCTATTTTGAATACACACTTATATGTGTCATCATATGATTGAATAATTTTGTATTAAAGATAAAATAACACTCAATCATGTAATGATATATATATATATAATTATGTACATAATTGTATATTCAAAATAGATACACATAATATTATTTAAAGTTAAAAGGCTCTACACATGCTCAAGAGTAGGGTTGAATTCAGAGTAAGTTTGCTCGAATTTAATATGAGCTTTGCTTGAATGAATATGAACCTAAACTCGACATATATGAACTGAAGCCTAAACCTGAACTAAAATATATTTGAAAATCAATCACAAACCCTAACTCAAGTTTGATAAATATGAACTCGAGTATGAACTCGAAGTTAAATATATTTTAAAAAAAAAATTTAAGCTAAGGTGTGTAGTCCATCAAATAATATTATTTAATAATGATGTAAAGAAAATTTTGGGATTAGAATAAAAAAAGATAGATATAAATTTATGCCCATTAATTTCATCGAGATGAAATGAGGTTCATTATTACCCCTGCTGAATCCTGAAAGCCCTCACCATCTCATCAGAGCAGGGTTGTCGTCTCTGATCATATACTAAATTGCGGTAGTTAAAATGTAGATATCAATGGTGCGTATTGGAAGAGAAAATAATAAAATAGTTGGTTTGGTAGCAGCTTATTTTGAACTCTTTCTATGTTGATGAATTGATTATGTCAGAAATTTAGAATAATTTATTTGTTAATATTAGTCTTCACATCTCCAAAGAGCGTATATGTTTCCAATTTCCAGCTGTAGATCTCTGTATTCAAATCTCTGATCTATTTCAGAGGCTCTCTCATTGCCTTTCCCATTTCCATCTCTCTCTCATCTCCAAAAGAGCAATGGGACATTTCAAGATCAATTTTATTGAAAAATTATAGGATTAATGACTAAATCTAAAATTTGACTGAAATAAAATTCCATCTCTTTCACCCCAAAGAAAGGGTTTGGGGTAAGTCAATATGAAATGACAAATATATCTTTTTCACTTTACACACTCAAACTATTGAATCCATTCTAATTCTAAATTTCCTTTAAAATGAATTTTTATGTTTGCAATGAACCAATGAAGCCATTGCCAATTGTTATTCGGTATTTTTCTTACATTTGTGGTAATTATGATCGTAAAAAAAATTTTGAAGTTCTATAAAGAATAACTCACCTAAAAACTTTTCAGCCAATTGTCAGAAGTGGTGATAGTCGATACTTGAGTAACATGGTTCTTTTTTATTTACTATTAGAGCTGAAAACATTAAGGGTATTATCTTTGTAAAGTTATTACATTTCCATGTTAATTTCACTTTAGGATTCAATTTATTTATTTGTATACATTTCACTTTCATAAAAATGAATGCCCTCATAGTTAACATTAGTAATACTTCTCTATGGAGGATAGTACTTCTAGAGAGAGGTGTTACACCACCCCTACTTATAAAGAGTTTATGTGAAATATTTTATGCAAGTTATATATGTGAATCATGGGTGTAAATTGAGCTTAAACAAGTTGAGTTTGAGCTCGAGACACTCAAGCTTGGCTTTTGAACTGAGCTCGAGTTTGAAGATGGCCGATTTGATAAACTCATGAGCTCATGGCTCAGCTTGAATAATATATCATAAGCCCAAAAAGGTTTAAATTATGACACTTAAACCCTTAAAATCTTATTTATGTTTGTAATGTAGAGGATAATTAATATATGTAAATTACAGGATTAAAAGAATAATTTAACAATTAAAAGGTAAAAAATGTAATTTGACCGAGTTTGAGCCAACCAAACTTGTTTCAAGCTCGAACACGAATGAAAATCTCATCAGTTTGAAGAGCTCAAGCTTCTCCTAAAATAATTGAACTAAGCTTGGGTTAAACACTACTCAAACTTGATTGAGTACACCCTATTCTTTGTATATAAATGGTAGTAGTCATTCACATATAAAACATCACTAAATATTTAATCACTTTTAGAATATAGAAAACATAAAAAAAGGACAATTTTTTTGCATATATTCAATTTAAAATAAAATATTAATAATGACATTGTAAAATAAAACCAAACCCACTTGAGTGATGCCTCTTTTCACATATAAAGATAAGGGAAATTAAATTAATTTCCCAAAACAAAGGGGGGTTAAGTGAAATTGCCCAAAAATTTAAGGATTAAACGAAATTGCCCTGTTTTTATGAAATGACCAAATTGGCCTTATATATAAACAAAAAATTTTGCATATCCCTCCCCACATTTCCCCTGGTGCATTGTTGAAATCCAATGAAAATCATGAGTCTCCCACGGGGCTCCTACAAGTCTTGTACAGATGTAACAATTTTTGTTGTTTCAATCAACTTTTCATGTTTTCCAGTGATCAAAAATCACAAAGAAAGTTAGTACATCATCCCTAATCTTGCTTGAATCAATTTATTGTTAGGGTAATTGAGACTTGATAAAGATTTTGAGGTTTGAATATTTAGGGTTTCAATTTTGAACAATGTATAAAATGTTTTGATTCTTAGTTGTTTTGCTTAAAATTTTTGAGAAATATTATGTTGTAAAATATATAGATTTGATTTGTGTTGAAATTGAAGGTTGAAATGACGATTTTTGGTGGAAAAATCGGTTAAATTGGTTAGAGATCCATCATAAGGGACCTTTAGGTTCCCAAGATTGAATTAAACATTCCACAAGCTAGAATGATTGCCCGTAGGATGGGGGAAAAATAACTTTTTCAAAATATTTTGGCCCAAGAGAGGGGAAAATCCATGGGGGTCAGTTGGTAATTTTACATTATCTTATAGGGTAATCCATAAAAGATGGGGAATCTAGGGGGTTAGGAGAAATTGAATTTTTTAAACCATAAAGTTTGTAGGAAATTAGAAAATTGATAAAGGGGCTAAGAAAAAATATTGGACCTATTGAGGAGAGAAAATTTATAAGGGGTAAATTGATATTTTTCACACATTAGGTTTTTTTAGTGTAGCTTTTGAATTTCATATCGGTTTTTCCTGTTTTCGGGTTTTTCAATATGTAGTTTTTCGAATTTGATATCTATTTATTTATTTCTGTGCTTTTTAGACTTGTTTTACGATGTAATTATGAAATTTTAGATCAATTTTCTGGTTTTTGTCATACTAAGCTAATTTAACGTTCAGTTTTCAAATTTTATGTCCGTTTTTTTTTTATTTAGGGTTCTTAGACGTGTCGTTTTTAAATTTCATGTCTGTTTCATTATTTTTGTGTTTTCTATGATCATATTCTTATGTAATTTTCTAATTTCAGTTCGATATTTTGGTTTTTTCGTTTATAAGCTATTTCAATGTTTAATTTTCGAAATTTAGATCCATTTTTTAATTTTTGGTCATTTTAGGATATATCGACTCTTACTTTTCATATTTTTGAGTGATTTTTTTATTATTAACATTTTAGGGTATTTCAACATACAGAATGAGAATTTTAGTTTTTTTTTAATTTTTGTCATTTTAAGGTTTTTGGATATGTAGTTTTAAAAATTTCGTCCAATTTTTTTATTATTATTATTCTAGGGCATGCAACCATTCTAACTGTTTTTCAAGGAGGTTGACAGGTTTCACATACATTGCATGATAAAACTTGGTAGTGAAGAATGGATGAACCCATGTATTGACATATGTGAGCTTCATGTGTTTTACAACAGCAACGACATGCTTACATGGAATACGTGAAAGCTGAAACTTTCTGAATATACAAGACATTTCATTGAAGTCCATAATGCCCATGTATCCAGCAAAACCAACAACCTGAAATCGAAGAGTCATAATTGGCCAAACTTCTAAGTGCATAGACTTTAACACATGACGATTGAGCTTCTCCTTCATCCATGAGGTAACATAGTTAGGGCATTCATCCGTAAGTTGGAAAAAGCAAGAACACATCTATTAATAACAAGCATAATGGAAGAAAGACATGCTCAAGTAGATTATTATTAATAACTAGACACATACTTGCATGGTTTCTCTACTCGTAAAACCATCACTGTAATGTGCCTCGAATAAACTTGAGAAGCATCGTGATAGGGAGACCTCATGCAGGTCTGACAAGGGCATTAAATGACTTCGTAATATTAGTTATCATTATATTATACCGATGCCCAGAAAATATGCTTTACTCTATCATTGGAATCTTACCTGGTGCATTTCCATCAGCATACAAACTCAATTCTTGAAATTACTGTTCATTTGGCATAGTAGCAATTTGTCTTTCAATTTTATCCAATCAAATGACCTCCAAATCATGCAAATTATATATCATTGGAAAAGACATTCAAAGAGTTTTCTAATAGTATATGATATCAATCACAACTCAATCAACAAGACATTCAAAACTAGCTTCAAAGTTTGCTGGCAAAAACTGGAAATTGCAAAATCATACACTGTGAATAGTATCTGAGGCATACAACATACATTCACATCTTCACACTTTAGATTTCAAGGGTAACAAGAAAATTAACCAAGGTATAAAGGAAAGTTCCACTAACCTTGGGATCTTTTACCACCCATTCTTCTTCCAAGATGAATTGGATAAAGGAATAAACAAAGAAAAACTACAAAGCTTTGTTTGAAATTTTTACTATCAAAGGAGTCTAAAGTTTACAAGTAAAAAAGCCACACTTATATACAAGAGAAAGTGGTGGCAAAATGAGCATTCATACACCATTAATTAGACATGTAAGCTATGACCTTCATTTAAGCTTAGCCAATCAAATAAACTAATGTCATACTATATTAATAAAGAAAATGACAAAAAATGAACAACTTTTCCTTAAAAAGTGGAACTATGTCCACTAACTAAAGTTACTTGCTTCCTCTTTAGTTGTAATTCAACTAAATGGGCTTAATGGTATCTTGAGCTCCAATTTAAGTGATGGATGGCTGCCTCATCTACTTAGGCTTCAAAGTGGGCTTGTAGTTAGCTTCTTGGACTTATTTAAACTTCCATTTCATTAAGGCCTTGGATGCAAGTAATATGAGTGCACCTAAAAGTAAAGTTTGGCTAAATTGGAGATGACAAAGGTTCTTTGGGCTTGCATGGAGTTTTTCCCTTATTTCCTTCATTAGCTAGGCTAAATGGCGCATGGCTAAGAACTTGGGGGCCGAAAATGTTGAAGTGGCCAAAGATACATCATCCTCTCGGGTTGGGAAAAACTTGCCCTTAAGTCCTCAAGGTGACTATCTTCTATGTATGATAAAAGATCTTCAACATTGAAAGTGGCCAAGACTTCTCCTATGTCATCCGAAAGATTTACCTTGTATGTATTGTTATTCACCCTTTCAAGCACTTCAAATGGTTCATCAACCCTTGAAGCTAGCTTACTCCTCCTCTTGCTTGGAAATCTCTTTTTTCTCAAATGCACCAAAACCAAGTCACTAGGTTTGAAAATGGATGGCTTCCTATGCTTGTTGACCTTTTTCTTATAGCTTCATTGGTCTTCATAATATGAAATTTGATGGATTCATGGCGTTTCTTCATGGCAATAACTTTTTCCTTGGTTTCCTTATGAACTTGCACATCAAGAGGCAAAAAAGTTAAATCCAAAAGAGTTAAAGGATTGAGACCATACACTACCTCAAATAGAGACTATTTGATTGTAGTGCTTGGACTCACATTGTATGCAAATTCAACTTAGGCAAGCTTTAAATCCCAATCTCTCAAGTGTTTGCTAACCATGGTTCTTAAAATGGCTCCCAAGGTTCTATTAGTTGCTTCAGTTTGGTTATCCATTTGTAGGTGATGAGAGGTGTTGAACATGAGTTTGCTGCCTTATTTACTTCACAAAGTTCTCCAAAAATGGCTTAAGAATTTGGTATCCCTATTCGAAACTATGGTTCTAGGGATTCTATCAAGTCTCACCACTTTTTTGAAGAATAAGTCAGCCACTTTGCTTGCATCTTCAGTCTTGGTGCATGGTAGGAAGTGAGCCATTTTGGAAAACCTATCAATCACCACCATTATTGTATCTTTCCCTCTTTAGGTTCTAAGAAGAGATATCACAACATCCATGCTAAGATCTTCTTAAAACTACTTCAGAACCGGCAAAGGCATGTAAGGACCAGCTTTGAAATGAGATTTGGACCTTTGACAAGTGTCACACCTTGCTATAATGGCTTGGACATCACCAACCATTTTAGGCCAATAGAAATGTTCCTTAAGTATATCCAAGGTTTTATTTATGCCAAAATGACTTGTCAACCCACCACTATGTGTCTCTTTAATGAGAAGCTCTCTAAAAGAACCCTTAGGGATACATAATTTGGCTCCTTTAAAGAGGAAACCATCTTGGACAGTGTAGTCTTCATAGGCACCCATTGAACACTTCTTCAAGATCTCTCCAAGCTCTTTATCTTCATGACAATAATCTTTCATAAGCTAAAACCCAATGACCCGTGCATCAAGTATGGATAATAGATAATGTCTCCTTGAGAGTGCATCAACAACTACATTAGAAGCTCATTGCTTATAGGAAGAAACAAAAAAGAAAGATTGAAGGAATTTTACTCATTTAGCATGCCTTATACTTATCTTTTGTTGGTTGCTAAGAAACTTCAAAGCTTGATGATCTGAATGGAGAACAAATTGTTTAGGCCTTAAGTAATGACCCCAATGATCTAAGGCCCTAACAGTAGCATAAAATTCTTTATCATAGGTTGAATATCTCCTTTTTGTATCATTAAGCTTCTTACTAAAATAAACTATGGGTCTTTTAGCTTGAGTGAGGATTGCCTCAATGCCAACTCCACTAGCATTACACTCCACTTCAAATACTTTATCAAAGTCAGGTAAGGCTAAGATAAGGGTTCCACATAACCTCTTTTTAATCTCCTTAAATCCTTTGAAGGGTGTTGTGGACCATTCAAACCCATTCTTTTTCATGCATTTAGTGATGAGAGCCATGAGAGTGCTAAAATTAGGCACAAAACACCTATAGAAAGAAGCAAGGCCATAGAAGCTTCTTACTTCAATAAGAGTCTTGGATTGATCTACTTGGATGCCATCTTTGGAAACTACATATCCAAGGAACATAACTTGTCTATAAAGAATTCACACTTTTCTTCCTTTGCATACAACTTATTTTTTCTCAACACATTAAAGACTCTCCTCAAATGCAAGACATGACCATCACAAGTTTTGCTATACACTAATATGTCATCAAAATACACAACAACAAAAAAGCCAATGAAAGGTTTGAATACCTTATTTATAAGCCTTATAAAAGTGCTTGGAGCATTTGAAAGGCCAAAGGGCATAACTAACCATTTATATAAGCTTCCTTTAGTTTTGAAAGTTGTTTTCTATTCATCTTCTTCTTTCATCCTTATCTGATGGTAGCCACTCTTTAGATCAATTTTGGAGAAGACACAAGCACCGTGTAACTCATCAAACATGTCATCAAGTCTAGGGATGAGATACCTATACTTGATGGTTATATTGTTAATGGTTCTACTATCCACACATATCCTATATGAGCCATCTTTCTTAGGAACAAGTAGGACTGGAATGGAATATGGACCCATGTTAGGCCTTACAAAGCCTTTTTCAATCAATTTTTCTACTTGCCTTTGTAACTTTTTAGTCTCTATCTGATTGCATCTATAGGTTGGCTTATTGGGCAATGGTGCACCTGGAACTAAATCAATTTGATGTTCAATACCTCTTATAGGAAGGAGGTCGGATGAAAGCTCTAGTAGGAACACATCTTCGAATTTAGCCAAAAGAGGTTAAACTAAGGGATAAACTTCTTTCTTCTCATGTTTGATCTCCCTTTCAAGTATAAGTAATACAAAGACAGACTACAAACTCAAAAGAGCCTTTTTTACTTGTTACCCATTCATATACATACTCTCCCTTCTAGCTTTTTTACCTTTGATAGCCTTATTAGCTTTTTAGGGGCTAAGAGGTAGCAAAGTAATGGTCTTCCCTTTGAATTTGAAGGAATAAATGTTCTTTTTACCATTATGAGTCACTTCTTTATCAAATTGCCAAGGTCTCTCTAGCAACAAATGACATGCATCCATAGGAACTACATCACACATAATCTCATCTTGGCAATGTTTGCCAATAGAGAAGGGAACTAGTACTTGTTTGGCTACTTGAAGGCTGGTCTCATTGCTCAACCATTAGAGCTTATATGGTTGAGATTGAGGTTGAGGTATGGTAGACAATCAAAGTTTCTCCTCTAATATAGATGAAGCCATATTTGTACAACTTTTACTATCTATAATCAAAAAACACACCTTACCACTAATAATACATTTTGATTGGAAAATTTGGAGTCTTTGTTCCTCCTGTGGAAAAGACTTGGAATGCAATACTCTTCTAATCACTAATATCTTTCCTTCATTAGCCCTTTCTATGACCTCCTCTTCTTCTTCTTTGGCAACTTCATTTTCATGGCCATAATCTTCATTTTCTTCATCTTTTTGAAGAAATTCTTCAATAGCTTGAATCTCCATCAATGACAAAGCTCTTCTATTTGGGTATTCGTCTTGGAAGTATCCATAGCTTTGGCATTTGAAACACTTTTTATTGGAGACATTAAGTTTTCCCATCTTTGGTTTGTTCTTGCTAGGTTCAACCATATTTTCTTTCCCTTTCTCCTTGGAAGCAGTTTCGACAGCCCTATAGTTGGATGGAGAACCCTTTAGAAAAGTGGTTCCCTTGTTGAAATGAGGACTTTTAGAGAATGAAGTCCCTTTGGTAAATGGCTTGCAACCATAGACTTCATAGCCTTCTTTTGCTTCTTTACTTTAATAGCCAACTTACAAACATCTTCAAAAGTGCAATATGGTTACAACTCCACCATATGAGTAATGTCTTGGTCTAAACCACCAATGAATCCTGCAATGGTTTGCTCTTTCACTTCCAACACCTCACTCCTCATTAATAGCTTCTCAAACTCCCTTATGTAATGCTCTACTCCATCATTTCCTTGTTTAAGGGTGTGTAGCTTAAGGTAAAGATCTTGTTTATGGTTGTCCAGAAGGAATTTTCTCTTTATAAGCTTCTTTAGTTTCTCCCAAGATCTCACTCTTTCTTTACCGTCCCTTTCCTTTTGCTTTTTGAATTTTTCCTACCACAAGGATGCATAATCCTTGAATTTCAATATGACAAGCTTACATTTCTTCTCATCCAAATAACATTTATATTCAAAAACTCTCTCAATAGCATGTAACCATTCAACAAAATCATCTAGACTCATTTTCCCTTTGAATTCTAAAATTTCAATCCTTAAACCCCTATCACCATCTTTTTCTCTCCTAGGTGACCTTTCTTGTTCTTCCTCACTTGAGTCACATAAATTATCAATTCTTCCCTAGTATGTTTAGGAGGAGGAGGGGAAGGTCTAAAATGTCTTCTTGGGTGATGTAGTTGGGTTCAGTGAGATGGAAGAGGGGGTATTTTGTTTTGTGTTGAAGTTTGGGGTTATGATAACCGATTTTGAGTGAGGGTCAAGTCTCTCATCATTTGCATCATTTGATTCATTTGGTCCCTAATGGCCTTAAGTTCTTCTTTTACCTCTTCTTTTAATGTTGTGTGGGCAAATTCCCAAGGATGAGAAAGTGAGGAGGATGAGGATGAAGTTCTTTTATAGAATATTTTTGGTAATGGCTAGTGGGTAAAAGCTAATAGTTATAAGTGTTTAAAGGTTAGAGGGGAGTATTGGTAAGTGTTTAAGGCAAATTAAGGTTCTATGAACAATAACTTTATAGTGAACAGTAAATTTTGGCCGTGAACAGTAGCTCCGAGAGGCAGAAATTAGTCAACAAATCACACAAACACCCTAGGTTTTGATACCAAATGATGCATTTTCATCAAGACAATGCAATAACACATAAACTCAATTCTAGAAATTACTGTTTATTTAGCACAGTAGCAATTTGTCTTTCAATTTTAACCAATCAAATAACCTCCAAATCATGCAAATTATATATCATTGGAAAAGACATTCAAAGAGATTTCTAATGATATATAATATCAATCACAACTCAATCAACAAGACATTCAAAACTAGCTTCAAAGTTTGCTAGCAAAAATTAGAAATTGCAAAATCATACACTGTGAACAGTATCCGAGGCATACAACATACATTCATGTCTTCACACTTTAGATTTCAAGGGTAACAAGAAAATTAACCAAGGTATAAAGGAAAGTTCCACCAACCTTGGGATCTTCCACCACCAATTCTTCCTCCAAGATGAATTGGATAATAAAACTAACAAAGAAAAGCTACAAAGCTTCGCTTGAAATTTTCACTATCAAATGAGTCTAAAGTTTACAAGTGAAAAAGCCACACTTATATACAAGAGGAAGTGGCGGCAAAATGAGCATTCATAGACCATTAATTAGACAAGTAAGTTATGACCTTCATTTAAGCTTAGCCAATCAAATAAACTAATGTCATATGATATTAATGAAGAAAATGACGAAAAGGGAACAACTTTTCCTTAAAAAATGGAATTATGTCCACCAACTAAGGTTACTTGTTTCTTCTTTAGTTACAATTCAACTAAATAGGTTCATAACATCTTGGGCTCTAATTTAAGTGATGGATGGCTGCCTCATCTACTTGGGCTTTAAAGTGGGCTTGTAATTGGCTTCTTGTACTCATTTAAGTTTCCATTTCATTAAGGCCTTGGACGCAAGTAATAAGAGTGCACCCAAAAGTAAAGTTAGGCCAAACTGGAGATGGCAAAGGTTCTTATTCTCTTCATTAGCTTAGGTCGAATGGTGCATGACTAAGAACTTGGGGGCCGAAAATATTGAAGTGGCCAGAGATACATCATTACCTCACGTTGGTAAGCCTTAGTTTGAGGATTCATCTCATCAAGAGATCTCATCTTGGCCTTAAACTATTTCTATATATGATTTTGTGGTTTCCCAATATGAACACACAACCTGCAAAGTTATAAATAATATAAGAACTTCTTTATCAAAATTTATAAAATCTTAAATGAAATACAAATTTTACCTTTGAGTTGTATTTGTACTTTGATAGCATGTTACATAAAAAGTGATGGCAACAACACTCATGGTAGACATCTGGAAAGATTTTAGCCATTGTAGAGTATGTAACATGATGTTGAAATGAGATTATCACTAACTTAGGGATTTCATTTATGCATTATTTAACCTTCCTGAGAAAGTAACACCATGTGTTGTGATTTTCTTTTTTATCTACACTAAAAGCAATTGGGTATATTTAGTTATTATCATTGAGACCCACCGCAAGGAATAAATGACTAAGATATCGACTTTTAAGGAAAGCAGTATCAATACAAATAGCAGGTTAAAGATATTGTCTAAATGCACGAACACAACGTCCAAATGCCACGAAAAAATACTTAAATCAATGTTTATTGTCTGTTTCAATTGAAGTCACAATTTTTGAATTTGCACGCTCTAAATTATAGCAATAATTTAATAAAAACATAAATGATTCTTCTGATGAGCTCTTCAATGAATTTAAAGCTCGATTTCTTGCTCGCCAAGCTTATGAATATAAAATGTTAATTTTATTTCGGTCGGTGATGTTGACAATTATCTCTTTAGGCTGATAAATTTGATGAATCAACAAAAACTTTGACCTCATTAATTGACCTAAAGCTCGGGCCTCAACTTGTCGGTGATGTGGTATTATTTGATCAGCTGAATATGTGTAAGTTAGATTCATTTTACCAATTTGGAAGATTTCACTGGATTTGACTTCAGTGGCCGATAGATACCAGCAACATTTTTCATCATAACAGCTAATCTTCCATCGCCCCATGTCAAACTTCTATACCTTGTATTGAAATCCTTTCTTTAGGGCAAATTGGTCCACAACATCTTTTAAATGTTGTTTGTTATGGAAAATATCACCAAGCTTCTCGAGTCGATCTTGTACCACTTGATAATGTTGATAGTTGTAAAGGAAAATCAGAAAGCTACCTAAATAGATCAATAGGGACATTGTCAAAAAATAGCCTTGAATAATTTCTGCTACCCATAATAGGATCTTCAACCTGTAAACTATTTATACCCCCAGTAATAGGTGACATATCATTTGACTCTGTTTCATCAAGAGGAATATTAGTTATCTCGTTCTCTTCAAAGTCATCTTAGTCGGGAACCCTATCTTTCTCTCTACGAGTCTATTCATTTGTAATATACAATGCATCATTACTGAAATCAATCACGTCTTCCATATCATATTCTTTTTTCACTACTTCAATTTATTTTTCTTTTTCTTCCTATCCTTTGATCAGGTACATGTAACAAAAATATGAATACATTCTTTGAAGTATTGACACATGTCAATAAGACCTTAGACATCTTCATCATTTGGGATTTGTACTAGGTAATCGAGCTCAATTTTTCTAGGTTTCATAGATACTTGAAGGTGGTTTCTGATTGGATCGAGATCGCAATGCTTACTCAAAAGTTGAATAAATCTCTCAAATGTTGTTTTAGAGGGAAATTTAATAAATTGCTTACATCCTCCAACATACTTCATTTTGTTGTTATCACATTGAATCCGTTCTCCTTGGAAACGAATAGATGCATGACCAACTATTTTAATTATCAATCCTATAATGACAAATTTTTCGGGAAAAATTAAACATTAATGAGAAAAAAATCTACAATAACCATTTATATATATGGTTATATATATATGTCACCTCTGATTTCCCAAAATGTCTCTACCTATTCTTAACATGTCATTTAAAACCATCTAAAAAAGTTTAATATTAAAATGTCTCTATATTTTTTCAATATTATATTTAACCCCTATAATTTTCTAACATTTTATTTAACACCTTAATATGTTTTGTATGGAAATGTATCTATTTACTTTTAACATATTATTTAAAGCTGTCTTACAATATTTAATTTCAAAATACTCCAATATTTTAAACATTTTATTTAACCCCTAATAAATATCTAACTTTTTTTAACACTCTTATATGTTATCTTGTATCAAAATGCATCTATCTATTCCTAATATTTTATTTAAAACCTTCTCACGATATTTAATATCAAAATACCCCCAATAATTTTCTAACATTTCTTTTACCCCTTAGAATTATCTAACATTTCATTTAACACCCTTATATGTTGTTTTGTATCGAAATACATCTATCTATTTCTAATATTTTATTTAAATCCTTCACACATTGTGTAATGTCAAATTGTCCTTATATTTTTCTAACATTTCACTTAACCCTTAAATTATTACCAAATATCCAAATGTTCTTTTTATATGACATACAAACTAGATTTAACAATTAAAAGTAAGTTTTAAGTTAAGATTAATATAAATACATTTTTTTCACGGATTGACTTTTTTCAATTTGAATTTAAAAATATGAACTTCTTGCTTCCGAATGAATTTGTAATAATTGATATTAAGTAAAAAATGAGAGTGAAAGTGAATATTTGAGTGACATGAAAAGTGTATATAATAAGAGTGAAAGTGAGAGGGTTTATATAGATATAGTGAAGAGTAGTTTTGATATTTTAAAAAACATATAAGGTATTTTTGTTTAAAAATAGGAAAAGTAGATATTTTTGCTTAATAAGAGTAAAATGGGTAATTAATTTAATTTCCCTAAAGATAAACTTAGAAGGCTCTACACATATTTAAGAGTCAAGACTCTCAAGACTATCACCTGCAACATAAAAAAATCAAATATAATTTATATATTATATTGCATGCCCAATGAAGAACTCAACTTTTAAAGTGATATCACCAAAATAATTAAAGCCATTTCAAATTTCAATGGAGGCCATGAGATGCATCGGTCAAGCAAATTAGAGTTGGTTTCCATTTGTCCCGGTTAAAGAATAATATGGACATGAGAGACTGCAGCTATTATATAATATGCAATGGAGAACTGCTTGCGAAGAGGCCACCCAAGCATATGATTATTGGGAAATTTTTTAGGCCAAAAAATCTCAAAATGTCATCGTTCAATTTTTTAAAATTCAACCATTCACTCATAAATTAATTTTTGTTAAAAATTTTGAATAAAATTAAAAAATCATCATACAATAATAATATTTAAAAAATAAAAATTAATATCAATCTACCCCCTTAATTTGAAAAACTAATTATTTCTCCCTAAAATTAAGTTTTAAATGTGACATTTTCCCCATAACTTAGGGTTTCAAATTTCACTGACAATTTCCTAGCAAACGACGATTGATCTCTCTCCCTTCTAATAATGTCTCTTCCTTTGGTGTTTTTTGTCCGATCGATAATGTCTAAGTTTGACGAAATTCAGACGAAGAGTCAAAATTTTTGTCTAGACCTTCATTGTCCAGATGAATCAGCTTCGTCTAACAACACAAAGTAGGTAACTAGTACTAGTCAGGGTAAGTTGAATTATAAAAAGTGTAATTTTTAGAGGTATGCATAGTTCAATTTGGTACGGTTTGAGAGTTTTTGAAAATCAAACTGGAAAAAACAGTTTCAAATAATTTATTAATATATAAAAAATAAAATTATGCATATATATTTTTGATACATAATTTAAGTACACAAAATATGTGTCTTTATGTGACTAGATAATTTTAAATTAAAAATAAAATTATAGTTAATCACATTATAATATATTATCTTTATATTTAAATTATGTATCAAAACTTTGTACAAATAACATTCCTCATACAATATATATATATAATAAATAAATTATATATCTAATTATTTATTAAAAAAATTTATCATTGTTACAGATCCAAGTGGCTTTCCACCAAAGCAATTCAAAAAAGGTGGTAGGAAATAATTTATTATAGCAAGAAGAAATTGTTGAGGCTGACGTAGGAGAAGAAAAGAAAAGGGGTGTCAGTCAATGTATTAGGTAAAAAGGGAGGCGGCAAACTACTATATAAACCTCTCCTTTTTCTATCATTTTTAGGGGTGTTGAAAACCGGTTAACCGAATCGTTTTACCAATATTTTGAACTGAACCAAATTTTCGGTTTAAAAAAAATCATGAACCGAAATCGAATCGATTTAAAGATTAACTGATTCTAAACTAAACATAAAATATCAATTAATCGAACCGAAATTTCAGTTAACCGATTTTTGAATCGAATTTCAAAAAATTATCATATTTTATTATTTTTTTCTAATTTTTTGAAAATATATTCAATATTTTATTAAATTTTTATTCAATTTTTTAAAAACCGATTCGATTCAGTTAACCGATTTTCAAAATTAGGCAAACCAGTAACCGAACCGAAAATTTGGTTTACATATATTTTTGAATCGGTATCCGAACCGATTTTTTAAATAACCTATTTTTAGGTTCGGTTTTCGGTTTAAAAATCAGTTCGATTCGGTTATCGGATAATTTTGAACACCCCTAATCACTTTTGACACATTTTTAATAAACATCCAGTTCATATATAAAAACACTCTCCCAATCATTTCTCTCTTTAATTATCCTTCATCTGTGTTACTACAATTCTCCTTTGTTTTCTTTTTATTTCATATTTGTTAAATTAAATTTACAACAATCATATATATATATATATATATATGTATTTTAAAATAAATAATTTATAATTTAATTTGGGTTGAAAATCCCCTTAACTAAAAAAACTGCTTTAAAAAATTTTTAATTTAAACTAAAATAAAATAAATTATAATTTTTAAATAACTCTATTCAATTTTATCATTTATACAAAACTATGCGCTTCCCTAATGATTTTTGAAGTCATGGGCCGCTGAAAGGCTCATCTTTCAAAGTCTACCCCATTTCTTCCTAGAAATTGCTTTTGTGCAAGGGAGAGACGACGAAATTCGTAAAGGAATAAAGGTGCTGAGAAAATGAAAAAAAGAAGTTGGTCTAGCAGCAGCTTATTTTGACTTCTTTTCTGTGTTATGATTTGAAATCACTAATAAGGACATAAGAATTCATTTGAAAAAACTTAACAAAAAAAGGTACAGTTATTTTTTTAATATAATTTAAGTATATAAGTAATATAATTAGATAATTTTTAATTAAAAATAATTAATATATAATTATATAATAATATATTATTTATATATTTTAATTATATATTAAAAATATACATACATGATATTACGCTTTATAAAATTTCGATTTTAAACATGACAGGCAACTGATGGATTCGAGAGTTTGTTAGCGTGAAATAATAAGGGTAAAAAAATTGTTATTTCAGTTTGACCCTACTTTGTTTAATGACTAAGTTACCCCAATGCCTCCAAAACAGTGTATCTGGCACCAGTTTCCATCCAGAAAACTCTAGTCTTGGAATCTCCTTTCTATTTCAGAAGCTCTCTCATCGTCATCGTCTTTCCAATTTCGTTATGGCCGTGGAAGTGTACGATGGAACTGGTGTTTTGCGAGGGATAATTGACAGACTGGTGTCCAGGGATTTCCAGTATCTTTCACGTTGGCAGGGGGTAGTTTCACATCTGGAGAAGTTGCAAAAAAATTTGAGGCTGATTCAAGCAGTCCTCGTCGTTACGGAGACGTGTCAATCCAACGGGTATCCGAACTTTTGCCTGGACGATTTACTGGACTTGGCTTATAATGTGGATGACGTACTGGATGAGCTTGCCACTTGTATTTTAGAGAGTGAGCTGATGGCCAAAGGGGGTTTTAGCATTAGCAAGGTACGTAGCTTTATCCCTGCTTGTTTTACTGATTCGACTCCAAATCTCCACGTGGTGACCAAGTTAATAGATATCACTCGCCGATTTGAAAAGTCATCCGAAGGTTTATCGCTCAACTTTGAGCCGTTTTACTGGCCGATTCGTGAAGAGACATCAATTGCTGTTGAGAAAATGCCACTCCCTACATCTTTGCTTACACAGTCTAGTATTTACGGCCGAGATGAGGATAAAGAAAAGATACTTGAAATGGTGCTAAATGAGGAGTCAAATTATTTCAATTTTAGTGTTATAAGCATTGTTGGAATGAGTGGAATTGGCAAAACAAGGCTAGTTCAAGAGGTCTACAACGACAAGGCTTTGGAAGCTTTCAATATCAGAGCATGGGTAAATGCCTCTTTTCGCACCACTATTGACGGAATTCACGAGCAGCTTCTCCAGCAGATCACTTTATCATCCTGCAGGTCTTATGCACGACAAGAAAGGCGAATTGCCCTGGCAAAAGCTTTAATTGGAAAAAAATTCTTGTTTGTCTTGGATGATGTCTGGAATGAGACTTCTCTCGCTTGGCATTTCCTTTTTCGTCCTTTCAAGGATGCAGCAGCAGGAAGTAAAATAATTGTTACTACATGTAATGTTGATGTTGAAGTAACAATGTGCCCGAGTAAATGTTATAACTTGAATCTCCTAACAAAAGATGCCTGCTTGGCTATATTTGAGGAGCATGCATCTGGAATTGGGGCCATTAATCCACAACGAACTTCACCACTAATTCGAGAAAAAGTTGTTGAAAAGATCCGAGGCTTGCCTCTGGCTGCAAGTACTCTTGGTGGCATGTTACGCTTTGAGCACAGAAGTGAGTGGGAAAACAGATTGAATGACAGAACATTCAATGATTTATATGAATCTAGAATTGTCCCTGTGTTAGAAATAACTTGCTTTCGTCTTCCTTCGTATTTAAGAGAGTGTTTTGCTTATTGTGCAATTTTACGTGAGGATTATGAATTTGAGGAGAAGGAACTTGTAATTTTATGGGTGGCAGATGGTCTGATCCATCCACCATCTGTAGGCACAAAAACATTGAAAGATGTGGGTGTTGAATATTTTCAAGCTTTACTTAAAAGGTCAATATTTCAACCATCAAGCAGCAATGCTTCTAAATTTAGAATGCATGGCTTTTTCAACCGTCTGGCCAGGAGTATTTCAGTGAAAAGAAGTTTTAAGTTGGAAGAGGATTTTTTAATCTCAGAAAGATTTGATGAGATTCGGTATTTTTCTTACATTTGTGGTAATTATGATCGAAAAGAAAATTTTGAAATTCTACATAGAATGACTCACCTAAGGACTTTTCTGCCAATTGTTAAAAGTGGTAATAGTCATTACTTGAGTAATATGGTTCTTTTTGATTTGCTGCCAAAGCTGAAAAAATTGAGGGCATTATCTTTGGAAAGTTATTATATTACCATGTTACCAGATTCAATTGGAGATTTGAAATTTCTACGGTACCTCAATCTTTCTAATACTGAGATCAAAAGTTTACCTGAATCAACAAGTTTATTATTTAACTTGCAAAGTTTGATATTAAAACATTGTTCCCGACTTATCAGGTTGCCTTCTAACGTTGGAAGTTTGATCAATCTCTATTACCTTGACATTACAGGAGTGAAGTTAGCAAACATGCCTCTAGGAATGGAAAATTTGAAAGGTCTTCATGTGTTATCTAATTTTGTTGTGGGCAAAAACAAGCAATCTTGTATAGAAGTTCTGAAAAATTTAAAATTTCTCTCTGGGGAACTTTACATTTCAAGATTAGAAAATGTATTTCTTGACTTCCGAGGATCTATTTTAGCTGATAAGAAGTACCTAGAAGTGTTGGTATTAGAATGGGGATCTCAACATGATGATTCACGAGACAAGACAAAAGAAAAAGAAGTCCTTGACATGTTGCAGCCCCATAAAAATCTAAGCAAACTTACAATCAAATGTTATGGTGGTCTGGTATTTCCATCTTGGGTAGGAGATCCATCATATTCCAACATGGTGGTCCTAAGATTGGAAAATTGTGAACAATGCACAACCATGCCGTCACTTGGCCAATTAAGATTTCTTAAAGTACTTGCCATTAAAGGCATGGGAGGACTAAATAGGATTGGTTTGGAAATTTATGGGGAAAATTGCGCAAGACCGTTTCCATCTTTGGAGACTCTTTGTTTTGAGGATTTGCAAGAATGGGAGTATTGGGAACTTATCAAAGAAAACGAGCAGGTCAATGTATTTACTTGCTTACAAGAGCTTTCCATCTTAGATTGCCCAAAGCTCTATGGCCAGTTACCAGACCATCTTTCTTCATTGGAGAAGCTTGTTATTCGTGAGTGCAAGCAGCTGGTAGTTTCATTCAACTGTCTCCCTTCATTGAAAAAACTTTTGGTTCATGAATGTCGACACTTGGTAGTTTCAATCTCAAGCCTTCATATGCTCCACGAACTGGAAGTAGTTGGATGCGAAAGAATGGTGTCTTGTAGTCCATGTGACTTTAAGTCACTAAAGTCTATGACACTTTCAAATATTTCAGAAACTAAGAACTGGTTTCTTCAAGGGTCTCAGAAAGTAGAACATCTAAAGATTGTCAACTGTGAATGGCTCATAAATTCATGGTTGAATAGCATTTGTCTTCAGAAGCTACCAGAAAGGTTTCATAGCCTTACTTCCCTCGCAGAACTGTCTATTGAAAATTGTAACAGCCTTGTTTCATTTCCAGAAGCAAGTTTTCTTTCTGCTTTGAGTGTACTTAAGATTAGAACTTGCAGTTCTCTAAAATTCATTTTTGAGGGAATGAGTAATAATGATGTACACGTGGAAAACTTGCAAATTGAGGATTGTCACTCTCTAACATTCCTTGCAAGACGTCACCTACCCCCGTTTCTAAAACAACTTTCCTTGATAAACTGTAAGAAATTGCAGGGGTTGTTGGATGATAAAAATTACACTTGCTCCTCTTCTATGTCATTGGTGCACAAGGAGGATGATAGAAATGTTAGTACAAATCTTCTCGAGTATTTGCATGTCTCCCAATGTCCATCTCTCACTTGCTTATCATCAAGGGACCAATTATTTGTTTTCCTGAAGCACCTTGATATTCGGGATTGCTTGAAGCTCCAATTATTGCAACACCAGTTACCTGCAACACTTGAACACTTGGAGATTTCGGGTTGCTCAGAGCTTATCATCTTGTCAACAAAGGGGTTGTTACCTAAGGCACTTAAACACCTGGACATTGCTGATTGTCCAAAGTTAAAGTCCATAGCAAAGAGCTTCGATAAAGGCATGTTTGTTGGGTTTATCCAGATCAAGAACTGTAAAAATCTTGAATTCATACCTGAGGGTATACATAATCTGAATAGTCTCCATACAATGTATGTACAAGATTGTCCGAGTCTTGTCTCCTTTCCTGCAGAAGGGTTTCCCGACACCAACTCAACCGTGTTATCAATCGAGAGGTGTAACAAACTTGAAGCTCTACCCATTGGCCTGCACAATCTCAGCTGCCTTCAACAATTAGTAATATGGCAGTGCCCAGGTATTATGTCCATTCCCAAGGAAGGCTTTCCTACCAACCTAACCTCACTTTCAATTGCTGATGCCAATCTGTTTAAGTCACTATTTGAGTGGGGTCTTCATAATCTCACCCATCTAAGAAGCCTCGAGATTAGGGGATGCCCAGATGTAATTTCTTTCCCAATAGAGGAAATGAATATGGTGCTTCCGACCTCTCTAACTCATCTGACTGTTAGAAGATTCCCGAAATTAAAATATTTATCATCTAGGGGTTTTGAGACCCTTAGGTCACTTCAAGAACTTTCCATTAGTGATTGCCCGGAGCTGTCATCCCTTCCGAAAAGTTTGCCATCCTCACTTCTGCAATTGTATATTTATAATTGTCCTTTGCTGAAAAAGCAGTGCAGAAGGAATAAAGGACAAGAGTGGCCTAAGATTGCTGACATTCCTCGTGTTAGAGTAGATTATGAATTCATCTACGATACATAGTAAGAAAATTATCTTCTTGGTATGTTAGTTTTTCACACATAAACCATATAGCTACTTTAGCAGCAATAATTGATGCAATTTTTTATGGTAACAGAGTTTGACTTATGTGATACGTGCAGGATACAAGGCCAACTCCCCAATGCAATCTATCAGTGCCGATACCTAGATGGTAGGCTGTATTGTGTATTTAGCAAATATACTTGGCAGCATAAATTATTTGAACTGAATAAAATATTGCAGCTTAAATTTGGATCTTTTTAGTCATTTAATTAGTTTGCTGTACTTCAGTTGAAAGTGTCAATAATTTTTTTTTTATATTTTGTTTTTCATGTGGTTTATTAAGGTAATTTTACAGGGTAATATTTGATATATTGAATTGTCAAGAAGATGCTGCTAGGGGTAGATAATTGGTGATATATTTTTAATATCTTGTTCATTTAAATTTTTCATTGTAATTTTGATTTTTTTTTTTTTTTCCAACTGTACCATAGATGGCATACAGATGGTTTGAGAAGCTGGGTTCCAATATTATGAACTATCAGGATAGGATGCCAAACACATTTGAGGTCAGGTAATAAAAGTGTATATTATCTTGCTACCCAGATCTCTGAGGAATGATATGTTATATCTGTTAGAACATCGCAGTACCAGTTCACAGGCTTTGCTGCATTGCATTGCTTTCATCTCTGTTCTGGAAGGCATTCTCCCAGGCGCTGCTTTCATCTCTGTTCCGGAAGTTAGCCACTTCGCCTGATTGATCTTTATGTAGGCTGTAGTTGGTGAAAGGTACTACAAAGAAATATTTGAACAACAATTTTTTTATGAATCAAAGTATGTACCAAAAAGTCTTGTTTCTGGTGCTTTCTTGCCCATCCTTACGAAAGCATATTATTGCTAAGACAGTAAGACTTTATGTATTGTGTCTTCAATTTCTTTTCTGCTTAACTGCTCTAATTGTTGTTGTTACTAATTTTCTATTTTCTCTGCACAAAATGAATGGCCCTTTTTTCTAGCCTAAACTGAATGTAAATTAGTGTTCATATTCCACCATAAAGAAAAAGTTAGTGTTGTTACATTCTGAATGAGCTAAAAACTTTCTATACTGCTTCATATTGGTAGATTGATATGTCAATTTTGTCCCATGTTTTAAATGAGGTTCATTTCCTTCATGAGTACATTTATTCCTTCTATAGAATGTCTCATAAATTTTTCTTCTTCAGGATTTCCCTTGCATCTATTACTTTTGGGAAGTAACATCTAGTGGATGATGTCTTTATGGTAACCACACATATGGAGTACAACTTTTAATTCTTTCAGGTAATGAGCTCAAATTTATAAATTGCAAGGTATTAAAACAGTGTATGTGTATTTTCCATATATACATGTTTCCTCTAAAATCAAAAAGCTGTACTCCTATATGGTTTGAAATTTTGACAGCAATGCTTTGTGAAATTTTGAGAAGTTAATTCCTGTCTTTTTCTTTCAATTTTCATGTGAAAACTTACATTATAATGCTGTGTTGTTTTATTTTTCGGGAAAAAAATTAATGACAGGAAGCCCAGATAACATAATTGATCTAGACTATCGTACCTAGGCTTCCTCAAATTACTGGTAATTTCTCCTTGTTTCATTTCATTTGGCTCAGTACTATGATGCCTTGTGTATGAATAACAACTAATTTTATATTATTTTTTTATATATACAGTTGGGTTTGCATTAATTCCCTTTGAAATGAGGTGTATGAAAGGTAATTTTGTGAACTTCTTTGAGGTATGACCATTGAATACCTTTATGTGTATGAATTCACATATATACTAAATGAGGCTTTATGTGATTGATAAGGCACTGGATTTTTCTCTACTGAAAGGAGGTTGCAATTGCAGAGGCACAAAATTTTCCCTTCCTAACGTAAGCACATTGTCCCACACCTTCATACTTTTTTAGTTTTGACCGTATAAGTTATTAGCATGGTTGTGAACCCATCCTTGTCTGTGTCGAGACAAAAATACTTGTTGAAATTAAACTGCCACTTACCTAGCAGGACGACATCCAGATATTTGAGTATAATTCAGCCTTCTCTTGTTAATTTGCTTTGGTTTTACCTTTTTTTTTCCAGCTTCATCTCATAATAGTTCTATGTTGTTGTGGTACAACTTTAGAAAACTCGTTGGTCCTGGAGGGACAATGTTGAGTGAGTAGAAGTAATTACGGAGACAACAGAGCAGCCAATTCTGGGAAAATAGCATGGGAATATTATGGATACAACGAGATAATAATGAGGTTCACCTTCTTCTTCTCTATTCTTCCAAGTCTTCCATGTTTTCCATACTTGCATGTTCCATTGCTGCTTAAATGGATTATTATACTTTGTTTTCAGCATTAATGCCTTCTTTTGGTAGAACATCTACCCGATTCATCTTGCTTTTTACTTGGGATGAATATCTGAGCTTTTGGAGCCTGTTTGTTTGTATCCCCTCAGCAAAATATCAGTTTCCCTGCCTGCAACGGCCATCCATTGGGGCACCAGATGTTGTGTTGGCTGTGTTTAGAGCTTGCAGCATTAATCTTTGGCAAATTTCAGTCAAGGGTGATTAATGGAGCTATGGTATTATTTGGAAAAGTTCGTATCACAGGATTTTGATTTGCAAATTTAATTTCATGATAGTGATGAGTAGCATACATATAAGATTGTGCTATGTTTGTTGATGAATTAATCATGTAACATGAATGAGATGTCAGATATACATATCATTTATGGGCGTGAAGTGAAAAGGATAAAATTGTCATTTCTTATTTAAATATTAAAATGAAAGTAGAGTTGGACCTGAATCGAGTTGTCTTGTTTTCAAAAGCCGGTTTGGCTCAACTCAAACTCATTTTTGTTGAATTTAACTCAAACTCAAGTTGGGTGGCTTGAATTGGAGCCATCCTATTTTTCATTTGAACCTAATTTAAACCTTTGGGTGTTCAAGCTTGACACTGCTTGTATACACCACCAGATGAAAGCAATGTTTTCAATTCTAAACCAGGCTGACCATCGGTCCAGGTAGAACCTATTCCACCAGCCGGTCTGATTTGGATTTAAAACACTGGTTTTAGATTCCAAATCCAAGGCGTTCGACACTCCCACATTTTCTTTTGTCCTTTCTATCAAGTAAACTGGCACTACCCATAAGAAGCTTCTGATTTAACAAATAATGAAACAAGTTATATGAGGTAATGGACGGAAGCTGTGTCCCAAAAAACAATGAAATTACCCAACGTATGTCATGCACACTCAATAAAACCAAGTTTGGAGAATCAGATACAATAATTATAAGTGCTTTACAAGTTCACACTATTACATTAATTGTGCAGGACCCCAGAACAGCTTACTGCAGTTCCCAAAATGTAAAAATCAGAAGTGCCTATTCATGATGGCAGTTTCACACAGCAATGCCTGTGGAATGGCAACTGCTATGTACTAGCAGATATACACTAAAGCTCAAAAAGCCTTCTACGTTGGGTTCATTATTGTTAGCAAGTTGAGCTTGTTTGTATTTTTTTGTTAAATAATCCAAGTCAACTGTAATAGTTAAAAATCAGTTGTGTTTTGTTTAAAATATATGATGATCCTGCTTTTAAGGATATTTTGGAAACTTTTTACTGTATCAAGTATGGCTGACATTTATTAAAGCATGGTGTAAAAGCTTGTATCATATAAAATATATATATGTATAAAAATCCTTCATCATTGAATGAGGGTAATCATCAATTTCTTTCATGCTTTGTGTTCTTTTGAAAAATTTGATCTTCAATTTTTCTTCTTCCTTTTGGTTCAACCAAATTACTTCTGAATTTGAATTCTATCTTCTGGATCAGCATCTCAACATGGTATCAGAGCACTATTAGATCTTAAAGGGTTGTGTTAGCTGAAATTAAATTTCTTGATAAGTTTTTTTTTCAGATTGATTTGCTTAATGGCTTCATCCTCTTCTTCCTTGGTTCCACCTGTATACAATGGAGAAAACTATCATATTTGAGCAGTAAAGATGAAAGCCTTCCTTAGAGGAGTTAGATTGTGGCAGTATGTTGAAGAGGAAAAGTAGCCTCCTCCCTTAGGGTCGAATCCTACTCTAAATCAAATAAGACTGCATGAAGAGGAGGCAACTAAAGCTCCTAGAGCACTGTCCATTCTTCATTAGGGTGTAACAAATGCAGTATTCACAAAGATTGTTGCTTGTGAAACTGCAAAAGAGGCCTCAGACAAGCTCCAAGAAGACTCCCAGGGTAATGAAAGGTCAAGGCAAATGATGTTCTTGAATCTCATAAGAGAGTTTGAAGTACTTAAGATGAAGGAGACTGAATCTATACAAGAATATGCGGACAGAACCATGAAGATTGTTAATCAGATTAGATTAATGGGAGAAAAATTATCTGATGAAAGGATTGTTGAAAAAATCTTGGTGAGCATTCCAGAAAGGTATGAGGCTAAGATATATTTTCTTGAATACTCTAAAAATTTTTCAGAGTTAACTTTATCTGAAGTGGTTAATGCCTTGAAAGCACAAGACCAAAGGAGAGATTTGAGAAGGCAAGAAGAAACCATAGGAGGTGCTTTCAGTGCTAAAACAAATGAGAAGAAGTCCAGCAACAGTCCTCACAAAAAATTCTTTGGTGAAAAAAAGGAAAAATGGAAACAAGTAGGAAATGAGAGCCAGAAATCTGGACATAAGAGAGGAAAATATCAGCCATGTCCTCATTGCTAAATGTAGGATCTGTAACCAATTTGGGCATGTTGATAAAGTCTGCAAAAGCAAAGAAAATAGCTCACTTCAGCAAAGTCAACAAGTCCAGGAAGTAGAGAAGCAAAATGAAACAAGTGAGCATTTGTTTGTGGTGTCTAATTGTGACACAACAGAAGAACATACCACTTGGCTAATAGATAACAGATGTTCAAATCATATGACATATGATAGCGATCTATTAGTGAAGCTTGACTGCACCTATACCTCCAAAGTGAAGATAAAAAATGGTGAACTGTTATATGTAAAAGGAAAAGATGCAGTCCTCATTGAGTCTCCAACAAGCATTAAGGTGATCAATGATGTTCTTTATGTTCCTCAAATTAATAATAACTTATTAAGTGTTGCTCAAATGTTAGAGAAGGGTTACGCATTGCATTTTGAAAATAAAGCATGTGTTATAACTGATCCTGAAGGAAACAGATTAATGACTGTAGAAATGCATGATAAAAACTTCAGCATTAATTGGAGACATACTGGCTATAATGCTTACCAACTCAATGAAGTGAATTCTACTCTTTGGCACAAAAGACTTGGCCATTTTAATTACACTACATTGAGTAAGATGCATTCTCAGCATATAGTTCAAAATTTACCTGCTTTGAGTGAATGTGACAAAATTTGTGAAGTTTGTCAACTAGGAAAACAAACCAAACTTCCTTTCTCAAGCAGTACCTCTAAAGCCTCTAAGAAACTTCAGCTAGTTCACTCAGACTTGTGTGGCCCTATGAGCACTCATTCTTTGAATGGAAACAGGTATTTTCTTATTTTCATAGATGACTATTCAAGGCTCACCTGGATTTACTTTCTGAAGCAAAAATCTGAAGTTTTAAGTAAATTCAAAGTGTTCAAAGCAAAGGTTGAAAAACAATCAGATTGTAAGTTGAAGGCACTCAGCTCTGACAATGGATCATAGTACACTTCTAAAGAATTTAATTCCTTCTGCAAGGATGAGGGAATTTTGCACCAATTGAATTTTTCTCAAGTGATGAAGAAGAAATTCCTACAACTAGATAGAGATCTTTAAATAAAGTCTATAGTAGGTGCAATGTGGTAGTTGTTGAACCTACCTGTTTTGATGATGCAATGAGTCAAGAAGGGTGGAAAACAGCCATGGAATCAGAACTGGAAATGATTAACTAGAATGCATCTTGGAGCTTGGTTGATAGACCTGAAAATCACAATGGTATAGGAGTAAAATGGATTTATAGAACTAAGTACAATCCAAATGGTTCCATAAACAAACTCAAAGCTAGATTAGTTATAAAAGGATATCTTTAACAACTTGGGATAGATTTCTTTGATACATTTGCACCTGTGGCCAGGTATGATACAATCAAAATGTTAATTGTTTTGGCTACAAAAATGGAATGGAAAATCTATCACTTGGACATTAAGTCAGCATTCCTAAATAGAGTTTTAAATGAAGACATCTTTGTTGAACAACCTGATGGCTTTAAAATACGAGGTCAGGAAAGAAAAGTATACAAATTACATAAGGCCCTTTATGGCCTTAAGCAAGCCCCCAAGGCTTGGTATTGCAAAATTCATTCTTATTTGTTGGATCAAGGATTTGAGTGTAGCTTGAATGAATCCACCCTATATGTGATGAAAAAAAGGAATCACTTGGTATTGGTTGTTTCATTGTATGTTGATGACCTCCTAGTGACAGGAGGAGACTCAAGTTTAGTAGTGAAATTTACTAAATGCATGAAAAGGGAGGTTGACATGACTGACTTGGGTAAAATGAAATATTTTTTAGGTATGAAGATAGATCAGAAAATAAATGGTATTTTCATTTCACAAAGAAAATATGTGCATGATCTTTTTAAAAAGTTTCACTTGGAGCATTGTAAACCTGTCTCTACTCTGGTGGTGAATGAAAAATTCAAAGAAGCTAAATCAGATGTGAAAACTAAAGCTGCTATATATAGAAGCCTAATTGGTTCCTTGTTGTACCTATGCTCTACCAGGCCAAATATCATGTTTCCCACATCTTTTCTATTAAGGTTCATGCAATCATCTCGAAAAAATCACATGTGTGCTGCTAAAAGAATTCTCAGATACATAAAGGGAACTGAAAATTTTGGCCTCTGGTATTCAACACAAGAAAGCAGTAATCTGTTGGGATACTCGAACAGTAACTGGGCTGGAAGCTTGGAGGACTTTAAGAGTACTTCAAGCTATTGTTTCTCTTTTGGAAGTGTTGTGTTTTGCTGGAATTCAAAGAAACAAGATGTCATTGCTCAATCTTTTACTGAGGCAGAATATGTAGCAGCTTGTAGTGTAACAAACCAAGCCAAATGGTTGATGAAATTACTTACTGATTTAAATCAAGATCAGTAAGGATGTGTCACCATATATGTAGACAGCAAGACAGCCATTGCTATCACAAAAAATCCAGTTCTTCATGAAAGAACAAAGCACATTAATGTCAAATATCACGCAATCCGAGAGGTTGTGAAACTTCGAGAAATAACTTTGATGCATTGCAGCTCTAAAGAACAATTAGCCGATATCATGACTAAAGCACTTCTTAAAGCTCAATTTGAGCTACTTAGAATGAGACTTGGACTTGTGCCAAACAGCTCAAAGGAGGAGTGTTAGCAAGTTGAGCTTGTTCGTATTTTTTTGTTAAATAATCTAAGTCAGTTGTAGTAGTTAAAAATCAGTTGTGTTTTGTTTAAAATATATGATGATCCTGCTTTTAAGGATATTTTGGAAGTTTTTTGCTGTATTAAGTATGGCTAACATTTATTAAAGTATGATGTAAAAGCTTGTATCATATAAAATATATATATGTATAAAAATCCTTCATCATTGAATGAGGGTAATCATCAGTTTCTTTCATGCTCTGTGTTCTTCTGAAAAATTTGATCTTCAATTTTTCTTCTTCCTTTCGGTTCAGCCAAATTACTTCTGAATTTGAATTCTATCTTCTGGTTCAGCATCTCAACAATGATCCCTTTCTGTTGGCTCTCTTCTGGCCAATGTTATTGTTAGGGAACATACAACAGACATGACCAGTTCTCATGAATTCTACCATTCATCATTCCTATCTCACATATTCAATTTTTCTTAGAATCCTGATTCATCAAAACATAAAGAGAAAATTAAAGTTATTCTACTTTATGCAGCCAACAATGTTGCATGCTAATATAAAATAATTAAACTATGTATACCTAATTTTGAGTCGTCTAATCACATGATAACATATCATGGATGCATATAACATTGTTCAATATAAAATAACCTATATTTCATGATGAGGAATAGGCTTACTAACGGCAAGCTAGAATAAATCGTCAAGTACTTTAGGTGCTCCCATTATGGTGACCACTAATCATCATCACCTATTCCACTGGTAGTTACTGCCTCAAACAAGATTGTGAAGAAATATGTCTAGATAAACACACCCGGGCTTTCTCTCAGCATTTTTACCCTAAAAATAAACAGCATTATATTATAATGTCAATACACACAAACATTAAAGAAAAAGACAGTAACATCAATATTATTTTGTAATATTTGGCCATGTAAGCAATATGTGGGAGATAAAATATAAAAAAGAAATGTATAAAATGCAAGCTGCAACAAGAAAGTGAAGAACTCCATGTAATATTTTGAGATTTTGGTTCTAGTGAAAATGTTAGGGCTCTTCTTAAAAAGAAACGGTATCTTAACAAAAGTCTTCTTAGGCTCATACCATCATTCCTGGTGTTGTCTTCAGTAGTTAACTACTAATATGCAAGCTCGAACAATGGAAAAAGAAATGAGGATCATTATTACTCTTATTGAGTCCTTAAAGCCTCGTTGTCGCATCAGAGTAGGGTTATCGTCTCTGTATTTGTTTGTTCCCCTCAAGAGAGTGACCTCATGGACCAAAGAGGTGCCCAACATATTTGCGGTACAATATTAAACTATTATGAGATGCCACTAGATGGAAAATATAGAATCACATCAAAGCAAGGAGTCCTTCAGTAAACCAGGATCTCAATCTCCGTTTGTAATAATTTTAATAGTAAGACCATAAGAGCTACCTTGAGGCGTAAGCCAATAGTGTGCTAATGAAGTGATGATTAGGGCGGGTATTAACCTGAACAGCCCGGTCGAAGGTAAATTGGTAAACAAGTCCAACAATAATGTACGTTAATAATTTCATGAAACCTCTTCTCACAAGACAACTGAATAACAATAACCAGACACTTGAAGGCTCAAAACTGTACACAAAGATTAACGTTTTTTGTACACTAGAAGAGTTTAGCCTTTGAGGTCATTACCAAAAGAATTATAAGTAAGGTTCCCAAAACAACATTGTCCACTAGATGTTACTTTGTCCTAAAACATCTAAAAGATTATGGGCATCATTCACCCCTTCCAAAGCTACTAGTATGTGTTCATAAAAAAAGAAATGGGGAGAATAATTAATAGAAGGAACATAACTTGAATAGATATCATTAACATAATTCTGAACAAATCTTAGTCCAATCGAATTCCAATTTTCACTATTGGGCCTAAGTCCACCTATGACGAGTTGACTCAATTCGGTTTAATTTAACTATTAAGAGCAGTTATTATAAGGGAGTTGAACACTTATAAATTGTCCAAAAACTGTCTCCTCCTAACAATAATAATAATAATTTTTCCATTTACGCACATGAAAAAGATATTAGTTTTCTACTTCTCTCTAAAACCAAAAAGCATAGAGATCAAGTCTCCCAAATGAATGTAGTATGTGAGGCAAAATGGGTTGGGGAAATGACTCACGTTAACACCTCACCCTGTATTCAAATGGGCTTCGTCGAAAATTTGAATCCAGGTACTCAAATTTCTATTTACTATAATTCACAAAATATTGATTGGACATGTTTAATTATTTCCAACATTAGTATCAGAGCGTAGGTTACAAATATGTAATGTGTTTTGTGAATTGAATTATGTATTCTCCAGAAATTAGACCAATTTGACGGACAAAATTCTAGGGTTTATCATGTAGAATTAGGTCAAAATTGGGTTGAAAAAACCCGATTGTCTTTCTATTGGTCAACTGGTCAACTTGTATAGTCAAACAGGTTAACCAGAGCTAGTCAATGCCACCCAGGTTAGTTGATCAGTCAACAATCAAAGATTGACCAACAACACGTGTTGCTCAATTTCGACGCATGAACCCACATGCAAACTTTATTTCGACTTGTGAAAGCATGTGCAACGTTAAGTGAACTCGTGAAGGTACATAAGCCCTTATTTTAGCTTATGACGATGTGTGAACAATGTTTTCTAATGCATTTGGGAACATGAAAACTGTTTCCAAAGTGTGGAAGCTATGTTGAGCATATCGGAAACCATAAATTTAAATTCATTTTATGTTTTAACTTGCGTACGAAATTCTTGGGTTTTCATTGCATACACATCGTTTTTAGCTTAACAAACTTGTAATGTTACACAAGTTAGAGATTAGCTCACTCACACAAGCAATCGTCTTTGACACTAAGAGAACATGCAAAGATGAGACATTATTCTTAAAAAAAGTGATACTGAGAGAGCATGCCGATGAGAGACAAATTTCTCAAGAAAAGATTTATCGAAGTTAAAATATCGCCTTGATGATTGATCAAGATGAAGTTATGGATAGATACATTTGAAAATGATCAATGGATTCCTCACATCCAAATAACTTATGAATGTTAAATGTGAGCTTTTAATATGGATAAATACTTGTATGTGTGAACATGATTAAGAACTCAGGTTAGACGTTAGGTATAACAATTGAACTAAGATTTGTGCAGTGTTATGACATTTGAGAAAATACACACTGTAGCACATGGTTCATACCATGTGTATATAAGTAAGACAACCAGTTAAAGTAGTGAGAGGATGAATCTATTCTCCCTCACTGTGTGACATTGTATGAGGATTATCTCATGTTGCTACCTTTTGACTCTTTGTTGTTGTTCAATGTTTACTCTTAGTGTTTCTATCTTAGCTTGACACCTATGGCCACATATAATCCAGCTTATGAAACATGACAAGAAAAACAGTTAAGTTTAAATTGTGAATTTCGAGTAGAAAAGGAAGATTTATATATATATATTACATGTGTCCATTGATCGACCGATCATGTCACTCATATGAAAGAATAAACTTGATCATGGATACATAGGAAAATAACACAATGATAAATAAAGGATAAAAGGGAGTTAGTGTTATCGAGTAAGTTTGGCGTGCTGCGAACCTAAAACTTTATTTTGTTTTTATTTGGATTGAAGCAGCTATATTATTCCTAATATATGCATAGTATTTAGCTCCTAAGTGTTAGTTGCTCATGAGATCATACGACATATTTGTAAGTATGAAACGTATAAAACGTATGACCGTATGAGATTTTTGTGGCCAAATATTTGGTTTGAGTCTTCTATCATGTGTGAATGAGGGGTATTGGGTCTATGTCCACCCATGACATGTTAACTTGATTCGATTTAATTTAACTGCCAAGGGCAGTTATTAGAAGGGAGTTGGAGGGTAGTTGGATACTTATAAATTGTCCAAAAATAGCCTTTTCCCAACAATAATAATAATAATAATTTTTTCGTTCACACACATGAAAAAGATATGAGTTTTCTACTTCTCTCTAAAACCAAAAAACACAGAGATCAAGTCTCCCAAATGGATGTAGTACGTGGGGCAAATTGGGTCGTGGAAATGACTCACGTCAATATCTCGCACCGTATTCGAATGGGCTTTTGTCAAAAACTTGAATCCAAATACACAAATTTCTATTTATTGTAATTCACAGAATGTTGATTTGATATGTTTAATTGTTTTCAACATTCACAATCAAATATCTGATACAAATTTAAAAAGCACACCTTATAGAAACAAAAAACAACGAAGAAAAAGAAAGACTAATCGGAGAGAATAAGTTTAGAAACAGTAGTGAACAACTTAGGTGTGTAGTCCATCAAATAATATTATTTAATAGTGATATAAAGAAAATTGTGGGATTAGAATAAAATAAGTAATAAGATAGATACAAATTTATGTCCATTAATTTCATCGAGATGAAACAAGAATCATTATTACCCCTGCTGAATCCTGAATGCCCTCGCCATCTCATCAGAGCAGGGCTGTCAACTTGGTATTTGTCAAACAAGATATTAAATGTATGTCACTGATTATCTACAAAATGCGGCCCACGATCCAGGTTCCAGCGTTGATAGACTGCGCTGGGGAATGGATTGTTTTCCAGCATACATGACATAAGTAGAACTCTATTATTATAAAAATTTGCATCATTTATTGCTGAAAAAGCAGCTATATGGCTTATGTATAAATGACTAACATACCAGAGATATAATTTTATATGTCAATGCAGGTGCAAGTTTTAGTTTTCTAAGTTCTAGACGACGGTCCCATTGATCATATATTTAATTGTGGTAGATAAAATGTAGACATCAATGGTGCGCATTGGAAGAGAAAATAATAAAATAGTTGGTTTGGTAGCAGCTTATTTTGAACTCTTTCTATGTTGATGAATCGATTATGTCAGAAATTTAGAATAATTTATTTGTTAATATTAGTCTTCACATCTCCAAAGAGCGTATATGTTTCCAATTTCCAGCTGAAAATCTCTGTATTCAAATCTCCAATCTATTTCAGAGGCTTTCTCATTGCGTTTCCCATTTCCATCTCTCTCTCATCTCCAAAAGAGCAATGGAACGCGTCAAGATCAATTTTATTGAATAATTGTAGGATTGATGACTAAATCAAAAATTTGACTGAAATAAAATTCTATCTCTTTCACCCCAAAGAAAGGGTTTAGGGTCATCAAACAAAGTATGTCAATATGAAATGACAAATATATCCTTTTCACTTTACACACTCAAACTATTGAATCAATTCTAATTCTAAATTTCCTTTAAAATGAATTTTTATGTCTGCACTAAACCAATGAAGCCATTGCCAATTGTTATTCGGTATTTTTCTTACATTTATGGTAATTATAGTCATAAGGAAAATTTTGAAGTTTTATAAAGAATGACTCACCAAAAAACTTTTTGACCAATTTTTAGAAGTGGTGATAGCCGATACTTGAGTAACATGGTTCTTTTTTATTTGCTCTTAGAGCTGAAAACATTAAGGGTATTATCTTTGGAAAGTTACTACATTTCCATGTTACATTTCACTTTGTGATTCAATTTATTTATTTATATACACTTCACTTTCATAAAAATGAATGCCCTCATAGTTAACATTAGTAATATTTCTCTCTAAAAGACAGTATTTCTAGAGAGGGATGTTACATCACCCCTACTTATAAAGAGTTTATGCGAAATATTTTATACAAAGTTATATATGTGAATCATGAGTGTAAATTGAGCCTAAACAAGTCAAGTATGAGCTCAAGCCACTCAAGTTTGGGTTTTGAGTTGAACTCGAGCTTGAAGATAGTTGACTTGATAAACTCATGAGCTCATGGCTCAGTTTGAACAAAATATCAATAAGCCCATAAAAGTTTAAATTATGACACTTAAACCCTTAAAATCTTATTTATGTTTGTAATGTAGAGGGTAATTAATAAATATGTAAATTTTAGGATTAAAAGAATAATTTAACAATTAAAGAGTAAAAAATGTATTTTGACCAAGTTTGAGCCAACCAAACTTGTCTCAAGCTCAAACTAGAGCTAACCAAACTTATTTAAAACTCAAACGTGAATGAAAATCTCACCAGTTTGAAGAGCTCAAGCTTCTCTTATAATAATCGAATTGAGCTTTAGTTAAATACTACTCAAACTTGATTGAGTACACCCTATTCTTTGTACATAAATAGTAATAGTTATTCACATATAAAAGATCACTAAATATTTAACCACTTTTAAAATATAGAAAACATAAAAAAAAAAAAATGAATGGACAATTTTCTGCATATATTCAATATAAAATAAAATATTAATAAAGACATTGTAAAATAAAACCAAACCCACTTGAATGATGCCTCTTTTCACATCTAAAGATAAACTTAAAGGGTCTACACATATCCAAGAGTCCAAAGAGTCTCAAGACTATCGCCTGCAACATAAAAAAATCAAATATAATTTATATATTATATCGCATGCCCAACGAAGAACTCAGCTTTCAAAGTGATATCACTAAAATAATAAAAGCCATTTCAAATTTCAATGGTGGCCATTAGATGTATCGAACAAGCAAATTTGAGTTGGTTTCCATTTGTCCCCATTAAATAATAATATGGACATGAGAAACTCTAGCCATTATATATATAATATGCAATATAATAGTTAAGAAAAACCAAATCAAACGCTTGCAATGAGATAAATTTTGCAGATGAAGAAGTTAAACAACTCAGCAAGATGTAGAAGAAATTATTGTGGATACTGTTCACCGACTTTAGCGGAATTTAAATCTCTCCTGTGATGGATGTCTTTATCACATTACAGTGAACAATTTAGAGCATAAATGTTCAAAAGTAATGATTATGAGGAAAAAACCTCTATTCTAACACAATAATAATAATAATTATGTCAAAATTTTTTAATTTTATTTTAATTTGAATTATATTCGGACAATTCAATATCATTTATTCTTTTTAAGGTGCGAATTTCTTTCGTAAATTATTTTAATCTATCATTAATAGAAGATACAATATAAATATTTTGTCTAATTTATAAATAATTTAAAAAATTAGATATCTCATTCTCACTATCTAATATAAAAAAAATAAATGAAAATAAAAACTAATGAGCTTAAGCACAACTACAGAACTAGTTCAACATACAGCTATAAACTTTAACCGGAAAACAAGAAAGTTGTGTAGTAAAGCATCAACAGATGGACTTCAACAGGCTGCGCTCTGTCTACTTGATGTTAGAAAGTAGATAGGTAGTGCTAGTCAGGGTAAGTTAAATCGTAAAAGGTGTAATTTTTTAAGTCATGATGAGCAGCTGAAAGACTTGTCTTTTAAAGTATACTCCTTTTCTTCCTGGAAATTGCTTTGTACAAGGGAGAGACAACTAAATTTGTAAAGGAATCAAGGTGCTGAGCAAATAACAAAAGAAGTTGGTGTGGTAGCAGCTTATTTTGACTTCTTTTCTGTGTTATGAATTGACATGAGAATCTATCTTCTGATCTGCCCATCTGGGCAGTGCATTTCGTTCTCAGGACTGGGCAGGGGTGAAATTGATGAGAATTCAAGAGTTTGAGGGTGAGAAGTGAAAAGGATAAATTTGTCATTTCATGTTCACACCACGTTGTTTTATTACTAATTTACTCCAATGTCTCCAAAAGAGTGTATGTAACGCCAATTTGCGCCTGGAAAACTCATCTTCAAATCTCCTATTCATTTCAGAAGCTCTCTCATCGTCATCGTCTTCCATATGGCCGTGGATGGGTCCTATGTATTTCATGTTTTGCAAGTGATATTTCAGAGTCTGGAGTCCAGGGACTTCATGTATCTTTCACGTCGGCACGGGGTAGCTGCACAGCTTGACATGTTGAAAACAGATTTTAGATATATTCAAAAAGACCTCATCGATTTAGAGAGGCATCAACTCCACTACGAGGCAGCAACTATGAAATTGTGGCTGGACGATTTACTGGACTTGGCTTATGATTTGGATGACATGGTGGATGGATTTGCAACTGATATGTTAGGGCGTAAGCTGATGGCCCAACATTATTTTAGCATTAGCAAGGTGCGTAACCTTATCCCTGATTGTTTTACTCATTCCACTCCAAATATCGGCATGGTGTCCAAGATTGAAGATATCGCTCGTCATTTGAAAAAATTCACTGGAACAACTGCGCCCTTACGTTTTCCGAAATTACAACCGTCCTTAAGTTTATCTACACATTTTTGCTTTCACGGCCGAGATGCAGATAAAGCCAAGATACTTGAAATGGTGTTAAGTGAGGAATCAAATTATATAAGCATTGTTGGAATGGGAGGAATTGGCAAAACAAGTCTAGTTGTGCGGGTCTACAGCGACAGGGCTTTGGATGGTTTCAATATCAGAGCGTGGGTAACTGTTTCTTATGGCTCCAATAGTCAACGAATTTGCGAGCAACTTCTCGAGGCGATTACTTTATCCCCTTGCACGTTTGATGAATTAGAAGAAGCACTAATTGAGCTGAGAAACACTGTAATTGGAAAAAAATTCTTGTTTGTCTTGGATGATGTCTGGATTGAGAATGATCACGATTGGGAACTCCTTGGGACAACTTTTGTGGCTGGAGCAGCTGGAAGTAAAATAATTGTGACTACACGTAATGTCGCTGCTGCTTTAACAATGCAGCCCAGCATCTGTTATAACTTGAATCTCCTAACAAAAGATGCTTGCTGGGCTATATTTGAGTTTATGGCTGGTGGAATTAATCCACAACTAATTTCACCACAAATTCGAGAGAAAGTTGTTGAAAAGATCCAAGGCTTGCCTTTGGCTGCACGCACTCTTGGTCGCATGTTAAGCTGTGAGAAAAGAAATGAGTGGGAAAACATATTGAATGAAGAAAGATTCAATTTTTCATATGAATCTGAAATTATCCGTGTGTTAGAAATAAGTTACACTAGGCTTCCTTCTCATGTAAAAGGTTGTTTTACTTATTGTGCAATTTTACCAAAGGATTATGAATTTGAGGAAAAGGAACTTGTACTTTTATGGGCTGCAGATGGTCTGATCCTTTCACCATATGGAGGCCAAAAGACATTGAAAGATGTGGGTAGTGAATATTTTAAAGCTTTACTGGAAAGGTCAATTTTTCAACCATCAAGCACTAATGCTTCTAAGTTTAGAATGCATGGCATTTTATTCAGTCTAGCGCAAAGGATTTTGGGAGGAAGAAATTTTAAGTTGGGAGAGGATTTAAAAACCTCAAAAAGATTTGATAAGATTCGGTATTTTTCTTACATTTGTGATAATTATGATCGAAAAGAAAAATTTAAAGATCTCCACAGAATGACTCACCTAAGGACTTTCTTGTCAACTGCTAGAGGTGACAATACTCGATACTTGAGTAACATGATTCTTTTTTATTTGTTACCAAAGTTGAAAACATTGAGGGCATTATCTCTAGAAAGTTATTACATTACAATGCTACCAGATTCAATTGGAGATTTGAAACTTCTAAGGTATCTCAATCTATCTAATATTGAGATCAGAAGTGTGCCTGAATCAACAAGTTTATTATTTAACTTGCAATGTTTGATATTAAAACATTGTTTCCGGCTTATCAGGTTGCCTTCTAATGTTGGAAGTTTGGTCAATCTATATCACCTTGACATTAGAGGAGTGAAGTTAGCAGAGATGCCTTTGGGAATGGAAAATTTGAAATATCTTCAAGTGTTGTCTAATTTTGTTGTGGGCAAAGACAAGGGATCTTGTATAAAAGTTTTGAAAAATTTGAGATTTCTCTCTGGGGAACTTTGCATTTCAAGATTAGAGAATGTAGTTCTTGATTTCCAAGGATCTATTTTAGCCGATAAGAACAGCCTAGAAGTGTTGGTATTAGAATGGGGATGTCAACATGATGATTCACGAGACAAGGCAAAAGAAAATAAAGTACTTGACATACTTCAACCTCATAAAAATCTAAGCAAACTTACAATCAAATGTTATGGTGGTCTGGTATTTCCATCTTGGGTAGGAGATCTGTCATACTCCAACTTGGTGGCCCTAAGATTGGAAAATTGTGAAAAATGCACAATGTTGCCGCCACTTGGGCAATTAAGCTTGCTTAAAACACTCACCATCAAAGGCTTGGTAGGACTAAATAGGATTGGATTGGAAATTTATGGGGAAAATTGCTCTAGACCTTTTCCATCTTTAGAGACTCTTTGTTTTGATGATTTGCTAGAATGGGAGTATTGGGACCATATCAAAGAAAATAAGTGTGTCAACAGTTTTACTTGCTTGCAAGAGCTTTCCATCATAGATTGCCCAAATCTATATGGCCAGTTACCAGACCATCTTTCTTCATTGGAGAAGATTGTGATTCGTGAGTGCAAGCGGTTGGTAGTTTCATTCAATCATCTTCCTTCATTGAAAGAACTTTTGATTCATGAATGTCAACAGTTTGTAGTTTCAGTCTCAAGCTTTCCTGTGCTCTGCGAACTTGAAGTAATTGGATGCGAAAACACGGTGTGCAATAGTCCATTTGACTTCAAGTCAATAAAGTCTATGACTCTTTCAAATATTTCAATATCTGGGAACTGGTTTATTCAAGGGTCTCAGAAAGTGGAATATCTAAAGATTGTCAATTGTGAAGAACTCATAAACCCATGGCTGAGTAGGATTTGTCTTCAGAATCTAGTAGAATGGTCACATAGCTTCACTTCCCTTAGAGAACTGTGTATTGAAAATTGTAACGGAATTGTCTCATTTTCAGAAGCAAGTTTTCTTTCTGTTTTGAGAGTACTTAAGATTAAAAATTGCAGTGCTCTAAAATATGTTTATGAGGGATTGAAGAATAGTGATGCACATGTGGAGATCTTGCAAATTGAGGATTGTCATTCTCTAACATTTCTTACGAGAGGTCACCTACCTCCATTTCTGAAACAGCTCTCCCTAATAAATTGTCAGAAATTGCAGGGGTTGTTGGATGATAAAGAGGACACTTGCTCTTCTTCCACATCATTGGTGCACAATGACGATGTTACAAATGCCACTATAAATCTTCTTGAGTATTTGTATATCTCCCAATGCCCATCTCTCACTTTTTTATCATCAAAAGACCAGTTATTTGTCGTCTTGAAACACCTTGATATTCGAGATTGCCTGAAACTCAGAACTTTATTATTGCAAGGTGATTTACCAACAACACTCGAACATTTGGAGGTTTCGGGTTGCTCAGAGCTTACCAGGTTGTCAACTAAATGTTTGTTACCTGAGGCACTTAAACACCTGGACATTGCTAATTGTCCAAAGTTAACGACCATAGCAAAGAGCTTCGATAAAGGCATGTCTGTTGGGTTTATCCAGATGAAGAACTGTAAAAATCTTGAATTCATACCCAAGGGTATACATAATCTGAATAGTCTCCATACAATGTATGTACAAGATTGTCCAAGTCTTGTCTCGTTTCCTTCAGAAGGCTTTCCTGACACCAGCTCAACTGTGTTATCAATTGAGAGGTGTAAGAAACTTAAAGCTCTACCTAGTGGCCTGCACAATCTCAGCTGCCTTCAACAATTAGTAATAAGGCAGTGTCCAAGTGTTATGTCCATTCCGAAGGAAGGCTTTCCTACCAACCTAACCTCACTTTCAATTGATGATGCCAATCTGCTTAAATCACTGTTTGAGTGGGGGCTGCATAATCTCACAAGTCTAAGAAGCCTTGAGATAAGGGGATGCTTAGATGCAATTTGTTTCCGGATCGTGGACATGAATATGGTGCTTCCGACCTCTCTAACTCAACTAACCATTAGAAGTTTCCCAAAATTGAAATATCTATCATCTAAGGGTTTCGAGACCCTTATTTCTCTTGAAAAACTTTCCATTAGTGATTGCATGGAGTTGTCATCCTTTCCAACAAGGTTGCCATCCTCACTGCTGCAGTTATATATTTCTAATTGTCCTTTGCTGAAAAAGCACTGCAGAAGGAATAAAGGACAAGAGTGGTCCAAGATTGCTGACATTCCTCATGTCAGCATAGATTATGAATTCATCTATGACACATGGTAAGAAAATTATCTCTCTGGCATGATAGTTTTATACACATAAACCATATAGCTACTTTAACAGCAATAAATGATGCAAATTGTTAAGATAACAGAGTTTTGCTTCTGTCATACATGCTGGAAAAAAGTTCAACTCCCTAATGCAATCTATCAACACTGCTGCCCGGATGATAGGCTTTATTTTTTTGTTTAGTAAAATTATACTTGGTAGCATAATATGATTTGAACTGAATAAATAATTGCAGCATAGATTTTTATCATTTCAATCATTTATTTAGTTTTCTGTACTTCAATTGAAAGTTTCAATAATTTTTTTTCCATTTAATTTTTCATATGGTTTATTAAGGTAATTTTACGGAATAATATTTGATATATTATATTGTCAGGAAGATGCTCCTAGGGGTAGATAATTAGTGGCATGTTTTTAATATCTTGTTTATTTAAGTTTTTTCTTTGTAATTTTGATTTCTTTTCATACTGTACTATAGATCACATACTGATGGTTTGAGAAGCTGGGTTCCAGTATTATGAACTATCAGGATAGGGTGCCAAACACATTGGAGGTCAGGTAATAAAAATGTATGTTTTTTTTTTCATACAAGTAGTGTCTTTAGTATCCAGATCTCTGAGGAATAATGTATTATATCTGCTAGTACATAGCAGAACCAGTTCACATGCATTGCTGCATGGCATTGCTGCCATCTCTGTTCTGGAAGTTATTCTCCCAGGCATTGCTTTCATCTTTGTTCCAGAAGTTAGTCGCTTTGCCTGATTGATCTTTATATAAGCTGTTGTTGGTGAAAGGTACTATAAAGAAATATTTGAGCAACAATTTTTTTATGAATCAAAGTATGTATAAAAAGTCTTGTTTCTGGTGCTTACTTGCCCATCCTTCTGAAACTCTAATTGGTGTTGTTACTGATTTTCTATTTTCACTGCACAAACTGAATGCCAAAAAAAAAAAAAAAAGAGAGAAAGAAATTGAATGCCCTTTTTTCTGGCCTAAACTGAATGTAAATTATTGTTCATATTCCACCAAAAAAATAAAAAAGTTCGTGTTGTTACATTCTGTATGAGCTAAACACTTTCTATGTGAGCCTAAACTGAAGTTCATTTCTTGCATGAGTACACTTATTCATTCTTCTCCTATAAGACTTGCTTATTGTGTTTTGCAGCATGATTACCTTCTACAGAATGTCTTATAAATTTGTATTCTTTAGGATTTCCCTTACATCTTTGTTACTTTTGGGAAGTAACATCTAGTGGACAATGTCTTTTTGGTAACCTCACTTATGGTGTAAAACTTTTAATTCTGTCAGGTAATGACCCCAGATTTATAATTTGCATATTATCAAAACAGTGTATGTGCATCTTCCATATATACATGTTTCCTCTAAAATAAAAAACTAGTATTCCTATATGGTTTGAAATTTCTACAACAATGCTTTGTGAAGTACTAAGAAGTCAATTCCTGTCTTTTTCTTTCAATGTTCATGTGAATGCTGACATTATAGTGTTGTGTTGTGTGATTTTTTGGGAAAAAAATGATGAGAGGAAGCCTGGGTAACATAATTTATCTAGATTATTGTACCCGGGATTCCTCAAATTAATGATAATTCATGTTGTTTCATTTCATTTGGTTCAGTAATATGATGCCTTGTGTATGAATAACAACTAATTTAATATTAATTTTTTATCTTACAGTCGGGTTTGCATCAATTCTCATTGAAATGAGGTGTGTGAAAGGTAAATTTGTAAAACACTTCTTTGCAGTGTGACAACTGAATACCTTTATGTGTATGCATTTACATTTATACTAGAGGAAGCTTTATGTGATTGACAAGGCACTGGATTTTTCTTTTCTGAAAGAAAGTTGTGATTGCAGAGGCTTAAAATTTTCCCTTCCTAATGTAAGCACATTGTCCCACACTTTCATCTTTTTAAGCTTTAACCATCAGAGTTATTAGCATCATCATGAACTGATCCTTGTCTTTGTTGAGACGAAAATACTCGTTGAAACTAAACTACCACTTACCTAGCAGGACAACATCCAAAGCTCCTTGGTCTTGGAGGGACTTTGTTGAGTGAGTAGAAGCTGTTACAGAGACAGCAGAGTAGCCTGTTCGGGGACAATAGCAGGGCAATATTATGGACAAAACGAGGTAATAATGAGTTACACTTTCTTGTTACTCTTTTCTTCCAAGTCTTCTATGTTTTCCATACTTGCATTTTCCATGGCCGCTTACATAGATTGTTTTACTTTGTTTTCAGCATGACTGCCTTCTTGATAGAACATGTACCTGATTCATCTTGCTTTTTACCTGGGATGAATACCTGGGCATTCAAAGCCAGCTTGTTTGTGTCCCCCCAGTAAAATATCAGTTTCCCTGCCTTCAGCAGCCATCCACTGGAGCACCAGATTTTGTGTGGGTTATCTGTTTAGAGCTTGCAGCATTAATCTTTGGCAAATTTCAGTCGATAGTCAGTAATGGAGCTATGGTAGACCCTTCATAAAAGTTGAAAATATCATTTGGAAAAGTTTATATGACTGGATTTTGATTTGCAAATTTAATCACATGATAGTGATGAGTAGCATACATATAACATTATGCTATGTTTCTTGATGAATCAATCATGTAACATAAATGAGATGTCACAAATTGGCATCATTTATAGGTGCCAAGTGACAAGTATAAAATTGTCATTTCATATTTTATCCATTAAGATGAAAGTAGGGCTGGATTTGAATCGAATTGGTTTGTTTTCAAAAGTTAGCATGGCTCGATTCAAATTTGTCATGGGCCATGTTGATAACTCTTGAGAATTTTCAATAGCAAGTTGTCAGCTTAAAAAGAAAAATCAGAACCATATTGGAATCCAATTTTTAATGGGCCTAAAACGATACGATACTCTCAATTTTAAGTCTTAATTGCCTCAGCAGTATATATTTGAAAATTTTCAGAAGCTAAAGCAACCATCACTAATTTCAGAAAGATACAGTAAGAGAATCTGGGAGGGAGCAAAAAGCGGGAAGCTCTTTTATCTTTGGTGTCTGGATAAATGAATTTATATATTCAGAAAAAAAAAAAAAAAAGCAAATGAAGCAGGAGCCTAACCCCTTATAAAAGCTAAAAGAAATGACAATGTCTACTACTAAGAATACTCAGTACATCACAGACAAATACTTAACTAGGTACCTGAATGATACATCAGACACATGATTTCTTGACCCCCACAACCAGGCCATGATTGTATGCTTGATGCCTGTTGAAGTTGATTGGAAGATATGATCTGCATCATTTAAAGTATTACTGGTGGAACTTATATTTCCTTCCAGCCATACATTTAATGCATATTTGTACTCAAATTAAGCTTCAAAGTGACTATACAAACAGCTTAGCTGTTTGAGACTCTTCTCCAATCGGACGCTTTCCTTAAATAAGATTTCACGTTTCTGCAGAATTTAAGTCCAATACAGTTTGTTTGTAATAGCTGATGAAAAAGTAAAGATTTCTTGACTCCAAGCTACATCTTTATGATGGCACTGACCAATTAATAAGTTCATATCAAGAATAAGTTGTAAATGAAAGCAAGCACTGGAACCAAATCTGCTTATTAGATCATTATCAAGATATCCTTGAAGTCGTATATTTAGATCCTGCATCAGATCAAACTTGGAGACTTGGACAGAACAAGAGCGGTTCATGAAACTAATAACCAAAACCTGGGAAAATGGAATGACAGAAGTTTCAACGTTAAAAGGTTATCCAGGCAGAGTAGCATGCCATAACTAGATCTTCCATCAATTAACATGTGTATACATGCAATTCATGGAAGGGTTTTAGATGTATTACACTTGCAAGTTGAAGAACTTAGCAAGATGCAGAAGAAATGATATGTAGATACTGTTCACCGACTTGAGCAGAATTTAAAGCTCTCTTGTGATGGATGCCTTTATGACATTACAGTGAACAAGTTAGAAGATAAAATGCTAATTAGTAATGAGCTAAAGGATTGAAGTATAAATCTGAGCAAAGAACATGCATATGTAGCCTCATGGATCACAGCCAGCTAGCATTCAAAGGAGAAAACAAGAAAAATAGGCAACAATTCAAGACTAAAGAAAATGTGCAGTATGAAGCACAAAGTACAAATTGCCCTAGACATCATCATCAAAACTCTTCCATAACCATGGCAACCTATATACGTTTTCCCTTCCAACTATCATAAGTTTACCATATATATTAACCACATCTAGTCTCAGAGGACCAAATTAATTAACTAAATCATCCTATTATATATACTAAGAAGCAGCCCAAAACCCAAACAGTTTGAAATCAGCAGCACACAAAAATAATACCAAACTCTGCAGTTTAAAGCATTATAAATGGAAATTGTCAAGAAAATTAAGTTGAACTTGGCAATACCATACCTGGAAGAACACATCACAAGTCTATAAAAAAAAGATTGGCCAAGACTTGACAAAAACAACCAATATGTGGAGTCAAGTCATTTCATATATTTCAACAACACGTAAACCTTTATTTTTAATAATCCCACGTTTCAAATAAATCAATACAAAACATAGAAATGAACCTATAATCTCTACTTTTACAACCAAATCATCTCCCCTCAACTTCAGATGGAGTCTTTGCCGCAATTGACAAAGCTTGCAGCCCACACTGCAACTCATCTTGCAACAAACCATATATTAATCTATGTTTTTTCACCAAGCTCTTCCCTTCAAATTCCTCATACATAACCTTTACATTAAAATGTGTCTCTCCGTCACTCCCTTTCACAGCAGCATGCCCAGCATGCTGATATGTAATATCTTCCACTTCTAACTCAACAGGTCTCAACTCCTTCTCCAATTTCTCCCTTATTCTCACCCTCTACACTCCAATGTCTCCAATTTCTCATTCGTTTCAACATTCAACTCCAAGTTCTCTTCCAAAATTGAATTTTTAACATTATCATCAATTAAAATTGAATCCTTACCACCACCCTCAATTTTAGCCTCCGAATTCGAAACCTCAACAGACCCTTTAGCCTTCTCAGCCTCTAAAAACAGTTCAAGCGCCTTATTTTGCATCCACTTCAACAAATTAAAGAACCCATTATTCCTAGAAGGAGTTAAGCTCTGTTGCAAACCAAGAAACACCACAAAATCAGGAGAAACCTTAACAATCTTGTCTGCGGGCTGATGAGACAATCCTTGAACAAGCAAAGCCGCCAACCCGTTCGTCAAAACAGAGTCAGAATCAGCTTCAAACACAACATTCTTCTCCGCATCAAAGTAAGCTCTAAGCCAGACCTGAGACACACAACCTGCCACCTTTTTTTTCTCTCGTCTTGAACTGGGTATCAAGTGGCTTGAGATTCTTTCCGTTAAACAAGTGCTGCTCGTACTTGGCTTTGGGCTCTTGCACGGACTGGAAGAGTTTGATGATGTCTTGGAGCTTTGGCCGGAGCTGCTGATAAGGTCATTAATTGTTAGTATTTTGATTTATAATTCCTTTGTGTTGTGTGGAAATTTGATTCAATCTAATGAAATTACTTATCTTTTTGCATTTAGGAAGCTTTGAGTATTTTTGGAATAAGTTGGGCCAAAAAGATGAAAAACTGGAGTAGATCTATTAAACTGGAAATTTCGTGATGCTAACTAGGGGTGGGCACGTGAAAGACGAAAACAGAATGCGGAAATAAAATCTGGACGTCCAGATCTGTTGCAAGGGTCCACTAAATATCAAGCTTTGCTTCCTAGAAAAGGGATAATTACTAGTTGGAAAAGAGGATTAATTGAGATGAATAACGAAGGATATTTTTAGAGGAAGGATATACATTAAAAATACATATCTTTTCCTTTCTTTTTGGGAAGATATGCATCACTTTGCTTGATTGATTAGGAGATTAGGATTGACTCTCAATTTCCAGAATTTTAGTAGGAAGACAATATATATTCTCTTATTTTTATTTGAGAATTATCAACCATTGTACTTAGAGAATTAGAGAGAAAAACATGGTCTACAGTGGCTGAATAATTTATCTTGGTTGAAGGGATCTGAAACCATGGAACTACAATGATTGTGAGATTTATTTTTGTTCTTTAATGCATCTTTTAATTATTTGAGTATTGGTTATCTTTCTGAATTATTTTTCATGAATGTGTTGGTTGATTTCTAAGGTTTGCAATTAGTTTATCAATTAATATAATCTATTGCTAGTTTAGGTGCTGAATCCGTAATTGTTCAATCCATCTAATCGAAGTGGCAACTAGGTTTATCGTTTGCTGCATCAGAAACTTTAAATCCTAGGAAAATAATCAACTGGATTAAATGCAACGTCGTACGTTTGTGTTGTCTTACTTCGTTGGTCTTTCTAATTCGTAATGCTATTGTTTAATTAAATTCGAGATCGTATCCGAATTATTAATCAATAAGGGTTAATTGGAATACATGTTTTTGGTTAACTAATAGTAAGGAATGACAGGTAAATTTAATACCACAACGAATATTTGAATAATTAATTTGATATTTTTGGTTTCGATGATCAATCGTAGTTCTAATGGTGGATGTGACCGAAGACCAAGGTTTGTTAAATCGATTTATTCCTTTTAGATTATTTTACTGAATTTTTAATTAGTGTTTTTCATTATAATTTGCACTCACTTCAAAACCGCCCTTTATTTCTTTGTTTCGATTATTTGTGACAACATACTAATCAAAGCTCTTCGAGGGAACGATCCCTACTTTCCTTTACTACATTTTTGTTGCAGGAATTTAGGATTTAATTTGGGTGTCAACGATAGCACATACCAAATTTTGGCGTCGTTGCCGGGGAGTTTTTAATTTGTATGTTCATTACGCGATATTCGAAACAAGATAGTTTACAATTTGATCCAGAAATTGAAAAGACTGCAAAAGGGCTGAGAAAAGAAGCGAAAAGGAGACTGCAAGCACACAGATCTGCTTGCGAAACAGAGGAAAACATGGCTGAAAATCAGACTTTAAGAGAGCTTGCTGCTCCAGATTTAAATCAACAACCACACTGCATTATTTTTCCGAATTTAGATGTTAATACTACTTTCGAATTAAAATCTGGACTAATCCATCTTTTACCTATTTTTCGTGGCTCTGCAGGTGAAGATCCTCATAAACATTTAAAGGAATTTCATGTGGTGTGCACTGGAATGAAACCGAATGGAGTAACCGAAGAACAAATCAAGATGAGGGCTTTTCCGTTTTCTTTGAAAGATGATACGCAAGATTGGTTGTATTATCTACCCGCTGGAAGTATCACTACTTGGCATGAGATGAAAAGATTATTTCTGCAGAAATTTTTTCCAGCATCAAGAGCAGCCAGCATAAGGAAAGAAATTTGTGGCATTAGGCAGCAGAGTGGAGAGTCTTTATACGAATACTGGGAGCGTTTTAAAAAACTCTGTGCGAGTTGTCCACATCACCAAATTAGTGACCATCTGCTTATTCAATATTTCTACGAAGGACTTCTATCAAATGAGAGAAATATGATTGATGCAGCGAGTGATGGAGCATTAGCTGACAAAACACCTGAAGCAGCCGGGAATTTAATTGCAAATATGGAGTCGAATTCACAACAATTTGGGAATAGATTAGACAATTCGTCTCAACGTGTCAATGAGGTAAATGTATCTTCTCTTGAGAGATGACTTGATAATCTAACTACTCTTGTACGTCAAATGGCTGTAGGAAAAATAGAGGTGGCAAAAGTTTACGGAATTTGTTCATTAGGAGGACATCCAACTGATATGTGCCCAACATTTCAAGATGACTGCTCTGAACATGCTAATGCAGTAGGTGGATTTTTAGGACAACAGCAGCGAAATCATAATTATAATCCTTATTCGAATACCTACAACTCCGGTTGGAGAGATCATCTTAATTTTCGTTATGGGAATGCAAATGTGAATCAGCCTTCGAATAATTTTCAACTGTATCAGCAGCCCTATATTCCTAAACAACAGCAACCAACTCAAAATTCTGATTTAGGTACATCTCTTGAAGATATTGTTAAAACTTTGGCTACTAACACTGTGAAATTTCAACAGGAAACCAGAACCAGCATTCAAAATCTAGAAAATCAAGTGAGCCAGATGGCTACTGCAATCAGTAGGCTGGAAGCACAAAATTCAAGCAAACTATCGTCACAAACTGTGATGAACCCAAAGGAGAATGTTAGTGCCATAATGTTGAGGAGTGGAAAGGAGCTGGAGATGCCAATTAAAGCACAACTTGCACCAACACAACCAATAGAAAACAAAGAAAAATTGGTAGCAGAAAATAATTCTTCTGAAAAGGTAGCGACAAGTAAATATCCTCCTCTCAGCGAATACAAACCTGTTCCTCCTTTTCCTGAAGCTTTAAAACTGAAGTACGAAAGCAATGCGGATTTATATGACACCTTTCAGAACTGTGAAGTCAATATTCCACTGTTTGATGCAATAAAATAAGTGTCTCGCTATGCTAAATTTTTAAAAGAGCTGTGTACATTGAAAAGAAAGCAAAAACTAAAAAGGTATGAAAAAATAAAGGTAGGAGAAAATGTTTCAGCCATAATTCGCAAAAATCTTCCTGAAAAATGCAAAGATCCAGGTATGTTTTGCATCCCTTGCACAATAGGAGGCACAAAAATTGAAAAAGCCATGTTAGATTTAGGAGCATCTATTAATGTAATGCCATATTCCATTTATTCTGCTCTTAATCTTGGACCTTTAGAAAAAACTGGCACAGTTATTCAGTTGGCTGATAAATCAAATGTATATCTCAAGGGGTTAATTGAAGATGTTCTTGTTCAGGTTAATGATAAATTAATTTTTCCAGCTGATTTTTGTGTTCTTGACAGGGAAAATAATGACCAATCTGCACCTATTTTGCTAGGAAGACCTTTTTTGAAAACAGCTAAAACGAAAATTGATGTTTACAAAGGCACATTGACCATGGAGTTTGATGGTGAAGCTGTCCAATTTAACATTTATGATGCTATGAAATATTCTGATGTGGATTTTCCTGTGTATTCGGTTGATTTAATTGATTCTCTAGTGCAGGATATACTTGATGGTGATGATGAGTTAAAGGTGGCTAACCATAAAAATATTTTGAAGGAAAGAATTTAAATTAATTTCAGATGTGCAGAATGCAGGGACAGAGATGAATGAGCTCAGAGAGCTGAAAAATACAGATAATTTATTTTATATTGAGCTGCCAGTGCCTAATGAAAAATTGTTACCTTCTATTTTGCAGGCACTAGAGCTGGAGCTGAAATCTCTTCCAAATCACCTCAAATATGTGTACCTTGTGGGGAAACCTTACCAGTGATCATTTCCAGCAAGTTAAATGAGCAGCAAGAAGAGAAACTGGTACAAATTCTGAAGAAGTTAGAGATTCAGAGCTTAGCAACATCAAAAGTATTTCAAGTTAATGGCCATAGACTCAAACTGTTTTACAAATGAGTGCCAGCTGAAAACATCAGAGAAGTGGAGTTGAAAGATCCCAGATAAATAAATGAAGGCATTACGTCGAGCCGACGACTGTAAACAAAGGCGCTACTTGGAAGGTAACCCAAACTTTCAATCTTATTTTAATTAATGCTTAAATTTTAATTTTCTAGACATTTGTTTTTAATTTCGGTTTATGTGTTTCAATTTTAGTTTTAAATTTTAGTTTTATGATTTTTGGATATTTAATTAGCAATTATTTTATGATTTTCACTTAGGTTTATTTTAATTTATTTTTATATTACTGTTCAATCATCTTCTTCCTCCTGCTAGGTTCTAGTGAGCTGTCTGTAAATGTTCATGGGGGAGCAATCTACATTTTGGTGTTCTGGAACTGGGTCATGTGCTTCTGTCAAAAGTTCAGCTTCTGCTTTGCTATTTTCTTAAATTCAAGGGGGTCAAATGATTTAGTGTGATTATAAGGTTGGGTTTATTTGCTTCCAGATACCATATTCGCCAAACCTACGCTTCACAATTTCTCTCCACCTAAAATAAAAACAGCCCCTTCCTTCATTCTACAACAACATGGTCAGAACCCATTCACAACATCAAAGAGCAGCAAATCCACCCATCAGAGGCCTCCTGCACCAGAGCTGTCATCAAAATCTGAAGAATCCTCTATCAATTGCAACTCTCCATAATTCAAACTACTGTTCCTTTTCCCCAAATCCAGAGAAGTTTTCTTTCCTTTTTCTTTTAAATTTCAGTTTTTATTATTATTCTGTTTTGTTTAAACATTGAGGACAATGTTTGATTTAAGTGTGGGGGAGGGTTTATTTGTGTTTTATTTTTCTATTGTTTACTATTCTGTTTTTCAGTTATATATTTTTTTCTGCTCTGTTCTTATGTTTTATCTTTCTGTTCTGCTTTCAGTTTGTTTAATTCTATCTGTTCTATTTTTTTGTTTTTTTTTTCGTCAATTTTTTTTCTGTCTTCTTTGTGTTAGGCGTATTCTGTTATGCCTAAATTTTTTGCTTCGTTCTGTCTATGTTGCTGCTCCTTGCTGGATAAAGTTTGATTTTTATGGCAACTAGCGTATCCTTCCCTGTTTTTAGTCAGCTAAACAGTCCATTAATCTCACTTTGAATGAATTAATTTGTATGCATGCCTTGGAATTTAGCCGATTCAATAGGAGAGCATTGTACACTGATTTGTTAGATTAATTAGGGGTATGCACTTAAACAAATTTTGATAATTGAGTGCTCAAGTTTGTTTGAAGTTGAGGTGAATTTAATTAACCCGTGAGTTTTGAGCCGAAAAAGATTGAAACATTCATATCAATCTATATTTTCTTTGTTGAGTGATATTCTCCAATGTGAATATATCTCTAGAACTTGCTTTGAACCGTTTTGAGACCACATTGAAATATGCATGCATGAAAATGATAAAGGCATTCTTGTTCGAACCCTTTAGCTTAAAAAGCCAACCTATTTTAATTTCCCTAGTTAGCCCTTTGAGCCTTACAAAACCCTTGATTCTTTGTGCTAAAACCATATTACAAACCCAAGCCTTCAAGTAAAAATCCTCACCCAACCATGAAAATTAGCAGGGCATTTAAACTAAAAATTTGTTGCTGGGTGAATTTGCTATCTTGAAGAATTTTAAGTGTGGGGGAAAAGGGGATTTAAATTCTCTTAGTTATTGCCTTATGTTGTTATTGTTACTGCCCTATGTTGCTAGCTTTATTATCAATTCTTTTAGTTATTCAAGAAAAAAAAATGCTGAAAAAGAAAACAGAAAAGAAAAAAGAAAAAGAAAAGAAAAGAAAGAAAAAAAAAAAGAGAAGTTGAAAAAGAGAGAAGAGAAAGGCAATAACAAGTAGTAAAGAAATGTGGTGAATGTGGTGGCTTTAGCTTTACATTTTTGTTCCCCTTAGGTGTTTAAATGTTTTGTTAATATTCATGGTTTTAACCTTTTGTATCCATTGATCCTCACCTTTACCCAAAGCCTTATTACAACCTAAAATAAAGTCCTTTTGATTTATGCATGTATATAATCTAAGTGGTGGAGATTTGGTGCATAAGCAAGCATATGGTAGAATGTTTGCATTGGAAGAATTTGAGCGAAACACCGAACCATTAAACACATGAGTGATATGAGTGATAACCGTGAGGAGATTCACCAAAACTTTATACTTGCTTTAAAATGCGATTATCTTGATTTGTCTTTGTGCATACTTCCTTGTAAAGTTTGATAATGATGTGTGTTGATGCTTGAATCTTGGTTGGGTTGATTCTTAAGGTATGCACACTTTTCGGTATCGTGAGAAAAGAGATTGATGGAACATTTTTGTGTTTGCTTTGTTTTTGTTTTAGTCGAGGACGAGCAAAAGATAAGTGTGGGGGAATTTGATAAGGCCATTAATTGTTACTATTTTGATTTATAATTCCCTTGTGTTGTGTGGAAATTTGATTCAATCTAATGGAATTACTTATCTTTTTGCATTTAGGAAGCTTTGAGCATTTTTGGAATAAGTTGGGCCAAAAAGATGAAAAACTGGAGCAGATCTATTAAACTGGAAATTTCGTGATGCTAACTAGGCGTGGGCACGTGAAAGACGAAAACAGAATGCGAAAATAAAATCTGGACGTCCAGATCTGTTGCAAGGGTCCATTAAATATCAAGATTTGCTTCCTAGAAAAGGGATAATTACCAGTTGGAAAAGAGGATTAATTGAGATGGATAAGGAAAGATATTTTTAGAGGAAGGATACACATTAAAAATACATATCTTTTCCTTTCTTTTTGGGAAGATATGCATTACTTTGCTTGATTGGATTAGAAGATTAGGATTAACTCTCAATTTCCAGAATTTTAGTAGGAAGACAATATATATACTCTTATTTTTATTTGAGAATTATCAACCATTGTACTTAGAGAATTAGAGAGAAAAACATGGTCTACAGTGGCTGAATAATTTATCTTGGTTGAAGGGATCTGAAACCATGGAACTACAATGATTGTGAGATTTATTTTTGTTCTTTAATGCATCTTTTAATTATTTGAGTATTGGTTATCTTTCTGGATTATTTTTTATGAACGTGTTGGTTGATTTTTAAGGTGCGCAATTAGTTTATCAATTAATATAATCTATTGCTAGTTTAGGTGCTGAATCCGTAATTGTTCAATCCATCTAATCGAAGTGGCAACTAGGTTTATCGTTTGTTGCGTCAGAAACTTTAAATCCTAGGAAAATAATCAATTGGATTAAATGCAACGTCGTACTTTTGTGTTGTCTTACTTCGTTGGTCTTTCTAATTCGTAATGCTATTGTTTAATTAAATTCGAGATCGTATCTGAATTATTAATCAATAAGGGTTAATTGGAATACATGTTTTTGGTTAACTAATCGTAAGGAATAACAGGTAAATTTAATACCACAACGAATACTTGAATAATTAATTTGATATTTTTGGTTTCGATGATCAATCGTAGTTCCAATGGTGGATGTGACCGAAGACCAAGGTTTGTTAAATCGATTTATTCCTTTTAGATTATTTTACTGAATTTTTAATTAGTGTTTTTCATTATAATTTGCATTTACTTCAAAACCCCCCTTTATTTCTTTGTTTCGATTATTTGTGACGACATACTAATCAAAGCTCTTCGAGGGAACGATCCCTACTTTCCTTTACTACATTTTTGTTGCAGGAATTTAGGATTTAATTTGGGTGTCAACGACAACACGTACCAGCTGCTATAGGGGCTGAAGAGGAAGAGGCTGAAGGGCGGCAGACGAGCGTGGATGAAAGTGATATGTTTGTAAAAGTGATGGATTTGGAAAGGAAGCAAATATTTTTGCAGGGTTTTCTTAGAGAGTTGACTTGTTGGTTAATAAAGTAGTGGGTTCGTAAAACCATATAGTTTAAACCAAATTAAATTAAATTTAAAATTTAAGTCGAATTTAAGCTTAAATTTTTTGATGGTGAGCTATGTTTAAATTAGTTTGAGAAAAGTTTATTTTAAGTTTGATTTTTTTAAATTAAATCCAAATCAAATTAAGTTAAAATTCAGTTTGAATATATCTATATTATTGGTAAGTATAATTGGGGGTAAATAGTCATTTTGAATGATAAAGGTTGAATCAAGTAGCCATAGATAGAATTGGGTTGGAATTAACTAAACACGTGGTGAGACTGCAGTTTCCCTGCCCATAGACCTGGCCACAGTTCGTGAACCGTCGGTTTCGGTTTGAAACCGTCGGTTCACGGTTCGAAAACATAAGGACTCTGAACCGAAATCGTAACAGGACGGTTCCGATTCATGGCCCCGGTTCGGAACCAACGATTTCGATTCGAAACCGATATTGAACTGTCAATTCTAATACATGATCTTGATTTAATTTTTAAATTATTAATTACAATAATTGAAAATTAAAAGAAAGGCTTGGACTTAATTTTTCAATTGAGCTTCCTACGTATCTTCTTGGGGTTTAGAAGAATCAAAGCCTACGTTGATGTTGTTGTTGTTGCTCCACCTGTTCATATTGGCTTTCACTTTCTTGTGTTGAAAAATTATCTATAAGTTGATTTTCATTCACATTTGATATATGTGAATATTGATTAAATCTCCTGTTACCGGAAGAATTTTCACTACTTGTCATTTTTTGATAATAAATAAAATTAATTATAGAAATAAATTATATGATTAATTATAAAAATAATAAAAACATAATAAATAAAATTAATTATAGAAATAAATTCTATAATTAATTATGAATTGTATAATAAAAATTGAAATTGAAATTAATAAAAAATTAAGAAAGAATTTAATTAAATTTAAGAAAATTTGATTGAATTGAAAGATTGAGAGAGTATTAAGAGTTGAAAAAATGAGAATGAGAGTTTGAAGGATTGAGTGAGAGAGTGGAGAGATTGAAATTTGAAAGAATGAAATTTGAAGGGGTATATATAGGAAAAACTTTTTTGAAAAAATTAAAAATAGGGGGGTGAATTGAGATTTTAAAAATTGCAGGGGACTTTCCTGCAACTTCTCTGAAAATTGCAAGGGACAATTTCTTCCCTTTCAAGCCAACAGTTCCTTGCGCAAGGAACCGTTGGCTTTTTAAAAAAAATTCAAAATAAATTCAAAAAATATTCAAATTTTTTTGGTTCAGTACAGTAAACCGCCGGTTCATAAACCGGGTGTGACCCGGCGGTTTTACGCTTCCAATTTATGTAAACCAGAACCGAACTGTAGAACCCCGGTTTCGGTTTCGGTTCAGTTCGATTCCAGTTCCAGTTTTATCTGTGCTGGTTTCGATTCGATTCACGGGCCAAACCGGCCCGTGGCCAGGTCTACCCACCCACGTTGAGAATCGAACATGCATGGCCTACCACTTCATAATGTCACCGACGAAGCAAAAGTAATGTGATGTACTAATAGTAAAAATTGACTTAATTAATATTTAATATTAGGCCAAATCACTATTTTTCACCGAAGATTTCATGTAAATTTAATTTTTTATTAGTTAATTATAAAAAATTTAAATATTTATGTACTTACCTATTAAATTTTATTATTATTGTTAAGGATAAAATTATTATTTAAAAATTATATCTTTATTTATTAATTTTTTACTATAAAAATATAATATAAAAATATTTTAAAATAATTTTATTCAAAGAAATTTAAATAATTTTTCTTCAAAGTAATATTTTATTTTTGGTAATAAAATATTACCCAAATCAAATACTTTTTTATAGACATCTAACATTATAATTATTTGAAGTAAATAATATATACTTTATCTATAAAATTATTTATATATTTTAAATTTACATTAAATAACACATAATCATAAAATAAAACATCATTATTAGTATTCATACTCTATCTATATAAATATATATATATATATATATATATATATATATATATATATATATATATATATTGTTCATTTTAGACTTTATATAACATTATAATTAATATCAAAGTAAATTTATGATCAAATCAGGTTAGGATTTCTAATCAGTATCTTTTGTGAATTTCAACTAAAAATGGGCATGCAAAGTTTACTAGACCCAAAATGAATAATACCTAAGATGTGTCTGGTTACCAATAATAATTAAAGGTCATCACCAAAATAAATTACCCTAAAATCTGCTTAACATAAACTATTATTGTATTTAGTTGAGTGTGAAAACTGGGAAAATTTGTAGCAAATCAAAGGTGGAGGCTCAAGGGGAAACCACAGGGGGACATTGTAATAAAACAAAGGTGGGGAAATTTCTTAACTATATTTTTATCATGTCATTATTTCTTCAAAAGTGTGTATCAGTTAGTACAATTATTAAAACAGATTGATATGTATAATATTATATTTTGTTATGATTTACCTTTAAATATATATTATTTTTCACTTGTCTCAAATTATATATAATAATACTGAAATGCATGCACCTGGGGTATAATAGGAAAAGCCGGGAAAAACCTAATGTGTTTGCTTGGGAACTTTTCTATGTGCTATTTGATAGACCTCCCATAATTAGACAATATCACAGGAAGGGCAAAATGAAGAAAACACCAATTCCAGCTGTAATCCAATCAGCAGAAGCAATGGATCAGTTTGCAGAATCAGCAAATCAAACCAATTTAATTATCTTTAATAAAGCAGATCATAAGGCAACAACCAAGGGAAAGCAGAAGGCGGAAAAGAAGGCTGAAATGATACAGAAACTGAAGGAAGAACAGAAGGCGGAAATAGTGCAGAAATTGAAGAGGAGTAGTTTAAAAGAAGAAGAAGAACGAAGGTTCAGGCATCCAGAAAAAGAGAATGAAGTCTTGGGTGGGAATTAGGTGGCCTTTGGTCTAGGATGGGGAACTTGGTTCTGTATCAAGTTTATGTTTTCTAAGCATTCGATAATAAGATCTCTTGTTATAAACTCTTGTTTTTATTCAGCATATCAACAATAAACCCTCTGCTGTTATTTCATATTTCATTCAATAAAGCAATATCACTCATTCAAATATAATTGTTCATTATAACTTTTCTTTGCTTACAATTACACTGTCGTTACAAATTCATTACATGCAAATGACCGTATTCTCAAGTATCCAGTAGTTGAAGCAGACGCAGAATCCTTTCAACCTCAGCAAATAGCCTCTGATCCTGTGGGTACGCAACAACTTGGTGTTACAGCACGGTACGATTTGGAAACATGGTTAGCACTCGGTCGGACCCGAAGGGGGATCAATCGGAGAAAGAAGTGACTGGTAAAGTGAACGAATTGGAAAATGAAATACGATCAGTTAGGGAAGAATTGAAGGGAATGACAGGACTTCGAGAGGAAATCAGAGAACTCAAGGATTTATTAGCTGTGGTATCCTTGAACAATCAGACAAACCAAAAAGGGAAGGCTCCGACAGATTTAGCAGAAGCCCAAGAAGAGACAGAGGGGCACAAAACTGAGGAAGGAATAAAATTAAAGATACCTGATAGAAGGGAGGCAGGAACTTCACGACAAGATACAGAAGACTTTGGAGCCAGGAGTGCCGATGTCCATTCTCGGAGCATCAAATTACCTGTTTTCCAAGGAGAAGACCCCGTTGGTTGGATTTTCAGAGTTGGAACGATATTTCACAGTGAATCGAGTTAGAGAAGGGGATAAGGTTCAGGCAACCACTGTCTGTTTGGAAGGTCCAGCATTAGCACGGCTTCTATGGAGGGAGTATCGGGGGTCATTTAGGAATTGGGACGAATTTAAAAGAGAGTTGATGGAGCAATTCCAGTCAGGTCAAGAAGGAACGGCGTATGAAGAGCTATGGTCACTACGACAGGAGGGATTAGTGGCTGAGTCCAGATACTGGTTTGAATGGTTATCGACGCGGCTCTTAGATCTCTCATAACCAGCGTTGCTTGGAGCTTCTATTCATGGGTTAAGAGAAGATATACGTGCAGCAATGAATCTAGCCCAAAGATTAGAAGAAAGAAACATGGTCCTAGAGCAGATGAGAATTGATAGAAGTCGTTCCACGAGAATCAGCCCAAACCTGATGCCTTCTCTTGGTCGGCGATGGATCAACCCAACTCCATTTCCAGCCCTTGGTCCAGCACCTTCCAACAAACCTATACCTCTCCTCACCAATAGACCTGCAACACAATCTGAACCACCCAACAATAATAGAAACTGAACACTTGGATCAGGAATAAACCGCACCACCTTCATTCCCAACCTTGCACGCATAACGTCGACAGTAATTCGTTCAGAGCCTTCGTGTCAATCTAGCAATCAATACAATAACAACCGACGACTACCATTCCGTCGACTCTCTGACTCCGAGCAGCAAGAAAAATACTTGAAAGGGCTTTGTTACAGGTGTGACGGACCTTACGGTCCCAACCATCAGTGCCGACAACGATCATTACAACTTCTGTTGGTACAAGACGACGGTGATGATGGAGAAATTCCAGTCGAAGGAGAGATGATGGTTCCAAAACCTATGGTGGAGGAAATTGCGTCAGACATCAACCAAATCGAACTAGCGAACCACTCTATCGCTAGTATCAGTTCCTACCGAACCTTCAAAGTCATTGGAAACATCGACGGCCATGAGGTACGCATCCTTATAGACAGTGGAGCAACACATAATTTTATTTCTGATGATTTGGTGAAAAAAATTGGTTTATCTGTTATTCCAACTAAAGAATTCGGAGTAATGGTGGGGGACGGATATAAAATTAAAGGTGTAGGAGTCTGTAGAAATGTTAAAATGTTAAAATGATGATACAGGGGATAGAGTTATTCCAAAACTTGCTGCCAATTAAGTTAGGAAATGTTGATATTATTTTGGGGATAGAACGGTTGTCAGGATTGGGAGAAATTAGAATCAATTGGAAATTGTTAAAGTTGAAATTTAAAAAAGAAGGCAGATGGGTGAACATGCAGGGAGATCCTACCTTGACTAGGTTGGAAATTTCCTTAAAAACCTTTATTAAAACGGTTCAAGATGAAGGATTGGGGTATTGGGTTGAACTGAATAATTTAATTGACAGTGAAAATAACCAGCAGGGTTAATTAGATGTTGACGTGGGTAAACTACTTGAGGAATTTCCCCAATTGTTTGAAAACCCAAATAATCTACCACCACACTGACCTCATGATCACACCATAAAATTAATTGAAGGAGCCAAACCCCCAAATATACGACCATACGGCTGTCCCCAGTACCAAAAAAATGAAGTAGAAAAAATTGTTGAAGAGATGTTGGAGTCAGGCATAATCAGACCAAGTACAAGCCCATATTCAAGCCCTGTGTTATTAGTAAGAAAGAAAGATGGGGGATGACAATTTTGTGTGGATTACCGAGCTCTAAATAAAATCACCATACTTGATAAATTTCTCATTCCAGCTATTGACGAACTCCTTGATGAATTGGGTAGAGCTACTATTTTTTCAAAATTAGATTTAAAATCAGGGTATCAAAAGATAAGGGTGGTAGAGAAGGATGTGGAAAAAACAACATTAAGAACCCATAACGGACATTACGAATTCTTAGTCATGTCATTCGGACTGTCCAATGCACCGACCATATTTCTAGCATTGATGAATGCAATCTTCAGACCTTATCTCAAAAAATTTCATCCTAGTCTTTTTTGATGACATCCTTATATATAGTTCTGATATGGAAACCCATTTGGCCCACTTACATATAACTCTTTAGTTATTAAGCACTCATCAGTTAATTGTGAATAGAAAAAAATGTAATTTTGGACGTAAACAGATTGAATATTTAGGCCACATAATTTCAGCAAAAGGAGTAGCAGCTGATCCAGCTAAAATCGATAGTATGCTCAAATGGCCAATTCCAAAAGATGTTAAAAACCTACGAGGATTTTTGAGACTCACAGGTCACTATCGACGGTTTGTCAAAGGATATGGAAAAATTGTGGAACCTTTGACTCGACTCCTAAAAAAAGACAACTTCGAATGGAATCAGGAGGCTCAGACAATATTTGAACAGTTGAAAGTGATTATGACACAGGTACTAGTGTTAGCCATGCCAGATTTTTCTAAAGAATTTATAATAGAAATTGATGCTTCTGGAATTGGACTAGGGGCAGTATTGATGCAAGAAAGAAGACCAATCGCATTCCTCAGTCGTGCCCTTTCAGCTAGAAATCGTTTGAAGTCAGTTTATGAACAGGAGCTCATGGCCATAGTCCTTGCAGTACAAAAATGGCGACATTACCTATTAGGAAGACGCTTCATTATCCGAACAGATCAAAGGAGTGTTAAGTACTTAATGGAACAAGGAGTTTTAGGGGAAGATCAGCAAAAATGGGTGGTAAAATTACTTGGATATGATTTTGAGATTTTGTATCGACCAGGGTGTGAAAACCGAGCGGCCGATGCCCTATCTCGCCAAGGAGAACTTTCAACAATTTCCACAGTTCAATCTTCCTTTACTGATAAATTAATAGAAGAAGTAGTTACAGATACACGCCTGCAAGGAATCATTCAAGATATACTGAAGAATTCTGCCTCACATCCAGGTTATAAAGTTAAACAAGGAGCTTTATTCTATCATAGGCGATTGGTAATACCTAGATCTTCCTCACTCATCCTATCTCTACTCAAAAAAATGCATTCCTTTCTAGGTGGTGGACATTCAGGATTTTTCAGGACTTACAAAAGGATCTTAGGCATTTTTTATTGGGAAGGACAAAAACAAGATATCAGAAGTTTTGTGGCCTCATGTGAAGTATGTCAACATAACAAATATGAAGCATTACGACCAACTGGATTGCTCCAACCCTTACCCATTCCAACACGAGTTTGGGAGGACATCGCAATGGATTTCATTGGGGGATTACCGAGGTCTAGAGGCTATGATACTATTGTAGTGGTCGTAGATAGATTCACAAAATATAGCCACTTCTTAGCTCTCAAGCACCCCTACACTGCTAGACAAGTTGCAGACACCTTTGTTCGGGAAATAGTCCGCTTACATGGCTATCCTCGTACCATAGTTTCTGACAGAGATAGTACATTTATGAGCACATTTTGGACTGAACTTTTTCGTCTTGCAGAGACATCTCTCAAATTTAGTTCTGCCTACCACCCTCAATCAGATAGGCAAACAGAGGTAGTCAACGAAGCCTTGAGACTTATTTATGTTGCTTTTCTAGTTCCAAACCATCTTAGTGGGCGAAGTGGCTTGCTTGGGCCGAATTTTGGTACAACACTACTTATCACGGTGCAGCTGGAATGACACCATTTAAACCTTTATATGGGCGAGATCCTCCCACTCTACTACGATTTGAAAACGGAAACTCCATTGTGGAAGATCTTACTACCTAAATACATGAGAGGAACTTAATACTTGATGAGCTCAATGGAAATTTAGTTAAGGCACAAGATCGCATGAGGAGGTACGCCAATCAATCTCGTTGAGAAGTACAGTTTAAGGAAGGAGAATGGGTCTTTTTAAAATTCCAACCTTATCGACTTTATTCTTTAGCTTCTTGTGCTAATGAGAAACTCAGCCCTCGATTCTATGGGCCGTATCAGATTATCGAACGAATTGACACTGTGGCTTATCGGTTACTTTTACCATCAAATGCTAGAATCCATTCAGTCTTCCATGTTTCACAACTTAAGGAGCCCACATAACCAGCAAGCCATTACCTCCTTGTTTATCTACCGAGGGAGAACTACAAGTTCAGCCGCAAGAAGTGTTAGCAGTTCGTGGGATTCCCCCTGACCCCTTGGAAGTACTCATTCAATGGGAAGGATTGCTAACAACTGAAAGTTCTTGGGAAGCTTATGATTCAATCCTCACTACCTCTCCCTCTTTTCACCTTGCGGACAAGGTGAAACTCTTGGGGGGGAGTAGTGATAGACCTCCCATAATTAGACAATATCACAAGAAGGGCAAAATGAAGAAAACACCAGTTCCAGCTGTAATCCAATCAACATAAGCAATGGATCAGTTTGCAGAATCAGCGAATCAAACCAATTTAATTATCTTTAATAAAGCAGCTCATAAGGCAACAACCAAGGGAGAGCAGAAGGCAGAAAAGAAGGCTGAAATGATACAGAAACTGAAGGAAGAAAAGAAGGCGAAAATAGTGCAGAAATTGAAGATGGAGTAGTTTAAAAGAAGAAGAAGAACGAAGGTTCAGGCATCCAGAAAAAGAGAATGAAGTCTTGGGTGGGAATTAGGTGGCCTTTGGTCTAGGATGGGGAACTTGGTTCTGTATCAAGTTTATGTTTTCTAAGCATTCGATAATAAGATCTCTTGTTGTAAACTCTTGTTTTATTCAGCATATCAACAATAAACCCTCTGTTGTTATTTCATATTTCATTCAATAAAGCAACATCACTCATTCAAATATAATTGTTCATTATAACTTTTCCTTGCTTACAATTACACTGTCATTACAAATTCATTACATGCAAATGACCGTATTCCCACGTATCCAATAGCTGAAGCAGACGCAGAATCCATTCAACCTCAGCAAATAGCCTCTAATCCTATGGGTACGGAACACTATTTTATTTTTTAAGAATGGCTGTAATATGAAGTGGAAAATCAGGCACTTCCCACCCAATGTTTGCCGAATTTGATAGGAAGGAAAGTCATGAAATTTTTAAACTTAAAAAGATGAAAATATTTTGTTATCAAATTTGCGGTGGGAAATGTTCATTCAGCTTGCGAGGCATAGCGTTGTCAGTTTATCATTTAAGGCTCGCTGCAGTCTAGTTTTCGCCTACGATTCAAATAATTATAAGGCCAAAAGACTCGTTCCCACCACAGGTTAGGTGTAACCCAACTCCTACCTCTAATTTTAAAAAATTTAAGGTGTTACCCGTAAATAAAATTATATTAAAATTATCAATTAAAGTTAAAAGTAAATCCATCACTTAATAAAATAATTTTAAAAACTAAAGTTTTATTATATTTTGTCTTCTCATTTTAAAAATATAACATTTTTACCTACTCAAAATTTGAAAAGTAACACTTTCACTTTTAGAATTTTAAAACCACAACTAGAGATAGCAAAATTCACCGTCTCTGGCCCCATTCGTTCTCTCACCCGTGCTATCTCTCCCTATGGACTTTTTCCCACCCATTGATTAAAGTGATTAACTTTGACAAAAACAAAATCATCTTCATCGAAGTATCTTCATTGGAGGATATCATCTTAGTTTCCAAAACCAAGGGGTTTGACACTCCCACATTTTTCTTTTACCCTTTCTATCAGGTAAACTTGCACTACCCAAAAGAAGCATCTGATTTAACAAATAATGAAACAAGTTACATGAGATAATGGACGGAAGCTGTGTCCCATAAAACAATGAAATTACCCCACATTTGCCATGCCCTCTCAACAGAACCAAGTTTGGAGAATCAGATACAACAATTATAAGTGCTTTACAAGTTCACACTATTACATTAATTGTGCAGGACCACCCCAGAATAGCTTACTGCAGTTCCCAAAATGTAAAGATCAGAAGTGCCTATTCATGTGGCAGTTCCACACAGCAATAACTGTTGAATGGTAACTGCTATTTACTAGCAGATATATACTAAAGCTCAAAAAGCCTTCTGTGTTGTGTTCGTTATCCCTTTCTGCTGGCTCTCTTCTGGCCAATGCTATTGTCAGAGGACATACAACAGACATGACCAGTTCTCATGAATTCTACCATTCAGCATTCCTATTTCACATATTCGATTTTTCTTAGAAATCCTGATTCAGCAAAACATAAAGAGAAAATTAAAGATATTGTACTTTGTGCAACCAGCAATGTTGCATGCTAATATGAAATAATAAAAATATATAGACCCAATTTTGAGTCACCCAATCGCATGATAACATATCACCAATTATCTACAAAATGCAGCCCACCATCCAGGTTCCACCGTTGATAGATTGGACTGGGGAGTAGATTTTTTTCCCAGCAAATATGACATAAGTAGAACCTTGATATTACAAAAATTTGCATCATTTATTGCTGTTAAAGCAGCTATATGGCTTATGTGTAAATGACTAACATACCAGAGATATAATTTTATATGTCAATGCAGGTGCAAGTATTAGTTTTCTAAGTTCTAGACGGCGGTCCCATTGCTCAGATATTTAATTGTGGTTGATAAAATGTAGTTATCAATGTGCGTATTGGAAGAGAAAATAATAAAATAGTTGGTTTGGTAGCAGCTTATTTTGAACTCTTTCTATGTTGATGAATTGATTATGTCAGAAATTTAGAATAATTTATTTGTTAATATTAGTCTTCACATCTCCAAAGAGCGTATATGTTTCCAATTTCCAGCTGTAGATCTCTGTATTCAAATCTCCGATCCATTTCAGAGGCTCTCTCATTGCCTTTCCCATTTCCATCTCTCTCTCATTTCCAAAAGAGCAATGGGATATTTCAAGATCAATTTTATTGAATAATTGTAAGGTTGATGACTAAATCTAAAATTTGACTGAAATAAAATTCTATCTCTTTCACCCCAAAGAAAGGGTTTGTAGTCATTAAACAAAGTATGTTAATATGAAATGACAAATATATCCTTTTCACTTTATACACACAGACTATTGAATCCATTTTAATTCTAAATTTTCTTTAAAATGAATTTTTATGTTTGCGCTGAACCAATGAAGTCATTGCCAATTGTTAATCAGTATTTTTCTTACATTTGTGGTAATTATGATCCTAAAGAAAATTTTGAAGTTCTATAAAGAATGACTCGGCTAAAAACTTTTTGGCCAATTGTTAGAAATGGTGATAGTCGATATTTGAGTAATATAGTTCTCTTTTATTAGTTGTCACAATTGAAAATATCAAGGGTATTATCTTTGGAAAGTTATTACATTACATGTTACATTTCACTTTATGATTCAATTTATTTATTTGTATACGTTTCACTTTCATAAAAATGAATGTTCTTATAATTAACATTAGTAATACTTCTCTATGAAGGACAGTACTTTTATAGAGAGGTGTTGCACCACCTTTACTTATAAAAAGTTTATGCAAAATATTTTATACAAAGATATATATGTGAATCATGAGTGTAAATTGAGCCTAAACAAGCCGAGTTTGAGCTCGAGCCACTCAAGTTTGGCTTTTGAGCTAAGCCCAAGCTTGAAGATGGTCGACTTAAAAAACTCATGAGTTCATGACTCAGTTTAAATAAAATATTAATAAACCCAAAAAAGTTTAAATTATGACACTTAAACCCTTAAAATCTTATTTATATTTGTAATGTAGAGGTACTTAATAAATATATAAATTATAAGATTAAAAGAATAATTTAATAATTAAAGAGTAAAAAATGTAATTTGACCAAGTTTAAGCCAACCAAACTTGTTTAAAACTCAAACGCAAATGAAAATATCACCAGTTTGAAGAGCTCAAGCTTCTCTTAAAATAATCAAATTGAGCTTTAGTTAAACACTACTCAGACTTGATTGAGTACACGCTATTCTTTGTATATAAATAGTAATATTTATTCACATATAAAGCATTACTAAATATTTAATCACTTTTAGAATATAGAAAACATAAAAAAAAAAAAAACAAATGGACAATTTTCTGCATATATTCAATTTAAAATAAAATATTAATAAAGACATTGTAAAATAAAACCAAACCCACTTGAGTGATGCCTCTTTTCACATCTAAAAATAAACTTAAAAGGCTCTACACATATTCAAGAGTCCAAGAGTCTCAAGACCATCAACTGCAACATAAAAAAATTAAATATAATTTATATATTATATTGCATGCCCAAAGAAGAACTCAACTTTCAAAGAGATATCACTAAAATAATTAAAGCCATTTCAAATTGCAATGGCTGCCATGAGATGCATCGAACAAGCAAGTTTGAGTTGGTCTCCATTTGTCCCCATTAAATAATAATATGGACATGAGGACTGTAGCCATTATATAATATGTAACGGAGAAGTGCTTGCGAAGGGTCCACCCAAACGTTTAATTACTGGGAAATTTTTTTTGGCCAAAAAATCCAAAAGACTTACCATCAAATTTTAAATAATTCAAATAGCCATCTATAAATTAATTTTCATTAAATATTTCAAATATGATTAAATATAAATAATTTATCTAATAATAATATTTAGAAAAATAGAAGTTTATATCAATTTATCTCTTTAATTTGAAAAACTAATAATTTCTTTTAAAAAATAAGTTTTCAAAGTGATATTTTCCCCTCAACCTAGGATCTCAAATTTCACCAACAATTTCCCAGCAAATGACAACCAATTTCTCTCCCTCCTAGTGATATCTCTTTCTCTGATGCTTTTCCTCCTATTGATGATGCTTAGATTCAGTGGAATCCAAACGAAAAGTCAAAATTTTTGTTTGTACCTTCATTATCCAGACGAATCAGTTTCATCTAACAACACAAAGCAAGTAGCTAGTACTGGGAGTGTGCATAGTTCAATTTGATATGGTTTGAGAGTTTTTTTAAAATCAAACTGAAAAAAAAACGTTTTCAATCATTTACTTTATATTAGATTTAAAAGGCATATATATATAAGAAAATAAAACTATACGTACACACTTTTGTTATATAATCTAGGTATATAAAATATGTGTCATTATGCGATTGAATAATTTTAAATTAAAGATAAAATAACTTTTAATTATATGATGACTCTTCATCTTTGTATCCAAATTATATACCAAAAGTGTGTATAAATAACATTTTTTATACAATATACATATAAAAAAGGCAAAATAAATAAAATGTATACCTATTTACTTATTAAAAAATTATGTCAAATACAGTTATAAATATATTATTTTAAAAAAATATGATTTATACTTTGATTTGGTTTGAAAATCACCCAAACTTAAAAAATTGGTTTGAAAAATTTTTAACCTAAACTAGAGTAAACCAATTTATAATTTTTAAATAATTCGATTCAATTATATAATTTATATCAAACTATGCACATCGTTATAGTAATTTTTCTAAGTCATGAGCAGCTGAAAGGCTCATCTTTCAAAGAATACTCCTTTTCTTTCTAGAAACTGCTTTTGTGCAAGGGAGGGACAACTAAATTTGTAAAGGAGTAAAGGTGCTGAGAAAATAACAAAAGAAGTTGGTCTGGTAGCAGCTTATTTTGGCTTATTTTCTGTGTTATAATTTGAAATCATTGGTGAGGACATAAGAAGTTATTAAAAAAAATAACAAAAATATGCACACACATTTTTTTTATATAATTTAAATATATAAATAATATAATTAAATAATTTTTAATTAAAAATAAATTAATATATAATGATATAATAATATATTATTTATATATTTTAATTATATATTTAAAATATGTATATATAACATTGGTCTTTATCAAATTTAGTTTTAAACTATCTGCCCAGCTGGGCAGGGGTGAGGTTGATGGATTCAAGAGTTTTTTAGTGTTACGTAAAAAGGGCAAAAAAAATTGGTATTTCAGTTTGACCCTACTTTGTTTAATGACTAAGTTACCCCAACGTCTCCAAAAGAGTGTATCCGGTGCCAATTTCCAGCTGGAAAACTCTAGTCTTCAAATCTCCTTTCTATCTCAGAAGCTCTCTCATCGTCATCGTCTTTGCAATTTCCATATGGCTGTGGAAGTGGACTATGTAGTTGATTTTTTGCTAATGAAACTTGACAGACTGGAGTCCAGGGTTTTGCTGTATCTTTCACGTTGGCAAGGGGTAGTTTCACATCTGGACAAGTTGCGAATAAAGTTGAGGAAGATTCAAGCAGACCTCGCCGATATATACCAGTGTCAATCCTTCGAGGATTCGAAATTTTGGCTGGACGATTTACTGGAGTGGGCTTATAATGTGGATGACGTACTGGATGAGCTTCCCACTTGTATTTTAGAGAGTGAGCCGATGGCCAAAGGGTGTTTAAGCATTAGCAAGGCGCGTAGCTTTATCCCTGCTTGTTTTACTGATTCGACTCCAAATCTCCATATGGTGACCAGGTTAATAGATATCACTCGCCAATTTGAAAAATTATGCGGTGCTTCACCACTCATCTTTCCGCTGTTTAACTCGCCGAATCATCGAGGGATATCAATTCCTTTTCGGAAAGTACCACACCCTAAATCTTTACTTACACAATCTGGTATTTACGGTCGAGATGAGGATAAAGAAAAGATACTTGAAATGGTGTTAAATGAGGAGTCAAATGATTTCAATTTTAGTGTTATAAGCATTGTTGGGATGATAGGAATTGGCAAAACAAGGCTAGTTCAAGAGGTCTACAACGACAAGGCTTTGGAAGGTTTCAATATCAGAGCATGGGTAAATGTCTCCTCTGGCATCACTATTGACGAACTTCACGAGCGGCTTCTCCAGCAGATCACTTTATCATCCTGCAGGTCTTATGGATTACAAGAAATGCGAATTGCACTGGCAAAAGCTGTAATTGGAAAAAAATGCTTGTTTGTCTTGGATGATTTCTGGATTGGGACTTCTGACGATTGGGATTTCTTTTTGGGTCCTTTCAAGGATGGAGCAGCAGGAAGTAAAATAATTGTTACTGCATGTAATGTTGATTTTGAAGTAACAATGCGCCCAAGTAAATGTTATAACTTGAATCTCCTAACAAAAGATGCCTGCTTGGCTATATTTGAGGAGCATGCATCTGGAATTGGGGGCATTAATCCACAACGAACTTCACCACTAATTCGAGAAAAAGTTGTTGAAAAGATCCGAGGCTTGCCTCTGGCTGCAAGTACTCTTGGTGGCATGTTAGGCTTTGAGCACAGAAGTGAGTGGGAAAACAGATTGAATGACAGAACATTCAATGATTTATATGAATCTAGAATTGTCGCTGTGTTAGAAATAACTTACTCTCGTCTTCCTTTGTATTTAAAAGAGTGTTTTGCTTATTGTGCAATTTTACATGAGGATTATGAATTTGAGGAGAAGGAACTTGTAATTTTATGGGTGGCAGATGGTCTGATCCATCCACCATCTGTAGGCGCAAAAACATTGAAAGATGTGGGTGTTGAATATTTTCAAGCTTTACTTAAAAGGTCAATATTTCAACCATCAAGCAGCAATGCTTCTAAATTTAGAATGCATGGCTTTTTCAACCGTCTAGCCAGGAGGATTTCAGTGAAAAGAAGTTTTAAGTTAGAAGAGGATTTTATAATCCCAGAAAGATTTGATAAGATTCGGTATTTTTCTTACATTTGTGGCAATTATGATCGAAAAGAAAATTTTAAAGTTCTACATAGAATGACTCACCTAAGGACTTTTCTGCCAATTGTTAGAAGTGGTGATAGTCGATACTTGAGTAACATGGTTCTTTTTGATTTGTTGCCAAAGCTGAAAAAATTGAGGGCATTATCTTTGGAAAGTTATTACATTACCATGTTACCAGATTCAATTGGAGATTTGAAACTTCTAAGGTACCTCAACCTTTCTAATACTGAGATCAAAAGTTTACCTGAATCAACAAGTTTATTGTTTAACTTGCAATGTTTGATATTAAAACATTGCTCCCGACTTATCAAGTTGCCTTCTAATGTTGGAAGTTTGATCAATCTCTATTACCTTGACATTACAGGAGTGAAGTTAGCAGAGATGCCTCTGGGAATGGAAAATTTGAAAGGTCTTCATGTGTTATCTAATTTTGTTGTGGGCAAAGACAAGCAATCTTGTATACAAATTCTGAAAAATTTAAAATTTCTTTCTGGGGAACTTTGTATTTCAAGATTAGAGAATGTAGTTCTTGACTTTCGAGGATCTGTTTTAGCGGATAAGTACCTAGAAGTGTTGGTGTTAGAATGGGGATCTCAACATGATGATTCACGAGACAAGACAAAAGAAAATGAAGTCCTTGACATGTTGCAGCCCCATAAAAATCTAAGCAAACTTACAATCAAATGTTATGGTGGTCTGGTATTTCCACCTTGGGTAGGAGATCCATCATACTCCAACATGGTGGTCCTAAGATTGGAAGATTGTGAACAATGCACAACCATGCCATCACTTGGGGAATTAAGCTTGCTTAAAGCACTCACCATCAAAGGCATGGGAGGACTAAAGAGGATTGGTTTGGAAATTTATGGGGAAAATTGCTCAAGACCGTTTCCATCTTTGGAGAGTCTTTGTTTTGAGGATTTGCAAGAATGGGAGTATTGGGACCTTATCAAAGAAAACGAGCATGTCAATGTATTTACTTGCTTGCAAGAGCTTTCCATCTTAGATTGCCCAAAGCTCTATGGCCAGTTACCTGACCATCTTTCTTCATTGGAGAAGCTTGTTATTCGTGAGTGCAAGCGGCTGGTAGTTTCATTCAACCATCTCCCTTCATTGAAAAAACTTTTGATTCATGAATGTCGACACTTGGTAGTTTCAATCTCAAGCCTTCATATGCTCCACGAACTAGAAGTTGTTGGATGCAAAAGAATGGTGTCTTGTAGTCCATGTGACTTTAAGTCACTAAAGTCTTTGACACTTTCAAATATTTCAGAAACTAAGAACTGGTTTGTTCAAGGGTCTCAGAAAGTAGAACATCTAAAGATTGTCAATTGTGAATGGCTCATAAATTCGTGGTTGAATAGCATTTGTCTTCAGAAGCTACCTGAAAGGTTTTGTAGCCTTACTTCCCTTAGAGAACTGTCTATTGAAAATTGTAGCAGCCTTGTTTCATTTCCAGAAGCAAGTTTTCTTTCAGCTTTGACTGTACTTAAGATTAGAACTTGCAGTTCTCTGAAATTCATTTTTGAGGGAATGAAGAATAATGATGTACCCGTGGAAAACTTGCAAATTGAGGATTGTCACTCTCTAACATTCCTTGTGAGAGATCACCTACCCCCATTTCTAAAACAACTTTCCTTGATAAATTGTAAGAAATTGCAGGGGTTGTTGGATGATAAAAATTACACTTGCTCCTCTTCTATGTCATTGGTGCACGAGGTGGATGATAGAAATGTCAGTACAAATCTTCTCGAGTGTTTGTATATCTCCCAATGTCCGTCTCTCACTTGCTTATCATCAAGGGACCAATTATTTGTTGTCCTGAAGCACCTTGATATTCGGGATTGCTTGAAACTCCGATTATTGCAAGGCCAGTTACCTGCAACACTTGAACACTTGGAGATTTCAGGTTGCTCAGAGCTTACCATCTTGTCAACAAAGGGGTTGTTACCTAAGGCACTTAAACACCTGAACATTGCTGATTGTCCGAAGTTAAAGTCCATAGCAAAGAGCTTCGATAAAGGCATGTTTGTCGGGTATATCCAGATCAAGAACTGCAAAAATCTTGAATTTATACCTGAGGGTATACATAATCTGAATAGTCTCCACACAATGTATGTACAAGATTGTCCGAGTCTTGTCTCCTTTCCTGCAGAAGGGTTTCCCAACACCAACTCAACTGTGTTATCAATTGAGAGGTGTAAGAAACTTAAAGCTCTGCCCATTGGCCTGCACGATCTCAGCTGCCTTGAAGAATTAGTTATATGGCAATGTCCGGGTATTATGTCCATTCCCAAGGAAGGCTTTCCTACCAACCTAACCTCACTTTCAATCGCTGATGCCAATCTGTTTAAGTCACTATTTGAGTGGGGTCTTCATAATCTCACCCATCTAAGAAGCCTCGAGATTAGGGGATGCCCAGATGTAATTTCTTTCCCAATACAGGAAATGAATATGGTGCTTCCGGCCTCTCTAACTCAGCTGACTGTTGGAAGATTCCTGAAATTAAAATATTTATCATCTAGGGGTTTTGAGACCCTTAGGTCTCTCCAAGAACTTTCCATTAGTGATTGCCCGGAGTTGTCATCCTTTCCAAAAAGTTTGCCATCCTCACTTCTGCGATTGTATATTTATAATTGTCCTTTGCTGAAAAAGCAGTGCAGAAGGAATAAAGGACAAGAGTGGCCTAAGATTGCTGAGATTCCTCGTGTTAGAATAGATTATGAATTCATCTACGATACATAGTAAGAAAATTATCTTCTTGGTATGTTAGTTTTTCACACCTAAACCATATAGCTACTTTAGCAGCAATAATTGATGCAATTTTTTATGGTAACAGAGTTTGACTTATGTGATACATGCAGGATAAAAGTTCAACTCCCCAACGCAATCTATCAGTGCCGATACCTGGATGGTAGGCTGTATTGTGTATTTAGCAAATATACTTGGCAGCATAAATTATTTGAACTGAATAAAATATTGCAGCTTAAATTTGGATCTTTTCAGTCATTTAATTAGTTTGCTGTACTTCAGTTGAAAGTGTCAATAATTTTTTTTTCCATTTTATTTTTCATGTGGTTTATTAAGGTAATTTTACAGAGTAATATTTGATATATTGAATTGTCAAGAAGATGCTGCTAGGGGTAGATAATTAGTGATATATTTTTAATATCTTGTTCATTTAAATTTTTCAGTGTAATTTTGATTTTTTTTTTCCAACTGTACGATAGATGGCATACAGATGGTTTGAGAAGCTGGCTTCCGATATTATGAACTATCAGGATAGGATGCCAAACACATTTGAGGTCAGGTAATAAAACTGTATATTATCTTACTATCCAGATCTCTGAGGAATAATATGTTTTATCTGTTAGAACATTGCAGTACCAGTTCACAGGCTTTGCTGCATGGCATTGTTTTCATCTCTGTTCCGGAAGTTAGTTGCTTCCCGTGATTGATATTTATATAAGCTGTAGTTGGTGAAAGGTACTATAAAGAAATATTTGAACAACAATTTTTTTATGAATCAAAGTATGTACAAAAAGTCTTGTTTCTGGTGCTTTCTTGCCCATCCTTACGAAAGCATATTATTTCGAAGACGGTAAGACTTTATGTGTTGTATCTTTAATTTCCTTGCTGCTTAACTACTCTAATTGGTGTTGTTACTGATTTTCTATTTTCTCCGCACAAACTGAATAGCCCTTTTTCTAGCCTAAACTGACAGTAAATTAGTGTTCATATTCCACCAAAAAGAAAAAGTTAGTGTTGTTACATTTTAAATGAGCTAAAAACTTTCTGTACTGCTTAATATTGGTAGATGGATATGTCGATTTTGTCTCATGTTTTAAATGAAGTTCATTTCCTTCATGAGTACACTTATTCCTTCTATAGAATGTCTCATAAATTTTTCTTCTTCAGGATTTCCCTTGCATCTATTACTTTTGGGAAGTAACATCTAGTGGATGATGTCTTTTTGGTAACCACACATATGGTGTAAAACTTTTAATTCTTTCAGGTAATGACCTTAAATTTATAATTTGCATGGTATTAAAACAGTGTATGTGTATTTTCCATATATACATGTTTCCTCTAAAATAAAAAAGCAGTATTCCTATATGGTTTGAAATTTTGACAGCAATGCTTTGTGAAATTTTGAGAAGTTAATTCCTGTCTTTTTCTTTCAATGTTCACGTGAAAACTTACATTATAATGCTGTGTTGTTTGATTTTTAGGGAAAAAAAATTAATGACAGGAAGCTCCAGATATGGTAATTTATCTAGATTATCGTACCTGGGCTTCCTCAAATTACTGATAATTTCTTCTTGTTTCATTTCATTTGGCTCAGTAATATGATGCCTTTTGTATGAATAACAACTAATTTTATATTATTTTTTTATATATACAGTTGGGTTTGCATTAATTCACTTTGAAATGAGGTGTCTGAAAGGTAATTTTGTCAACTTCTTTGACGAATGACTATTGAATACCTTTATGTGTATGAATTTACATAAATATTAAACGAGGCTTTATGTGATTGATAAGGCACTGGATTTTTCTGTACTGAAAGGTGGTTGTGATTGCAGAGGCATAAAATTTTCCCTTCCTAACGTAAGCACATTGTCCCACACCTTCATACTTTTAAGTTTTGACCATATAAGTTATTAGCATGGTTGTGAACCCATTCTTGTCTTTGTCGAGACAAAAATACTTGTTGATATTAAACTACCACTTACCTAGCAGGACAACATCCAGATATTTAAGTATAATTCAGCCTTCTCTTGTTAATTTGCTTTGGTTTTACTTTTTTCCTTCCAGCTTCATCTCATAATAGTTCTATGTTGTTGTGGTACAACTTTAGAAAACTCCTTGGTCCTCGAGGGACAATGTTGAGTGAGTAGAAGTAATTACAGAGACAACAGAGTAGCCTATTCTGGGAAAATAACATGGGAATATTATGGATACAACGAGGTAATAATGAGGTTCACCTTCTTCTTCTTTATTCTTCCATGTTTTCCGTACTTGCATGTTCCATGGCCACTCACATGGATTATTATACTTTGTTTTCAGCATTAGTGCCTTCTTTTGGTAGAACATCTACCCAATTCATCTTGCTTTTTACTTGGGATGAATATCTGAGCTTTTGGAGCCTGCTTGTTTGTATCCCCTCGGCAAAATACCAGTTTCCCTGCCTGCAACGGCCATCCATTGGAGCACCAGATGTTGTGTAGGCTGTGTTTAGAGCTCGCAGCATTAATCTTTGGCCAATTTCAGTCGATGGTGATTATTGGAGCTACGGTATTATTTGGAAAAGTTCATATGACAGGATTTTGATTTGCAAATTTAATCTCATGATAGTGATGAGTCGCATACATATAAGGTTGTGCTATGTTTGTTGATAAATTAATCATGTAACATAAATGAGATGTCAGATATACATATCATTTATGGGTGTGAAGTGAAGGATAACATTGCCATTTCATATTTAAATATTAAGATGAAAGTAGAGTTAGACTTGAATCAAGTTGTTTTGTTTTCAAAAACCGGTTTGGCTCGACTCAGTCTCATTTATGTTGAATTCAACTCAAACTCAAGTTGGGTGGCTTGAATTGGAGCCATCTTATTTTTCGTTTGAACCGAATTTAAACCGTTGGGTGTTCAGGCTTGATACTGCTTGTATCCACCACTAGATGAAAGCAATGTTTTCAATTCTCAACCAGGCTGACCATCGGTCCAGGTAGAACCTATTCCACCAGCCGGTCTGATTTGGATTTAAAACACTGGTTTTAGATTCCAAATCCAAGGCGTTTGACACTCCCACATTTTTCTTTTATCCTTTCTATCAAGTAAACTTGCACTACCCATAAGAAGCTTCTGATTTAACAAATAATGAAACAAGTTACATGAGGTAATGGACGCAAGCTGTGTCCCAGAAAACAATGAAATTACCCAACGTATGTCATGCACACTCAATAAAACCAATTTTGGAGAATCAGGTACAATAATTATAAGTGCTTTACAAGTTCACGCTACTACATTAATTGTGCAGGACCCCAGAATAGCTTACTGCAGTTCCCAAAATGTAAAGATGAGAAGTGCCTATTCATGATGGCAGTTCCACACAGCAATGCCTGTGGAATGGCAACTGCTATTTACTAGCAGATATACACTAAAGCTCAAAAAGCCTTCTGCGTTGGGTTCATTATCCCTTTCTGCTGGCTCTCTTCTGGCCAATGCTATTGTCAGGGGACATACAACAGACATGACCAGTTCTCATGAATTCTACCAGTCAGCATTCCTATCTCATATTCAATTTTTCTTAGAAATCCTGCTTCATCAAAACATAAAGAGAAAATTAAAGTTATTCTACTTTATGCAGCCAGCAATGTTGCATGCTAATATAAAATAATTAAACTATGTAGATCCAATTTTGAGTCATCCAATCACATGACAACATATCATGGATGCACATAGCATTGTTTAATATAACATAACCTATATTTCATGATGAGGAATAGGACTACTAACGGCAAGCTAGAATAAATCGTCGAGTACCTTAGGTGCTCCCATTATGGTGATCACTGATCACTATCACCCATTCCACTGGTAGTTACTGCCTCAAACAAGATTGTGAAGAAATATGTCTAGATAAGCACACTCGGGCTTCCTCTCAGCATTTTTACCCTAAAAATAAACATCATTATACTGTAATGTCAACATACACAAACATTAAAGAAAAAAACAGTAACAACAATATTATTTTGTAATATTTGGCCATGTAAGCAATATATGAGAGATAAAATATAAAAAAGAAATGTATAAAATGCAAGCTGCAGCAAGAAAGTGAAGAACTCCATGTAATATTTTGAGATTTTGGTTCTAGTGAAAATGTCACAGCCCTTCTTAAAAAGAAACGGTATCGTAACAAAAGTCTTCTTAGGCTCATACCATCATTCCTGGTGTCGTCTTCAGTAGTTAACTACTAACATGCAAGCTCGGACAATGGAAAAAGAAATGAGGATCATTATTACTCTTGTTGAATCCTTAAAGCCCTCGTTATTGCATCAGAGCAGGGTTGTCGTCTCTGTATTTCTTTGTTCCGATCAAGAGAGTGACCTCATGGACCAAGGAGGTGCCAACATATTTGCGGTACAATATTAAACTATTATGAGATGCCACTAGATGGAAAATATAAAATCTCATCATAGCAAGGAGTCCATCAATAAACCAAGATCTTAATCTCCACTTGTAATACTTCTAATAGTAAGAGCATAAGAGCTACCTTGAGGCGTAAGCCGATAGGCTGCTGATGAAGTGATGATTAGGGCAGGTATTAACTTGAACAGCCCGACCAAAGGTAAATTGATAAACAAGTCCAACAACAATGTACATTAATAATTTCATGAAACCTCCTCTCACAAGACAACTGAATAACAATAACCAGACACTTGAAGGCTCAGAACTGTACACAAAGATTAACGTTTTTTGCACACTAGAAGAGTTCAGCCTTTGAGGTCATTACCAAAAGAATTATAAGTAAGGTTCCCAAAACAACATTGTCCTCTAGATGTTACTTTGTCCTAAAACATCTAAAAGATTATGGGCATCATTCACCCCTTCCAAAGCTACTAGTATGTGCTCATAAAAAAAGAAATGGGGAGAATAATTAATAGAAGGAACACAACTTGAATAGATATCATTAACATAATTCTAAACAAATCTTAGTCCAATCGAATTCCAATTTTCACTATTGGGTCTAAGTCCACCCATGACTTGTTAACTCAATTTGGTTTAATTTAACTACCAAGGGCAGTCATTAGAAGGGAGTTCGAGGGCCGTTGGACAATTATAAATTGTCCAAAAACTGTCTCCTCCCAACAATAATAATAATAATTTTTCCATTTATGCACATGAAAAAGATATTAGTTTTCTACTTCTCTCTAAAACCAAAAAGCATAGAGATCAAGTCTCCCAAATGAATGTAGTACGTGGGGCAAATTGGGTTGGGGAAATGACTCACGTCAACATCTCACACTGTATTCGAATGGGCTTCATCGAAAATTTGAATCCGGGTACACAAATTTCTATTTACTGTAATTCACAAAATGTTGATTAGACATGTTTAATTATTTCTAACATTAGTATCAGAGCATAGGTTACGAATATGTCATGTGTTCTGTGAATTGAATTATGTATTCTGCAGAAATTAGAATTAGAATTTTTGATTTTAGATTGAAATTTTTTATTATAATTCGGATTTTCAGCAGAAATTAAGTTCAGCCAAATTGCATGAAATTGGTGATGGGAAACATATTGGATGATTGCGTGGAATTGTATTGCATGCATTAAAATAAAAATTGACTCCAATTAACATCGAATTTGACAAAAATCGAGCCAAAAATAGTGACCCATGATGTGTTCTTCAAGTCATCGTATTGCCAAAATCTAGTGAAGTTGGAGGTTGTTGTTGGTACAAGAAGAACCTACGACCAGTGTTCTATCGCTGGAAAATTGTCAGAAGATGACCGATTTGATGGACAAAATTCTAGGGTTTATCGTGTAGAATCGGGTTGAAAAAACCCGATTGTTTACCTGTTGGTCAGCTGGTCAACTTGTATATTCAAATGGGTTAGCCAGAGCTAGTCAATGCCACCTAGGTCAGTTGATCAGTCAACGATCAAAGATTGACTGACGACACGTGTTGCTCAATTTAAGTGCATGAACCCATTTGTAGACTTTATTTCGACTTGTGAAAGCACGTGCAACATTAAGTTAACTCGTGAAGGTACGTAAGCCCTTATTTTAGCTTATGACGAAGCGTGAACAATGTTTTCTTATGCGTTTGGGAATGTGAAAACTGTTTCCAAAGCGTGGAAGCTATGTTGAGCATATCAGAAACCATAAATTTAAATTCATTTTATGTTTGAACTTGCGTCCAAAATTCTTGGATTTTCATTGCATACACATTGTTTTTAGCTTAACAAGCTTGTAATGTTACACAAGTTAGAGATTAGCTCACTCACACGAGCAATCGCCTTTGACACTAAGAGAGCGTGCAAAGATGAGACATTATTCTTGAAAAAAGTGATATTCAGAGAGCATGCCAATGGGAGACAAATTTCTCAAGAAAAGATTTATCAAAGTTAAAATATTGCCTTGATGATTGATCAAGATGAAGTCATGGATAAATACATTTGAAAATGATCGATTTAGATCTCTTACATCCAAATAACTTATGAATGTCATATGTGAGCTTTTAATATGGATAAATACCTGTATGTGTGAAGATGATTAAAAACTCAGGTTGGACACTGAGTATAGCAATTAAACTAAAATTTGTACAGTGTTATGAATGACATTTGAGAAAATACACACTATAGCACATAGTTCATACCATGTGTGTATAAGTAAAATAACCAGTTAAAGTAGTGAGAGGATGAATCCCTTCTCCCTCACAGTGTGAGATTGTATGAGGATTACCTCACGTTGCTACCTTTTGACTCTTTGTTATTGTTCAATGTTTACTCTTAGTGTTGTTAGCTTAGCTTGGCACCTATGACAACACATGATTCGATTTATGGAACAAGACTAGAAAAATAGTTACGTTTAAATTGAGAATTTCAAGTAGAAGAAAAAGACTTATATATATATATATATATATATATATATATTACGTGTGTCCATTGATCGACCGATCATGTCACCCATATGAGAGAATGAACTTGATCATGGATATATAGGAAAATAACACAATGATAAATAAGGGATTAAAGGGAGCTAGTGTTATCGAGAAAATCTGGGGTGCTGCGAGCCTAAAACTTTATTTTGTTTTTATTTGGATTGAAACAACTATGTTATTCCTAATAGATGCATAGTATTTAGCTCCCAAGTGTTAGTTGCTCGCGAGATCACACGACATATTTGTAAGTATGAAACGTATGGCAGTATGAGATTTTTGTGGCTAAGTATTTGGTTTGGCTCTTCTATCATGTGTGAGTAGGAGATAGTAGGTCTAGATCCACCCATGACAGGTTGACCTAATTTGATTTAATTTAATTGTCAAAGGCAGTTATTAGAAGGAAGTTGGAGGATAGTTGGACACTTATAAATTATCCAAAAACGGCCTCCTCCTAACAATAATAATAATAATAATAATTTTTTCCGTTCACACACATGAAAAAGATATGAGTTTTCTATGTCTCTCCAAAACCAAAAACCACAGAGATCAAGTCTCCCAAATGGATGTAGTATATGGGGCAAATTGGGTCGTGGAAATGACTCACGTCAACATCTTGCACCGTATTCGAATGGGTTTCGTCAAAAACTTAAATCTGAATACATGAATTTATGTTTACTATAATTCACATAATGTTGATTTGACATGTTTAATTGTTTTCAACATTCACAATCAAACATCTGATACAAATTTAAAAAGTAGACCTTATGGAAACAAAAAACAACGAAGAAAAACAAAAACTAACCGGAGAGAATAAGTTGAGAAACAGTAGTGGAAAACTTAGGTGTGGAGTCTATCAAATAATATTATTTAATAACGATATCAAGAAAATTGTGGGATTAGAATAAAATAAGTAATAAGATAGTTATAAATTTGTGTCCATTAATTTCATCGAGATGAAATGAGGATCATTATTACCCCTGCTGAATCCCAAAAGCCCTCGCCATCTCATCAGAGCAGGGCTGTCGTCTCTGTATTTGTCAAACAAGATATTAAAAGTGTGTGACTAATTATCTACAAAATACGGCCCTGGGGAGTAGATTTTTTTCCAGCATATATGACATAAGTAGAAGTCTATTATTAAAAAAATTTGCATCATTTATTGCTGATAAAGTGTCACATCTCTGGTCCAATACCCTGGTCCACTGTCAAGATATTGTTCACTTTGGACACACAGTTCATCATAAGTTCGCTTATGGGCTTTACAATCCAAAATACGTCTTAACAATTAAGGAGCTTAAAGGGTATTTAACCAATCAAATTCTCTCACCACTAACCAATGTGGGATACATAGATAGACCCAGCATCTCTCTCGTGCTTTGTCGATGTGGGATTCGCCTAAGGGTATCACATACACCCCCCCTTACAGGACTCAACGTCCTCGCTGAGGTTTGCCCACCATCGTTCAAGAGGACACGCGAAGTTGCTCTGATACCATTTGTAACATCCCTGGTCCAATAACCCAGCTCACTGTCAAGATATTGTCCACTCTGGACACACAGTCTATCATGGGTTTACTTTTGGGCTTTGCAACCCAAAACGCGTCTTAACAGTTATGGAGCTCACAGACTATTTAACCAATCAAATTCTCCCACCACTAACCAATGTAGGATACATAGACAGACCCAACATCTCTCTCGCGCTTTGTCAATGTGGGATTCGCCTAAGGGTATCACATAAAGCAGCTATATGGCGTATGTGTAAATGACTAACATACCAGAGATATAATTTTATATGTTAATGCTGGTGCAAGTATTAGTTTTCTAAGTTCTAGACGACGGTCCCATTGATCATATATTTAATTGTGGTAGATAAAATGTAGATATCAATGGTGCGTACTGGAAGAGAAAATAATAAAATATTTGGTTTGGTAACAGCTTATTTTGAACTCTTTCTATCTTGATGAATTGATTATGTCAGAAATTTAGAATAATTTATTTGTTAATATTAGTCTTCTCATCTCCAAAGAGCGTGTATGTTTCCAATTTCCCATTTCCATCTCTCTCTCATCTCCAAAAGAGCAATGGGACATTTCAAGATCAATTTTACTGAATAATTGCAAGATTGATGACTAAATCTAAAATTTGACTTTAATCAAATTCCACCTCTTTCACCTCAAAGAAAGGGTTTGAGGTCATCAAGCAAAGTATGTCAATGTGAAATAACAAATATATCCTTTTCACTTTACACACTCAAACTATTGAATCCATTCTAATTCTAAATTTCCTTTAAAATGAATTTTTATGTCTGCACTGAACCAATGAAGCCATTGCCAATTGTTATTCGGTATTTTTCTTACATTTGTGGTAATTATGATTGTAAGGAAAATTTTGAAGTTCTATAAAAAAAAACTTGTCTAAAAACTTTTTGGCCGATTGTTAGAAGTGGTGATAATCGATATTTGACTAATATAGTTCTTTTTTATTAGTTGTCACAGCTAAAACATCAAGGGCATTATCTTTGGAAAGTTATTACATTTCCATGTTACATTTCACTTTATGATTCAATATATTTATTTGTATGCGTTTCACTTTCATAAAAATGAATGCTCTCGTAGTTAACATTACTAATACTTCTCTTTGAAGGACAATACTTTTATAAAAGGGTGTTGCACCACCTTTACTTATAAAGAGTTTATGCGAAATATTTCATACAAAGATATGTATATGAATCATGAGTGTAAATTGAGCCTAAATATGTCGAGTTTGAGCTCAAGCCACTCAAGTTTGGCTTTTGAACTTAGCTCGAGCTTAAAGATAGTCGATTTGATAAACTTATGAGCTCATGACTCAGTTTGAATAAAATATTAATAAACCCAAAAAAATTTAAATTATAACACTTAAACCTTTAAAATCTTATTTATGTTTGTAATATAAAGGATAATTAATAAATATGTAAATGATAGGATTAAAAGAATAATTTAACAATTAAAGAGTAAAAAATGGAATTTAACCAAGTTTGAGCCAACCAAACTTGTCTCAAGCTCATCTTTTAAAAACTTCCTAGAAATTGCTTTGTACAAGGGAGAGAACTAAATTTGTAAAGGAATCAAGGTGCCCATGTGGGCAGTGCATTTCGTTCTCAGGACTGGGCAGGGGTAAAATTGTGGAGATTCGAGAGTTTGAGGGTGTGAAGTTAAAAGGATAAATTTGTCATTTCATGATGACACCACTTTGTTTTATTACTAATTTACCCCAATGCCTCCAAAAGAGTGTATGTAACGCCAATTTCCACCTGGAAAAATCATCTTTAAATCTCCTATTCATTTCAGAAGCTCTCTCATCGTCATCGTCTTCCATATGGCCGTAGATGCGTCCTGTGTATCTCAAGTTTTACAAGTGATATTTCACACACTGGAGTTCAGGGAGTTTATGTATCTTTCACGTTGGCGCGGGGAAACTTCAACGCTGAGCGTATTGGCGACAACTCTTCTCCGTACACGAGACCTCGCCTTTAAAGTGGGGCCTCACCTCTGCTACGAGGAAACAGCTCTGAAATTGTGTCTGGACGATTTACTGGACTTGGTTTATGATGTGGATGAGATGGTGGACGGAGTTGCAACTTATATGTTAGGGCGTGAGCTGATTGCCCAACATTGTTTTAGCATTAACAAGGTGCGTAACCTTATCCCTGCTTGTTTTACTTATTCCACTCCAAATATCAGTGTGGCTTCCATGATTAAAGATATTAAAGATATCGATCGCCTTGTCGAAAAAATCATTTCCATTTATAAATTTCCTGGAGAGGCATCAATACCACAGCGCTCACCTTTAGTTACACGTTCTGGCGTTCACGGGCGAGATGAGGATAAAGAAAAGATACTTAAAATGGTGTTAAGTGACGAATCAAGTTATATAAGGATTGGTGGAATGGGAGGAATTGGCAAAACAAGGCTAGTTCAGGAGGTCTACAACGACAAGGCTTTGGAAGGTTTCAATATTAGAGCATGGGTAGATGTCTCTTATGGTCCCGATATTCAACATATTTGCAAGCAACTTCTCCAGCAGATCATTTTATCATCTGACGGGTTTCATGAATTAGAAGAAATACTAATTGCGCTTGGAAACGCTGTAATGGGAAAAAAATTCTTGTTTGTCTTGGATGATGTTCGGATTAAGGGACATTCCGATTGGGAACTTCTCAGGACAACTTTCGAGGCTGGAGCTGCAGGAAGTAAAATAATTGTTACTACTTGTATAGTTGATGTTCTAGGAACAATTCTGCCAAGTAAATGTTATAACTTGAATCTCCTAACAAAAGATGCCTGCTGGGCTATATTTGAGGAGCATGCATTTGAGATTGGAGGCATTAATCCTCAACGAACTTCACCACTAATTAGAGAGAAAGTTGTTGAAAAGATTCAAGGCTTGCCTCTGGCTGCAAGTACTCTTGGTAGCATGTTACGCTCTAAGCACCAGAATGAGTGGGAAAGCATATTGAATGACAAAACATTCGATTTTTTATTTGAATCTGAAATAATCCGTGTGTTAGAAACAACTTACTTTGATCTTCATTCTGATCTAAAAGCATGTTTTGCTTATTGTGCAATTTTGCCAAAGGATTATGAATTTGAGGAGAAGGAGCTTGTACTTTTATGGGCTGCAGATGGTCTTATCCTTTTACCATCTACAAGGCAAATTACATTGAAAAATTGGGGTGCTGAATTTTTTTCGGCTTTACTGCAAAGGTCAATTTTTCAACCATCAAGCAGTAATGCTTCTAAATTTAGAATGCATGGCTTTTTCAACAGTCTGGCCCGGAGGATTTTGGGGAAAAGAAGTTTTAAATTGGGAGAGGATTCTATAATCTTCAAAAAATTTTGATAAGATTCAGTATTTCTCTTACATTAGTGATAATTATGATCGAATGGAAAAATTTGAAATTCTCCATGGAATGACTCACCTAAGGACTTTTCTGCCAATTGCTAGAGGTGACAATACTCGATACTTGAGTAATATGGTTTTGTTTGATTTGTTACCAAAGTTAAAAACATTGAGGGCGTTATCTTTGGAAAGTTATTACATTACCATGTTACCAGATTCAATTGGAGATTTGAAGCTTCTAAGGTACCTTAACCTATCTAATACTGAGATAAGAAGTGTACCTGAATCAACAAGTTCATTGTTTAACTTGCAATGTTTGATATTAAAACATTGTGCCCAACTTATCAAGTTGCCTTCCAATGTAGGAAGTTTGATCAATCTCTATTACCTTGATATTACAGGAGTGAAGTTAGCAAATATGCCTCTGGGAATGGATAGTTTGAAAGATCTTCATGTGTTATCTAGTTTTGTTGTGGCCAAAGACAAGGGATCTTGTATAAAAGTTTTGAAAAATTTGAAATTTCTCTCTGGAGAACTTTGCATTTCAAGATTAGAGAATGTAGTTCTTGATTTTGAAGGATCTATTTTAGCTAATAAGAAGCACCTATAACTGTTGGTATTAGAATGGGGATCTCAACATGATGATTCACGAGACAAGGCAAAAGAAAAAGAAGTACTTGACATGCTGCAGCCCCATAAAAATCTAAGCAAACTTACAATCAAATGTTATGGTGGTCTAGTATTTCCATCTTGGGTAGGAGATCCATCATACTCCAACTTGGTGGCCCTAAGATTGGAAAATTGTGAAAAATGCACAATGTTGCCATCACTTGGGCAATTAAGCTTGCTTAAAGCACTCACCATCAAAGGCTTGGTAGGACTAAATAGGATTGGTTTGGAAATTTATGGGGAAAACTGCTCTAGACCTTTTCCATCTTTAAAGACTCTTTGTTTTGAGGATTTGCTAGAATGGGAATATTGGGACCTTATTGAAGGAAATGTGCATGTCAAAGGATTTCCTTGCTTGCAACAACTTTCCATCTTAGATTGCCCAAATCTTTGTGGCCAGTTACCTGACGATCTTTCTTCATTGGAGAAACTTGTTATTCATGAGTGCAAGCAATTAGTAGTTTCATTCAACTGTCTTCCTTCATTGAAAAAACTTTTGATTCATGGATGCTGACATTTGGTAGTTTCAACCCCAAGTTTTCCTATTCTCTGCGAATTAGAAGTAGTTGGATGTGAAAGAATGGTGTGCAGTACTCAGTTTGACTTTTATTCAGTAAGGTTTGTGACTCTTTCAAATATTTCAGAATCTAAGAATTGGTTTCTTCAAGGGTCTGAGGACGTAAAACATCTAAAGATTGTTAATTGTGAAGAACTCATAAATCCATGGCTGAATAGTGTTTGTCGTCAGAATCTAGTAGAAAGGTTGCATAGCTTCACTTCCCTTAGAAAACTGTGTATTGAAAATTGTAATAGACTTGTTTCGTTTTCAGAGGCAAGTTTTCTTTCTGTTTTGAAGGTACTGCAGATTAAAAATTGCAGTGCTCTAAAATTTGTTTTTGAAGGATGGAAGAATAATGATGCACATGTGGAAATCTTGCAAATTGAGGATTGTCATTCTCTAACATTTCTTACAAGAGGTTACCTACCTCCATTTCTGAAACAGCTCTCCCTAATAAATTGTAAGAAATTGCAGGGGTTGTTGGATGAGAAAGAGGACACTTGCTCTTCTTCCACTTCATTGGTGCATGATGAGGATGTTACACATGCCAGTACAAATCTTCTTGAGTATTTGTATATCTCCCAATGCCCATCTCTCACTTTTTTATCATCAAAGGACCAGTTATTTGTTGCACTGAAACACCTTGATATTCGGGATTGCTTGGGGCTCAGAACTTTATTATTGCAAGGCCAGTTACCCACAACACTGGAACACCTGGAGATTTCAGGTTGCTCAGAGCTTACCAGGTTGTCCACTAAAGGTTTGTTACCTAAGGTACTTAAACACCTAGACATTGCTGATTGTCCAAAGTTAAAGTCCATAGCAAAGAGCTTCGATAGAGGCACATCTGTTGGATATATCCAGATCAGAAACTGCAAAAATCTTGAATTCATACCTGAGGGCATACATTTTCTGAATAGTCTCCATACAATGTATGTACAAGATTGTCCTAGTCTTATCTCCTTTCCTTCAGAAGACTTACCCAACACCAACTCAAGTGAGCTATCAATTAAGAGGTGTAAGAAACTTAAAGCTTTACCCAGCGGGCTGCACAACCTCCACTGTCTTCGACGATTAGTAATATGGCAGTGTCCAGATATTATGTCGATTCCCGGAAGGCTTTCCCACCAGCCTAACCTCACTTTCAATTGCTGATGTCAAGCTATGTAATTCACTGTTTGAGTGGGGTCTGCATAATCTCACCAGTCTAAGAAGCCTTGAGATTAGGGGATGCCGGGATGCAATTTGTTTCCCGGTCGAGGAAATGAGTATGGTGCTTCCAACCTCTCTAACTCAACTGACCATTAGTCATTTCCCAAAACTGAAATGTCTATCGTCTAGGGGTTTTGAGACCCTTAGTTCTCTAGAAGAGCTTTCCATTAGTGATTGCCCAGAGTTGTCATCCTTTCCTAAAAGTTTGCCGCCCTCACTTCTGCAATTGTATATTTCTAATTGTCGTTTGCTGAAAAAGCAGTGCAGAAGGAATAAAGGACAAGAGTGGTCTAAGATTGCTGACATTCCTCGTGTCAGAATAGATTATGAATTCATCTACGACACATAGTAAGAAAATTATCTCTCTGGTATGTTAGTTTTTTACACACAAACCATATAGCTACTTTAACAGCAATAAATGATGCAAATTTATATGATAACAGGGTTTTGCTTATGTCATATATGCTGGAAAATAGTTCAACTCCTAATGCAATCTACCAACAGAGGGTAGGTTCTTTTTTTGTGTTTAACAAAATTATACTTGGTGGCATAATTTGATTTGAACTAAATAAATAATTGCAGCTTAGATATGGATCTTTTTAGTCAATTAATCAGTTTGCTGTACTTCAATTCAAAGTGTCAATAATTTTTTTTCCCATTTAATTTTCCATACGTTTTATTAAGGTGATTTTACATAATAATATTTGATATATTGAGTTGTCAAGAAGATGCTCCTAGGGGTAGATAATTAGTGATGTATTTTTAATATCTTGTTTATTTAAATTTTTTCATTGTAATTTTTATTTTTTTCCCTACTGTACTAGATCACATACAGATGGTTTGAGAAGCTGGGTTCCACTATCACTAACTATCAGGATAGGATGCCAAACACATTGGAGGTCAGGTAATAAAAATTTATATTATTTTTTTTCATACAACTAGTATCTTACTATCCAGATCTCTGAGGAATAATATGTTATATCTGCTAGTACATCACAGTACCAGTTCACAGGCATTGATGCGTGGCATTGCTGTCATCTCTGTTCTGGAAGTTATTCTCCCAGGCATTGCTTCATCTTTGTTCCGGAAGTTACTCACTTCGCCTGATTGGTCTTTATGTAAGTTGTAGTTGGTGAAAGGTACTGTAAAAAAATATTTGAACAACAATTATTTTATGAATGAAAGTGCATACAAAAAAATCTTATTTCTGGTGCTTACTTGCCCATCCTTACGAAAGCATATTATTTCTAAGACAGTAAGACTTTATGTTACTGAATACAGGAAAAAAAGGGAAATTGAATGCCCTTTTTTCTTACCTAAACTAAATGTAAATTAGAGTTCATATTCCACCAAAAAAACAAAAGTTAATGTTGTTACATTCTGTATGGGCTAAAAACTTTCTATACTGCTTAAAATTTGTAGATTGATATGTCAATTTTGTCTCATGTTGTAAATGAAGTTTATTTCTTTCACAAGTACACTTCTTCCTTCTCCTCCTATTAGACTTGATTACTATGCTTTGTAGCAATCTTGCCTTTTATAAAATGTCTCATAAATTTGTCTTCTTTAGGATTTCCCCTACATTCGTTACTTTTGGGAAGTAACATCTAGTGGATGATGTCTTTTTGGTAACCTCACTTATGGTGTAAAACTTTTTATTCTTTCAGGTAATGACCCCAAATTTATAATTTGAATACTATTAAAACAGTGTATGTGCATTTTCCATGTGTATATGTATATGTTTCGTCTAAAATAAAAAAGTAGTATTCCTATGTGGTTTGAAATTTCTACAACAATGCTTTGTGAAGTATTGAGAAATCAATTCCTGTCTTTTTCTTTCATTGTTCATGTGAAAGCTGATATTATAGTGTTGTGTTGTTTGATTTTTAGGGGAGAAAATGATGAGAGGAAGCTTGGGTATGATAATCTAAATAGATTATCGTACCCTGGCTTCCTCAAATTACTGATAATTTAATGTTGTTTCATTTCATCAGCTTCAGTAAAATGATGCCTTGTGTATGAACAACAACTAATTTTATATTATTTTTTTATATTACAGTTGGAATGTTAGAGCCCGATTATATGTGAGGAAGAAGAAAGGAGGAGGGAAGGCAAGAAGAAAGGCACGAGCGGAGGAAGAGACTGGAAAGCAAATCATGGTGGCAGAGGGCTGTAATTTTAATGCAGATGGCAGCAGTGGTGGTGACTCCAGTAAGCAGTTTATGGGAGCTCCAGATGGCAGCACTCCAGAATCAGCAAAAGCAGCAGACAGGCAGCAAAAGTTTTGGGATATGCTGGAAAAGAAAGAAATTATGAAGACATTGAAAGCTGAGCTGGCATGCAGGGATTGGGAGAGGAGTTGGGAGGAATTAAGAAATAGGGACCTGGAGAAGGAAATGGGGAAGGAAGAGGAGAAATAGAAAGAAAGTGGGGGAGAGCTCCAGCCTCTCGAAAGCTGGAAGGCATTGAATTTTCTGGGAATTCCTTGAGTCATTGTAATCAATGAGGGTTTTAGCTATGTTGCTGTGTGAGAGTTTTAGTTGTGTTGATGCTGCATTTCTTTTGATTACTTGTAACCTTTTGGAGACTTGAGTTTTAATGTTGGTGTAGAGATTATTAGTCTGAGTTCATAGAGTGTGAAGTTGATTTTGTAACCCAAATGCCAAGGAATGCAAAACTGAGTGTCTTTGTTCTTTAATGAAATTATTATAGAAAGAATTTCAATTTACATTCTGTTTTCTGCATTAATTTTTTTCTGCGTTGGTTCACTGTTACATCGGAAACAAACAAATAACAGCCCGCAAGTGAGTCTCGACTCTCTGGGAGCCCCAACCGCATACTCCATCGAGTCCGAATACTGCTAGTGCCGTCCGCGAAATCTCCAGGTTCTTATCACGTGGTATCAGAGCATGACCAGAACAGAGTGTCGAGTAGAAGGGCTGGAGAAGGAGGTAACTGAGGTTCATGAGAGGTTGGCAAGAATGGGTGATCGTTTGGAAAGGTTGGACCAGGAGGTAAGGGAAAGGGCCAACGACACGCAGGTGAGGTTGGAAGGGATGGAGAGCGGTATGGAAGTCATTAAAGAATATCTCCAAGACCTTAAGGAGGTCATGATCGATAAGGAAGGTGGCGACAAGGGTAAGTCCCCGATGGACCCAAGACCCTCCACAGCTCCAGCTGGGGGCCAAAGCAGCACTACACCAAACGGGAGAGAGCCGACTCCCAACATGCACCCACCTACTGGGGCTACCCCCGTTCGACAGCCATGGGGAGAAGAGAATGTTGATGGTGGGGAAGAAACGTTCGAAATCGGATAGAGAGGAGTTGACTGCCAGGGGGGTGGGCGATGTGACATCTAGTTCCGTCGATTGGACCTACCACTGTTTGCTGGTGAACAAGCTTTGGAGTGGTTAGAAAAGGTTGAGCGTTACTTTGACGTAAACTGAGTAGTGGAGGGCAAAAGGCTGACGGCCGTGGGTGTATGTATGAAGGGAGCGGCGTTTCATTGGTTTAGGTGGAGATAGAGGCGACAACAGTTCATTGGATGGGAGGAATTCTGAAGCGCCACCCTTAGGAGGTTCAGAATAGATGACGAGCGGACCGCTCAAGAGGAGCTGTTTGCTATCCTCTTGATAGAATCTGTTCACGAGTACCGATGCCGATTTGAGCTACTATCAGCAGAGGTTGAAGAGCTGTTGGAAGGTACCTTAATGGTGATTTTCATGAATGGTCTTCCGGAAGAACTCAGGGAGGAAGTGCGTCTATTTCGACCAGCCACCTTGGAGGAGACGATGGAGAGAACGCAGGAGATAGGGAGGAAAAATGCGTTGATTGAAAACAAAGGGGGAAGCCGACCCAGGAAATATTACCCGAGGACCAAACAGCTCCAACCTGACCACCAACCCCTCCCCCCCAAACTAGGGTTGGATTCGAGCTGAGCCAGCTCGAGCTCGAGCTCAGCTCGGCTCGGTTCGAGCCCGAAACGAGCCGGGCTCAGCTCGGCTCGATCGAGCCCGAGCTGGCTCGGATTGGCTCGGTATATTTTTTTAAAATTTTTTTTATACAAAACGGCGTCGTTTTGATACATATATATATACAAAACGGTGTCATTTTGATATAAAAAATGAGCCGAGCCGAGCCGTTATCGAGCCAAGCTGAAAACGAGCCGAACTTGAGTCGAGCCGAATTCGGCTCGAGTCGAGCTCGAGCCGGCCCTTAAAAAGCCGAACCGAGCCCGAGCTGGCTGCGAGCCGAGCTCGGCTCGGCTCGAATCCAGCCCTACCCCAAACGCAGGCCAACCCACACAGTCCAACTGCCCACCCCAACTTACATATTACCGACCCAATATCCAACCAAACCCTAACCTAAATACACTACCCAATCTCCCAACACCCGGCCCAGCACCAACCCATGCACCCGACCCAACTCGTCCCCCCTTAAATCTACATCCATTTGGTCAAGGTAGATGAGAAAACGTTTTCTCATACACGAACGCGACATCTTCAGCAAGACCCTCGAACGCCTCAGTCGTGTTTTCCTCTAACCAACGAAGAGACAACAACTTCCAAAGGTTGTCCGATGGCGAATACCGATCCAAAATCGAGAAAGACTTATGTTTTAAGTGCGACGAGAAATACACCCCTGGGCATCGGTGCTGGTATCGGCAGCTACGGATAATGACAGCATGTGAGCAAGACACCACAGCAAACGAGGAAAAAGAGGTGGAAGAAGACGACGCCGAAGTAAGGGAGATGGAAGCCAGCCTCAACTCAAGCTCGGTGGTGGGATTGGATTCTACGAAAACAATGAAGTTTATCGAAGCCGTCGGAGAAAGGCAAGTGCTGATACTTTTGGATAGTGGGGCGACGCATAATTTCATCTCCGATCAATTAGTAACCGAAATGCAAATTCCCGTCCAGCCAATTACAATTGCGGTTGTGTTAGGAGATAATAGAAAAGTCAGAGGAATTGGGAAATGTAAGAGAGTTGAGTTGGTTGTGCAGGGGGTGAAAATTATTCAAGACTTCCTTCCTTTCAGATTGGGTGGGATAGATGTGATATTGGGAATTGAATGGCTGAGTCGGCTCGGGGAGGTAAAAACCGATTGGGGAAAACAGACCATGCGTTTTAAATGGGATGGGCAGAGGGTCGAATTGAAGGAGGATGTGTCGTCGACCAGATTGAAGACATCCGTGGAAACTCTTTTGAAATTGATGGCGTAGGGGAGTGATGGGTTCACCTTGAAATCGAACAACGAGGGAAAAATTTCGAAGCAGGATGAGGAAGATATACCAACAGAGTTAACACCATTGTTAAAGGAGTTTGAAGAATTGTTTGTAGAACCATACGGACTTCTACCGAAACGTGATAGAGACCATGCTATTCGGTTGGTGGAAGGGAGCCAACCCCCAAACTTGAGGCCTTACCGCTATCCACATTTTCAGAAAATGGAAATAGAGAAAATTATCAAAGAGATGCTGGCGGTAGGGGTTATCCGAACCAACGTGAGTCCTTTCTCAAGCCCGATTCTGTTGGTGAGGAAGAAGGATGGGAGTTGGAGATTTTGTGTTGATTACAGAGCTCTAAACCGTGTGATTGTACCTGATAGGTTCCCGATTCCAGCGATAGACGAACTCCTCGACGAATTGGTAGGAGTTGAAATTTTCAGTAAATTGGATTTACGCTTGGGATACCATCAGATGCAAGTTAAAGAGGCAGACGTGGAGAAGACAGCCTTCCATGAGTTCTTAGTCATGTCGTTCGGGTTATCGAATGCCCCTGCCACATTCAAAAGTTTGATGAACGACATCTTTCGCCCCTTCTTGAGGAAGTTTGTACTAGTGTTCTTCGACGACATCTTGGTCTTTAGCAAAGGATCCGATGACCACTTACGACACTTACGAACGGTGTTGGAAACATTAAGAAGTCATTGCTTAGTGGTCAACAAAAAGAAGTGTCAGTTTGGCAGGGAGAAAATAGACTATTTGGGCCACATTGTGTCAAGACACGGGGTAAAGTCGACCCTCGGAAAATAGAGGATATGCGGAGTTGGCCCATACTGCGGGATTTGTGTGACCTGAGAGGGTTTTTGGGACTCACAGGATATTATCGCAGGTTCGTGCTCAGATACAGAAAAATTGCGAAGCCACTAACTGATTTGTTAAAAAAAAAAGCTTTCAGATGGAATGAGGAGGCGCAAGCTGCATTTGAAGCCTTTAAGGAAGCAATGACCACTGTCCCCATTCTTGCCCTACTCGATTTCACAAAGATATTCGTAGTGGAAACAGATACTTTGGGCTCAGAATTAGGTGTTGTCCTCATGCAAGCCAGAAGACCCATTGCCTATTTAGGTAAAGCCTTGTCTCCGCGAAACAGAGAAAAACCAGTTTACAAAAGGGAGCTGATGGGCATCATCTTAGCACTGCAGAAATGACGACATTATCTGCTTGGTCGCCACTTTTAGGTGAGAACCGACCAGCGCAGCCTCAAGTTTCTAACCGAGCAGAAGACAGTAGGCCACGAGCAGCAAAAATGGCTGGTGAAGATGCTGGGATTCGATTTCGACATTGTGTACAAACCCAGGTGTGAGAACAAGGCTGCCAATGCCTTGTCTAGGAGACCATTGGAAGAAGGGGAATTGAAAGCCATCACCTTTGCCACTCCAGCGGACGCAGAAGAAATACAGGAAGAGGTAATGAAGGATGAGAAATTGAGAGGAATCATTCAGGATTTGACCAAAGGGACAGCCGCACACACTAGCTATGAGCTGAGGAGAGGGAATTTGTTGTACAAAAGATGCACGGTGTTGCCTAGAAATTCCAGGTTGGTTCACTTATTCATAACTGAATTTCACTCTACACCCTTCGGCGGTCATTCTAGCGTCTTCCGCACTTACAAGAAAGTCTCAGCAATTTTTTATTGGGAGGGGATGAAGAATGATGTCAAGAAGTTTGTGGCAGAGTGCGAAGTGTCAGCGGGCCAAATACAAAGCGACGTCACCGGCAGGGCTCCTGCAACCTCTCCCTGTCCCTTCAAAAATTTGGGAAGATTTGTCAATGGATTTTGTTGTGCGGTTGCCGAAAGCTAAGGGGTACGATACAATATTGGTAGTGGTGGATCGTTTTACTAAATATGGGCATTTCCTCGCTGTTCGTCAGTCGTACACAGCCAAAGACATCGCTGGAATTTTTAGTAGAGAGGTTGTGAGACTTCATGGCTTTCCGCTGACCATTATTTCGGATAAAGATAGCGTCTTCATGAGTACATTCTGGTCGGAGCTCTTTAGAGCATTTGGAACAGCCCTTAAATTCAGCTCGGCCTATCATCCTCAAACCGACGGACAAACGGAGGTTGTAAATCGGAGTTTGGAAACATATCTTAAGAGTTTTTGTTTCGAACAGCAGCGTACATGGCCAAACTGGCTACCTTGGGCGGAATATTGGTTTAACACTACATTTAATTCGGCAACAGGAATGATGTCGTTTAAGGCTGTGTATGGGCGCGATCCGCCACCACTCTTGAAGTTTGTGGAAGAACCCTCCAAAGTCGAGGATGTCGATGTCATGATAAAGCAATGAAATGAAATCTTGGATAGGCTGAAATCAAATCTTCACAAGGCCCAACAAAGAATGAAAATATTGGCTGATCGAAACCGGCGTGAGGTAGAACTGGCAGTGGGAGATCAGGTGTATCTGAAGCTACAACCTTATAGACTTCGATCGTTAGCATCGCGGCCTAACGAGAAGCTGAGTCCATGCTACTACGGGCCTTTTGAGGTTGAGGAGAAAATTGGATAGGTTGCATACAGACTCAAACTTCCAGAGACAGCTAGAATCCATCCAGTCTTCCACATTTCTCAACTGAAGAAAAGAATAGGCCCTTCAGTAACCTGTACGCCCCTTCCGAACTGCTTGAACGAGGCTGCTGAACTGGAAGCACAGCCTGAAGAGGTCTTGGATTTTCGTTATTCACAGCAAGGAGACCTGGAGCTGCTCATTAAATGGGACGGTTTACAGGATCACGAGAATTCCTGGGAACTATATAAAAATTTAATCCATGCTTTCCCTCATTTGCACCTTGAGGACAAGGTGCCTCTAGATGAGAAGGGCAATGTTAGAGCCCGAGTATATGTGAGGAAGAAGAAAGGAGGAGGGAAGACAAGAAGAAAGGCACGAGCGGAGGAAGAGACTGGAAAGCAAATCATGGTGGCAGAGGGCTGTAATTTTAATGCAGATGGCAGCAGTGGTGGTGACTCCAGTAAGCAGTTTATGGGAGCTCCAGATGGCAGCACTCCAGAATCAGCAAAAGCAGCAGACAGCAGAAAAAGTTTTGGAACATGCTGGAAAAGAAAGAAATTATGAAGACATTGAAAGCTGAGCTGGCATGCAGGGATTGGGAGAGGAGTTGGGAGGAATTAAGAAATAGGGACCTGGAGAAGGAAATGGGGAAGGAAGAGGAGAAATAGAAAGAAAGTGGGGGAGAGCTCCAGCCTCTCGAAAGCTGGAAGGCATTGAATTTTCTGGGAATTCCTTGAGTCATTGTAATCAGTGAGGGTTTTAGCTATGTTGCTGTGTGAGAGTTTTAGTTGTGTTGATGCTGCATTTCTTTTGATTACTTGTAACCTTTTGGAGACTTGAGTTTTAATGTTGGTGTGGAGATTATTAGTCTGAGTTCATAGAGTGTGAAGTTGATTTTGTAACCCAAATGCCAAGGAATGCATAACTGAGTGTCTTTGTTCTTTAATGGAATTATTACAGAGAATTTCAATTTACATTCTGTTTTCTGCATTAATTTTTTTCTGCGTTGGTTCACTGTTACATCGGAAACAGACAAATAACAGCCCGCAAGTGAGTCTCGACTCTCTGGGAGCCCCAGCCGCATACTCCATTGAGTCCGAATACCGCTAGTGCCGTCCGCGAAATCTCCAGGTTCCTATCAGGTTTGTGTCAGTTCTCTTTAAAATGAGGTGTCTGAAAGATAAATTTGTGAACTTCTTTGAAGTGTGACCATTGAATACCTTTATGTGTATGAATTTACATATATACTAAAAGTGGCTATATGTGATTGATAAGGCACTGGAAATTTTTCTTTATTGAAAGGAGGTTGTGATTGTAGCGGCATAAATTTTCCTTTCCTAATGTTAGCAAATTGTCCCACACCTCCATGTTTTTAATGTTTCACCATCTGAGTTGTTAGCATTGTTATGAACCAATCCTTGTCTTTATCAAGACAAAAATGCATTTAGATGTTTAAGTATAATTCAGCCTTCTCTTATTAACTTGCTTTGGTTTTACATTTTTTATTCCAGCTTCATCTCATAACAGTTCTTTGTTTTGTGGTACCACTTTAGATAACTCCTTGGTCCTGGAGGGACTCTATTGAGTGAGTAGAAGTGATTACAGAGACAATAGGGTAGCCTGTTCTGGGAAAACAACGTGGCAATATTGTGGATACATCGAGGTAATAATGAACTTTGTAGTGTTGATGAGTAATGCAATTGATGAATGAAAGTACCTTCTCTTGGCTGATTTGTTTCTTTTCTCACTGTTTCATCACTACTTTCTTCCCTTTCTGTGATTTCTGTTTCCTGGAATTGTTGCTAGAGTTGAGTCTCGGGTTGGTTCATTTTTGTCTCTAAACTAATCTCCTTCTTGCTTATAGTGGAGGTGGAAATTCTGGTGTGTGAGAAAAATTGACTGAGAGGAAGGCTGGAGAATCAACAAAAGTTGCAGTGGGAGTGCAGCAGTAGCAGAATTGCCGGAAAACAATTGGGTATGTATCAGTAAGTATGCTCCAAAATGAAGCTTTCATCTCTCTTCTGGAAGTTAGTCCCTTCGCCTCATTGATTTATTGATAAGCTATGTTGGGTGATGGGTAATTTAAAGAAGTATTTGAAGTTTACAATTTTTTTATGAATAAAAATATATACAAAAAAGTCTTGTTTTTAGCAATGTTTTTGATAACATATCAGTGATCACACAGATTGTCTCACTGGTTCATAGTTCAACCGGTTTAACCAATTGGTTCAATCTACTATCAAATTATAATAGATTTTTTAAATAATATCAATAATTTAATATATGTTTTAAACATAAATCGTTAGAAGTTTATTGAAAGCAAATTTGTTACAATCATCAATAATAGCGAAATATATTTGCTTTTTTGAATTATAAATTTCAGTTCATTAAAAAAAGAAACAATTTTAAATATCTTAATTAAACAATTTCTCTATGATGAAGGCTCCAGCCACTCTTCATCATTTTAAGAATAACAAAATTTTCCAAAAATGTTATACATTATGATAGAAAATGTGAATAGATTATAGAAATATAAAAATTAATACTATTAGAAAAATCCTGCTATATATTATATATCAGTCATTCGATTGTTAATTCTTATTTATAATTACAGCATAAGGGTAATATTACATATATCAAAATATATGAAATTTCTGAGACAATTTAACAGAGCCTGGGGGCCTGAAGAGGTACACAAACATTGGGCAGATTTTTGCTCCGGATAGAAGAATTAGAATAAACGGTTTTAGTTGCTTAAAATTTACAAAAGAATAGGTCAAATCTGATTATATTGATTTTAACTAGTTCAGCTAATTTACTAGTTTTAATTGGGTTTAACCGAATCAATAATCAACTCAGTTTTTAATGTGAATCGGATCAGATTTGGAGTCAGTTTTCAGTTAAACTGGGTGAACCAGCTGGTCCGATCCGGTTTCAAGTTCAACTGGGTGAACCGACAGGTCCGGTTCGGCTTTAAAAACCTTTGTTTCTGGTGCTTACTTGCCCATCCTTATAAAAGCATATTATTTCTACGACACTTAGACTTGTATGTTCTATATCCCTAATTTCTTTTCTGCTTCACAACTCTGATTGGTGTTGTTACTGATTTTCTATTATGACTGCACAAACTGAATAAAAAGGAAAAAAAAAAAAATTGAATGCCCCTTTTTTAAAACCTAAACTGAATGTAAATTAGTGTTCATATTCCCTCAAAAAACAGAAGTTTGTGTTGTTACATTAGGTGTGAGCTAAAACCTTTCTATCCTGCTTAAATTTGGTTATTAGCATTGTTATGAACCAATCCTTGTCTTTGTCGAGACAAAAACACATCCAGATGCTTAGTTATAATTCAGCAATCTCTTATTAACTTGCTTTGGTTGTAAATTTTTTCTTTCAGGTTTGTCTCATAATATTTCTATGTTGTTGTGGTACAGCTTTAGAAAGCTCCTTGATCCTGGAGGGACTCTGTTGAGTTATTAGAAGTGATTACAGAGACAGCAGGAGTAGCCTGTTCTGGGAAAACAACATGGTAATATTATGGATACATTAAGCTAGTAATGAGCTTCACCCTCATCCTCTCTTTTCTTCCAAGTCTTCTATATTTTCTGTACTTGCAAGCTCATTGGCCGCTTACATGGATTCTTTTACTTTGTTTTCAGCATTATTGCCTTACTTCTGGTAGAACATCTGCCTGATTCATCTTGGTTTTCACTTGGGATAAATATCTGAGCTTTTTGAGCCTGTTTATTTGTGTGCCTCCAGTAAAATATCAGTTTCCTTGCCGCAACAGCCATCTATTGGGGCACCAGATGTTGTGTAGGTTGTGTTTAGAGCTTGCAGCTTTAACCTTTGGCAAATTTCAGTCTGTAGACATTAATGGAGCTATGTTATTATTTGGAAAAGTTTATTTGACAGGATATCCTTTAACTTGATGACCTTGCGGATATTTGAGTCGAATCAGTAAAACAGGCAGCAGAGATAAAGCTAAGCACCTTGCTAACGCTAAAAGAACGCTAAGCCATCAGCTCACACCTGTCATTAGGACAAATATTCAATTCAGGGATAAAGTAATTATGGATGATTTTAGTTTCGTTTCAAAATAATACTTGTAGAGGTGAAATTTTATTTTGTCTAATAAGGCTTAGTATTCAATTTTAGGAATGATTTCATTTTTATTCCAAAATGGTCTCCTAAAGTTTAACATTCAATTTTAAGGATATTTTTAGTTTCATTTTAAAATGATAATTTTAGAAGACAAATTCTTTTTGTTCTCAGAATAATAATTTTAAAGGGCGAAAATTTAAATTTATCTATCAAAGTTTAACATTCAATTTTAGAGATAATTTTAGTTTTATTCCAAAATTAAATAATTTTAGAGGATGGTTTCATTTTTGTCATAATTTTAGAATATGAAAATTTAATTTCATCTACCAAAGTTTAGCTTTTAATTTTAAAAATATTTTCAGTTTAATCCTAAAAATAATAATTTTAAAGAATGATTTCATTATCGTTACAAAATAATAATTTTAAAGAACAAAATTTTAATATCATCCACTAAAGGTTAGCATCTCATTTAAGGAGATTTTTAGTTTCATCCCAAAATAATAATTTTGAAGCACAATTTTATTTTTGTCCTAGAATAATAATTATAAAAGACGAATCCTCCAAAGTTTTGCATTCAATTTTAAAAACATTTTTTGTTTTGCCCTATAATAATAATTTTAAATAATTATGTCATTTTAAAATAACTTTATAGGTGAAATTTTAATTTCGTCAATCAAAATTTAATATTCAATTTTTTGGGATATTCTTAGTTTGTCCCAAAATGATAATAAATGCTTATCAATTATGGATTCTTCAAAATTCTCACTGACCAAACCAATTCATATAAAAATTATGTTTGATTCTTTTTATTTGGTTTGAATAATTTGAAAAACGATTTATGGCGCTGTAAATAAAATAGGCTAAACAAAACCGGGTAAATTCGGCCTCAAAAGTCTATTTTATTCATTTTGATTTTATTTGAATTTATTTAATTTAAATTTTAATTGAATTCAAATAAAAAATTTATTTTATTTTTTAAATTATATCAAATTTGAGTTAAAATATATCTATTATTTGTAAAGAATATATTAAAATATCAAAAAATTCTAATCCATCCCCAAACTTTAAAAATTAGATTTCCCGTAAAAAAAGACAGTTTGAAAATTAAAAAGAAAAAGTTATGAATTGTTGAATTTCCTCGAATCATATTCACCCTGCAAACTATTGATATTTGCGCCAACAATTATTTTACTATCGATTTAACCCCCTCTCTTCCCTCTCATCTTTCAGACTGTTACCACGCACTCTCCCGCTTTCTCTGTGCTAGGGTTTTGAATTTCGATTTCTCTTTTGTCATTTTTGAAATATGATTCGCAGAAATGTTTAGCATTGGAAGATCTATCGGAGTTTATGGGTGAAAATGCGGGAAATCAAATGTGGAGTACTTCGTGGAAATTTGCAGGATTCATTGAAGTCCGTAAAAATATAAAGGGCTATTTTGTAATATTCAGCCTTCGATAAAAACAGTCTTTTTCGCTTCTGGAAAATTCTTCCTCCCTCCCTCCCTCACTCTCTCTTCTTCGTTCTTCCTCGTAGTTTAGGGTTTAATTTTCTGCCTTTTTTTCTTGCAAATCTTAGTGTTGTAGCTTGAGTATCAGAGCCACAGAACTGTGTCACATGTCCTGTTGCTATTTTCTATCACAGTAAGTTTACAGTGCAAAAGTTTAGTCCTTGACTCTAAATGTTACGAATCATCTGTTTTCTTTAGTTCCTGCAGTTTCTGTTTAGTTTTTTTTTGCTTTATTTTGTCATTTTATTGCTTGGATATTGTTAATCTTTCTACTCTTTGTTGTTACTGTTGTCGATTCAGTTTATTTTGGTGAAGATCTGAAAGCTTACTAGTTATATTCCTTGATTTGTTCTGTTTAGTTGTAGATCTGACTACTATTGCACTGTAAATGCTGTATCTGCTTCTCTGACCGTAAATCTGTGTTAATCCATGTCTTGCAGTTTTGTGAAGATTCAATCATTCCTTCTTGTATAACCTCTTGCTGGTTGTGTTTGATTGTCGATCTAGTCTCTTTCTACTTACTGAATACTCATTTTCCGATAATCTGTTTGCTCTGACTCGTTTCCTTTAAAAAAAAAAAAAAATCTTTTGCTGGTATTCACTTCTTACATTTGTTTGTACTGTTATTCTCTCTTTTGTTAAAAATAAAAAATCTGCAGCTTATTCTTAGCAGTCTATCGTTTTGTTTTAAAGTCTCTTTCTGTGTCCCTAAAGTAGGTTTTCTCATAAACCTATTTTCCAAAAAGGGAAAAAAAATAAAAGACTAAAAACAAGAAAAGATCATCAAACAATTAAAATCTGTCTAATCATGGAAGACTCTCCAAATGAAACAATTAACCCTGTGGCTAGTGGTAGTCACTCTATGTCCCCTGCCCTAGGTTCCTCAACATTTTCATCCAGTCTCCAATGGTAATGTTGATCGCATTAGAAGTATTTCTCAGTAACTTAAGTGATGCTAAACTACCATATATCTTAGAAGAATTAGATAAATCTGCTGTGTACTAGTTTTCTAATGGTTGTCCAGATAGGTATGGAAGAATAATATTTTGAAGCATGCTGAAAAAATAGCTGGGAAAACTAGTTTAATTATGAGAGGTCAAATGTTTTGGAGCAAAGATAAGCCATGTCAGGTCCTTCAATTCATATGAGGGCTTTCAAGTCCAGAATGTCTTCGTGCTCTTTGTACTCTTCTTACACTGTCAATCTTTAAGTCTTTCAAACATTTACAATCAATGATTTTCAATATATCATAACACTTTATATCTGTGGACAAAACTTTAAGTGACTTTGAACAACCAAGGAATTGAAGGCTTAGAGATTGCATAGTGTTTAGTAATCTTTTAGAGCTCAAAAACTTTTAGAGAACTTCTGAACTTTTAAGCTTATATTCAATAGATGCAAGGACTTTAAACAAATCATTTCATCTATCAACAACTCAGCATTGTTGAATAGAACACTCTCTTTTGACACGTCACTTGAAGAACTACATTCCAACGTTCTCAATATGTTTAACATTAAAAACTTAGAAATCAATTGTTGGAGAATTTTACAAAGTTGAGATGTATGCTCTAAGCTTGAACTTTTGAGTCTCACCATGGTTTTCAACTATTTTGACAATTCTTCTATAGCAGTTTTGATAGATTAAAGTGTTGAAGAAAAATCAAATTTGAAATTTTTAGAAGGTAATTTGGCTAGGGAATAGGTTAAGAATTTTGAGACAAGACATAAATTGGAAGAAATAAGCGTGAATCATCTTTGATCGATTACTATTAAGAAATAAATTTAAGAGATGTGCAAGTAGGGCTCTCTGACAGAATCTCACTATATACCAATCTTCAACATTTGGTGCTTCAATTAATCTTGCACCTTTACAAACCAAATGATTTCCTTTCTCCTTCTCAACCTATTGTGCTATCCACAAAGTCATGTTATGAATAATATCATGCATTTTTACACAGTTGCCTTCTGTTTATCCCAACAAACATGCTTAAAGAAGAATGCCAATAATGCAATATTCTTCATTTTGTACTCCACTTTTGTTTTTCAAAAATCCTTCTCTAACCTATTCATCTATCAGGTTCTTATAGAAATTCTAATCTTCAGGAAATAAAGTATAATATTAGAGACAAAATCTAATTATATCATTAGCTAAACTATCATAACTGAACTTTAAAAACCTTATATATTATCTTTTATACCCAAGAATTTCAAAGATGATTCCTTCAAGACCTCAATTGCATATTTTCATTATTAAAGAATGTGATCGCTTGCCATTAGCTCTAATTACTATTGGTCGGGTTATGGCGCCTAAGAAGACACCTGAAGAGTAGAAATATGCAATTGAGGTTTTGAGGAAATCATCCTTTAAATTTTTGGGTGTACAAGATGTATATACTTTTAAAGCTCAGTTATGATAGTTTAGCTAATGATACAATTAGATCTTGTCTCTTATATTGTAGTTTAATTCTTGAATATCATAGAAATTCTATTAAAGACCTGATAGATCAATAGGTTGAGGAGGAATTTTCGGAAGACAAAATGACGGATATTATATTATTGACATTCTTCTTGAAAGATAATAGTGAAAAAATGCATGATGATATTCATGACATGACTTTGTAGATAGCAAGAGAAGTTGAGGAGACGAAAGGTTATTTTGTTTGTGCAGGTGCAGGCTTAACTGAAACACCACATGTTGAAGATTGAAATATAATGAGGAGGATGTCCATGATAGAAAATTAAGTTGAGATTCTATCAGAGAACCCTGCTTGTCCTCATCTCCTAACTTTATTTCTTAGTAGTAATCTGCTAAAGATGATGAGTTCTTTCAATTTATATCTTGTTTTAAAGTTCTTAACCTATCAGATTCCCTCTCTCTAACCAAATTACCTTCTTAAATTTCAAAATTAATTTCATTCTAGCACTTTGATCTATCAAATACTGTTTTAAAAGAATTGCCGAAAGAGTTGAAGGTCATGATGCAACTTTAAAGTTTGAACTTGGAGCATACATCTCAACTTTGTAAAATTCCCTGACAGTTGATTTATAAGTTCTTAATGTTGAATGTATTGAAAATGTTGGATTATGGTTCTTCAAGTGAAATGGCAAAAGAGAGTGTTCTATTAAACAACAGTGAGCTTTTGATAGAGGAATTGATTTTTTGAAGTCCTTACATCTGTTGAACATCAGCATAAAGTTCAAAAGTTCTACAAATATTTTTGTGCTCTCAAAGATTGCTAAACTCAGTGCAATCTTTATGCCTTCAATTCTTTGGTCGCTCAAAGCTTTGTCAACCGATATGAAGTGTCTTGACACATCGAAAATCATGGATTGTAAATATTTGGAAGAATTGAATATTGACTGTATAAGAAGAGTACAGAGAACACAAAGATCTTCTGAATTTGAAAGCCTTCATTGGTTGATATAAGCTCCCACTCAAGATTGAAGGACCTGACGTAGCTTATCCTTGCTTCAAACACAAAAGAAGGTGCAGTGTTGATCAAAGGACAGAAACATTGGTGGGACAAGCTGCAAAAGGAATATCAAGCCAGTCAAAAGTGCTTTCCGTCCATGTTTCAGTAATTGTTGGTGACAATTTTTGTTGTTTGGTGTAACATGTGAGTTTTTTTTTTTTTCTTTTGGCTGAGGCATTTATCATTTGTACTTGTTTGTAGCTGTCTTTAGCTTTGATGGTTTTATGTCCTAGTTTGATTATCCATGAGGACTGAACCTGGATTCTTTGTATCCTGTATAAGATTTACTCATGTTTAAGAACTGCATTGTTGCAGTGTATTCCCTCAGGCAAGGATAATAGAACATTGCAATCTTCAATCACAAGGACACTCAATTTGGAAAAAAAGGCATCTTATAGTGAGCGCTTTTATATTTCTCTGAGGTAGTGGCATGGCAAGTATATCCTTTTCAATTACCTTATTTCCTGAGTCCCGAAACTGTGAACCCCATATTAACGACAACACTATCTTTTCTATCACTTAACAGGGTCTCTCTTCCATCACAAGAGTAATCACATTTTCTAATCCATTAATACTAAGTCTTCCTTGAAGAAACCTTAAATTCTATGAATTCCTTCAAACTAGAATCAGTATGATTACCCACAACAAAATCAGACGTCTGGGGATTTTTAAAAGTTTTCACACCCAATGACGTTTCCCTTTTTAAAGATGCATTTGTGATATCAAGATGGTGAAGATGGATCAACGTACCAATCTCCAAAGGCAGTTTCATGAGACGAAAACAAGCTTTTAGAAGCAACGTATCTAAGTAGTATAAAAAACGTAACTTTGGTAAGCATCTAACCTTCAGAAAGGTTGAGATACCTTATAAGCCTCAATTCTCCAAAGGAATTGGATATTTCAGTGATGTAGTATTTAGATAAAAAGGGCCCTTAAAATGAACAGTAAACAAAACAACTCTTGAGATGGAATGGAAGATGAAGATGGTTCAATTTTAAAGCAGGGAGAACATCAGATTTCCCTGATAAAGCCCAGAGCTTGCTTTCCAATATTTTCATCCACTCGCTCCTCTCTGCTTGTGATGTAGAAGCCCTCCAAGCTCGGAGGGTTCTTGCTGCTAATGATAAGCCCTTGCACCTCTCATCAATTCTTTCACGGATTGATTCCAATCCTGGAAGTCCATCAGTTAACTCCAGCATGTTTTAGATATATTGACCAACAATCATCATCTGATAGAAGCTTCAAACTGTGAAATTGCCATGACCAATAATCAATCGACCACACATCATCCAAGACCAGAAAAAATTTTCTTCTTGCTATTTCCTCACTCAGTGTTACGTGCACTTCATTCAAATGCTTGAGATCACAAGATTTGCAAGTGACTGACTCCGGAATTGTCATAGAGATTGTCAGAACATCAAATTCATGGTAGACACAAACCCATGATTTTAAATTGAAGTCTTGCACTGCCACTTCATTGTAAACCATCTGGGCCAGGCTAGGCGGGTTTTGCCAATACCTCCCATGCCCCAGATAACAATAAATCTAATGCTTTCATCTCCAGGTTGATCTCTTAATAACATGTCAAGAATTTTGGCACACTTGTGCTTGGTGTTCTGTCCCAATCTCTAGTTAACGGGTCCCCAGCAGCAATCTCTTTTAAATCCAAGATCAGATTTTTCTTCACCGAGATCTTCCAAACGGCCAATGATTGTTTGTATCTTAAACTTCACATTTAAGCCTGGACTGGTAAGCCACAGCTCGAAGATCATCCAACCGTTTTTTCACAGCCATGTTCTTCACTTGCTCCTTATCAAATAATTGTAACCACAATCAAATAGTCCATATTACATACTGATCATATAAAACAACACTTTCAATGGCAATTTTTTCTGAAGATTCTTCATCTATTCATGCAAAATAAAAGACAAACAGTCCTTATAAATAATAAAACTGTGTACCCACTTTGGGTACACAAATATGTACATACTTATATTTGTCATCATGTGATTGAGTGATTTTGAATTAAAGATAAAATAACATCTAATAATGTGATAATATGTGTAAATGTGTATGTATTTGTGTATTTAAAAATGATACACATAATATTGCTCCATTATAAAGATTAAACCTCAATCCTATATATACCTGAAGTAAAAGTTTCTATACTCTTCTTGTTTTATAGAAAGGTTCTGTTGTGTCTTCCCTAATTGTCGGACTTGCCACAATTAAACCAAAAAACCTTTGGATCATTCTTTCCAACGCCACCAGCAAGCACTAGGCCTCTTAATATACCCAATCAACTAGAGCACATAAGGGCCGACTTGAGCTCTCTTTAACATTTTGTATCTATATGGAGATATTTTTTATAAGCATCTTATTCATTTTGTGTGGCATTGGGATCAAGTTGAGTAGGTTTGGTGTGACATATAACTTTTTTTCTTGATGCTGCACAATTTGAAGATTTCGATGCTAATTTATGAAATTGCCATCTAAACAATCATATGTTATTTGAAGTTATGTTGAATCTACACGTGCAAATTTAAACTTAAATAGTATCATTTTGTTAGTTTATTCAACAGAGGGCTTTCACTTTATGAACACTCCCACTATTTTATTCAAGCTAGGGTTGTTCAAAATTTTCTAGTAATTGAACCAATTTTTGAACCAAAAATTGAACTGAGAAATAGGTTATTTGAAAAATCGATTTGGATACTAGTTTAAGAATATAAAAAATCAATTTTTTGGTTCGGTTATCAATTTGTTTATTATTTAAAATCAATTAACCAAATGAAATCGGTTTTCAAAAAATTGAATAAGAAATTAATAAAGTATTGAGTCTATTTTCAAAAAAATAAAAGGAATAGGATAATTCGTTGAAATTTGGTTTAAAACCAGTTAAACAAAAAATTCGGTTTGCTTAATAAGTATTTTCAATTTAGTTTAAAATCGATTAATCTTTAAATCGATTTAGCTTTAGTTTATGATTTTTTAAACCGAAAATTTGGTTTGGTTTATCAAATTGTCAAAGTAGTTCAATTAACCAGTTTTTGAACACGTCTAATTGAAGCTACTAGCCTCATTATTAGACTTGTAAAATCTTGATGGATTCCCTAGTGAACTGAGATCATATCTAGCATTTTTCACCTTTTACTCAAACAAACAAGTTAAAAGGGTTGATGAAGTAGGTCAATAAACAAATTGTACAAGTCATTGAACTCAAGTCAAAGTTGTCACACTTGATAATGTAATGACATCGAGTACAAATCTCGGTGTTAATAGAGTATATACTATATATCGTCTTATGCATTTATATATACTGTGTCTCTAACTCAATCTATCTTTGCTTTGATGAGCAAAGCCATAATGAACATAGGCTTAATTAAGCCCATAGTGATGGAAGACTTTTTTGTTATTTTTGAATTAATATTTTATTAAAGTGATTTTTTATTATTTTCTTTAACAGTCTCATCATTTATTATTTATGCATTTATTAATTTTAGTCTGATAAACCTAAACATGCATACTAAAACAAAAATTAAACATATTGGGACATAACCTTACTAATGTTGACTCCCTCGCACCCTAAAGGGTGGCAAGGGCAATCTAAGTTTCTACACACTGAACACCTTTTTTTTGGTCTTCAATAACATTTGACATCTCACCTATCCTAAATTGACATTAATTATTAAATATATTCTTAAAATTATAAGGATAGTTATGAAATCTTCGAGTTACATTCAAGGAATGGGAGATGAGATGAAAAGAGAAATACTACATAATATAAGAGAGGCAAGACACATAAACCCTATTTTATTTTTACAAGAAATCAATTCCAATAAAACAAAATAGTAAAATAAAACATCCCATTGGTCAAGGCTCAAGTATCAAAATTATACACGGTCAAAAACTACTTGTTTTACAATCACGTACAATTCTACTAGTTCAATTTTTTTTTTTTTTTGTATATAATTGCACAACAATACAAATTAAGGCAATATGTTTTTCAACCACGTGTGACGATGCATAGCAAGCATTTTTAATACATAAGCAACAACTTATGACATTTCAAATCTTTGCACATTCAAACAAAAAAATTTAGAAAATTTAGATATCGTAGAAACATGGTCAACCGATTCATTGCTAAACTAGTCTCAACCAATTTGTCCAAATATGGAGTAAACTACTTTCATTTAAACCAACCAACTGATTCATGAGCTAGTCGACTGAATTAAGGAAATTTTGAATTCACTATTATGAAAAATTCCTATTTTTGGGCCATAATACCATGATCCAAGCGGTCACAAGGGCATTAAACACCTTCTCACTGTTTTTCATGTCATCGTGAAATACATTTTTGATCAATTATTGGGAAAAAATACACTATAACATGATATCTCGTGTGACAACATGAGATTGGTTAGTATTCAACTCATTCACAACAATATTCAGATTGTACACATTACATATCAACAAACCACAATCAAAATCACAAAATTGAACAAAAACATATTATCTAGCATGACCACACAATTAATCATATCATGAACCTTTAGGCTTTGATATCATGTGAAAGGTGATCTTTATGCCCTTACAATTAAATTTGCAATGGTATTAGGCTAAAATATAAAAAATTTGAGATGAAAAATGTTGCTAGGATCTAGGAAAGATATTATACATACAATTAAATAGTTTAATACTTGCATTTGGAGGCTCCCCCAAGAAGGATTTTTCCCTAAATTCATTTTCCGCTATCCTAGTAACATAACAAGACTGCCACTTGTCTACCCGAAAGTACTAGGACATTAGGATTGACTATGAATAAAACTGATTTAAGAAATTAAGATAAAATTCCTTCACTTTCATGTGATGGGAGGCTATAGGTTATAAGAATATGTCTCAATTTATATAAGACTCTTATAACCTTAAATAACACTAATTACCTCCACACATCTAACTTTTGAATTATTATATTTGGCCCCAACACTTATAGTTTCTCTTTCTTAGGTTATGAGAATATGTCTTAGTTTATATCACTCTTATAACCTTAAATAACACTAATTACACTGCACCCATAATTTTTGAATTATTATAATTTTGCACCAACACTTATAGTTTCTCTTACTTAGGCCCAAGAATGAATCTTGTATTTATTTCTAAATAATAAGTTACATTATTAACAAAGATCTAAATTCACTGTGTTTGGCTAAATCTAAGGTGATTTACTCTAGATGTAATAAACCCAAACTTTTTCAATATAAACAAACAACCTTTTACTGTGTGTGACTTATAGGTTCTTTATAAAGTTGGTAGTCAGTAAAATTATGATCAATCTATAATTAATCATCCTTTTATTACAGACCATGAGCAATTAATAATGACTTAGTGTTAAACCAATTTTACCTTTAAAAGGTATGGTTATCGTAAAATCAAATTCTTTCATCTTACTAATATCTCATTAAGGATGTTACATACAAGTAATGTACACCTCATAACCTTTGACTTTATAATTTGACTTTTGGAGCAACGACCATGCATTTTTAGACTTGGTCACTAAGCTAATCCCCATGTGGAAATAGTTTTAATTTGTTGTAGTCATCTATGAAATAGCACAATGAAATGTCTTCTCTCATACCTAAGAGTAATGAATTCTATGTCAATCCACCATAGCCTCACACAATTCTTGACATAAGGAACAACTATCATATTGGTAGCTCTAACAAGAAAAAATGTTTTAGGGTAATGTCAAACTAGGTTGATTAATGTACAAAATGTTGTGGTGGTCTCAAGCTTAAGGATCACTATACCATAATCCATTAAAAAACCATTCCATAGATATTAGGCTTACCATCTAGGTGGAATCTTATAGGGGTAATATAGTGAACATGCAATCAACATGCACACATGTATTGCATCAGGTTGCACAAGCAACTTCAACACGTAAGATATTTTGCTATCTTATGGTAAGGTCATAAAACATGATAATAAGCTTACCACATTACCTGTTCCCTTGGTTAGGATATTATTGAGGCTACAAATGTGTCTAGATAGGCTACTATTCATTTTATAGGGTCACAATCAAGTTACATATTGATCACTTTGTAACAATTCTATTAATCTAAGAACATTCATCATATATTGTTAAGAAGTATAAGCAAGGAGGAGAAAAAACAATGCATCTTGAGTTAATTTCAAAACACATCATTTCATTAATTCAGAAAGACAGAAGACAAAGAGTCCAAATTTTTCTTAACAATACATCTACACTTTCTCTTTAGCTTTCGAGTTCTCTCTTAAAAAAGTGATCTAAGGTTGTTTTGCTCTTTAATTTCTACTCAACCTTTAGTCAATGGTGATGATGAAGTTACTAGAAAACAAATCAATAGTGAATTCTAGGTTAGCTATCATTTTCAATTTAATCAAATGTAAGGTGTAGATTGGATTTGTCAGTCTGTATTGAGTTGTAATGTTATATAAAAGTGAAGATAAGATATTTTTATGTAACTTTATGAAGGTGATTAATAAAGTTGAAGTTCTATTTCTTTATTTACAATTCACAAATACTGTTTAAGCTACTTGTGTGAATCTCTACCATTTTTGCTTTCCTCTTGGTGTTGTGTTGATTTTTTGCTTCCCAGTGAATCGCGTTATACATACACACACACACATGTTGGAAAATATGATGAAATGCCCATTATTATTATTTAAACATGATACATCATTCAAATGAGATTACAAGGCTAGCCTTGGAACATTAACTCTAACAACAAATAATTGATAGATTGAACTAAGGAAACTATCAGCTTGTCCTGCTAGTTGAGGAGGAATAAGCATTGAGGCTTATGACCACCTTGTTAAGAAAGGGTTGACGAGCATTCAGGTAGTCATGTGTTGTTGTCCTTGGGATTAAACAGTCTTCGCTATTTACCTTGTCATTAGTTGAGGCCGAAACACTGTTAGGTTTATAAATCTTGGGGATTATAAATGTTTGCGAGAGTATTGCCCTGCTAGAGCTTGATGAAGTTTTTGGTACTTTAAATTGGTTTTAACTGATGTCTGATGGGATGGTCATAAATAAGAGCCAATACAGTTAATGTGGTAATCGTTGGTTCGTTGCTCTTGTTTACATTAAGGACAAGGAGTAATAGTATTTTTATGTAGTGTGCATATGTTCACATCCATTTCCCTCTTGAAATTAGGCTATTTTATCATAGTATTTAACAAACGAACAAAATTGGCATTGATTGAACAACATCGGGGAGATCAATTTAAGATCAAGATGAACTTTGGGAGAAAGGCTCTAAACTATTCTTTAAATTGCTTGAAGATTTGTTGTCTATGCTTTTCGATTCCATCTTCCATGAGCCATTGTTAGAATTGAGAGAGTGTGAGATGTGTTTGTGTCCTTCTATCAACAAATTGTTTGTGAGATTTTTTGTCACTAATTTATATATGCAATTTAGAGTCTTAGGTAAGGTAGACTATGGTAGTAGTGAATAGAATCAAGAAGACTTAGGTAAGTCTACCATGAGCATGCAAGAGTGTTTGAGAAAACTAACTGTGAAAGGTAAGAGAAATAGATGTGATATTGTAGGTTTCACATAGTTTAGCTCGATGATCGCAATCTCTACATCTATAGTATTCTGACTAGGTTGAATTCCTTTCATTTAGGGCTTTGACCCATTATTTGAATATAAATAGATATAGTTATATATATATATATATATATATTATATTTACGGGAAAGTTAGCATTTTGCTAGATGACGGTTATGAAAATGTTTAAGCATACTGATTACCCTTTTTTAATTGAATAACATATTTGATTATGTGTTTTATATATTATGTAAATGATCCCTCTATGTTACAGGTCAACTTGCCACTTCATATGTAATATGCTGAAATTCTGAAAAAAGTGACATTAATTAACAATGTTGGCTTTAATTTTAGAGATTGATTTCCTACAAAGGCGCACTTCCAACTATATACAAAGTGAATTATATTTTTCCCATCCAAGTTTTGATCTAAAAACACTTTTCCATCCTTTGAATGCATAAACGATACTTTCACACCCAAAACCTAACTATGTTAATAGAAGATTTACAATAAGAGGATAAATATGTCATTTTCATTTCTTAAAATATAAAAACAAAAAAAAAATCATTTTTTACTATTTCTTATTTTTCGTTTCCTTTCTTCCTTTGTAGTTATCGAACTCAAATTCTCTATCTATTGTTAGCCTATCTTAATGACAGATTCGTCACAACTCTAACCACACTTAAATTTAACATAGAAACTTACACAGACTACCAAACAAAAAACTAAGTGCGAGCAATGTTGACACCAAAATTCCCACGCTTGGAATGTCAAACCATTTTGCTCTCGAAGCAAAGAATTTTGGTAAGGATCCCAAATCCGCCATGCCCAAAAGTCGATATGCACATTTGCTTAATGGAGCCTCAAATAACCCAATTGCAAACAACACTGCCCCAACTTTAATCCAGTATTTTAAACATTTTCCAGTGATTATTTTAGCTGTAGTGGCGTGGAACTCGAATGGCCATTGATTTTAATCCACAGAAACAACTCTAGTTATGGTATGAAAAAAGGTAAAATAGGCTTAACAAGTGAAAATCACTGCCACTAGAATCGTTTTGAGAAATGTTTTGGGAGGTTAATCTACTTCTCCAGCTAAAGTGTTGACATTATCCCAAAAATTCAATTTCCAAAAGAGGTTGTTAGAGAACAAGTTCAAATTTTTTTAACCCTTTTGGCCTAAACTCAACCATTTGTGTGGCCAAATTTTTGGGATGTAAATGAGAGACATTAATACGAAAGGAGAAAGAAAAACAATCCCTAGCAAAATAGTACAAAACCAACAATTGTTAAGCTTGTGTAGTTGAGAAAAGAAAACACACAAGTTGACACCATAATTGTGAGATTTCTAAGCTAGTCTGCATCCAAGGTGAGGATAACTTTTTACAGGTAGTTTATATAAAGCATTGGAAAGGTTGCAATGTTTATGACTTTGTTGAGGAATTTTTAGGAGCCCATCATAATCCAAGGAAGGGTTTAAAAGCTTGGTGAGCCTAAATGAAGATGTCGTTATCGCCTGGAAAGGCAATGAAAAGCTCAATAATGATAAAAGCTTCAAGGACACTCTAAATGAAAGGGAATATGAGGAAGCTGAGAAGTGCTAAGAATGGCCATGCTACTTGAACTACTGGCTCTTCTCCGACGACCTTAAAATAAATAAGAAAAGTGAGAGAGATTAGTGTGGGTTTCTTGGATTTTAGTTTAGGTAGATGTGATTGGAAGTTGATCTTTTTGTGTTTGGTTTTCTACTTGTGTCATGATTTAGGAATCGAAATATGGCAAAACTCAAGTAAACTCAGATCAAGAAAAACCCAGTAAGATAAGAAAAGTCGAGAAGAAACAAAATTCTTCTCCAACTCTCAATCCGAATTGAAGAAGAAAGAGAATAGACATACTTATATCTTACAGTGTTGGAAATAATTAAACTTGCTAAATCAAATTTTGTAAATTACAGTAAACATAAATTTGTATACCGGCTTCAAGTTTGTGATGAAACCCATTCGAATATGGCACAAAGTGTTGATATACCCCATTTGCCCATGTATTGCATTCCTTTTAGGAGACTTGATTTCTACATAATTTTTGGTTCAGTGTGTGGAAAAAAATAAGAGAAAAACTCTTTTGTAAAATATTGTGTTCTACTTGCTTTGAGGAAGTAGTTTAGACATTTAAATAGATGTTCGACTGTCAATAACTCCTTTACACCAACTGCCCTTGGCAGTTAAAGCAAACTGGGTTTGGTTGACCGGTCATAAGTGGACTTAGACCCAATATCTCTCATTCACATATAATGAAAGATCTGAACCAAATACTTAACCACATAAATCCTATATAGCAATACGTTTCATATTTGCAAATGTGTCATATGACCTTATAAGCAATTTGTACTTGGGTGCTAAATACTATCCATTTGTTAGAAATAACATAGCTATTTCAACCTAAATAAAACAAAAATAAAGCGTTAGACCACCCCAAACTTACTCGATAACACTAGCTCCCTTTAATCCCTCATTTATCATTGTGTTATTTCCTATGTATCAATGATCAAGTCCATTCTTCTATATGAGTGATATGATCAACTGGCCAATACACACACATAATATATATAAGTCTTCATTTTCTACTCAAAATTTTTAATTTAAACTTAGCTATTTTTCTAGTCATGTTCTATAGATCAAATCGTATGTGACTATAGGTGTTAAATTAAGATAACAACACTAAGAGTAAACATCAAATAATAACAAAAAGTCAAAAGGTACCAACATAAGGTAATCCTTATAAAGACTCGCACAATGAGGCAACAAGAATTCATCCTCTCATTACTTTAATTGGTCGTCTTGTTTATACACACATGATATGAATCATGTGCTATAGTGTGAATTTTCTTAAATGTCATTTTCAACACTATATAGATCTTAGTTTAGTCGCTACACCCAATGTCTAAACTGACTTTTTAATCATCTTCACACTTATAGGTATTTATCTAAAAAACTCACATTTGACATTCACAAGTTGTTTGGACATAGGGAATCCAAATCAGTCATTTTCAAATATATATTTTTATGACCTATCTTGATCGATTATCAAGGCAACATTTTATCTTTAATAAATCTTTTCTCGAGAAATTTGTCTCTCATTGGTATGCTCACTCAACACCACTTTTCTCAAGAATAATATTTCATTTTTGCTCGCTTTCTTAGCGCCAAAGGTAATTGCTCGTGTGAGGGAGCCAATCTCTATGACATTACAATTGTGTTAAGCTAAAAACAATGTGTATGCAATGAAAATCCAAGAATTTCGGGATACAAATTCAAATATGAACTAAACTTGAATTCATGGGTTTCGATGTTGTGTAACCAGTACCATATATAAGCTCAACAATTTATCAATTACAGTCTATGCAATCTAAAAGATTTAACATGTGTAAGATATACTTTTCTTGGAACAATCTTGGTCAAAGGATTAGTGACCATACAATTGTTAGAATTATATTATATGCTCATTTTTCTCTTGGAGATGAAATCTCTTAAAATATTATATCTAGTGTCAATATGTTTGGTTATCTTATAATCTCGGGATCATTTATTTCAACAAACAACTATTGCTCTGACAATATCGTTCTATTTACTAAAATTTGCAAATAATCTTCTTAATCAAACAATTTCTTACACAATTACTGAATAAACTATATAGTCAACCTCCGTTATGGATAAGGCTATGTATCTCTATTTCTTATCGCTCCAAGATATGGGCTTTTTTGGAGTGAGAAAACATAGCCATAATTTGATTTGAGTTGGTCTAAATTACTTTCCCAACTGGAATAAGTGTAGGTATTATCTCTTAGGACTTAACTAATGGTCGCTAAGATGTACCTATTATCATTCTTCTCTCATCTCATTCAAATGAAACCTTTTATCAACATTATCCCTATTAAGAAAAATATCCTCTATCAATGTAGTATCTCTTAATACAATTTCAGTTAATCTTCTAGTAGAATCCTCCCTAATGGACACATACCCTTTAGAGTGTTTAGCGTATCTGATAAAGATACATTCTTTTCTTCTTGGTCCTAGTTTTTCAAAGTCATGGGATAAACTATGGATAAAAATTACTAAACCATTAAGGTTGCAATTAATTAACTCAGGTTTTCTACCTAACCATAACTCATAGAGAGTGGAAGCAACTAATTTTGTAGGCACTCAATTAAGTATATAAACAGCAGTTAATGTCATATCATTAGAAAGTGATATCGATGTTTTGCTTGCACTATCATTGACCTAACCATTTTCAATAAAGTTTAATTACTCTCTTTCGCTATACCAGTTTGTTACGAAATTCTTGGAATTATTAGTTGCTATACTATTTGTTTTTCATTACTTAATTCCTCAAACTTTTCAAACAAATACTCAAGACTTTGGTAAGTTTTTAAAACTCTTATATATTTTGTCTATTTGTTCTTAACCTCAATTATATATAATGTCTAAAACAGTCTATTGCTTTTGACTTATGCGAGATTAAGCAGACAAGACCAAATCAAACATTATCATCAACACAAGCAATGAAATATGAGATACCTTCTCAAACTTTACATTCATAGGAAAACATATACCGAATTATATAAATTGCAAAGGAAGTTAAGTTTTTATAGTTTTGTCAAATGGTTTTCTAGTAGTTTTTTTAACTAGGCAATGCACACATATGGGTAGTTTTATTTATATGAAAATTCCTAATAAACTTTTATTGGCCAATTTATTCAATCCATCTTGGCCAAACATGCCCTAATTTAGCATGTCATATATTTGCATTCATATATATACATATAGGAGAAGCAAATAATGAAAAACTAACATTATCATAATAAAGGGTGGAAAACACCATATAACCATTCAACCAACAAAACAAATCCATAGAAATCAATTTTATTGCATTTTGACAAAACACCCAGAGGAATTCAAATTATATCCTAATTAAAGAAAAACAAGTACTTTAACCAAGATTCATCAAATATTTGGAGTATATTAGATTTCATATAGGTAAAGGATTCAACCACCTTACAAAACTCATTTGCATGTGTCTATTCCTCTTTTTACAGCTTTTTTGGTATTGCCTACATACATATAATTCACCTTCTTCGAAATTCGATAGAAATCCACTAAAGATCTTCTATGATAAGCTACTTGGTCAATGGCTTATGAGTCTATAATCCACGTAGGATAATACTCAGTAAATCTCATAGTACTAGAAAATAAAGTTTCGTCATTTTATATAGAATGAGACAATCATTTTTAGCTCTATTTATTCACTAGCAAAATAACTTTCATTACTTCTATTGCAATAATTCATCTTATTTTTGTCTTTTCTTCAAGTACTTTTGCCACTCTCCCATTTCAAATCCTTATTCATAATCTTTGAGTATTATACGACCTCCTTCCCTTACTTGGATTTAGACTTACTTTTGAAACTTGACTTTATAACGTATGCATGAGTACTAGGTCTAGCTACCTTAAAGGCATTTGTCCTCTAATTCTATATGGATAGAACTACTAACAAAAGTTCTTATATTTTTATTATGGGTCATATGCACCTTCATACGCTCTCACTTTTAGGAAAATATCACTCTATTAAATGAACCTTTTGTTCATTTTTTCAGGTTGCACCTAGCTGACTTTAGTTCTATTATCATATTTGACATTTAATCAAATTTAACAATCAATTGCCTTTATTTGGAGATTACAGTTCCTCCAAACCTTTCAATCAAAATCATACTTATGGCATATGTAATTGAGTATTATTGGTACTCATATACGAAAGCGTTATTCATGGAACAAGTTAAGATATCGCACGAAGTGAGTCTTGCTTCTTACATGCGTGATATGCATCCATATTATGTTTGTGTAAGGCACCATTTGGGTTTATATCCCTCATCAATCATGACTCTATCTTAACTTGATTTACAACCTCTAAGGGTTTTTGCTTATCTAGGATATTCTGCATTTTAAATGTCATATGCTAGAATTATCCCTATTTAACATCATTCTCATTCCAATAAGTCATAATGTCCTAGGATATTATGGTTAACTAGATCACAAAGACATATATTAGACACAACTTAATCAATGCAACCAAAATACACATCAATTATTGCAATTACACATTAAAATTTAAAATATTTTACAAAAGACACATAATCATAAGTTTACTATATTCCCAATCATCTTCTATGACACAAATGTTTGACATTTTAAAAATTTAATCTAATTGTGCCAATATTAATTCTGAATGAGGATTTTACTAAATTATATCAATCTCAGAATTTCTATATTTAATAAGATATATGATACAACAAATTCATCATTTATTATGACTATGACCATTTCATCAACCTGTATTGATTTCAAAGTCATTTTATCCATGATAAAGTCTCTATGAAAGTTGCGGTAAGTCAATCACCTCGTATTTCATTAATTTGAGAATAACATCAAAGAAGTGGATTTTATCTAATACATTACTAAGTATCGCTCTTTAGTAAGTTGTAATGTATCCGCTCAATCCTAAAAAGTTTTGAATTCTTATCTCAAACAAGATCATTAATTATGGGGCTAATAGTCATACATGAATATGATTAGACTATGTATTATTTCTTTTCCAATTAAGAAAGTGCAATAGATTATATATAGTCTAAACATGTGCCTAATCACATCATATACACAATGTGATAAACCTTAGTCAATAAACTTGTATGAATTAGAAACATGTATTTCGAAACGTCAATATGTGTTTTTGGGAGTCAAAATAAGGTATTACATGTCTTTGCTTGTTGTAGAACCCATGGAACACATTCCATATGCAAATCTGAGCTCTACACAACTTTCACACCATAAATAGTTTTTACGCACCTAAACAGGTCAGAAAATGTTGTTCACAAGCCATCATAAGCCAAAATAGGGTCTTATGCGCCTTCATTCATCGAGCCGTCATTGCACATGCTTCTATGCACCAAAACAGAGCCTACAACACATTTGTGCATCGAGATTGAGCCACATGTGTTGCCACAAATCGGAAGTTGATTCTCATGTGCATCCATATGCTTAAATGTGTCGATCAATAGTGATGGTTAACCTTTGATCGTTGATCAGTCAACCGACCCAAATGGACATTGATCGATTCAGTTAACCTAATTGGCTATGTGGGTTGACTTGTTGATTGACGATTTGACTAACCCATTGACCAATGGGTCGGACAATTGGGTTTCCCAACCTGAATTTTATGCGCCTAACTTTTGGGTAGTTTAATTGGTTATCTTTCCACCATTTTTCAATGACGAGACCATGATGCTTTTGTAGCCCACTAGTCGGACATTCTTCTTACACCAACGACGACTTCCAATGTCGCCAGATTCCAATGATACGACGACTTGAAGAACACATCATGGGTCATGGTTTTTGGCTTGATTTTCATTGATGTTAATTCGACTTGATTTCAATTTCAATGCATCCAATACAATTCCAAGCAACCATCCAACATGTTTCTCGTCACCAATTTTATGCAACTTTGGTCGAATTTAATTCATGCACAAAACGAATTTTAATAAAAAAATTTAGATTATGATTGCACAGAATATATGATTTAATTCACAGAATATATGATATATTCGTAACCTATGCTCTAATACTAATGTTGGAAATAATTAAACATGCCAAATTGAATTCTATAAATTATAGTAAACATAAATTTGTATACTTGGTTTCAAGTTTGCTACAAAGCCCATTTGAATATGGAGCGAAGTATTGATGTGAGTCATTTTCACGACCCCATTTGCCCACGTATTACATTCCTTTTGGGAGACTTGATGTCTATGTAATTTTTGGCTTTGTGTGTGGCAAAGAAGAGAAAAAACTCTTCTGTAAAACATTGCATTCTACTTGATTTGGAGCAGTTTGGATATTTAAATAGATGTTGAACTATCAATAACTCCCTTACACCAATTACCCTTGGTAGTTAAAGCAAAGCGGATTAGATTGACCGGTCATGGATGGACCTAAACACAATAGATAGGGTTGAATATAGAGGCAGAATATGATTGTTGTATTGATCTAATTCCAATTGAATATCCATGGATGTACAACAACAATTCAGAAGATGAATGGTAGGTATTCCACAACGGCACAGCTAAGGGCGACTATTACTGGGTAAAAATTCGTGATGGAGAAGAATGAGAGGGGGAACGAGAACGGAAGAAACAAAAAAAAAAAAGGTGGAGAACAGAAAACAAATTAATCATACTGGGATAATCTAGTAATTTTACTTGTCGGGAGTTAAAATAATGCATTTGTCGTTTATGGCTCTGGATGTTGGGTGGGACAGTGTGATTTATCCATTTAAGGGGTGAAAAAGTGTTCTTGAACCAAACTTTGGGTGGAACAATGAAATTGCTCCTATATGCATAAAAGCCGCTATATAGAACATAAATCATTTATAATTTTCAGTCTCTCTCTCAGTTTCTTCCCTAAAGATGGATATTGCTATACTGTCATCTATCATTTTCTCCTTTGCTTTTGCTACCATTTTAGCATGCCTTTGGATGGTGCTGGATCGGATTTGGTTCAAGCCAAAGAAGCTAGAGATGATGCTTAGAAAGCAAGGTTTCTCCGGCAACCCCTACAGACTTGTTTATGGAGACACTAAGGAGATGTTCATGATGACAAAACAAGCGAAAACCAAACCCATCAACCTCTCCGATGATATTGCACCTCGAGTCCTGCCATTCTTCCATCATATTATCAAGAAATACGGTTTGCCTAATGCCCCACTTGAAAATGATCCTTGTTGAATTAGTTTGCCTTTTTTTATTTTTTTGGGCCTGGCTACCATAGCTTAAATTGAAGGTTTTGTGATTTGCTTTGCTGGTTTATCTTTTCTTCCTCTTCAGCCTTTAACGTCCCATGACAAAATAGATTTTCTGATTTTTGGCTTTGGTTTGCTACAATAGTCATCATATGCAATTAATCTGATTAAGTAATTAATTAATTAACTATTATTGTTAAAAGTAATATTATGTGTATAATTTTATACACAAACAATAATATATTATTATATTATTAGATAATTAAAAATTAATTATAAAATAACACTCAATCACATGATAATATGTCGTTATTTATATATATGGTTTTGTTGTATCGTTAATAGTGTTATTTCATAAAATGATATGACTATTTATATAAACTTTTAATTATATAATTGAGTATATCATCGTCATATAATTAAATAATTTTAAATTAAAAATAAAATAATATTTAATTATATAATAATATTTTATATATATATATATATATCAAATTATTTATTAAAAAATATATACATATATTATATTACATATAAACATAGAGAAAAGTATTTTAAAGTAAGTTGAACTTTTCTAGAGTCGTGAGAGTTTATCTTTCTTGTAATAGTATTGCCGGCCACATTAATATTTTGAACTTTGTAATCATAAGACAATGTTGCTTGACTTCGGGATTATATATAAATGATACGCACAAAGATTTAACATTGATAAGGGTGATCATTGTCATTACTTGGTTGTCACGACACTTAATCTCATCCATAATTTAACCTTCTTTTTTATGCAAGTTAAACATACACGAAGGAAAATTCTAGGGCCTCCGATTTATGCAAGATAATGACATAGTAGTATAAGCCTCAATTGTTCTTTTAGTAATTTTGACTTTAACAAAGGTTAATTGTCCTACGCCATATTATTTTATTAAATAGTTCTATATAAAATCATGAATATAAATTGATATAATTTTATTCAATTATTGTCTCATTCTTTATCCGCTTTAATCAAGCTAACCTTTGTATACACAGTCCCTATTTTTCACTGGATGATATATCATTTTTGCATTTATAAACATTTACATAGAACTATAATTACATAATTAAATTTATCAGCGATTACTAGATATATACTTGCCATGGGAGCCGAAATTCTCTGCTTAATCGATTCTATTCTATAATTTTTATATTTATTTTATGAGTTTTAACAACTAATTTGTAAGGGAAATCTTGTCTAAATATAATTTTATATTTCAGGGAAAAATTCAATGACATGGCAAGGTCCAACTCCAGCCATAAGCGTCACGGACCCCAAATTGATAAGAGAAATCTTATCCAAATATGAAACTTTTCAGAAACCCAAGACCACCCAAATTTCTAAGTTGGTAGTGACAGGGATGTTGACGTACGAAGGTGAACAATGGGTTAAAGTCAGAAGGATTGCCAATCCAGCTTTCCATCTTGACAAGTTGAAGGTCTCATTCTCTCCACTAAAAATCATAAATAATATTGAGGATATATATATATATATATACACACACACATCTGGACATATTACTGAATTCACATCATTCTATGGTTCACATATTATTCGGGATAAGAAATTTGATATATTTGACATGTCTTTTTTTTTCCCCCTTTCTTTATAGGAAATGATACCTAAATTTTATTTGTGTTGCAACGACATGATAAGGAAATGGAAAATCTCAACATTGAATGAAGACTCCTATGAATTAGACGTGTGGCCTCACATTAAAGATTTAGCAAGAGATGTAATTTCTCGGACAGCATTTGGTAGTAGTTATGAAGATGGGAGAAAAATATTTGAACTTATAAGTGAACAACTTGATCTTTTATTTGAAGTTTTCCACTTAAGTCTCATTCCAGGCTGGAGGTAATCTGAATCAACTTAGTGTAACACTATCATTGAGCAATGTTATATATACATGCTTTTAAATACACAAATGAATATATACATAATCTGTCATCATGAAATTGAATGTTACTTTATTTTTAATTTAAAACCACTAAATCATTTAATAACATATATCAAATATGTACTCATTTATATACTCAAAGTGGATATATATAACTTTATTGTTATATTGTTTCAGAAATTGGGTTTGAAAAAAATTGAAATAGTAATTTGTTTTTAAAAAAGAATAAGAGTGAAAACGCTTGAGAAGAGCATTTTCTTGTTTTCAAAATTCTGCAGACTGAAAATCATTTTACCTAGCTCCACTTTCATTTTAATATTGCATTCGTAACAGTTCACATTTTCATAAAACTCTTGTAGTTATTACATAAATTGTTTATTAATTATTTGCAGGTTTTTGCCCACAAAAGCAAATAGAAAACTAAAAAGTAATTATAATGAAATGCGAGAGTTGATCAAAGGCATCATAAAGAAAAGAGAAGAGGCCCTGATAGTTGGTGAAGCAAGTAGTGATGATCTATTGGGTTTATTAGTGGGATCAAATCACAAAGAAATTCAAGAGCATGGGAACAAAGAAAGTGGAATGAGTCTTGAAGAGGTGATTGAGGAGTGCAAACTTTTCTATCTCGCTGGCCAGGAGACTACTGCAACTTTGTTTGTATGGACAATGATTTTGTTATGCATGCATCAAAATTGGCAGGAGCGCGCAAGAGAAGAGGTTTTACAAGTTTTTGGGAATAAAGAACCACGATTTGATGAGCTGAACCAATTGAAAGAAGTAAGTAAATATATGTATTAATTCGTGAGTGATACCCAAATGATGCGTTATCATATAATTGAGAGTTTTTTTATCTTTAATTTAAAATCACTCAATAATATGATCATGCATCATCTAGTTATTCAATAAGATACTCAAAACTAAGTATACATAGTTTTAATATTATACAAAATAATTCCTTGCATTTTTTGTTTTTTATAGTTGCACAAAATTCTTCAAGAGGCTCTAAGGCTATATCCACCAGCAGCTCAGATTGATAGAGCTACTACTACAGAGTGCAAATTAGGAGAAACCATTATACCACCTGGAGTTATACTTTCAGTACCGATAATTTTGGTTCATCATGATGAAGAATATTGGGGAGATGATGTAAAAGAGTTCAACCCAGATAGATTTTCTCAAGGAGTGTCAAAGGCATCAAAGAATGATCAGGTCTCATTCTTTCCATTTGGTTGGGGTCCAAGAATATGTATAGGACAAAATTTTGCATTGCTAGAAGCAAAACTAGCTTTAGCAATGATTCTACAAAACTTCTCTTTTCAACTTTCTCCAACCTATGTCCATGCGCCCGTTCGTGCCCCAACTATAAAACCACAGTATGGTGCTCCAATGATTTTACACAAAATTTAGTCTTTTATTTAATAACTAGCTTTGATACAATTTACGAACTAAATTTTACTTAATAATATGTATTTTATGTATGCACATCAAAGTTGGTAAAAACATGAAATAAAATAAGTTTGATCTTCAATTTTATCTTGTTAGGCTAAGCACTTCACCTTCTAATCTTGAAAGTTAGTTTGTTTCCAAATTGTTTCAAAACACAAATAAAAAATTCATATACAAGCTCATGGAAATGTCTTGAAAGAGAAAAAGCCCATTTGTCTTATCTAGGAAGCTTCATATTTTTAAGGAAAGTGCTCTAAAGTCAGTTATCTAATTGATGTATTTGCATTATATATAGGTTGTTCGTATTTTTTTATATTATGTTTATATTAATAAATTTAGTACAATACAGGGGTGTATATTGAATAGACATATTTACTAAACTTGTTAAAAGGATTTTATATAGATAGTAATTTTAATTTCTATGAAACACATCCCTTAACAAATGGTGGCACATGTGATCCTTCAACTTATGATCATTAGATTGTCTTGTAAATTGATTGGTATAGTTTGAAACTAGTTTAATGTAGTCTTCGAGATATGATTGTCAAAATAGTGGTGATTGACTATATTAGAATATGTATGAAGGCTACAGTAAATCAATTAAGGATTCATCATTCTCGGCTATAGTAGTAGATATCTCATAAACCTTTTAATAGATGTTAACAACCATTTAAATTTATGGCTATAATAGGATAGGGTTGTCACTAAGTCCAATGCTATTTAATCATTTCTGTAGAATCAGATAATACAAATTTAGGATAACCCAAAATAGACACAGCCTTTGTGCTTTACCCATAATGAGTTGTTGGTTGATAAAAGGACCGAATTGCATATTAATCGTATCATTAACAAGTTCTTATCTATTGTTGACACTTTTTCACTTAGGTAGTCATGATATCTCACTAGAGACAATCTTGGTTTATGTGAAGATGGTTGATGGATTCTAGATTCTTCATGAATTTGCTTATTGGCAACATGACGAAGAGCCTATTCATCACATACAAAAAGGGTTGATCATAGTATCTAAAAACTCTATGTTGTATAGGGTGAGTCACATCCAAATTATGAGATGACAGTTTTGAGCTCTATAAAATTGTTTCACGTAATTGAGATGTTGTCTCACTTGGGGGACCAAGTTGTTATAACCTAAAAATAGAGGGGCTAGAGTAAGATCAATGAGAGTTAACCCCAGTGGATAGGATAATTTAAATTTTGGATAAGTTTAGGGTCATTGGAAAGAATGTTCTAGTTATTGAAATGATCATTTCTTATCCATAGTTTACCTTATCTACAAGCAATAATCATGCATTTATTGTTCATTATTATAGACAATAATAGTGTTAGTGGAACGATTGTTCTGTACTTCTACAATAATCGTTGTAATGAGTTGATATATAGCATACCTAATTGTATTGTTACTAGAATGAATGTTTTGTTTCTTGCAAAGATCGTTCCATTATGTATATATAAACATATGATATTGTGACCTATAAGGGTTTTTCAAACCATATACACTCACTCAATACATCACTTACTATCTAAGGTGTTCTAGCAAACTCCTTAAGCATCTCTTACTAGATTTTGTGCATCTCATTTGGATTAGCTTGACACGATCCTAACTTTGCTTGGAAAGCGAAAGACTCATCCGTTTGCAAATGAAGTGAAAAAGGCTCCAAACATAAATAAGTGTTTCATAAACACCCTATAGATGGTAATGCATATCATATCCAATAATTTGATCTTGTGTTAGTTTGTTGATAAATGTTTATTGTCTAACATTTATAAAAATTACTCTTAGACTACATATGTAACATTTTGAGTTCATAAATGTTTTCAAGAGTGGTATGTTAGGAACAACCATTCCATCACAACTAATCGGGCCATCATCAAAGCAATGTGATGTTACTCATGGCCAACACTTTCTTTGGAATTTTGTTGAAGTATGGAATTTTGATCTGACTATTCTAGAAATGGAACATTTGTTATGCGGTTAATTTGCAACCCAATTTCACATTGACATGTGGTAAAAACTAAATTGTAATATTCGAGACCTTTAAAGGTTAATTACAATTCTATAAAATTATAAAGTAGAAAATGTAATTTTAACTAAAGAGAATATAGGAAAGATCATTTTCATTCCTCTTATTTTAAAATTAGATATTAGAAAGATATTTACACAAAATCATGCAATGGCTAGTTGTATAATTCTAATTGTAAGAAAATATAGTTAAGGAGAGAATAAAACATAAAATTAGGGAGAGTTAATGAAAGATAATTAAGGAGAGAATAAAGCTAATTAATACTAAAGAATCTCCTTAATTTATTACTCTAATCTTGGCCATTGACTTGAGTTATTCATTCCTTTTCACTGTTTCTCAAGTTGGAGGAAATGGTTACTTGTACTCCTAGCTTATCACGAAAATGTTGAAATGGTAGCTTGGGCAATGGTTTAGTTAAAAACAATCAATTATATGGTGACTTGATGAAACATATCTAGTAATAAGTGATCCCATAACAACTTTCTCATGCACAATGTGATAGTCTATCCTAATGTGTTTTATTCTTGCAAGGAACACAGGTTGTGTTGTCATATGTAAATGCACTCATGTTGTCACAAAATAATTGTGGTGCTTGAGTGAGTTGAATTCCAATATCTTTGAAAAGAAAAGCTATCTATGTGATCTTTATTGTTGTAATTGTCATAGCTCTATAGTCCACCTCTGCACTTGATCTTAAGATGGTTGGTTGTTTCTTTGATGACCATGAAATGCAGTTTGCTCCTAAGTATACACAATACCATGTTGTGCTTCTTCTTGTTGTAGGATCTCCTACCCAATCTACATCACAAAAAGCATATAATTTAAGTGGAGTTTGAGATATAAATTTAATATCATAGTGTATCATTTCCTTGAGGTATCGTAATATCCTTTTAACATCTCACATGTCCCCTTCATTTGGTTCTTGTAGTTTCTAACAGCTTGCACAATCTCTAGTCGAGTATAGGTTAAATATTGTAGTGCACCAACTAGACTCCTATATTCTTAAGTGTTTACTTTTTTTAAGTGTTTACTTTTTTTAAGTCTTTAGACATTGATAGAATTTTAAGTGTCATTGGACTGTTGAAATGTGAACATTCTACCATATGAGCACAATTTAAGAGGTCTCTTATATATTTTTCTTATGACATCATGATTCCTCCTTAAAAATATTTAATTTCAATTCTAAGAAAATGATAAAACCGCTCCAAGTCCTTTAGTGCAAACTCTTGACCAAGTTTTTTGATTAATTCTTCCATAAGAATTTCATTATTTCCTAAAATCATAATATCATCAATATAAACTAATATTAGCACAATATAATTTCTTTTTCGCAATATAAATAAAAATGAATTTGATTTATTACAAATGAAACCAATATGTAATAAAAATTGGGATAAGTGATCAAACCATGTGCTGGGTGTTTGTTTAAGCCCATAATGCGATTTATGTAATTTGCATATGAAATGAGAGAGTTTAGAATTTTCAAACCCAGGAGGTTACTCTATGTAGGCATCTTCTTTAAGACGTACGTGTAGGAATGCATTCTTGACCTCAAGTTGTTGCATCTTCCACTTTGATGAAACTACAGTGGCTAAGACTAATAAAATTGTTGTGGCTTTTATTATTGGACTAAATGTTTCTTTATAGTTTACTCTTTTAACTTGGGTGTATCCTTGTGCTACAAGTCTAGCCTTGAATCGTTCCACTATCCATCTTCTTTTAACTTTGTTTTGAAGACCCATTTTGATCCTATGACATTTGTCTTGGTTGGTCGAGAACTAATGTCCATGTTTGGTTCTCATGTAATGCCTTGAGTCCTTCTTTCATTGCTTCATGCCAATGAGGGATAGTCAATGCCAGCTTGAATTTTTAGGCTCTCTAATATTGCTACTATAGACTTGAGTACTCCTTTGAACCCTCCTTGATCTCTATATCTTTGAATTTTAGCAGAAAGTTTTGGATCTAGTTGTGGATTTTGTTTTAACCTTCTTCTGGTGAATCTTTGATTGTCTACTTGTTCATTTTCTTCTAAATTTGTTCCACAAGAGAAGGCAATGAGTTAGTTGTTATATGTTCGTTTAAAATATGACTACTTAATTCATTTTCAGATAATATTAGTGGTTCTCTATTTTCTTCAACAACTTCAATTTCTATATTTGGCAAATTATTTTCTTTTGTAACCTCTTTTATTTCTTTTGATATGTGGTCTTCATGTAGTTTTAATCTTTTATCTATGATATTATTCTGATTTTCACATGAGTCATCCATACGATCCTCATAAGTAATGGACTTTTATGATCTTGTATTGACAACAAACACTCTATTTTCCGTTTTAGGAATTGCACTCTTGTCAAAGGTGTTCTTCTTCCCCTATGCCTCTTGTTCTAGAAAAGATGTTAATTCTAACGTTTCCTGTGACATGGAATTAGAGTTAGGTGCACAAGGAAACATGTTTTCATCAAAAACAACATACCTAGATATATAAATCTTATTTGATTTAGGATCAAGACATCTATATATTTTATGTATAGGACTATAATCAAAAACAAAAATGCAAGGATATGCCTGCTTGGCAAATTTATTCTTCCCATGATCCTTAAGACAAGGAAAACACCTATAACCAAAAACTCTCAAGAAACTATAATCAGGTGTTCTTTTAAATAATTTTGAAAATGATGTTTCCATTTTACGAGTAATGGAGTGAAGCCTATTTATTAAGTATACAACTGTTAGAAAAGCATCTACCCAAAATTTTAGAGGCAGATTAGCTTGAAAGAGGAGTAAGACTAGTTTCTATGATATGTCTATATTTTCTTTTAGCTATTTCCGTTTTGTTCCAGTGTACAAGGACAAAAGAATTAATGGTGAATCCCACAACTATTAAGATGTTTTTCAAATTCTAAAGAGGAAAACTCTCTGCCACCATCATTTCAAAAAATTTTAATTTTTCTTTCAAAATAATCTTTTACTTGGTTTTTAAATTTGTTAAAATATTCAAAAAAAAAATCTGATTTTCTTTTAAATGGAAAAACCCAAGAATAACAAGTGCAATCATATATTAAAATAACGTAATACTTAAAATCTTAACATGAAGATATAACGGTCGATCTCATAAATCACAGTGGATTTTTATCTAAAGGAAAATTGAAATTTGATTTGTCAAGCTAAAAGGATGTCTCTGGTCTTTTCCAACTAAAAATATCAAAAAAGTGTTTGTTGTGCAAATGCTTTAAAAACTTGGAATCGGGGTGTCCCATTCTTTGATGTCATATATCTAGGGAAGCTTTATTTTGTGTAACAGCGAAAACTTGGTCTCTAGCTTCCTCAGTAGCATATAAACCTTCATTTCTGTATCCTTTAGCTATTGTCTTTTGTAGCTGATTTTTAATCATGAAATTGTTAGAAAAGAATTCTATGGAACAAGAATTATCAACAGTAAGTTGTCCAACAGAAATGAGATTCTTTTTAATTTCTAGAGCTATCAAAACATTATTTAATTTTAAATCTCCACTTTTAGTTTTGATTTTACCTTCACCTACATGTGAATTTCTAACCCCTCACTATTTCCAACATATATGGTTTTATTTCCTTCATAAGGCTCAATGGTTGTGATCGTACCTGGATCATTGAGCATTTGTGTAACAGCACCTAAATCTTCATAAAGAGTGCGATCAATGGAGTCTTTGATGTTTATGGCTACTAAGGCTTTAGGAATATCTTCAGGTTGAAAGGAGTGATCAAACTGATTCCAACACTCAAGGGCAGAATGATTAGGCTTTCCACATATCTGACAATTCAATTTTGAATCTTTATAAGATTGTTGGTTGTTATTCCTCCAATTTGATGATTCTCCAACTTGCCCTCTTTGGTTCGGTGCCTCATGTCTAACTATTGGAGTGAAACCCTTTCCTCTAGAGTTAAAGCGTCCTCTGCGACCTCTTTGTCCAATAGAGGCTTGCTCATGGTTATAATATTTGAGCTTTCTTTAGAAGCTTTAATCTGTTCATGTGATCGTAATGCTACAATAAATTGATGGTAAGTAGGGTACGGTGGTTTGCTTAACATGGCAGTTCGAAAATCCTTATATTTGGGTCCGAGTCCTCTAGCCAAATGAAATACTTTTGTTACCTCATCAATGGGTTTCTTGACTGTAGTTAGACTATCACATATCCCTTTGATTTTTTAAGATATTCATAAGAGATAAGTTCCTTCTTTGAATAGTCATCAAATTTTCAGTTAGAGCAATTTCTTTTTCCTTTGTAATAGGAAGAAGTTGATTATCTAATGAATTCCATACTTGGAATCCCGTGTCCACTTCATCTAACATTACCAACACTTCTTCGGTTATGATTCCTAATAACTATGAGGTTAATAGGCCATCATTGTTGAGTCATATGTGGTATTGAGGATTACTTATCTGCTTGCCATCATCACCTACATCGTACTTTTTAGGCTTGCTATCTTCGGTTAAGTGATGCGTTAAACCAAGACTTCGAACCAAAGGTAGCACTTGGGATCGTCATAGCAAGAAATTATCAGTGTCTAATTTGATGGAGATGAAACTAGTGCACTGGTGGAAAAATTGGATGCTCAAAGTTATTTTTAGAGTTGGCCATGAGAATTTCTCTCTCTTGTATTCTCTTGTTAGGTTTTGATACCATAAGGAGAATATAGAAAATATAATTTTCTATCCCTCTTATTTTAAAATTAGATATTACAAGGATACTTATACAAAATCATACAATGACTAGTTGTATAATTCTATCGGTAAGAAAATATAATTGAGAGAATAAAGCATAAAATTATAGACAGTTAATAAAAGATAATTAAGAAGAGAATAAAGGATGAAAATAGGGAGAGAATAAAGCTAATTAATACTAAAGAACCTTCTTAATTTATGACTCTAATCTTGGCCATTAACTTGAGTTATTCATTCATTTTCATTAACAAATTGGTAAATGATTAAAATTTTAATTAATTTTAATCGTTTGTATTTTATATGTCAAATATGCATGGTGCCTAGTACCTGAGTCTCAAACCTATGTAAAATTTTCCAATAGGACATGTATGATTCTCCTTTCTCTATTATTCTAGATGTACATTCTATTCTTATCATACTCTCTACAAATATAATTCAATATTTCAAATTTTATTGATAAAAAATTAAAATATGAATTTTATTATCATGTAAGTCAAAGAATTGTAATATACTTGAAAATAGAGTGGAAGAAATAGAGAATTCTTAAAGTCTTAAAGATTTGAATAAAAAGATCTTAGGTTAATCTATCAACCCTTTTAAGTTCGAGCGACTTATTTTTAATTTGGTCATGTACTGACACATTCATTTTCCTTCGTAGAGTGCTTGCTAGATTTAATTAATTGCAAATTAAATCACTAAAGTATGCAAGATTAAAAATCGGCAAGACTAGTTGTTTAACGAATGCCTCAATATAATACTAAGTTAAAAAAAATCCCTTCAGTCAATATGGGATTGATTAAACTCATGTTTGTTGGAACTTTGTCAAAGAAAAGGGTATACTCCCATAATAGTGATGTGTCCAACTTATTACACCCAAATTATAATAGAAACCAGCCAAAACATAACCAAATGAGCAAGATTCTAACAAAAAATTACCCAAACAGCAACAAAAATATTACTCAAAAACAATAAAGAACATAACTCACAGGTTTGCCAGAAGCCGGGAAGCCAAGCTAGGAATTCAAATCGCCAGCGAGATAGATCATCAAAGATATGAGAGCTTGAATATCAAGTCGTTGGGGAGATGGATCGTTAGAGATTTGAGAGTGTTTGTTCGTCGCAAGAGAAAACCCTAAAAGATATAACGCATGACTCGTTTGTTGGAGATATGAAAGTGTCCGTTCTTGGCCGAAAAAGAGTAACGTGATTGTTTGTGGCCGGAAGATGAGAAGGAACCCACTAATGCACCCGTCGGTCATTGGAAAATAAGGGAGCGATTGAAAAGAAAGGAAAATCAGCTGAAAAACAATAACAATACCGAAAAAGGGAGAATTGGTGAGGACAATGCTAGAATAGGGAGAACTGTTGAGCAGAAAACCAGGAAGGCCCATGTTTATGGTTGGAAACTGAGATAATAATGCCAGAACTAATCAGAGGAGTCAGGAAGAGTCTCTTCCATTGTGTGGAGGTGAAATGAAAGTTCTCAAATCTAAGAGGTGGTTATTCCAACGGAGAAAAATATGACAACCCTACTTTTAAGGGTAAATAAATTGTTTTTTTTAACTTATGGGGTGCAAACGGATGTTAATGCTCTGATAGCATGCAAAACAATTGAATGGAATACTTTTTTTGTATACCATATATTGACAAATATGAATTTATACATAAGTAATACCATATACAAGAAAAACAAATAACTACATAATAGAAAAAAAAAATACAAAATACAACCCCTGATGTTCCTATTTTCAAACGAACTTTTGATTTGTTTTGACCACTAATAAAAATATTGCCTTAAGAAAAAACCAAAAAATTAATAGAAAAACTTAAAATTTTCAAAACACAACTCTTAAAATTCTGAAAAAAAGAAAGTAAAATTCTACTTAATTATTTTTAAAATTTTTATAAAGAAAAAATAGAAGAATTTATTTTAAAAAATGAAAATATACCATTTAAAAAATCAATTAAACTTATAAAAATTTATATTTTTAATTGTTATAAAATTTTATTTTTAGATAAATTTATTAAAATTTTGATTTTTTTTTTTTTTTTTTCAAAATTTGATGTTTTGATATTGGTTTTAACCGAGACAAGAAAAAGTAAATAGATAATAGAAAACTTAAGAATTAACTTACCAATTCCAAAGACCACATGAGTAGTGACAAAATCTTGTATAACCAAATGTCAATTTGTTTACTACTACTCCAATTAAATTGAAATTACATTCTAAAGCAAACAAAGGCATAAGCATTATGATATCTTGATAAAAATTATCCTTCTAACCAATCAAAAACAAGTTTTCTGTTGACTTATCTAAATATATATGGCTGATATCAAAAGAAATCTTTGACACTGAAAGTTCAATAAGTAATAAAATTTTATATTTTTCGTTATTATTTTTTTTTTTTAAGAATACAATTATCTTGTTTTATTATTTAAAAAATGGTGACAGCAAAACAGCGGGCAAGATATAATATGATAGTAGCTATTAGAGTATGAAAGAATTGTATAAGTACTATGGATGTTTTGACATTAATATGGTGAAAATAGAGCAAAAGAGAAAGAATGGCATTAAGATTTTTACATGATTTGGCTTAATAATTAAAATGTCTACATCCACGATGTTTTCACTAGTCAGTAATATATTACAAGGATAATATCATGATCCTCCTCCTCTTTCCTTTCTCTTTCTTTTTTCTCTCTCTTTATATACAACTTATGGAGATAGACAAAATGGAAGAGAGGTATTTGATAATGATATTGAGCAGGGAACACCTAAAGGATAAAGTTACATGCATGATTGTGTTCAATGAAGTGTGGAAATTTGAATTTTGGAGAAATGTAGAGTACGCTTTACTTGATAACAATAAAAACAATGAAGTAAGTTTAATGACACAGAATAAAATAGTGGTTTAATTTGTATCATTCTTAATAGTTCATGTTCACATGCTTGAACCCTTGTCTTTGGAGAAGGGGTAGGAAAATTTTTGCAAAAAGCATTTGGCTCTAACAGTAGATGTTCTCCAAACTTGAAGGACTCCTAGTAATCCAAACAAATCATTGGAAAATGTAGAGGTCTACCCCTAGTAATGATTGCAGTTGGCCTATTTGAAATATCAATCCTCATGCTTGAAAGTGACAAATTTTTTATCAATCCACCATAACCTTTATGCATATATCGATATGGTCAATTAACACATTTCTAACAATCCTCAAAACATATTACGTTAGGTTATTATCAAACCATATTAATCTTTGTACAAGACAGTCTAGTGACTTCAAATCTAAGAATCACATGTATTTTCGTTCACTAAAAAGATATATTCTATAAATATTAGAACAACCATTCATATGAAATTCTCTTGGTGGGTTTGTTTATCAAAATCTATCTATAATATACATCTAAGTGTTATACTAAACTGTCAATAAACAACTTTGGCATGAGAAGTGTCACCATTTTTTATGGGTTCGTTCAACATTATGATGTTTTATCACTATTACCCGTACCCTTAGTCATGGTAATATCAGAACGATAAATTATTATGCACTAAGCCTCTCATCATAGTTCAACCATTTGTAAGACAATTATCTAAATTGTAGAACAATAAGAGATAATGAAATTGTCGTCTTATTAATTAAAACAATAATAATTATAATGAATTATATCAATGAAAATTGGCTCTAGGATACTACCCTAACCACAACTTATGCCGATGATGGCTCAATTGCCTCCAATTTTGCCAAAAATCGCAATAGGAAGGTAGTTGAACATAATGACTTTTCAATTTAAATTTCTTTTGGAAAACAATGTTATATTCAGAAACAAACTCACCAAACTGAAAATTCGAACTTTGAAATAATAAATCATCGATAATCAAACTTTGATTTCAGGGTTCAATTAGATAAATTAAGAATCTTAAATTAATTGTATAAATCCCCATTTTCCAAATAACCCTAATTTGAATCATTCCATTTTATCATCATATCATCAAATACTACGGTATGTGAACTTCCTTTCTTGAAACTTATAATTATTGGATTAAGAGTCTAAGAAGGCATTTGGTTTGATTAATATTTTATTATCAAAATTAAAAAAATTACCTTAAAAATAGTTTACTTATAAAATTGCTGGATATAAATTATTACTATATTTGATAAAATTTTAGTAGGTATAAGGAATTATTATGTTTGGTTAGAAGTAATAAAAGAATACTAGTATATTATTTTACTTAAATGTTTTTGAGCATAATTATTTTAAAAGTCTATTTTATATTACTTGTTATCAAGGTTTTAAAAACCGGATCAGACCAAAAACCGTTTTAAGGTATAGTTTAATCGAATCGATTAGACTGTTTTTATCAATTGGTTAAACTAGATTTTTAATTTTATGTGAAAACATGAAAATTTTTGGTCAAATTACATGTTTTTATACACTGAATTAAAATTTATACATATTTTTTAATTCAAACCTTACAGAACACATATTGAAATACTATTACAAATTAATTATACAATATAGTCATTATTGGAAATCATATCATATCACATCCTTGGAAATCTTACATTATCCTTGGAAATCATATCCCATATTATTAGAAATCATATCTCTAGAAATCATACATCACATTGATTAGCAGATTATTTTCTACCATTCAAAGCATAGATTTTTTTGTACAATTCATATTATGTTACCAAAGATAGATTAGTGCTTACAGTATATAAGTCATTACATGTAAAAATTGTATATACAAGTAATAGAAAACAATAATTCTTCTTCTTTACACTTCTTTCCTGAGCTTCTCTGGTTCGCTGTATTGAACCAACTCTGCTCTCTCAGATTTTGGCATGGTATTAGAGCAAGGTTCTGAATTGCTGTCCTTTTAAGCTTCTGTTCAGTTCCAACACAAGGTAGCCTCACTTGCGTCCTATTAACCTACACAAAAGAAAATCTGGATTAGACAGAGCCAATCAAAACAACATCTGTCAATCTTATATTGCCAGAATCCACTATTGAAACATCACAGATGCTAGCTTTTCGCCTGATTCCTACAAACAAAAATAAACCAAAGCCTGGAGATGTTCTTTATGCCTTGCCATCAGATGGACCAAAACTTATTTTGATAAAACAAACTTTAACTGGAGCCAAGAATTATGCATGATGGGCTAGAGATTTTAGAAGGGCACTTATCGCAAATGACAAGATTGGATTCGTTAACGGTATTGTGCCTATGTCGTCTGAACCTGACCTTGCCCGATTTTAGGTATAATGTAATACCCTTTTCCGAGCTTGGATTAGAAACTGTTTGACTAAGGAAATTGTAGCTGCTCTACCATCTACAGAAGATGCTAGCGAGTTATAGGGATTCATCAAAGATATGTATGGAGCTTTAGATCTTGTGAAGATCTATAGCATTCAACAAACCCTTGTCGAGATCCGAAAAGAAAATCAGAGTGTCACGAACTATTTCATTAGACTCTCCACTGTATGGAATGAGTTAGACGCCATCGAAGAGTCAATCGTTACACCATCAGACGTTCTCAGACAGATCCAATGCAAAAAGGAACATGAGAGGCTGACTCGATTCCTAATGGAGTTGAACAAAGGATTTGTCGTTTTCAGAACTCATATACTTACCTTTGTAGAGGCGTTATCACTACGATGAGCATATCATCTTGCTGTTCAAGATGAAAGTCAGAGGAACATTAGGCATGATGAAGAGAAGAGAGCTGCTACCCTCAATGTTTATCAAAGAAAGCAGGCAGCTGGAGAAGAAAAAAATGAATTAGGGCCATCTCAACTATTTAATTTATATGGTAGGATAAATGGATAGGATGAAGCCAAGTGATCCAACGACTCATATTTGCCCACAACACAAAATCAGATTGGAACCCAGACTTTTAACAATTTTCATCAAGCCCCAAACAGTTTCAATAATTACAATCAGCCCCTCAAACAAAGGGGAAAATTATATCGTGACTATTGCAAACGACATAATCACATCAAGGATACTTGCTGAAAGTTGCATTGTTATCCTAGATCTAACAAAACAAAAGCAGAAGGGCCCATAACAAATCAAGCTGCTTCAACCAGTCTATGACCTACAACAAGACTCTCATCTGAATAATATAATCAACTGATTCAATCTCAATCAGATACTAAAGGGCAATGGCATTCCCACTTCCTATGCAAGTACAATTTCATGCTTAAATACTTTTATTTCTCTAGATGTTTGGATAATAAATTCAAGGGCTAATGACTATATAATACGTTCCCTAGAATTTTGTACCAACACAAAATATTTGTTTCCTCCAACACCTGTTAAATTACCTAATGAGACTATAACTCAAGCTACACAAATAAGAGATGTCCAATTAGATAAACTCATACTAAAAAATGCCCTTTGTATACCTACATTTCGTTTCAACCTCATCTTAGTTTTCAAACTATGCGTAAATAACAAATGTGCAGTAACTTTTTTACCTACTATATGCACATTTCAAGACCATTCGACTGGCAATCTGATAGGCTTGGGTAAAGAACAATATGGGCTATACTACTGAACACCGAACCCTAAGACATTTCCTTTATTAAATAAAAATTGTATTACTTCTCCCTATTGTAATACAAATCAAATTAATAAAGTGTCATTCATTTCCCATCAAAGATTAGGGCATTCGAGTACTATTCCATATCCAAAGTGTCTCATTTGCCCCCTTGCTAAGCAAACTCGCACTACCTTTCCTATAAGCACCTCTACAACCACAAAACCATTCCAATTGACACACTTAGACATTTGGGGACCTTATAGTACATCTAATTATGATAGATCCAAATATTTTCTTACCGTAGTAGATGACTTCTCACGTGCCACGTGGTTATACCTCATGAACTCAAAAACCTAAACACATTCTTTTTTTCTAAAATTTGTATCCATGGTCCAAACTCAATTCCACACAAAAATTCAGCGAATTTGAATAGACAATGCAAAAGATTTTTTTAACCATACCACCACTACCTACCTTGACTCTTAAGGAATTCTTCATGAAAAGCTTCTACCCTTACACACCACAACAGAATAGTACTGTAGAACGAAAACATAGACATATATTGGAAATGGCTCGTGCCCTCAAACACCAATCTAAAATTCCACCGAAGTTCTGGGGAGATTGTGTGGTCATGGCAGCCTATCTGATCAATAGAATGCCAACTAAGGTTCTGGATGACAAAACACCTTATGAACTTCTCTTTGGCAAGAAACCAGCCATCAGGAACTTAAGAGTATTTGGGTGTCTCTGTGACTCCACCAAACTGCAGCAAGCAGACAAATTTGACACCCGAGCAACTCGTTGTGTATTCATGGGATATCCTCTACTACAAAAGGGATATCGCCTATATGATATGGCTGCAAACAAATTCTTCATCAGTAGAGATGTCATATTTCATGAAGATGTTATCCCTTTTGTTGATGAGATTAAGGACACGACATCTACTGGTTCACCTCCAATGACTCATACTGAATTCCTTGAACAAGAGTATGATGTAATCCCATCTTCTCATAACATTGGCGGTATATCAATAGGATCTAACTCTACACAAGGTGTTGATTCCCCTTCACTTATTCTGGATCCCACTTCATTATCCATGGATGTTCTAGTTACTTTTGATGATCCTATACAGGTTCCCTTGAGACGTTCATCACAAACCAAAAAACCTTCCATTTGGAGCATTGATTATGTTTGTGTTGTTTTATCTGAATCATATGTTATTTCTCAATATATCAATTATGACAGGTTATCTCTAGGGCACAGAGCTTGCATCAGTCACATCTTTGAACATCGTGAACCTAACTCATATTCTGAAACAGTTCAATTACCTCAGTGGCGTCAGATGATGGTAGAAGAACTAGAAGCTCTATACCTTAACAAAACCTGGGATTTAGTACCACGATCATCTCATAGGAAACCCATAGGTTACAAATGGGTCTTCAAGATAAAACATCAGACTGATGGTTCCATTGAACGATATAAAGCTCGATTGGAAGGGTTTACTCAGTAGAAAGGACTTGATTACCAAGAGACCTTTTTACCTGTCATTAAACATGTTACTATTCACACACTCCTTGCTATTGCAGCTTCTCATGACTGGTCTCTTCATCAGATGGATGTTCATAATACTTTCCTTTATAGGGACTTAGATGAAGAAATATATATGGAAGTTCCACCAAGAGTTCACAAATAGGGGGAGAATCTTGTATGTCATCTGTGAAAGTCCTTATATGGCCTAAAACATGCATCTTGACAATGGAACACCAAAATTACAGAGGAATTGATCAAGCTAGGTTTCAAACTGTTAAGACACGATTATGCCTTCTTCACAAGAAGACAAGGAAATTCATTCATATGTCTCGTGGTTTATGTGGATGATATCCTTATAACTGGGAATGATGTCATCACTATAGAGAAGCTAAAAACTCACCTCTATAAATCATTCAGGATAAAAGATTTAGGATCTCCAAAATATTTTCTGGGAATTGAAATTGCCCGATCTGTAGATGAAATCATCTTTAGCCAAAGGAAGTATGCCTTGGAATTAATAGCAGACACTGGATTATCTACTTGTAAACCAAATATCATCCTAGTTGAACAAAATATCAAACTCACCAGTCAAGAGTATGATCATAACAGCAAAACAGTAGAAGACCCACCACTACAGAATCATCTCAAATATCAACGACTAGTGGGATGACTGATCTATCTCACAATGACCAGATCAGACATTAGTTATGCGGTTCAGATTCTTGGTCAATTTATGCATGCACCAAAGCAGTCTCACATGGATACAGCTTTAAAGGTAATTAAATACCTGAAAGGATGTCCGGGTCTATGGTTATTATTCTCTCAAGATAAAAATCTGATAATAATGGCTTACTACGACTCAGACTGGGGTACATGTCCTATGATAAGGAAATCATTGACAGGCTTCTGTGTAAAACTTAGGGATTCACTTATCTCATGGAAGACAAAGAAGCAATCCACTGTCTCTCTCTCTTCAGTTGAAGCAGAATACCGGGCAATGACAAAAACTACTTGTAAAATAATATGGATTTGTGGTCTGTTAGAGGATCTAGGCGTGACAATCTCAGAACCGATTGGACTCTATTATGGCAACAAAGCAGCAAAGAATATCTCTATCAATCCAGTCGTTCATGAAAGAACTAAGCATATAGAGATCGACTTGTGAAATAATATGGATTTGTGGTCTGTTAGAGGATTTGGGCGTGACAATTTCAAAACCAATTGGACTCTATTGTGACAACAAAGCAGCAAAGGATATCTCTACCAATCTAGTCTTTCATGAAAGAACTAAGCATATAGAGATCGATTGTCACTTTGTGAGAGACAAGATATAAGAAGGATTCATAAAACCTTATCATATTCGAACCACAGAACAATTAGCTGATATATTCACCAAACCCTTGGGATCAAGACAACATTTTTACCTTTTAAACAAGCTTGCAGTTTATGACATCTACAAACCACAAGCTTGAGGGGGAGTATTAGAAATCATATCATATCACATCCCTGGAAATCCTACATTATCCCTGGAAATCATATCCCAGATTATTAGAAATCACATCCCTGAAAATCATACATCACATTGATTAGTAGATTATTTTCGACCATTAAAAGCACAACTTTTTTTGTACAATTCATATTATGTTACCAAAGATAGATTAGTGTTTACAGTATATAAGTCATTACATATAAAGATTGTATATACAAGTAATAGAAAACAATAATTCTTCTTCTTTACACTTCTTTTCTAAGTTTCTCTGGTTTGCTGTATTGAACCAACTCTACTCCCTCAGATTTTGACAGTCATTATTACAAAAATCAAACCACACATATATTAAAGAATATTATTAAATATTATATAAGATAACAATGCATATATTCAGGCAGTATTTCTAAATATTATATGTTAGCATCAAATATTATTAAATAATAAAAACGAAACTACCATATGTTTTTTTAAACACATTGAAAAAGGTAAATAATATTGCATTAAAAACAGTAAATAGTATTATTAAATAACATTGTTTAGAACCATGGTTGGGTAATCACAAATTTACTACGCTGCAATGAATTAAATAATAGTTTAAATTTATAATGCTTGGGAAGGTACATTAAGCAGACTGCATTGTGACAAGTTTTCTTTAAATATTAGTTGGCAGCTTAATATTAGTATAAATAATATTTGTTCACAGTGAAGCAAAGCCATGCTTGATGGAGAAGAAACGTCGGTCATAGCAGGCTTGAACCTGCGCAACCTCAGCAAACGGCCTCTTTCTTTAATTCGTCCACATCAGTCATTGTCAAACATCATTGGCAGTCGTCGCCAAATGTCGACAAACGTTGTCGCAGCTGCAACGGCACATTAAAAAACCAAATCAGTCTGAATCGTAACAGATTGTGAACGAAGACAAACCGCTGGTTCGTCTGCTATTCAAACCGAAATAATGCATAAAGTGGTTACTGTTAAAATAAAACCTATTTAAGTGACTAATTCAAGGTCCGGTTCAATTCTTTAATTTATATTTATTGTATTAATTAAAAATATGATTATTTTTATCAAAAATAATAATAATAAGAATATAATTATAATAAAATTAAAGTTATTTTAATAATTTTTTAATATAATAATCAAATTAATATTTATATTATTTATCATATTATTATTATTATTAATAAAAAATTATCATAATTTTTTATTTTAATAAATTAAATAAAATAATATAAATAATAAAAAATAAATTATCAAAAATAATATTTTATTTACTGAAAACTAAACAGCCGTAAGTTATTGTCACCTTACTGCATTAAATCTGCTTTTCCTAGGAAAGTGTTTTTCTCCAGCTGTAGAGCGGCGTTAATTTGCCTTTGTTAGTCAAATTTTAATAAATAAAATAAATGCATGTGACTTGACTTAGCGTAAGAAAAGTATGAAATACTTGTATAAGCGCTGATGTATGTGATGCCTGGTGACGTATGTGCTGATGGATTTTCGACATTCTGACCTAATATGACATTCATAGTGTATCACCATTTTTCACTTTAATTAAAGACTATAAAAAATGAAAATAAAAGATGATAATTGGCTAGTCCATCACTATAATGTCAATTGGATATTTAATAGTATTAGATTATACAAAATTAAATTGCATAAAACAATCTTTTAAACTGTAAATGTCTAATCAATTTCCCTCAAATAAAAACACAATGAATGTATGTCTGCATAAAAATTCCAACGACGTCAACATCCAAATTGGTAAGAACGTGCAAGAGGAGGTTTTTCAAGTTTTCCAGAACGAAAATAGTATTTTGATGAGTTAAACCGATTGAAAGAAGTGTAGTGTATTGCTTCTTAATTTTTTTTTTTTTTTAACTTTTAGAGAATTTCAATGATTTAAGAAGCTTCCCCTAACATTGGATGAGCGAAACTGATTACTTTTAAATATTCATTCAATACACGTACTTGAATTTTTTAGTGGTCGAAAAATCAAACTTGACTACCGAAACAAGATGATTTCTTGACCGATTGAAACAGCTTTGGGGTCCATCGAAATCCCAATTCACAGAGTCTTAAAAACTTTTGTCCCTTTATGAGAAGGCTATCCTGATTAACATATATAGGAGGCTTTATTACCAATTCCTTATTCAAATTGTTCCCTCTTTAATTTCCCTGAAAATGGAGATTTCAGTAACATCTATTTCCTTTTCTATTGCTTTTACTGTTATTTTAACATGTCTATGGAAGGTGCTAAACTGGGTTTGGTTGAAGCCGAAGAAGTTAGAGAAGTTGCTTCGACAGCAGGGTTTCTCAGGCAACTCATACAAACTTCTCCATGGAGACACAAAGGAAATGTTCATGATCACAAAACAAGCTAAAACAACACCCATCAACCCCCTCTCCCATGATATTGCCCCTCGAGTCGTTCCATTTCATCATCTTATCATCAAAAACTACGGTATGCCAATTTCCTTTCTTAAAACTTTTAATAATTCAATTAAAATTCTGAGTTATTGTCACCTTGATGCATTAGATTTGGTTTTCCTAGAAAAATATTTTTCCCGGCTACAGAGCCGTGTCAATGTGTCTTTATTAGCCTAATTTTATTCACCAAATTATAATACAATAAATGCTTCTGACTTGACTTTGACTTGGCGTAAGAAAATTATGAAATAAATTTATAAGTGAAACAATATCAAGGAAAATTTTTACATGTGGTGATGTATGTGCTGATGTATTAAAGACTATAGAAAATGAAAACAAAAGAAAATAATTGGCTAGTCCATCACTATAATATGAATTGGATACCTAATAGTAGTATTCTTTTACCAAATAATATTTTGTAGATCTCATACACATGTTATGCATATTATAAGAGGGATTATTATTTATACTGATAATATTCAATCATAGAATTTCAAAATCATATGAATTTAATTAAGGCATTTTCCCCATAAATATTACAGGAAAGAAATCCATAATATGGGATGGCACAAAACCAACCATAAACATCACAGACCCCAAATTGATCAGGGATATAATGTCGAAGCCTGAAATTTTTCGAAAACCCAAGAGCAATCCACTGACCAAGTTGATAGTGCATGGGATGTTCAGGTATGAGGGTGCTCAATGGTTCAGAGTCAGAAAGATTGCTAATCCAGCTTTCCATCTTGAAAAGTTGAAGGTTTCAATTCTGTCCTCTATAACTCATGCAATAAAATGTACACCTATGAATCAAAAGAAAACATCTTTGATTTTTTTTTATAATTTACTTTATTGTTTGTCTTCGGGTATAGGATATGTTACCTAAATTCTATTTGAGCTGTAACGAGATGATAGAAAAATGGAAGGCTTCAATCTCAAACAAAGAATATGGTGAGTTAGATGTTTGGCCTGATATTACAACTTTAACATCAGATGTGATTTCTCGGGCAGCATTTGACAGTAGCTACAAGGATGGAAGAAAAATATTTCAACTCCTTAATGAACAAAATAATCTTATGGTTCAAGTTATGCCCTTTTTTCACATACCAGGATGGAGGTAAATTGAATCAACTTGGGATCCTTGTGTATTACTTAATTTGTGGAATTATTTGTGGAAGAAGACCCCATATCTTATTAGTTTTTTTTTTTTTTTAATTATTTGCAGGTTTTTGCCCTTTGAAGCAAATAGAAAATTGAAAAGTAATCATAACGAAATTCGAGAACTAATAAAAGGTATCATCAGGAAAAGAGAGGATGCTCTAAAGATTGGAAAAGCAAATAACGATGATTTATTGGGTTTATTAGTGGAATCAAACCACAGAGAAATTGAAGAGCATGGGAATAAACAAAGTGGGATGAGCCTTGAAGAGGTGATTGAGGAATGCAAACTCTTTTATTTTGCTGGTCAGGAGACTACTCAATCATTGATTGTATGGGCAATGGTTTCGTTATGTATGCATCCAAATTGGCAAGAACGTGCAAGAGAAGAAGTCTTCAATGTTTTTGGTAACAATGTGCCACAATTTGATGAGTTGAACCATTTGAAAGAGGTAAAAATATTTTTATTCAAAGACTTTTATTTCATTGATCTTCATGCATCCATGATGCCCTAATACATATATGTGTGTGTGCGTGTTGTAGGTAAATAAAATACTTCATGAGGCCTTAAGGTTATATCCACCAGCAAATTTCTTATCTAGAACAACTATTAAAGAGTCCAAAATTGGAGAACTCACAATACCACCCGGAGTTCAACTTTCAGTGCCGATTATTCTAGTTCATCATGATGAAGATTATTGGGGATCTGATGCAAAAGAGTTCAATCCTGATAGATTTTCTCATGGAGTTTCCCATGCATCAAAGAACGATCAAGTCTCATTCTTCCCATTTGGCTGGGGTCCAAGAATATGCATAGGACAAAACTTCGCACTACTAGAAGCAAAACTAGCCTTGGCAATGATTCTGCAAAATTTCTCTCTTCAGCTTTCTCCAACTTATGTTCATGCTCCTATTCGTAATTTAACTCTAAAACCTCAACATGGTGCCCAAATCATCTTAAGCAAAATTTAGTTTTGTTCTATACTTTCTTTTGATTTAATTACCTCTTTGTTAGTGTCAAAAATAAAATACTCTTAGGGTACGTTTGATTCGATTCAAATTATCAGTTTGTATTGTAAATTTCGTATGTATGAATAATTATTGTATTTGATTTAAAGTAACAAAAGAATATTAAGATATTATTTTATTTAAATGCTCTTACAAGATTATTAGACATGTTTGATATTGATTTTGTTTGCCTTCTTGACTTATCTAGTCTTGTTATTAAAGCTAAACGAAAGTGTGAGAACTCTTATTTAGTCGTAGCTTTAATGGCCTCTATGAATTATCTTCTTCTATTATTGTTGCTTATTCTTCTCTTTGTGTTTTGCTTGATGTCTAGCATCATTGTCTTAGTCATCTATTATCCATGATACTCAAGACTATGTTTTCCTCTATATCTGGTCCAATTCATCTCTTACATGATCTCTCTTTTGTGTGCCATATGTATCCTCTTGGTAAAAATTATCACAAACTTTTTACTAAACATACTTACACCATTCAAGGTCCTCTTGAGCATTTTCACCTTGATTTATAGGGTCCTACTCTTATCTTGTTGTTGTTACCTTTTAAATATTATTTGTTTATTGTTAATGACTTTAGTTGGTATACATGATTATACCCAACGTTTAACAAATTTGATGTTACTACTATTTTTCTTTTCACACTCAAGCTAATGATGGAAAAATTTATTTCATGTTCTATTTGAATTGTCCTTTCGATAATAGTGGTGAATTTGACAATAAATTGTTTCCTTCTATTCTTGAGTCACACATGAATTGTCTTGTCCTTATATTCCTACCTAAAATAGTATTATTAAGAGGAAACACCATGACATGGTAGGAAAAAAGACATTATAATTTATTACAAGCTAATAAGCCACATACCGTTTGAGTGAAGGTTTTTTCAGTTTTTGTGCTTTTTTATTAACACATTTCCCATACCGTTGCTCAAGAACAAAAGACCTTTTTAAGGTTTTTCTTCGATATCCACCTAACTTTGGCTTCTTGTAGACTTTTAGGTGTGCTTGTTATTCTTCTAATCCTAATTGTTTACATAAATTGCCTTCTGTCTATTCTCTATCTATGTTAATGCTTCTCATCATGGGTTTCATTGCCTTTATGTACCTATTACCCATTTCTACATCTCTCACTATGTTTTGTTTCATGAGAGTAGCTTTCTTGGTTATGTTACTATTCCTTCTTCCCTGAAGCCTCTTTCAAGGTTTCACTCATTGTTAGTTCCTTTCATGACTATTTATATCTCTATTTTCTTTTAGGCCCATATCTATATGGCCCTTCTATTATGGTTTTCGACCCTATGCAGCCTAGTTGTAGCTTACAATCATTGTCAGATTCTCTAAGTTCTCCTACCTCATCCTCAGTTACTCTTTTGTCTCCTCCACAAAGCTTTTATTGACTCTTCTATATCACCTTTAGTTACTTTTGTCTTTTTTGTGCACTTTGTGTTTAAATTCTAAGCATAAATGAAATCATGACTTCCTACCTTCATGTGTTTCCTCATACTCTTGTTATTGGAGCTTTGAATCTTATATTAGGTTGACCACCTTTAATCAAGCTCTATCTTTTTCTCCTTAACATTAAGTGATAAGTGAAGAGCATGATGCCCTAACTTAGAATAATACATAGGTTATTGTTTCATTATCTCTTTAGTAGAATTATGTTGGTTTGTTGTTGGGTTTACAAGATTAAACGACATGTCTATTAGCAGTATAAGGTTTGTATGGTTGTCAAGGGTTTTCATCACTAACCTAATTTTAGAGATACCTTTAGTCATGTTGTCAAGTCAACTACCATTCATACCATTCTTGCTCCCATCATCATGTATGGTTGGCCATTGAATCAACTTGATTTCAAAAATGCTTTTCTATAAAGGTATCTCTCCGAAAAGGTATTCATGAAGCAAGCTCCCAGTTTCATTGACAGTAGAAGACCATATCATGTTTATTGTCTTATTAAGGCTATATATAACCTTAAATAAGCATCTCATGCATGATACCTAGGTTATACTCCTTTCAACTTAACTATGGGTTTGTCAATAGTTGGCCTAATCCTTTACTATGATCCATCAAACCTAATTATCCTCTATTGTGGTTATGCTTGTTTATGTGGATAATTTAATTACGGCTAGTTTTGATACATCACCTGTTACAAATTGTGCATTTACCTTATCTATGTTTTGCCTTTGATTGTTGGGACTTGGATTCCCTCGAAGTCCTTTTTGGTATAAAAGTTGTTCGATAATTCATCACCTTGTATCTTTCTTAATGTTGCTACACGATAAATTTGCTTTGATGTTTCTAACTTGACTTGTGTGCTCCTTATGTTATGCCTTTTATCATTTCCAAGATGTCACTATCTATCGAAGATATCCAATTTCTTGATGTTACACTCTTTCACAATATGATTGGTGGTCTTCAATATCTTACCCTCACTCGATCTGACATTTCATTTATTATCAATCAAGTCACCTAGTGACTAGTTGATCCTACTCACCAATCAAGTGTATTTTTTAGTATAGTAAAAGTACCTTATTTCTTGGTCTCACCTTTCAGTATGACTTCAACCTTCATCTCCTAGTTTTTTTTAATACAGACTACGTCACCGATGTTTTAACACGATAGTCCATCACTGATGGATATGTTTTTCTTAGTCTTAACCTTATTTGATTGATTGGCAAGAAATAGGTTATTGTGTCCTAATCTGTTATAGAATTTACTTTGTGACAATCAGTCTTTTGTGTTCGGTAGGTTTGTTATCTTCTGTGTGAGCTAGGCATTCCTCTTCATTCATCTCAACTTCTACTTTGTAACAACCAATCTACTTCACACATGGCCACCAATCCTATTTTTCATGCTCACACATGACACGTTGACATCAATCTATGCTTCATCCATGTGTTGATTGCTAATAGGGCTCTTCATCTTCAACATGTTCCTATGGTCTCTCGGTTTGTAGACATATTTACCAAAAGGTTGTCGTGAGCGTTTTCTTTCCTTGTGTCTAAAATTGCAACTTTGTGAGTTATTGCTACAATTGCAAGAGAATGCTAAAGGGAATATATGGTTTAATCATATTCGTGTTTATTGTATTTGTTTATATTTTATCGTAATCAATTGTAAATGATTTATTCTATTTTCAAAGGACTAGGATTCTTTTTCAGACTTTATTATAATTGTATATATTATACAACTTTTCATCAAAAATATATAAGTTAATTCACAAGTCTTCATGAACAACTTATTAAATAGGAATAATTATTTTTTTTTTGAGTCATTCTAATTTCCATGCACTCTTATATTAATATATAGCTTAAACATTTTCCTTCTCTATCTTTCTCTTTATAGGGCACTTTACCTAAGATGACGTGATAAGAAAATGGGAGATTTCAATCTCAAATGAAGAGTCACATGAGTTAGATGTTTGGCCAGACATTAAGGCTTTAACATTAAATATGATTTCTCGAACAACATTTGGTGGTAGTTATGAAGATGAAAGAAATATATTTGAACTCATAACCCAACAAATTAATCTTATCACTCGAGTGTTTTACTTCTTTCACATTCCAGGACGGAGGTAATCTGAACTAATTTTGGCATGTTCTATAATATAGTTTTGAAATGTTTCAAAAAGTTATTTCGAAAAAAAAAACCAACAATTGAATGTTATAAGTTCAAGATTTGTGAATGCATATGCTATTATATTTTGTAAACAGTAAGATGAAAAGAAAAAGTTTGTCTAGAAGTTTTTCCCCTTTATTTTTAAAAGAAAAATTTACATGTGATTGGTATGTTGGTGTCAAAGTGTACGCCAACAATAAGTACACTAAATCCAAGAGACTTGGATGTAAAAATATAAACAGACATAATAATGTAAATAGAAGACAAATAATTTTTTTGCAAGGTTTGGTTGGAAAGATCTGTAGTTTACATCCACGGTGTTGTTATTATCTTGGTAATAAGGGATTACAAAGTGCTCAAAAAATAACCATATTGATAAGTGTGTCTAAGCAAGTATAAGACAATCCCTCTCTCTTTCTCACAATTCTGTATTTACAGCAAATAGAGTTAATGTTACATAAATTTAGGATAGTGCATTGCAGTAGTCAATGGTATAAGAAGTGTTATAATGGTTCTGGTATGATAAGAGAGTAATTGTAGTTCAATTGTGATTGTCGAATGAGGAAGACAATTCTCTGAAACTAAAACATTTATTTAATGTCAGATGATTATTAAGATCATGGCAAATTTGGTCTTCGTAACATGTTTCATAGCTTCTAAGAAAAGTCATTATGCTCAAGGCTTCTCCTGTGGGTTACCAACTGGAATGATATTTGTTCAATGATTGTTGGTTGTTGTTCGGAGTTGTATATGTGAGTTGATTCTAGGAGGAATTCTGATTGTACAACAATATCTTACCATAGTTCCTTACAAATATTCTATTAATCTCAATCCGTATATTCAAAAGGACTTGTATCAAATTGGAAAATATTAAACAACTCAATATAGTGACTTTTATTTTGAAATATGAACTGAGAGAATGGTAGAGCGTCTTCAATTTGTTTTCACATATCCTTTACATTATTTTTCCTTTTTAATAATATTACTCACATTGAAAAAAAAAAAAAAACTGACATTAACGGGTAAAATAGCAATCAATTATTTATTATTATATTAAAGCTAAATAAATTTATAACTTTAAATAATATCTTCAATTTTTCGTCCTAAGTGTTGTGTTGGATTAGTTGGCTTTAATGCATCAACGAGGACTTGAGTTGTTGAATAATGTATACGCTATGTGAGATGGATTTCTTTTGGAAACTCCTTATTGTTTTTAATCTTATACTCGTGCATTTGAGATTAATATTGGATTAGTATGAAACCCTGTTTCTTCCTTGCAGTTTTGTGCCCGCTAAAGCAAATAGGAAGTTGAAAAGCAATGGCAATGAAATTCGACAACAGATAAAAGGCCATAAAGAAAAGGGAAGGGGTCATGAAAGTTGCAGAAGCAATAAATGATGATTTAAGACCGGGCATAAAGATAGTGGAATGCGCACTGAAGAGGTGGTTGATGAGTGCAAACTTTTTTATCTTGCTAGCCAGGGACAGTTGCAACCTTAATTTATAGGGATAATAATTTTGTTATATTTGCATCCAAACTGGCAAGTACGTGCAAGAGAAGAGCTTTTCCAAGTTTTCAGTGTAAGATTTATTTTAAATGAACTAAATAAAATTAATTCAATCCTAATACCTATGAGATCTACATAAAATTATAAAAATATTGAATTGAAAACTTTAAGATTATAGGAATATATGGAATGCCACCATGTAATATGAATCCATAGAGCTCTTAAAATTATTTGCATCAGAGTGATTTGTCTTTCACTTCTGAAACCACCCTGAATAACAACTTCCAATGAGTAAAGGTTTCAGAGTGGGAAACTAACAAATATATAGTAGGTTAATGGACTTCAATCAAAGAACCAATAAACTTTAAAACTCAAACTAATATTAACTACCCATATCATAATCTTTAGTTGTATTAAATTTATCCTTGTTGATCACTTAATACCATTTGTAAACTGGCATTATACTATTTAATTCTCTAATTTTATTAAACCACAATCATAATTAATATTAGCCTACGTCAAAACATTCTGGAACAAAGAACTGCAATTTGATAAGCTAAACCAATTGAAAGAAGTATTGCATATTGCTTCTTAAATTTCTTTCTACTTTTGGAGAATTTTAATGTTTTAAGAATCTTCCCCTAACATTGGATATGTAATCAAATCCACGGAAATTTTGTTTTGCAATTGAAAAAAATTCAACATGAGATTCTAATATTATGTCCGACACCTTTGTTAGGAAGAGAAACTACCAAGGAGAACAAACTGGGGGAAATTCATTATACCATCTGGAGTCTTCGTTTCATTACAAATAATTATAGTTCATCAAGGTAAAGAATATTGAGGATCTGATGCAAAAGGAGTAAATTTTCTCAAGGAGTAAATAATTATAGTCCATAACTTTGCATTTGTTGGAATCAAAACTAGCACAAGCAATGATTGTAATGTCAATTTACAATATATAAAATTACAATGTAGTTCAAGTTTGGAATTTTATATTTAATGTACGCAGCATTATGAATTTGGGTATGATTTGTATTAATATTATTGACAAAATATTTTACAATACATAGTATTATAATGTAGTGTAAGCTAGTATCATAATCCTATGAAATAAGAAAAATAATAAATAACGAATCAAAATCAAACTTAATGAGAATCATATCAAATAATAAATAGAATCAAATAGAAATATGTTTAACACTCCCGTAAATGCAATAGGAGCTCTCAGAGCTACAATTGGAGACAAAAGTTGACAAGTCAATAGCATCATGGTAGGATAAAGAGGTGACATCATTGTCGAAAAACCAAGAAAAGGGTTCCTGAAAGAAGAGGTAGCAAGGTGGCAACAGCGGAGAAGGAATTACCGATATTAGAGGAAAAACCACCGACAAGAGAGAGACTAGTGCAGGGGCTTGAATATGAGAGACACGAGAGTAGGGACTCAATTGTGAGAGAGATGAGCAAAGGCTCGATTGTGAGAGACCAAAGCAAAGGCCCGATCATGAGAGAGACAAGAGCAACGGATTAATTGTGAGAGAGACGAGAAAAGCAAGGAAGAGTGGCTCAACCGGGATGCAACAGAGGAAACGCAATGCAGGAGCAGAGGAAGAGTGGCTCAACTGCGATGCAACAAAGGAGACACGACACAGGAGCAGAAAACGTGATGTAGTAGCAGCCAGAGATGTAACACAACAGATAGAGAGGTTGTTGTCAGCAAGAAAAACGCAGGCAATGTGTGATCTCAGAAGAAATCATGGCGAAAAGATCACAACACATGATCCAGAGGAGAATGCAATCGTGCGTGATGTAGTAATTTGGGAAGAGAGAGATGCCAGACGACAAGGAGAGAAAGATGGGACACACTCATCGTGACGGCATCAAAGAGCTTGGGCCCAAACTGAAGCATGCCAACAACTTTCAAAAAAAAAATTGTGATGATGTGAATTTACATGTTACCATTTTTAATATACAACAACTTGTTATAAATGGAATGGAATGGAATGAATTGCAGGGGGTATTTATAGGAAATTCTTCCCCCAACCACAACACCCCCCCCCCCCCCCCCCCCCCCCCCCCCCTCTCCAGTCAACAAAAATAGCAATTTCCCATGGCATTTAATGTCTTTACATTATCTTTTAGCCAAAGTCTAAATCATGTGGTGGAAAAATCCACCATGCATAACACAACTCTATATTTTTTCTTTTATTCATTACTTTTAAATTTTTTATTGGTAGAAAAATCAAAGATGCCGACCGAAACCAAAAGATTCCTTGATCCATTGAAATAGTTTTGGGGTCCACCCACATCCCAACTCATAAGAGTCTTAAAAACTTTTCCCAATAAGAGTAGGCCATCCTGATTAACATATATAAAAGGCTTTATTTCCATTTCCTTATTCAAGTTGTTCTCTCTTAAAGTTTCCTGAAAATGGAGATTTCAGTTACATCTCTTTCCTTTTCTATTGCTTTTACTGCTCTTATAACATGTCTATGGAAGGTGCTAAACTGGGTTTGGTTGAAGCCAAGGAGGTTAGAGAAGTTGCTTCGACAGCAAGGTTTCTCCGGCAACTCGTACAAACTTCTCCATGGAGACACAAAGGAAATGTTCGTGATCACAAAACAAGCTAAAACAAGACCCATCAACTCCCTTTCCCATGATATTGCCTCTCAAGTCGTTCCATTTCATCATCATATCATCAAAAATTATGGTATGCCAAGTTCCTTTCAATTAAGATTCTAAGTTATTGTTACCTTGATGCATTAGATTTGGCTTTCCCAGAAAAGTACTTTTATCCAGCAATAGAGCCGTGTCAATTTGTCTTTCTTAGATATGGAAATTGACTTTGACTTGGTATAAGAAATTATAAAAAAATTTTATAAGTGAAACAATACCAAAGAAAATTCTAGCATGTAGTGACTGGTGATGTATGTGCTTACGGATGCACAAAATTTTCACCTAATATAATACTCATAGTCTATCACTATTTTTTCACTTGAATTAAAGACTATAGAAAATGAAAACAAAAGTAAAAAGTTGGTTAGTTCATCACTATATGTTTTTCACTTAACAAAATAATATTTAAATAAGTCAAATGGTCTTTTCAACATTAATAGAAAGGGAAAACTATATTGTGTACATGTCATACAAATGTTACGTATATGATAAAATAAAATTATCACTGCTAGTATTCAAATATAGAATTTCAAAATCATTTTTCCCATGAATATTACAGGAAAGAAATCCATAATATGGGAGGGTACAACACCAACCATAAACATCACAGACCCCAAATTGATCAAGGATATCATGTTAAACCCTGAAATTTTTCAAAAACCCAAGAGGAATCCACTAGCCTTGTTGGTGGTGAATGGGATGGTGAGGTATGAGGGTGCTCAATGGTTCAAAGTCAGAAAGATTGCTAATCCAGCTTTCCATCTTGAAAAGTTGAAGGTCTCATTTTTATCCTCTATAACTCATGCAATAATTTGTATGCGCATGAATGAAAAAAAAAATCTTTGATTTTTTTATTTGCCTTTTTGTTTGTCTTTGTATATAGGATATTATTAGACAATATTCCCCATTATTATAGGTTAAACCTGCACAAATCATAGGATTCAAAAGCTTAATTTTTTCTTTGTACATATCACTAATTTAGCACTAGATTAACACAAATCATTGGATTCAATAACTTAATTTTCTCCTTATATGTAGCACTAATTTAGTCCTAGTTTAACACAAATTATCTATTTTCCTTTTATATTGTACTCTCATGTTTGTATATAAACACCTCTTCTAGTAATGAAATAATAATCCAGTTCACTTTTTTTCATTATTAACATGGTATCAAGGTTTGAGTCTCTTCTTCTTTTACTCCCATAAGTTTGTTTTTCTTAGTCATGACTACGACAAGTAAACCTTCATAGTTCAATATTTTTTGCACCATTCTAACAATCCTGGTGCCCTTTTAGTCGCTCAATCGTTGAATGGGGTTAACTACTCAACTTCTAGTTGTGTTGTTTGTATTGCATTGGAAGCCAAGAACAAACTTTGCTTTATTGATGTGTTAATTCCTCAACCTCCTAAGGCTACCACAACTTATTTTTAGTTAAACCTAATGCAATAACATGATTCTCTATTGGCTCATCAATGTTGTTTCTCCAAATATTGCCAACAACATTATTTATGCAACCACAGCTTGTAAGGTTTCGACTGACTTACAAGATGGATTCTCACAGAAGAATGTCTTTCGTATCTTTGAGATACGACATGTTATCTCAAACCATAGTGAAGAAACAAATTCTACTATCACTTATTATATTGTCTTAAAAGGTTATTGGGATGAACTGTCGTAGTATCAGACATATCCTTCTTGAAAGTGTGAAGCTCTTAAGGACCATAGTATTCTTGTTCTTGTTGATAACCTCATGGATTATCTCATGAGTCTTAATGATTCTTATAGTGTTGTTTGCACCCAAATTCTTTTGATGGATTCACTTCCATAAGTTAACAAAGCTTGTATCTTGTTATTACAAGAAGAATGTCAAAGGGCCATATCTCAAACCTTTTCTACAAACATTGAGCAATCAACCATGGTTGCCTCCAGTCAAACCTACAAGTGCAATTCCAACCTCACTACAATTATCACTATTTAGAGATAGATGGCCACAGTGAATCTTGGTGTAGGATAAAGCAAAAAGGCATTCCATAAAAAAGAAACTCATCCAAGCATTCCAATACTAAGCCTTCATCTTATGTTGTTGTTGCTACATCCTCTTTAGAAAAACATGATGATGCCTTATCATTCACCCTGGAGCAATTTCACTAGCTTCTTGCTTTCATTCCTTCTAGTAATGTTACTTTTGTAGCAAATGTTGCAGGTTTATTTTCTTGATTATTATCTCATCTTTTTCTTGATCCATGAGTCATAGATTCTGATGCCATAAATCATATGGCTTCATCCCCAGTTAGCCTTGGTTCAAAAATTTTAATTCAGTCTACTCTAATTAAATTACCAATTAGACAAATAGCACTTGTAAACCTACCCCAAAAAGTGTCTTTTATGTTTCCACTTTCAATTTAATTTACTATCAATTAGTAAATTAACTAAACAACACCAATATTTAAGAACTTATTTTTCTTGATCATTGTGTTATACAGGACCTACATTCAATAACTAAACTTCTTATGAAATTCTTTTCAACAAACCGTCTGCATATTATCATTTGCGTGTTTTTTGTTGTCTTTGTTATGGTCACAATGTCATAGACATCAATCACAAATTTGATTTTCAACCCAAACCTGGTGTTTTCATTGTTATCCTTATGCTAAAAAAGCATACAAGATTTTTGATTTAGTAACTAAAAAATTTACACTAGTTGTGCCGTGAATTTTTTTTTAGAATTATTTTCCCTTCCATAACCAAGATAATCTTCACCATTCTTTGTCTTTCATAATCCTCTATCCTATTCCTAATCATGGTGTAACATATCCTCGTCCAGTACCATTTGTCCCTCTTAACTCTCTCACCTTGCCTTGGCCATCCACTGAGTATTCAACTGTTGTCCAAAATAACCCCAACATAAATTTTTTGGAACCTTCCATTACATAATCAGTTGTCCATCCTTAAGAACTTCATCCAACACACTTAAGTGACTACCATTGTTCTATTACTCAGGCTAATTCTTCTTAAAGTTTAGGTATCGTTTATCCTATTGAAAATTATTTATCTTATGATAAATTCACTTATTCTCATAATTCATTCCTTACTACTTTGTCTTTAATTAATTAACCTAAAACATTTGTTAAAGTTGTACAAGTTCCAAAATGGCATGATGCAATGCAGGCTACAATACAAGCTCTTGAGAATAACAACACTTGTCCTTCTTCCTCGTGACAAGAAACTGTTTGGTTGCAAGTGGACTTTTAGGATTAAAAGGAAGTTTGATGGGTCTATTGAACACTACAAAGCTAGACTTGTAGCAAAATGATACACTCAATTAGAAGGAATCAACTACCATGAGACTTTCACTCTTGGGGCCAGACTTGCCACTATTAGTGTCCTTCTTGTTGTAGCTATTGTTAAATAATAACCTCTTTATTAGCTTAATAGTAATAATACATTCTTACATGGAGATTTGGATGAGGAAGTATACATGATACTTCTACCTGAGTATCAACAAAATGGGGAGAATCATGTTTGTCAACTTAATAAATATCTTTATGGTCTTAAACAAGCATCTCAAAATTAGTTTTCCAAACTCTCTCAAGCCCTTTTTTGATGTTGGCTTTACACAACCTAAATCTGATTATTATGTATTTTGTTGCTTTAAAAATGGTTACTCACTCTTTGTACTTGTCTATGTTGATGACATAGTAATTACAAGAACTAATGAATCAATCATTCTTACCTTAAAATCATATCTTAGCCACATATTTCATCTCAAAGGTCTTGGCAAACTGAAATATTTTTGGGGGTTAGAAGTTTCTGATTCTAGGCAAGGCATTTTATCAATTAGCAAAAATATGTTCTCAACGTCCTTGAAGATTCTAGTCTATTTGGTGCTCGTCCAATCTCTTCCTCGTGGAAATAAATCTTATACTTAACAACACTGATGGTGACATTTTCCATGAGGCTTCATCTTATCAGCATTTATTTTGAAGACTTATCTTACTATCAGTCGACCAGACATTATTCACACAGTTTATATTTTAAGTCTATCATGCACCAACCCAAAAAGCCTTACATGAATACCACCACACATGTGCTTCGATATCTCAAAATAAGTCCAAGTGAAGATCTTTTCATTTATACTAATACTAACTTATAACTTCAAGCCTATATATTGTAATTCGTATTGGGTTAATTGTCCTATGATTCTTGGAAAACCAAGAAACAAAATACTATATCCTCATCTTTCACAGAAGTAGAGTATAGAGCTATAGTTGTGACTATTTGTGAAAATCATATGGTTTAGCTACTTGCTTTGTGATCTTGGTGTCCCACCTACGTCTCTCATTCCTCCCTTCTGTGACAATCAAGCAACCTTGCATATTATCGTTAATCTTGTCTTCCATGGACTCACCGAAAATATCAAAATTGATTATCATGTAGTTTGAGACAAAATTCAAACTGGTCTTACATGTACTTCTCACGTTCCTACCTCTCACCAGTTAACTAATTAGTTTACCAAAACATTGGGTAAAAAGCAATTTAATTTTTTAAAAAGACAAGTTAGACATTTGTAACCTACATGCTCCAACTAGAGAGGAGTATTAGATAATATTCTTCATGATTATGGGGTTAAACCTGTAAAAACTTGGGATTCAATAGATTAATTTGCTCCTTGTACATAGTACTAATTTAGTACTACATTAGCACAAATCATGAGATTCAATAAGTTAATTTTCTCCTTATCCAACACTATTTTAGTACTAGTCTAGCAAAAATTATTTATTTTCCTTTTGTATTGTACTCTTATGATTGTATATAAATACCTCTTCTAGTAATGAAATGATAATCCACCTCACTTTCTTTCATTCTTAACAAATATGTATGCGCATAAATGAAAATATTACATCTTTCGTATTATTTTTCTATTCAACAAAACTATGTGCACAATCTTACAAACAATGACATGTCACTATGTAATTGTATGTTGTTTTATCTCTATTTTAAAATTACCCAATCATATGGTAATATGTCATTATTTGAGCACAAAAATGTGCAAACTGTTTATACACATAGCACTACTCTTTTCTATTTACATTTTTGGTTTGTGTTTGTTTATAGGATATGTTACCTAAATTCTATTTGAGTTGCAATGAGATGATAGAAAAATGGAAGGCTTCCATCTCAAACAAAGAATACGGTGAGTTAGATGTTTACCCTGACATTACGGCTTTAACATCAGATGTGATTTCTCGAGCAGCATTTGGCAGCAGCTATGAAGAAGGAAGAAAAATATTTCAACTCCTCAATGAACAAATTAATCTTCTCACACAAGTTTTGCCCTTCTTTCACATACCAGGATGGAGGTAATTTGTGTGTATTAATTTGTGGAATTCTTTTTGGAAGATGAATATGAAAACAAGAAACTTAATTTTATATTTTAAACAACTCTATTAGTAAAATTAAACCTTTTTTTTTTTTTCATTTACTTCCTTTGCAAAGATTACATGGTAACCTAACTATGTCTTGCATGCTAGTTGCATTAAATTTCTATCATCATCATAAGAGGACTCCATTTCTAATTAGATTTATTTTAAAAATTTGCAGGTTTTTACCCTTTAAAGCAAATAGAAAATTGAAAAGTAATCATAATGAAATTCGAGAACTAATAATAGGTATCATAAAGAAAAGAGAGGAGGCCCTGATGATTGGAAAAGCAAATAATGATGATTTGTTGGGTTTATTAGTGGAATCAAACCACAGTGAAATTGAAGAGCATGGGAACAAACAAAATGGGATGAGCCTTGAAGAGGTGATTGAAGAGTGCAAACTCTTTTATTTTGCAGGTCAGAAGACTACTCAATCATTGATTGTGTGGGCAATGGTTTCATTATGTATGCATCCAAATTGGCAAAAACATGCAAGAGAAGAAGTTTTCGAAGTTTTCGGTAGCAAAGTGCCACGATTTGATGAGTTGAACCATTTGAAAGAAGTAAAGATATTTTTATTTATAAATTTCTATTTCATTGATCTTCATGCATAATGTTTTAATATATATATATATACGTGTTCGTAGGTAAATAAAATACTTCATGAGACCCTCAGGTTGTATCCACCAGCAAATCTCTTAACTAGAACAACTATTAAAGAGTCCAAATTAGGAGAACTCACAATACCACATGGAGTTCAACTTTCAATTCCAATCATTCTAGTTCATCATGACGAAGATAATTGGGGAGCTGATGCAAAAGAGTTCAATCCTGATAGATTTTCCCATGGAGTTTCCCAAGCATCAAAGAATGATCAAGTCTCATTCTTCCCATTTGGTTGGGGTCCAAGAATATGCATCGGACAAAACTTCGCATTGCTAGAAGCAAAACTAGCCTTGGCAATGATTCTACAAAATTTCTCATTTCAGCTTTCTCCAACTTATGTTCATGCTCCTACTCGTAATTTAACTCTAAAACCTCAATATGGTGCCCAAATCATCTTAAGCAAAATTTAGTTTTGTACTATACTTTCTTTTGATTTAATTACCTCTTTATTAGTGTCAAAAAATAAAATAATCTTAGGGTATGTTTGATTCGATACAAATTATTAGTTTGTATGTATAAATAATTATTGTGTTTGATTGAAAGTAATTTAAATGTTTTTACTCTTAGGGAATATTAAGATATTATTTTTATTTAAATGTTTTTACAAAATTATTAGACATGTTTGATACTGATTTTGTTTGCCCTCTTGACTCATCTAGTCTTGTTATTAAAGCTAAACAAAAGTGTGAAAACTCTTATTTAGTTGCAGCTTTAATGACCTCTATGAATTATCTCCTATTATTGTTGTTTATTCTTCTTTTCGTGGTTTGCTTGATATCTAGCATCATCGTCTTAGTCATCCATTATCCTATGTTTTCCTTTATATCTGGTCTAATTCATCTCTTGCATGATCTCTTATTTGTGTGCCATATGTGTCCTCTTGGTAAAAGTCATCACCTATATTTTACCATACATACTTACATCATTCAAGGTTCTCTTGAGCTTCTTCACCTTAATGTATGAGGTCCTACTTTTGTCTTTTTGTTCTCATCTTTTAAATATTATTTGTCTATTATTAATGATTTTAGTCGGTATACATGATTATACCTAATGTTTAACAAATCTGATGTTATTATTGTTTTTTTTTTCAAACTCAAGCTAATGATAGAAAAATTTCTTTCATATTCTATTTGAATTGTTCGTTATGATGGTGGTGGTGAATTTGACAATAAATTGTTCCATTCTTTTCTAAGTCACACAATATTACACATTAATTATCTTGTCTTTATACTCCTACTTAAAATAGTGTTGTTAAAAGAAAACACCATGATATGGTAGGAAAAAGACATTATAATTTATTACAAGCCACATGCCTTTTAGGTGAAGGCTTTTTCTATTTTTGTATTTTTTATTAACATATTTCTCACACTATTGTTCAAGAAGAAGAGCCCTTTTTAAGGTTCTTCTTCGATGTCCACCTAACTTTGGCTTTTTGTAAACTTTTGAGTGTGCTTGTTATACTTTTGACCTTAATTGTTGCACATAAATTTCTCCCTGTCTATTCTCTGTCTATATTGTCTATGTTTAGGGTATAATGCTTCTTATTATGGGTTTCATTGCCTTCATGTACCCACTGGCCATTTCTACATCTCTCACTCTAATTTGTTTCATGAAAGTAGCTTTCCTGGGTATGTTACTATTCCTTCTTCCTTGAAGCCTCTTTCAAGGTTTCACTCATCGTTAGTTCCTTCCATGACTATTTATATCTCTATTTTTGTAGACCCATATCTATGTGACCTTTCTGTTATGGTATCTAACCTTGTACTGCTTGGTTGTAACTTACAATCATTATCAGAATCTCTAGGTTCTTTTACCTCATCGTCAGTTAATCCGTTTGTCTCATCCACAAAGCTTCTATTGACTCTTCTATATCACATGTAACACCCCTCTTTGGACAATTACTCATATTCAAAATATACACCCTGAAAATGTAACCTATCAAACCTCCATAATATGTCATCATAATTATTAAATGTAATACATTGAAAACAATCCCACAATCATAAAAGTGTATTATAAAATTTAATATGATGATTCAAACACTATCTAAATCACATATATAAAACTATCTAAACGTAAATATGTGTCCATACCAAATCAATACAAAACAATTATCTATTAAATCCAAATGCATCAATACATATAAAAAGGATTCATATTAATATAATAACTAGTTCATAAATAAAGACATTCAAGCCCTTACCCTCATGCGTCTTATCAAGTCATATCGTTAGTCTCCTTACCACACCCCACTACTTTGGGACCCTACTTACAAAATCACACAACAAACATGTGAGTGAATTTACATTCAGTAAGTAGCAAAAGTAATATATAAGGTAATGTTATTTCTGTCATTAGGAAATCCACAGATGTTTTCCCAACATCCCAGATACCCATCTTGATTATCTCAATGTCTAGCATCCTCACTCACCTAACGAGGTGTCATCTCGAATGACTAACCCTTACGATGTACATCGATGTCCTAAACATCGTGTGAAAAACTATGATATCTTGAATGTCATTCTTATGTGTAATTCATACACATACCGATCGGGCTTGTGCTATTGAGACAATATTACTCATATGATGGGACCCCAGACCTCTCCCGTCTTCACACATGTATCCCAAATGCTATAACACTTATCGTCAGTACAGAATCATGTAGATTTATTAGTCATCCGAAATATACACTTTAAAAGACATGACCTATCAGATCTCCATAATATGTCATCACAGTTAATAAATGTAATACATTGAAAACAATTCCACAATCACAAAAGTATATTATAAAATTTGATATGATAATTCAAACACTATCTGAATCACATATATAAAACCATCTAAATGTAAATATACATCCAAACCAAATCAATACAAAATAATTATCTATCAAATCCAAGTACATCAATACATGTAAAAGGGATTCATATCAAATCCAAGTACATCAATATATGTATACCACTTACATAGGTAGAATTTCCCTAAATGCCAACCAGCATGTGTCATAGACACAAGCGTATGTCACTAAAATCTCAGAATTTCTAGAATTTTGAATCTAGTTTTCTGGCACTTTCCAAGCTTCCATATGAAACCAAAACTCTTCTAAGAAAAATATATTTCATAGCCAACATCTTACCATACAGTCATATTTCGCAATATACCCATGAATCGATAATCTAAATATCATCAACATAGCATAACACATCCTATATTCAAATCTTATCCTATATTACATTGCAAAAGTACATTCCATCACATATAAATATAGGAGAAATTTTAACCTTCTATCAACCCCAACAAACCATTAACATCAATTTAAACAACCCATTACCCATATATAAAGGAAATCAACACTGAACCAAGATCAAACAATTCTAAACTATAAATTGAACAATAACTATGCAAAAACTCAATCAATCCTTACATCAATAAGTAATCAAACATCATGTGCACAATCAATTTGGAAGCATCAAAAGTAATTCAATACAGAATATCAAATGAAATCGTGCTACTTACTTTGGTATGATGACGATGATAGTCTTCTCGTGGCTTGAAATGGTTTTAAAGGCTCCTCTCCTAGCAAGACATGGTTCTAGCACTCTCTAATACTTCATTCTCTCTTATTTAGCTTAAAGAATTTTAGAGAAAAAGTAACTGTTGTACGCTTTACAATTGTTTTTATTTTCACATTAAACAAACGTATATGAGCATGTGTGTTAAACACACAGCTGTGTACACCAATTATAAAGCATTAAAACCACATCGCATAATTTTCCAGAACGTATCCTTATCCTAGAATTCAAAATTCACTAAACAAACACAATTGTGTACCCTACTTACAAGTGGCATGCATCCTGATCAATTCTAACCAAATCATACGATACGTGAAAAGACCATTCCACATCATGCTCAAGCATGCAACCTCTCATACACAGTCGTGCATGCCACAATTTACATAATAGCTTCTTAAGCACAATCTCATATAGGAAAACACTAAAAAGACCAAAATAATCTCAAGCATACCTTTGGATGTTACACCACCTTTAGTTGCTTTTGTCTCTTTTGTGCACTTTTTGTTTGATCAATCTAAAACATCACTACTCTAGCCTAAAATCTAAGCATAAATCAAATCATGACCACCTCATGCTCTTTTTACTAGAGCTTTGAACCTTATATTAGATGAGTTGACCACCTTCAAGCAAGCTTTACCTTTTTCTCATTGGCATTAGGTGATGAGTGAAGAGCATGATGGCTTAATGTGGAATAATACATAGGTTCTTGTTTCATCATCTCCTTAGTAGAATTTTGTTGGTTTGTTATTGGGTTTACAAGATGAAACGACATGTATATTGAGCACTATAAGGTTCGTGTGGTTGTTAAGGGTTTTCATCAATAAGCTAATTTTGGAGATACCTTTAGTCATATTGTCAAGTCAACTACCATCCATATCATTCTTACTTTTGTCATCATGTATGGTTGGCCATTGAGTCAACCTGATTTCAAAAATGCTTTTTTATAAGGGATTTCACCAAAGCGGTATTCATGGAGTAAACTCCTAGTTTCACTAACACTAGATGACCATCTCATGTTTGTTGTCTTATTAAGGCTATATATAGCCTTAAACATACATCTCATGCATGGTATATTGGTTATACTTCTTTCAACTTAACTATGGATTTGTCAATAGTTGGCCCAATCCCTCATATTATCCATCAAACCTAATTATCCTTTGTTGTGGTTATGCTTGTTTATATGGATAATTTAGTTATGGCTCGTTTTGATACATCAACTATTACAACTTGTGTATCTACCCTATGTATGTTCTGCCTCTGATTGTTAGGATTTGGATTCCCTCATATTCTTTTTTGGTATGGAAGTTGTTTGATAGTTCACCATCTTATATCTTTCTCAATGTCACTACACGATAAATTTGCTTTAAAGTTTCTAACTTGACTCGTGCGCTCCCAGTGATACGTCTTTTATCATTTCCAAGATGTTACTATCTACCAAAGATGTCCAATTTCTTGATGTTACACTCTTTCGCAATATGATTAGTGGTCTTCAATAGCTAACCCTCACTTAATCTGATACTCCATTTATTATCAATCAGGTCACCTAGCGATTAGCTAATCCTACTCACTAGGACATGCAAGTAGTCAAGCGTATTTTTCAGTATAGTAAAGGTACCTTATTTCTTAGTCTTACCTTTCAATGTGACTTCAACCTTCATCTCTTAGTTTCATTTAATTCAGTTTGGGTCGCCGATGTTTTAATATGATGATCTATCACTAGTGGATGTGTTTTTCTTAGTCTTAACCTTATTTGCTATATTGGCAAGAAACAGGTTGTTGTGTCCTAATCTACTATAGAGTCTAAGTACCATGCCCTCACTTATGTTGTTACTGACATTCGGTAGGTTTGTTATCTTTAATGTGAGCTAGGCATTCCTCTTCGTTCATCTCAACTTCTACTTTGTGGCAATCAGTCTACTTTACACATAGCTACCAATCCTATATTTCATGGTCGCACATGACACATTGACATTGATCTATGCTTCACCCGTGTGATGATTGCTCATGTGGCTCTTCATCTTCAACAAGTTACTATGGTCTCTTAGTTTGCAGATATATTTACCAAAAAGTTGTCATGAGCATTTTCTTTCCTTGTGTCTCAAATTGCAACTTTGTGAGTTATTGCTACAATTGCAAGGGAGTGCTAAAGGGAATATATGGTTTAATTATATTCATGTATATTGTATTTGTTTATATTTTATCTTAATTAGTTGTAAATGATTTATTCTATTTGTAAAGGATTAGAATTTTTCTTCAGACTTTATTGCAACTGTATATATTATACAACTTTTCATCAATAATATATAAGTTAATTCACAAGTCTTCATGAACAACTTATTAAATAGGAAAAATTTTTTGAGTCATTCTAATTTCCATGCACTCTTATATTAATATATATAGCTTAAACATTTTCCTTCTCTATCTTTCTCTTTATAAGTCATTTTACCTAAGATGACGTGATAAGAAAATGGAAGATTTCAATCTCAAATGAAGAGTTGCATGAGTTAGATGTTTGGCGTGACATTAAGGCTTTGACATTAAATGTGATTTCTCAAACAACATTTGGTAGTAGTTATGAAGATGGAAGAAATATATTTGAACACATAACCCAACAAATTAATATTATCACTCAAGTGTTTTACTTCTTTCACATTCCAGGATGGATGTAATCTGAACTAATTTTGGCATGTTCTATGATATAGTTCTGAAATGTTTCAAAAAATTATTTCGAAAAAAAAAAACCAACAATTGAATATTATAAGTTCAAAGAGAAAGATGGGACACACTCATCGTGATGGCATCAAAGAGCTTAGGCCCAAACTGAAGCAAGCCAACAACTTAAAAAAAAAAATTGTGATGATGTTAATTTACATGTTAACATTTTATATATGCAACAACTCCATATTTTTTCTTTTACTGATTACCTTTAAATTTTTTAGTGGTAGAAAAATCAAAGATGCCTACCGAAACCAAAAGATTCCTTGACCCATTGAAATAGTTTTGGGGTCCATCCGCATCCCAACTCACAAGAGTCTTAAAAACTTTTTCCCAATAAGAGTAGGCCATCCTGATTAACATAAATAAAAGGCTTTATTTCCATTTCCTTATTCAAATTGTTCTCTCTTAAAGTTTCCTGAAAATGGAGATTTCAGTTACATCTCTTTCCTTGTCTATTGCTTTTACTGCTCTTATAACATGTCTATGGAAGGTGCTAAACTGGGTTTGGTTGAAGCCAAGGAGGTTAGAGAAGTTGCTTCGACAGCAAGGTTTCTCCGGCAACTCGTACAAACTTCTCCATGGAGACACAAAGGAAATGTTTGTGATCACAAAACAAGCTAAAACAAGACCCATCAACTCCCTTTCCCATGATATTGCCTCTCAAGTCGTTCCATTTCATCATCATATCATCAAAAATTATGGTATGCCAATTTCCTTTCAATTAAGATTCTAAGTTATTGTTACCTTGATGCATTAGATTTGGCTTTCCCAGAAAAGTACTTTCATCCAGCAATAGAGCCGTGTCAATTTGTCTTTCTTAGATGCATGGAACTTGACTGACTTGGTATAAGAAATTATAAAATAATTTTATAAGTGAAACAATACCAAAGAAAATTCTAGCATGTAGTGACTGGTGATGTATGTCCTTACGGATGCACAACATTGTTTACTTGAATTAAAGACTATAGAAAATTAAAACAAAAGTAAAAATTTGGTTGGTTCATCACTATATGTTTTTAAATTAACAAAAGAATAATTAAATAAGTCAAATGGTCATTTCAACATCAATTAAAAGGGTAAACTATATTGTGTACATGTCATACAAATGTTACGTATATGATAAAATAAAATTATTACTGATAGTACTCAAATATTGAATTTCAAAATCATTTTTCCCATGAATATTACATGAAAGAAATCCTTAATATGGGAGGGCACAACACCAACCATAAACATCACAGACCCCAAATTGATCAGGGATATCATGTCAAACCCTGAAATTTTTCCAAAACCCAAGAGGAATCCACTAGCCTTGTTGGTAGTGAATGGGATGGCGAGGTATGAGGGTGCTCAATGGCTCAAAGTCAGAAAGATTGCTAATCCAGCTTTCCATCTTGAAAAGTTGAAGGTCTCATTTTTATCCTCTATAACTCATGCAATAATTTGTATGCGCATGAATGAAAAAAAAATCTTTGATTTTTTTATTTACTTTTTTGTTTGTCTTTGTATATAGGATATTATTAGACAATATTCCCCATTATTATAGGTTAAACCTGCACAAATCATGGGATTCAAAAGCTTAATTTTTTCTTTGTACATATCACTAATTTAGCACTAGATTAACACAAATCATTGGATTCAATAACTTAATTTTCTCCTTATACATAGCACTAATTTTGTAGTAGTTTAACACAAATTATGTATTTTCCTTTTGTATTGTGCTCCCATGTTTGTATATAAACACCTCTTCTAGTAATGAAATAATAATCCAGTTCACTTTTTTCCATTATTAACATGGTATCAGAGTTTGAGGCTCTTCTTCTTTTACTCCCATAAATTTGTTTTTCTTAGTCATGACTACGACAAGTAAACCTTCATAGTTCTATATTTTTTGCACCATTCTAACAATCAAGGTGCCCTTTTAGTCTCTCAACCGTTGAATGGGAATAACTACTCAACTTGGAGTTGTGTTGTTCGTATGGCATTGGAAGCCAAGAACAAACTTGGCTTATTGATGGGTTAATTACTCAACCTTCTAAGGCTACCACAACTTATTTTCAGTTAAATCTAATGAGATAACATCATTCTCTATTGGCTCATCAATGTTGTTTCTCCAACTATTGCCAACAACATTATTTATGCAACCACAGCTTGTGAGGTTTTGAGTAACTTACAAGATGGATTCTCACAGAAAAATGTCCCTCATCTCTTTAAGATATGACATGTTATCTCAAATCATAGAGAAGAAACAAATTCTATTGTCACTTATTATGTTGTCTTAAAAGGTCATCAGACATATCCTTCTTGAAAGTGTGAAGCTCTTAAGGACCATAGTATTCTTGTTGTTGTTGATAACCTCTATGGATTATCTCATGAGTCTCAATGATTCTTATAGTGTGGTTAGCACCCAAATTCTTTTGATGGATTCACTTCCATAAGTTAACAAGGCTTATGTCTTATTATCACAAGAAGAACGTCAAAGGACCATATCCCAAACATTTTCTACAAACATTGAGCAATCAACCATGGTTGCCTCCAATCAGACCTACAAGTGCAATTCCAACCTCACTACAATTATCACTATTGTGAGATAGATGGCCACAGTGAATCTTGGTGTAGGATAAATCAAAAAGGAATTCCATCAAAAAGAAACTTGTCCAAGCATTCCAATACTAAGCCTCCATCTTTTGTTGTTGTTGCTACATCCTCTTCAGAAAAACATGATGATACCTTATCATTCACTCCGGAGCAATTTCACTAGCTTCTTGCTCTTATTCCTTCTAGTAATGTTACTTCTGTAGCAAATGTTTCAGGCTTGTTTTCTTGATTCGTATCTCATCTTTTTCTTAATTCATGAAATATAGATTCTGATGCCACAAATCATATGGCTTCATCCTCAGTTAGCCTTGGTTCAAAAATTTCAATTCAGTCTGCTGTAAATAAATTACCAATTAGACAAACAGACCTTGTAATTCATGTTGGCACTTGTAAACCTACCCCAAACCTTAAATTAAAAAGTTCTTTTTATGTTTCCACTTTTCAGTTTAATTTACTATCAATTAGTAAATTAAATAAACAGCGCCAATATTTAATAACAAATATGGATGCACATGAACGAAAATAATACATCTTTATTATTATTTTCCTATTCAATAAAACTATATGCACAATCTTTAAAACAATGACATGTCACTATGTGATTATGTTTTGTTTTATCTTTTTTTTTTAATTATTCAATCACATGGTAATATGTCATTATTTGTACATAAAGTTATGCAAACTGTTTGTACACATAACACTATTTTTTTCTATTTACATTTTTTGTTTGTGTTTGTTTATAGGGTATGTTACCTAAATTCTATTTGAGTTGTAATGAGATGATAGAAAAACGGAAGGCTTCCATCTCAAACAAAGAATATGGTGAGTTAGATGTTTGCCCTGACATTACAGCTTTAACATCAGATGTGATTTCTCGGGCAACATTTGGCAGTAGCTATGAAGAAGGAAGAAAAATATTTCAACTCCTTAATGAACAAATTAATCTTCTCACACAAGTTTTGCCCTTCTTTCACATACCAGGATGGAGGTAATTTGTGTGTATTACTTTGTGGAATTCTTTTTGGAAGATGAACACAAAAACAAGAAACTTAATTTTATATTTTAAACAACTCTATTAGTAAAATTAAATTTATTTTTGAAAGGGAACACTGGAAACATATAAAGAAACTTAATTAAAACTTTTTTTTTTCATTTACTTCCTTTGCAAAGATTACATGGCAACTTAACTAGTCTTGCTTGCTAGCTGCAGTAAATTTCTATCATTATCATAAGAGGGCTCCATTTCTAATTAGATTTATTATAAAAATTTGCAGGTTTTTACCCTTTAAAGAAAATAGAAAATTGAAAAATAATCATAATGAATTTCGAGAACTAATAAAAGATATCATAAGAAAAAGAGAGGAGACCCTGAAGATTGGAAAAGAAAATAACGATGATTTATTGGGTTTATTAGTGGAATCAAACCACAGAGAAATTGAAGAGCATGGGAATAAACAAAATGGGATGAGCCTTGAAGAGGTGATTGAAGAGTGCAAACTCTTTTATTTTGCTGGTCAGGAGTCTACTCAATCATTGATTGTATGGGCAATGGTTTCATTATGTATGCATCCGAATTGGCAAGAACGTGCAAGAGAAGAAGTTTTTGAAGTTTTCAGTAACAAAGTGCCACAATTTGATGAGTTGAACCATTTGAAAGAAGTAAAGATATTTTTATTTATAAATTTCTATTTCATTGATCTCCATGCATAATGCCTTAATATATATATATACGTGTTTTCAGGTAAATAAAATACTTCATGAGACCCTTAGGTTGTATCCACCAGCACTTCTCTTAGCTAGAACAATTATTAAAGAGTCCAAATTGGGAGAACTCATAATACCTACTGGAGTTCAACTTTCAATTCCAATCATTCTAGTTCATCATGATGAAGATCATTGGGGAGCTGATGCAAAAGAGTTCAATCCTGATAGATTTTCTCACGGAGTTTCCCAAGCATCAAAGAATGATCAAATCTCATTCTTCCCATTTGGTTGGGGTCCAAGAATATGCATCGGACAAAATTTCGCATTGCTAGAAGCAAAACTAGCCTTGGCAATGATTCTGCAAAATTTCTCATTTCAACTTTCTCCAACTTATATTCATGCTCCCACTCGTAATTTAACTCTAAAACCTCAATATGGTGCCCCAATTATCTTAAGCAAAATTTAGTTTTGTACTGTACTTTTTTTTTCATTTAATTACCTCTTTATTAGTGTCAAAAATAAAATACTCTTAGAGGGCGTTTGGTTTGGGTAATGTTTTATTACCAAAATAGAAAGATTATCTTGAAGATAAATTACGTAAAATATTATTGAGTATAAATGATTACTATGTTTGATAAAATTTGATAGGTATAAATAATTATTGTGTTTGGTTAAAGGTAATAAAAGATTATTAGTAAATTATTTTACTTAAATGTTCTTGAATATAATTATTTTTAAATATTTTTTTATATTATTTGTCATATTAATTAAAAATAAATTTATTTTTATCTCAAAAAATTAATAAATAATAATATAATTATAATAAAATCAAAATTACATTGGTAATCTTTAAATACCTAAGGTGAAGGTGGTAATCAGATTACCACCTATATTACCTGACACGTCGATATTGGTAATAAAATATTACTGTAATCTTTTATTACTGACAAACCAAACAAGGGAATAAAAGATAGATTATCAAGATAATCTTTGATAACTTGAACCAAACACCCCCTTATAGTACATTTGATTCAAGTATAAATTATTAATATGTATTGTAAAATTAACATGTAAAAATAATTTTTGTGTTTGATTAATATTAATAAAATAATATTAAATATTATTTTATTGCCTTTACAATATTATTGGATATAAATTAGGATTTTGTGTTGTTAAATTAATATTTCTAACATCGAACTATTTGTTTGGTATATTTTTTAAAATTATTTGACGTGTTAATAATATATTAATATTTTTTATATTATCAAATTATAAAATTAATTTTAATTGAAAACAAGAATATTTATATTTTAAAATTTTAATAAATAAGAATAAAATTATATTATCTATCATTTCATGTCGGAAACAGCATAATATCAAAATCTTTTATAAATAAGGAAATCGAACAAAATAATATGGCAAGCATATTACATTTTAGTAACAAAATTTAGTAGCAGGGTAAGATTTCAATGAATTATCTTAATTTCAGTAACTAGATTTTGCTAAATTAAATAAATAAAAGATAAAATGGTCATAAAATTAAAATTTCCTTCATAATCAATTAATTCCTAGAATCTTTTAATTCCTAAAATAAGGTAATGTTATCACCTGCTGTAGCAAATTACCTTGTTATTAAAATTTAGCTATTAAAAGGTAACTAAGAGATTCTAGAAGGTGGAAAGAGTCATGGCTCCAAACAACAAAATATATATATAAGGACATGGCTCCAAACAACAAAATATATATATAAGAATCAACATTATCTTATTCTGTCATAGTTTCATTCATGGAGATTACAGTGGCATTCGTTGCCTTCTCAATGGCTTTTGCCACCATTTTGTGGTGTGTATGGACAGTGGTGAATTCCATTTGGTTGAGGCCGAAGAAGCTAGAAAAGTTGATAAGACGTCAAGGATTCTCAGGAAACTCGTACAAGCTATTTCATGGAGACATGAAGGAGATGTCGATGATGAGAGTTGAAGCCAGAGCCAAACCTCTCAAACTCTCCCATGATATTTCTTCCAGAATTTTGCCCTACTTCCACCATGCCATCAACAAATATGGTATGCCTTAACAGATCCCAGAAAAATTAATTAACATGATTAGTGAATGATAATCAGTGTCAATTTAACTTATTTCAGGATTTTTTTCAAAAAACTTCGTGTTCAGTTGTTCATATCAATTTCTTCATACTTTTTTCTTATGTGTTCTAAAGAATTTAGGTTTTTTTTTTTTTCAAGATAGGATAGATTGTCATCAATAATATATACAAGGTCAAGCTTGATATGTTACTGACTAAATTAATTAATAAATGATATTTCGAGAAAAAGTAAATGTAAAAATAGTGAAGAAGAAAAGAAAACACTGGTGGTTTCGAGAGAGCAAACATTTGCATTTTCTTCCTCTTTCAAAGAATAAAACTATAAGAATAAATAAATCATATAAACTAATTTGGATAAACTGAGTTATCAGCTTATGATTTAGTGATATAATTGTTTACTTTTTTCTTATCGCAATATCAATATCATCGCATCAAGTTGAATAAATAAGTTTATATAATTTGTTTTAAAAGCCTTATTGATCTGAAATATTATGATCCCACATTTTATTTTCTAATAATGATACCATATTATTGCACTTAGATGGATTTTTGTTATTCAATATTATTGTGATCTGGAAAAATAGTACCTTAAGAGGAGATCAAGTTTTTGTAACTCAAACAAACATATATTCTGCAAACTAATAACTTGAGCTATGGTGAATGATATGTAGGAAAGAAGTCATTCATATGGATGGGACCAAAACCAACCCTAAACATCAGTGATCCCAAATTGATAAGGGAAATTTTATCCAAGTGGGAAACTTTTCAAAAACTCAAAAGTAATCCATTAGCCAGGTTGGTTGCTACTGGGATGGTTGCGTACGAGGGTGAACAATGGGTTAAAGCCAGAAAGATTGCCACTCCAGCATTCCATCTCGACAAGTTGAAGGTCTGTGCATATATATATAAAAGCAATGTTATGCGTACACTTTTTTTTATATACAATTAACTATATAGATTATATATCATCATTTGATTGATGTTACTTTATACTTTATTCATAATCACCTAATTACATAATGATAAATCATTTATATATTTAATTATATACTCAAAAATATGTACACATAACTTTATTGTATACATAATATTGTTACATATTAATTCATGCAATAAAGTATCGTTGAATACCATTTTTAATGAGAGTTTTTCTATGTATATTTTGTAGGATATGTTATCGAAGATGCATTTGAGTTGCAGTGACATGACGAAGAAATGGAAGGCTTTAGTCTCAGAGAAAGACTCGTGCGAGTTGGACGTGTGGCCTCACATTCAAACTTTGACAGCAGATGTTATTTCTCGGACAGCTTTTGGTAGCAGCTATGAAGATGGAAGAAAAATATTTGAACTCTTTGGCCAACAGATTAAGCTTTTTACTCAAGTTATGCAGTTTGTCTACATCCCCGGATGGCGGTAATTATCTTCAACCATCATAATTAAATTTATGCGCCTCATACGCTATTCACATCTCAGTTTGTGTTGAGGGTTTGATTATTATTGAACCCAGCTCAAGTTCACTATTTTTTGGCTTGGTGAGCTCATGGCCAGTTTGAGCATAGTATCAATAAACTGTTGCGATCCAAGTACAAGATGTAAGACTTGGATCTCAAATTGAAAAATATAGGTTTTTTATGGTTTTGAGTTCTCTAATCTAAATAAATAGCTTTTAAGATATAATTTTACTAAAATTTATATCATTTGATATCAGAGTTCTATCAATATCCCATTTTGAAGGTGTGGACATAAACCCTTATAAGGAATAATTGATAACATAAATTACAGGGTGTCAGACTTGGAGCAAGTAAGAAAATCCAACTTGTGTGATTTGTTTTATACATTTACAGGTTCCTCCCTACTACAACAAACAGGAAAATGAAAAGCAATCACAATCAAATTAGAGCACTGATAAAAGGGATCATTAAGAAAAAGGAAGAAGCCTTGAAAGCAGGCAAAGCTAGCGTTGATGATGATTTATTGGGAATATTAGTGGCATCAAATCACAGAGAAATGGAAGAGCAAGGGAATCAAAGAAGCGGAATGAGTATTGAAGAGGTGATTGAAGAATGCAAACTATTCTATCTTGCTGGTCAAGAGACTACTGCATCTTGGCTTGTATGGACAATTGTTTTGTTATGCATGCATCAAGATTGGCAAGAACGAGCAAGAAAAGAAGTTTTCGAAGTTTTCGGGGACAAAGAACCGCAATTTGCTGAGCTAAATCAATTGAAAGAAGTACGTAAACATGTATTTCTCTTAACAAAACACTAAAACAAAAATTGACTTTAATAAGAGAAAAAATGTTTTTATCTCTATTATTAATACTTTTAACAGTGAAAGTTAAAACAACAAGTGATGACAGGATTTCTTCTATCACTAAAATTTTTTAACAGAAAATAGTCTTTTAACAATCATCTTCTTTTGTTGAAATTATAAATTTACTTATTTTTAACAAAAATATAATTTGTCTCTAAAATTATTAAAATAGTATTTATAATGATGAAATATTTATCTATTCATTATTTTTCTCTCACTAATGCTAGTTTATTTTTTTAAGTGAAATGTTTATTTGATCCATTTTGTTTTCAATAACTTTGTTGCAGATAAGCAAAATTCTATATGAAGCATTAAGGTTATATTCACCAGCATCTTTACTAATAAGGATATGTCAAAAAGAGACCAAATTGGGGGAATTCACTATCCCAGCTGGGGTTTTACTTTCATTGCCAATAATTCTGATTCATCATGAGGAAGAATATTGGGGAGAAGATGTAAAAGAGTTCAACCCAGATAGATTTTCTCAAGGAGTTTCAAAGGCAGCAAAAAATGGTCAAGTTTCATTCTTCCCATTCGGTTGGGGACCTAGAATATGCATTGGGCAGAACTTTGCATGGTTAGAAGCAAAACTAACTTTAGCAATGATTCTGCGAAATTTCTCCTTTCATCTTTCTCCAACATATGTGCATGCCCCCAATCTAGGCATAACTGTGCAACCACAACATGGAGCTCACATTATTTTGCACAAAATCTAGTGTTACAACAGTTAGTTGTCACAATAATTCAGTGCAAAATTTATTGGTTCTTAGACACATATCATTAATAAATAATTTTGATATGGGTTTCATAATATGGATAGACCTTTTTTTCTTCTTTGATTAAATATGTATAAATAAAGGAAAGGGGTAAAAAACCCTGAATAACTAAAGTTTATCTATGTCACAAATAGTAAAGACAACAAAGAAGTAATATATGAAGGGGTCATATTTATCATTTTGTTATAGATTCAAATTCACTTTCATAGATTTTTTTTTAATTAATTTGACATAAAATCTTAATACGATGAATTTAGATATATGCCAATTTTAAAAATCTAACAAAATTCAGTTGATATAAGTTGACTATTTAAGTTTAGATGTAACTTATATTAATTTATTTCATCTTCATTATTAATTTTAAGGGCAATTATTGAAAGTAGCCTAGTTTTCAAGGAAGCATTAAATAAATGGCCTATGTCATGCATAGCTTAATATTTTGTTATTTTTTAAGTAAAGAGAAGCTGGAGGTTGAAAATTATGGCGTCTGAATACCATGCAGTGTCGAGCATTGTTTAATGTATTGTGTGTAAGCTTATAAGTACAAAAGCAATTTTATTCAAAAATGAGAAGGGAGCTAGAGAATGCACAACTTTTAGGCCAAAAGAATTCAAAGGTTCAGCACACCTACAAAATTTTAAAAGTTTAAATACTCATATATATATTAAAATTTTGTGGTAGGATTAAAATTAAAATTATCGTTTATGTAAAAATATTATAAAAACTAAAATTTTATCAAATTTTCTCTATCAAAAAAGAGATGGTTGTCAGAGAATATGAAAAAAAAAACCTAAAGAGGAAATAATCACTTTTTAAATTTTAAAAACTTTTAATGAGAAGAAATTGTTAGATTTTTTAAAGGAGAGAAAATTTGATAAAATTTTATTTTTTTAATATTTTTATTTAAATAAAATTTTTACCTTTAACCGTATAAAAAATTTTAGTAGAAAGGTAGATATTTAGGCTTTTAAAATTTTGTGGATGAGACTGTAAGAATACACTTAATCTTGGGTGGAAATAGCTCTTTTGGCCTAACTTTTAAAAAGAGGTTATCTTTCAATTGATAAGAGAAAATATGGACTATTTAATACAATTTTACTAGTTTCAATGAAAATTTGTGTTTTTTTTCTTTTTTATAATTTCTATGAACATTGGCTGTTACACTCTTTACATGAAATTGTATACTTTTAGTTTAAAACGAATTTTCATATTTATTATTGCATAGTATAATTTTATTATTTTTATAACAATAAAACTACGTGTACATATTTTTGATACACAATTTAGATACATAAATAATGTATTATTATTTTATTAAGTAATTTTAAATTAAATATAAAATAACACTAATTACATAATGATACATCATCTGTGTATACAAATTATGTATCAAAAATGCATACAAATAATATTACTTTTTCATTTTATAAAACCGTTCTTATAAACAATGTTAATTATCGAAGAGAAATTCTAATTAAGAATGTTGACACCAATATTTTTGAAACCAGTCCAAATGTCAATCGAATAAAAGAGGCAATACAATTTAGTCAACAATCGAACTGGTTGATTGTGGTCAAACTAGTCAATTATTTAAAATTAATATTTAAAACAATTTTATATAATTAATTATTAAATATATAATATAAATTATTTTATTATCAAAATAAATTTAATTTGTATGGTATACCTTATCAAAATGGATAGATAATCCTTTGGGTTTTTATTTCCCAATAATGAATTTTATATTAAAAAATTGATTTTTTTGTATTGATAAGATCAAATTACACTTTTACCCAATCCAATCAGACAGTTTGAATTATTCAAATTAATCCAATTCAGATCAATTTCAAAAATAATTTTTAAGTAAATTAAAATTATTTTAATTAATAAATGACACTTCAACTGATTAGATCGACTAGTTCAATCCAATTTTCCAAATCACATTGATATGCAAACTAGGGCAAGCCACAAAAGAGGTTTAAGGCCTCAACAGGCATTTTGTTGTTAGAATTGGTCAGTCTCATTTGAAAAAATAAAAATAAGGGTTCTCTACCATTTTGGGTCAAAGTGGCCTAGACATAGTTCTAAATGCATAAATCACTTTCTTTCTTTTTTTTCTGTAGAAATCTAAGTTACTAACAATTTAAAATCAGTTTGCATCATTGCATGTGATGAATTATCCTTTTGGAAAACAGTCACTCTGTCCATTTTAGAATTCAAGAGAGCAAAATAAACTCATCTGCAAAACTAGTACGCAGAAGCCACCTCATTGTAAATATTTGATCATTCTTCGGTTGCTTCAAACTAAAAAGATGAATAAATAGAGATAAGAAAGAATGGTTTGCAGTTACAATTAAAATCACACTACCATCTTACATTATCAGACACATCAAAGTTAAAACTAATATGTAACGTGGAAGATTAGCGAACCGCTGTACATCAAATATTTACATACTTGAGGGGGCGTTTACTTCAATATATAAAAAGATTATTTCATTAATCTACTCTTCATTATTCGCATTATTCGCATTATTTTGTTCGATTATAAAGTAATAAAATATTCAAGTAATCTCTTATTATCAATAGTAATATGATAAATAATATAAAAAATAATCTAATTATTATCTTTACCTCAAGTATTAAAAAATTACTAAAAAAATCTTGATTTTGTTATAATCATATTTTTTTTATTAATTTTTTATGACAAAAATGATCTCATTTTCCCTTCAATTAATATAATAAATAACATAAAAAATATTTTAAAATAATTATACTTAAAGATATTTAAGTAAAATAATTTTTTTTTTTATTACCTCTAACCAAACAGTAATTATTTATATTTATCAAATTTTATCAAACATAATAATCATTTATATTTAATAATTTTTTAGATAATCTATCTTAAAAATAATATTTCAATTTTGGTAATAAAATTTTATCCAAACCAAACACACCCTTAGTATTATCCTTGACAATCATTCATCTAAATCCTAAAGCAGAATTCCTCAAAGTCCAATCATAACTTAAAATAATTCATAACCAAAATCAAGTATAGAAGAAAATGCGGCAAATGACAATTAAGAAAAGCCGGTGTCATTTTTCTAATAACCTTCGAAATGTGTTTCCAAGAAGACTGACCAATCTTCAACTAACTAACAGCATCAAGAATTTGAATACCACACCTCAAATTTGTTTACGAAAATTAACAAAAAAATTCTTTCATGTTGTCAGGAAAGGAGATTATCTTCCTATCTTTCTAAGAGTTGCAGGAGTTCAGGATTATGTTGGATGCCTTCATTACATCTCAGAGACATATATGGTTTACAACAATCAATTTCATGTACCTGAAAAAAGTTCAATTACCATAATAATTAAGCAAAAAATTAGCACACGTTTAAATCAAAACTATTTAAACATATCGGGCTAACTAAACCCCCTTGAGCACTTTATATTCATATACAAATTGATCTTAGGGGGAAAAATAAAAATAGAAACCACTATCAGTTTATAAACACCTGAATCCGTTATTTTTTCAAAGAAACCATGCCAACAAGCACTAATTTTGTAAATTAATCATGAATATATACCTTCAGTATGAGATTATTATCCAGTTCAAGGCCCCAATTGTCCAAAGCTATGTGGCGGCCACACCTGATGAACAGGGCACACGTGATTATAGGATCTAAATGAATAAATTCCAGACTGCTGTCCAGATTCATGAATCAACAAGTTCACTGATACAAACATTACTCTGCACGGATACTTAAAATATGGGAAAAGATCAAAAAGGTCTACATTCATGCAAGTAAAGTCTATATGTTGACAAATATATCAATAATTTCATATTACAAGTCACATTTATCAACATAATGTTAAACTTTGAATGCTAAATTATAAAATCATCCATAAATCAGGGATGTGATATGGAAATGAATCCATTTAAAGTTTCAATCACCAGTAACCTGAGTGAATCGATTCCAGATACAAAGAAGGACAAGGGGAAGGCAACCCTTTAAATTATTTTCATTGCCAAGGACTCAATATCCCATTTCATAAGGCTTTATGATACGATACATAACCAAAATCCAAAAAGAAAAAAATTGTGAACCTTGAAACTAAAATTCTAATGTGATTACAAAATCTTTAAACTCATTTGAAAAAAAAAAACACATCATCCAATTTAATTCAGTCACTACAACAACAAATTTCTTCCCATACTGAGAATCACAAACTTATTTCACAAATTGAGATTAATTTTGTGACCAGTACGGAACAAATTTAATAAAGGTTGTAAAATAGCAAAATGTCAATCACTTTGAGCTCAAAATATTCCTTTCTTCATATCAATCCTAATAACTCAAAAATAATGCATATAACAGTGACAAAAAGAAACTCGAGATAAAAGCAAAATTAGAGATCAAAGAAATTCAGCAACATTTTTGTATATGCAACATGGGGCAGTCTTGATATTATACACCATTGGTCTTAGCTAATATCAGGTCATAAACACAGGTGGATTTTTGTAAGTTTACAAACAGCTGTCTCATTTTATTATTCGAAAGTTTTGACACGTCTAAAATAATCATATGACTTTTTTTTTTTTTTTATATATCTTGATCTCAAATGATTCCCAGTCCCTAATTCAATACACAGCTTCTACCCTTAAACAATCAAATTGTTATCAAACAACTAATGAAAGCAAGCATTTTTCTTTCCCTACATCATTATAACATATAATGATTTTTCCCTTCCCAGGACAATACTTCTAAAAGGGCGATGATAATTCATAACAATTTTCATCTCATAAAATTATGATCCTAATTATGTAGAGAAAAGAAAGGCAAATAAGTGGATCAGAGTACCCTGAAAAATGCTTTCCCCTTGATTAGACCATAGGGAACAGGCCCAAAATATCGAGAATCATTGGAGGCATATATGTTATCCCCTTGAATCCAAACATGATCCTTTGGGACCTGTCCATCAAAATCCAAAAATATAAAACAACTTAGTCATTACAAAAATGATGTAAATATGACACAAAAAATAGAGTGCAGGTTGAATTGCAACATCCACACTATTGCTTTTAATACAAAACATAAAGCCATTATATACTTAGGAAGGAGAGAGAAAGGAAGAGAGTAATCCATTGCATGAAAACATGAGGCTTCCCCAGCTAAATAACATCACATTTTGACCTATTCGATTTTTGTACTCAATTACGTTAGAGTTGGGAACAACAAATCAATACTTTTTTGCAAGTATGCAATCCCCATAAAACAGCACATGTTTGTTAACCATGATAAGAGAGAAGACACTACCAATAGAAACCCATTCAAGCATCTGGTTCTACACCACCCACAGGAATATTTTCTTTGCCAAGACCCACCCAACCAACCAATCCATGTAACTTGCAACTTTAGAGTAATACCCCTCAATTTTACAGATAGTTTATTTCAAAACTCTCAATTACCACTTTACTAGCTTCCTCTTAACTTCCCTAATAATTTCCCCACTAACTCCTAAGCTACAGAAAGACAAGATATTATGAATTACTAAAATGGTCATTGAGCCGTTCAAAATAAACTAAGAATAAATATAAAATACCCACATATTATATTTTAGTTGGAACTTAAGCCTTGTTTAAGAAGTTACACGTTAGGCAAAAGAATTAGATATTCAACCTGATTACTAAGAAGATTACTCTTCACTTTTGAAACATCCGCCAGATTTTCAACACAACTTAAAGAGATATCTCAAAGACATTCCATAAATTTCCCTGTTTTGTTTATATTACGTTTCTGAAATACTTGATTTCAATTTTCTCATTGAAACAATCATATTTACATATCGGTAGCTAGCGATTACGCTTAACATATCACGCATAAACAATTAAGAAAGAAAACAAACGCACCACGACAGTTCGAAACCTGTCACCAGTCAAAGGATCATGGAAAGTGACTCGATCACCTTCAAGACCTAGAATGCGCTTGGTGATGATCTTTGCCGGATCCACAGGTGATTGGACGAGCACGATGTCACCTGGACCAACTCGTCCCAAGCGGTGGGACACCTGTTCCGATAATATGACGTCTCCAGTTAAGTTCAACGTCGGGAGCATGCTTGGACCGAACGCCTGCAGACACCAGATCACATTTTGAGAAAATAATTGTGAAGAAGAGACAATTTAAGTGAAAAAGTGGTTTACGAACGAGCGTAGGGGAGCAGAGGTAGTTGTCGGTGACATGGAGTAAACAGAGAAATCTGGCCACCGTTGAGATTTGATTTAGGGCTTCTTTGCCTACCGATGTCCATTGTCGCATCTCTTTCTTCTCCTTCCGGTTATGGTGGCTTTCTGCCTAGTTAATATTTTGAATCGAACGACGGCGTTTCTGCTTGGGCTCTTAAGGCTTAATGGCGGCGGAGGCCTGTAACTTTTTCACTATTTTCCAAATGACAAAAAGATATTATAAAATTTTAATTTCAGCTTGATTTCATCCTGAGTTATCAATGAATTACATTTTTCACCTTTATGTATCATAAATAAAATATTATTACAAAGATAGATTTTTAAAAAAATTATTCATTATAAATATAAATAATTATTATATTTAATTAAATATAATAAAATAATATAAAATTATTAAATATTTGCAACTATAATTACTCTAAAACATGCTTATCATATTAATTGAAACTAAGGTATTTAATATCTAATTTATTAAGATATCATCCGTAATAAAAAATTATTAAATTTTTTTATTAACTGACAAAACAAATAAAATAATAAAAAATTTTAATTAATGCATCATCATTTTGAAACAAACATTTATAAAATTTTAAAATGTTTCATATATATATTTTACTATATTTTTATTTTATCTAAAAAAAGTATCAATCTGAATTGATAATATATATCCTATTATCTTACGATATATCTATTGTATTGTATCGTATCGTAAAATATGTGTCATATATTGTACCATACTAATAAGCATGAATGTATCAAATCAAGTAATAAAGCTTTCAAAATGACTGCCTTGCCATATTTAGCTTACATGTTCAAGCATCGAATAAGCAACCTTGAGTCTAACCAGGTAACTACTCATCCTCTAAACTTATGAGCCAGGTGGGCATGTGCAGCAGTATGAGCTCTATCAGTGATGTATTTACATGACAGTATGCAGGAGCATGAGCTAGAACCATAGAGTGTAAAATTATTTCACTGAAATCAGATGCTTACAGGAAGAATAACATGACATTATTGATGATCTTGGAAACTTTATTGTACATCAATGGCTGTAAATTACTTTTCTTTTATCCAAATAAAAAATGTGAGCCTGAACAAACAATATTATGAGCAGCTCGTCTTCATGTAACCCAGTGAGGTTCAGGAGGAGTGCATTTCATACTAGTAGAGATGGCTTTCTATTGGGAGGTACTTTGTCCTATAAAATGCTTTAAACTAATTGATTCGTTCGAGATTAAACAACACCATTTCCTCAAGGCCTGATCGAAAGGCACTTCGAGGAAGACTCAGCAGATTCTGGATGGCAAGATCAGCCTTCTCTTTTGCTAATTCTTGTGCTCTCTCAATGCCTCCACAGGTCTTTACCAATTCAATGGCTTCTTCAAGAGAACCCATCTCACAAAATTCAGATTCAATAATCTCTCTCAGTTTTGGCTCTTTCTCTAGAGCAAAAATTACAGGTGCAGTCAGGTTCCCTTTTGCCAGATCACCGCCCGCTGGCTTCCCCAGCTGTTCTGCTGACTGAGTGAAATCCAATATATCGTCAACTACTTGGAAGGACAGACCGAGATTTTTACCATATTCATACATTTGACTTGACAAACTACCATCAACCCCACTAAAAATAGCAGCTCCCTTGGTACTAGCAGCAATTAAGGAGGCTGTTTTACAGTAGCTCTTGAGCAGATACTCTTCGAGTTCAACGTCACAGTCAAACAAACTAGACACTTGCTTTATTTCACCACTTGCAAAATCTTTAATAACCTGTTACAAATAAGCATCAAACTAATTGATAGGCCACCCATTACCAAAGTTTATCACAAAAGGAAAGTAATAGAAGACCACAAAAAGAGATAGAGATGAAATCAATTGAGTCTTTTACAATTCATCAATTATTCACATTACTTATAGCAGAATTACACACTAGGAATTGGAGAAGAGGAACCCAGCTGAGGAAGGCAGTCTGCAGGAGCCAGGTACACAACAAATTCAACAAAAAAAAAAAATCACAATGTGCACCCGCTCTATGATGCCGCAAGATCTAATTTGAGAAATGACTAGCTTCATAAACATCTGGGTAACCATCAAAAAGTGGATGCTGAACAGTTTAGAAGACAAAAAAGTGATGGAGTGTCGCATACCTGACTGATGAGCTTAATAACTTCAATATTTTCAAGATTTGCTAGGTACCACGAAGACTGAGCAAACATGAAGTCCCCAGCCAGTACTGCTACTCTTGTGCCATATAGTTGGTGAACGGTTTCCTTCCCTGAACATGAAGAGCAATTAGTTCAAATAACAAGGAATTTTGAAGGGGTAAAAGTTTGAATGTAGGGGGAGAAACCATAACATGTTAGAGATATAAAATGTGGCAGTGCAACTGACACAGAAATACACTGGCAGTTTACACCAGTCGCCCAAGTGTCACTAACAGAAACCAAGTCACTAGAAAAGACAAGACAACATATAATGAACTATCCCATCAATCGACTCTATTGACCAATATCATAATACAATACACATAAGCAATTGATTTTAAGTACCCAGAGGGATTATAACATAATTAATGTGATTTATTTACACTGCTCCTCTAAGATCCTTCAAAATAAAGCTAAAGTAGGAGCAAAGCCAAAAATTAGGTTCTAGAAGCTAAGACATTAGTTTCTACAGACAATATATTAGGTGAATCTGGACACTCCAATTGAAAAAAGCTGTGGATACAAGTTGGTTCTTGTTTAGCTGTATATAGATTGGCATTGCAGAAAAAGGAATATATAACATTTTATAAGAGATCTTGATGTACAATATACCTCTTCTCATGTCACTTTCATCTAATACATCATCGTGTATTAAGCTTGCAGTATGGATCATCTCAATGATCTCGGCTAATCGACGGTGCTCTGCAGTAAGTTCTCTGAAAGAAATCAGTACAGAATGAATCTCCAATTTGCTTTACAGAATTTCAGGAGTTAGCAAATGGTTCTGAATATTGCTTACTTCAATCCAACCATTTCTGCTGTTGCTCTCGACACTAGGAACACCAAAGCCGGTCTCATCCGCTTACCACCAGCACCAAAGATTTGCTCAGCTGCAGACATAAGAACTGGGTTTTCTGCACCAACAATCTGGTAAAGCATCATCATCAGATATGCAATTTACAATTCCATAAGAAAATAATTTTAAAAAAAAAAAAAAACTCAGCTTCAAATACAAATGGTGCACTAGTCGAGCAAGGAATTGCAAATGGACTATCATAAATATAGTCACAGGAACATAAAAATGAGCTACATAAGTAAACACTATAAACAAGTACTAAGAGCCAATCTTACTTTCATGGACAAATGTTCAACAAATTGCAAAACACACGAGCCTATCAATCAGAAACAAAATATTATGTCTTAGTCAGCTAGGAGATTCGATCATAAAGCACTAGCGGGCAGACTTGCTAAACCGACTCACGTAGCATTTAAGTAAAATATGTCAAGGAGTATGACTGAAATGAAGATAATACCTAAGAAAGCTCCATATTTTATGCAATATTAATGTTAGCATCAACAAATTAAATTTGGTGCTATCAGAATCTCTAACACAATGGCAATAAGCCTAAATTCCACCAGAAGTTAACAGCATTCAATTGCAAATGAGACCTTTCTTCTATTTTATTCGATAATGAATTTCATCTTTCATACAAGAGAACAGACTGAAATTCAGCTCAGCAGACAGCAGCCAATATCCCACAAGAAGCTAAAGTAAAATCCCATGAACCAGCTCATGTGCAAATTCTTGAAATAAAAATGTTCTGCATGGCATTAAAGCATACTTAATAACAATACATAAGATCATCCCAAAAGTAAAAGATAAGTAGCATTCTCTAACTAGACAATATCAAAAAATTTTCAAAGAAAAATTACCGACTGGAGATTTTGATTGAGAGTCCGGAGGTCATCAGCAACCACTTCAAATAAATTTGCCAGTGAAACCGGACTTCTTGCCTCTTTCTTCAAATCCAGAACTGGTGGAGGACCTTGACTCACTCCTAAAATAAATCCACAAGCTCAACAACTTTAAAACTTGCATAATTAAAATCAAATTCAAACTCTCTTATACTAGGAGCAAACGCAGCCATTACCAAGTTGGTAAAACAACAAACACCTATAAAACAGAAACAAGCAACACAACATATTGGATAAAACCAAGTAGTAAACAATTAAAAACAACACTTAGCCATCAAAAATTAGTACCATTAAGCAAAGTTTCAGGTGTTTTAGTGGAATAAACACGACACCGAGCAAGGTTGTGCTTGCAAAAGACCAATCTTTGGGCACCAAAGTGTCTAGTACTTCTCCTAGAAACACTCTTTGCATAACTTCTAACCCAAGACCTATCAATGGATACGCTGGAAGAACACCCACAAGCCACCAAATCAAGCACACTTCTTCCAAAATCAACATTGCGGCACGTCATTGACATGATTCTCAACAGCAATCCCAGAAGCCAAGCAGCCAAAAAAGCCACCAGATTTCAAAACCCAGAGAGAAAATCGAGCTTAAACTCCCATTAACGATAAAAACAACAGCTAATCATCAACTGGGTAGTGAACAGAAACTGAAAAAGAGTGTCCAAATGGAGGATTTGCCAGTTAAGTTTTTCTCCTAATAACGGACACAAATGGGGTAATCGTATTGAGTGGTAGAAAGAAATCCACACAAGACATCAAAGGATAAAAACATGTCATTTATTATCAGTGAGTTGCGATGAGTGTTGTTTCGTGTAGGACATAAGAGACTCCTGTGGTCTGTAAAATGTGTGTAAGAAAGCAACTGAAAGAACGGGGCCTTATCTGCGGGTCAAAGCCAAATCCATGCCAAATTGTAGCTGGTGGTCAAAATTGAAGGAAGTTCGATGAAAGCCACAGCCTTTATTTAAATAAGGCCGAATGATTATGGCCCACCCAAGTTTTAGTCTAATAAAAACTCATAACACTTTTTCATAATTCAATTGTTATTAAATTTTTTTTTTTTTAAATAAATTAATTACCGAAAACAAGGGGGGTTAAGAAAATTATCCAAAAACTAAAGATTAAGTGAAAATGCCCTCTTTTTATTAAAGGACCAAATTACCCTTATATGTAAATCAAGAATTTTACATATTTCTTCCCACATTTTCCTTCGTACACGGATAAAATTCAAAGAAAATCACAAGTCTCCCATGGGTCTTCCATGGGCGTAGTAATTTTCATCTTTCTCATTGAGTTTTCATAATTTTTTACGATCAAAAATAGCAAAGAAGGTTAATACATTATCCCTAATCTTGTTTGAATCAATTTATTATTAGGAGTATTAAAATTTGATGAAGATTTTAAGGTTTGAATGTTTAGGGTTTTGATTTTGAATAATACATAAAATATTTTGATTCTTAGTAGTTTTACTTGAAATTTTTTAGGGCTATTATGTTATAGGATATGTAGATTTGATTTGTGTTGAAATTGGAGGCTGAAATGACAATTTTTGACCAAAAAATTGGTTAGATTGATTGGAGATCCTTTCCCACCAGGCTGAATTAAACCTCCTATAGGTTGGGACGATCGCCCATCAGATAGGAGAAAATTGAGCTTTTTCAAAATATTAGGGTCCAAGAGAAGAGGGAAAAATCCACGGGGGCCAGTTGGAAATTTTACATTAACTTGTGGGGTGATCCATGAAAGATGGGGAAAATGGGGGGTTGGGGAAATTGACTTTTTTAAACTATAGGGTCTATAAGGGATTAAAAAATTGATAAGGGGGCAACAGAAAAATATTGAACCTATTTGGAAGGAGAAATTTTATAAGGGTTAAATTAATATTTTTCACACTTAGGGTTTTTTTTATATATAGTTTTCGAATTTCATATCCATTTTTCTTATTTTAAGATTTTTCAATATGTAACTTTCAAATTTGACATATGTTTCTTGATTTTGCGCTTTTCTAGGCTTGTTTTACGATGTAATTATAGAATAGACATTTTTGCTTAATAAGGGATAAAATGGGTAATTAATTTAATTTCTAACTTTTTTATTAGATACAAGAGTAAAATCATTGTTTTATCATTAATATTAAAAAAATATAAAATTTATTATATTTTCCTCTTAAATTTTAAAAACTAACAATTTCACTTCTGTCTAAAGTTTTTTAATTTTGAAAAGTAATATTTTCCTCCCTCAAAACCTAAGATTTATTTTCTTACCTCTCTAGCCACTGACGATGATGCTATCACCCTTAAGTCATAAACGAAACTCCAACCACCATCTTGAGCCAAGTCAATGGTGTGACAAAGTGCAACAAGCCAATGAAATCTAGCCTCCTTCTACAATGAAGAGGCACAATATGATGTGACGACGCCCACTTTTGTTGGTCCAAATGCTTCGTCTAGATGATACAATGAAGGCATTGTCCAAACAAATCACGTCATCCAAATTGGATAATGCTTTCACTGTCCACACATTCTAGATGACAAAATGGTCTTGGAAGGGATGATAGCAACTTTGGGTTTAAAGGGGAGTCACCGGTGGCCAGAGATGGTCGTTGAAGAGCTATTGAAAATAAACCCTAAGTTTTTCTTTTTTTTTTGGGGGGGGGGGGGGGGGGGGAATGTTACTTTTCAAAGTTAGAAAATTTTAAGTAGGAGGCTTTTAAACTCTAGGGGAAAATAAATTAATTTTATATTTTTAATATTAACGATAAAATAATGATTTTACCTTTACCTTTAGTAGAAAAATTTAATAATAATTAAATCATAGGTAAATGTTTGAGTTTTTAAATTATTGTGAATGTACTTTTGAAATTAGGCTAAAACTTGGGTAGGAAATAGTCATTTGGCCTTTAAATAACTGGTTATAAATTTTGTGTTAATTTTTCAGCCATTCACTAGTTTATTCTTGAAATATCTTATTTTTGAGCTTCTGAAATTATTCTTTAATTTTCCACAAAAGAATAAAATCATGATAAAGTTTGATGAATTTAAAAGGTTTTATGATTAATACATTTAAGAGAAGTAATATTATATATTTATAATGAACATTAAATTAAGTATCGATAGGGTTGGATTAGAAGCATGTTTATTCGAACTTGAAATGAGTTTTGCTCAAATAAGTTGGAATACAAACATGAGGTAAACGAACACAAATGCAAATACAAGCTACAGAGTAGTAGAGAAAAAACAAACTCAAACCCAAACCTAAACAGAGGGAGCTGATCATAACTTGCATTATCAAAAAATTAAAAAAAACGACATTGTTTAAGCGAGTCGAGTCAAACATCTCATTTGAACCCAAGCTAAGTTTGGTCCATCTACACAAACCTGAGCTGAACATGAACTCTTAAATTGCAAAGCAAGCTAAACATGAACTAGTGTTTCTCCATGCTCAACAAGCTCAAATTGAAAATGAGTTTCACCTTGTTCAGACTCAGTTTAGCTCAAATCCAACCCTAAGTATTGATGATTATGTGTCACTATATTATTAAATACTATTTTATTATTAATTCAAAATTATTCAATCATATGGTGATATATTATTATTAAGAGTAGTGGTATATACACAACTTTTGTACACAAACAATGACGTGTTATCATATGATTGAATAGTTAAAAATTAAAGATAAAACAACATCTAATCATACAGTGACACATCTTTATTTGTATATAAAAATTATATATATAATTTTATTATATTATTAATACACAAATTAGTATTAATTATAAGTATACATAATATAATTCCATTCAAGTAAGACATCAATCAAAATCAGTGCAGTAATTCTAAATTTTCATGAACTATGAGGGTTGCACTAGAAGTAAAAGGAATTATTATGGACATAAGTAAATCATAGGGGAATTAAAAAATAACGAGCTTCTGAGGGGGCTAAGTGAACGACCAACTATTTTTGGACTAACCTTGTGGCCAACAAAATGCACATTGACGAAATACCGCCCGCATTCAGCCCTTTTATGAAAATTCTAGCCAACTTTCCATTTAAATTTTGGTTGCAATTCCAACAAAACACCACCCTCATTCAACCTCTACACTTGAAAACGTGATTATCCTAAGTTTATTTTAATTTATTTTTCGTTGTCATTAGAGTTCATCAGAGCCGTTATATTTTGTCGTCAACATCAAGCTTGAATTTGTGCTTTCCAAGTAAATATCAGCAAAATAATGGAAAAAATATAAGATCTTACCATTTTGTCAGTAAGTTAATGCTTAAAAACATCTGGTTAATTTTGATATTATGAGTTTATATTTGGAAGTTTGAGTTTTAGGGTTTATAATTGAAAATCATGATTTTGGGATTATTTAGTCGATTAAAATTAGAATTTGTTTATGATAAATACAATTAAGAGTGTTATTTGAGTAGATTGAATGAAATTAGAGTTGATGCATTGACACTAAGCTCTGAAGAATGTTCAGAGTTTAAGGTCTAAAATTTAGGGTTTAAGATATTAAAACTAAACTTCGAATAATGTTTAGAGTTTAAGGTATTGACACTAAACTTTGAAGAATGTATCACCCAAAACATTAAATGTACACCGTCTTTAATTATAAATTTTTTTCACATATCTCTCCTTTTAATATGCAGAGTAGAATTGAGGGTGCATGTGTTAAAATTAAAAGCTAAGAGGCTAAACAATTTGTTACGAAGATGTTTAGACCCAGATCTAAGAGATGATGCTAAACTATTTGGCAAAAATCTCAAACTTCCAATTAGGAAGTTTAAGAAGGTAGGAAGTTCAAAAAATTACCAAATATATAACACTTTTCATCTTATTTAACATATATGTGCATGGTAATTTTCTTGTCAAAATATATAATAAATAATCACGTTCCTTTATTTTGGTTTTTTATTCTACTCAATTTTTTTTAATAAAATTAATATAATTATTTATAAATAATAAAAATTCAAAGAGAAGGATTATATATCCGATGGCTTTCCACCAATAAAAAAAAAAAGTACTTGGACAGCGGTATGCGTTTAATACTTTAGGCGACTCATTTAAATGCACTATTAAGATCATAAATGTACCACCCAAACTTTTATTGTATACCGTCTTCAATTCATGCATCACTCAAACATTTATTATTTCCATTTCTTGGAAAACCATCAAATATATTACATTTTCCACCTTATTTAACATCTATGTGCATTGTAATTTTTTTGTTGAAAAATATAATGTACACAAAAAATAGATAAGACCAATATATATACATACATAGAGAGAGAGAGAGAGAGAGAGAGAGAGAGAGAGTGTTAACAACCAAATTGTGTATAAAATAGAAGAATCAAAGTATTGCTGCACGTCGGTGGATTTTCCACCACATGCCGCAAATTTGGAAAATATTGTGGGAAGGTAATAAATATGGAGGCTGCAAAATTGGTGTGAATACATTAGAAGAACATCTTCCCTATAAATGCCACCCTCCCTTTTGTAATTTGATCGATCCAGAAAATATAAAAATCTCTTCCTCTCCTCGCAATCATTCACCTTTCTCTCAATTCTTTCTTTCACTTTAATTATCTTTCATATTATTTAATTAGATTTAAAATACATTATTAACACGATCAATTCAAATATATCATAATTTTTTCATTATATCATTATGTTGCTTATAGATTATAAATATCGATATCTCAATTATGATGTCCTAGTTATCTTTTAATTTCTGTTATACTTCTATTTAATTTTTCCATTATAATTGTATCTTATTTACAACCCGAAATTTACAAAATCATGAATCTAAACCTGAAATCCGAAATATCATAAATTTGGACCTGAAGTCCTGAATATCATTTACAACTTGAAGTTTACAAAATTATAACTCTGGACCTGGAGTTCTAAAAACCTTGAATCTAGACCTAAACTCTAGAATATCATAAATCTAGATCTGAAGTCCTTAATATTATTTGTAACTTGAAGTTTTAAAATTATGAATCTGGACTTACAGTCCTGAATATCATAAATCTATATCTGAAATCTTGAATATCATTTATAACCTGAAATTTACAAAATCATAAATTTGGATCTGAAGTCATGAATTTCATTTGTAACCTAAAGTTTACAAAAACCATGAATTTGAACTAGAAGTCTTGAATATTATTTGAATATTTATTTTTATTATAGTAATTGTATTCCATTTATTTGAATATTTATTTATTTAAATTCTTTATTTTTATTATGATAATTATATCCAATTTGTAATCTAAAGTTTGTAAAATTGTGACAATATATATATGAGCTCGAAGTCCCAAGTTTTACGATTTGTAACCTAAAGTTTGTATATATATATATATATATATGGGGTCAGAAGTCCTAAGTTTCATCAAAGTCTATATTTTATACTAACTATATCATATTTGCAACCTGAAGATTGCATAAATTGTGAAAAATATGAACCTGAAGTCCAAAATATAATCAGAATATATATTATAATATTCTGAATATTAATTACAAAACCAAAAGTTTTGTAAATATGAGATAATATATGAATCTGAAGCTTCCAAAAATTAATCCCAATATTTCTCCGATAAAATCAACTATTTTATAAATATGAAATAATATTTGAACTTAAAGTTTCAAAGATTAATTCATATATATTATCTACAAAACCAGAAGTTTTGTAAATTTAACAATAGTTGAACCTGAAGTTCTTAAAATTAGATGGATAATATTAAATGAGTTTTTTATAACTCTTCACCTTTGAATATATGAGCCTTGAAAAATTGTTTAAATAAAATGTCCTAGAATGACAAATACAAAGCCATTATTTTTCAGTGTCATATCCCTGAAGAATTGCAAACTGAAATATTGATATAACGATAAATCTATTAAATTTGTAGAGAAATTTGAAAGATAGATTTGAACATCAGATTCAATAATACTCATAATACCTCTATAATTTAGTATAACTCTGAGATATTCAGAATCTTTTCCTGAATGTGGAAAATAAAATATTCTCTATATTTTATTTTATGTTTCTATAGTAGCAATATTGGGAAAAGAAATTCTAAATTAATATTTTCTTATTAATGAAAAACCATCAAACTTGCCCTATAAATATTACATCATTCTTGGAAGTGAATGCAATTTATCATGGGTGTGAGTAATATCATGAATGAAATAATTTTTAATTCGAAAATGGTTATAATACAAAATATCAATCATACTACCAGAAGTAGACTAAGACTGAAATAAAATAAATTATAATGCAAAGTAAACTACAAAACAATAAGTGTGGTTCTAAATGTCATTGGTAGTGTACCTGTAGTACACACTAACAGTGGGTGGATATATATTAAGCACCTATAATAATTAAATTTTGATAAGTTAGATCCTGTTGATCTAATGAATTTTAATGTTTCAAAACCTCTTTCAAAAATAAAGGTCATTTGAATGGTGATAGGGATGCCCAAGATTTTTGTAATTAAATCCATCATATATATTTATTTTGGAGTCATGAATATTATTTTATATTTTATTATCATATTCTCTTCCTTTCAATATTTTGTGTATGTTATGACTAAAATAATTTTTAAACAAAAGGAAATAGACTCCAAAATTGAAGCGTTGACTTCAAAAACTGATGAGAGATACATGTGTTTGGTGGATAGTGCAACAATACACACAATTCTCAAGGAAAATAATTTTTTCTTAACTTTAGTATTGATTGAAGTTAAAGTAAATATTATATCAAGATTAATCAATTTGATTAAAGGCTCCAAAAGAGCTACAATTTTGTTAAAAAATGGGACCAAATTAAGCATCAATGATGCATTATATTCAAATAGATCCAGAAAAAATCTACTTAGTTTTAAAGATGTAAGAAAAAATAGTTATCATATTGAAACTATGAGTGAAAATAGTGTAGAATTCATCTGTATAAGTAGTAATGCCTCCAGAAGAAGGTTTATACTAGAAAAATTATTTGTTTTATCATCTGAATTGTATTATACAATCATAAAGACAATTGAAACTTACATAGTAGCGAACTAAAAATTCTTTAATCCAAAAGCATTTATACTTTGGCATGCTAGTTTAGGCTACCTAGGATATACGATGATACGTAAGATTATCGAAAATTCATATAGACATACATTAAAGAATTATAAAATTTTATTGTCCAATGAAAAATTCTACACCACTTATTCTCAAGGTAAATTAGTAGTAAGACCATCTCCCTCCAAAATTGGAGTTTAATTTTCATTATTCTTACAAAGGATTCAAAGGGACATATGTGGATCCATTCATCCACCAAGTGGGTCATTTTGTTATTTTATGGTCTTAATTGATACATTTGCACCATAATCTCATGTTTGTTTATTGTCTACTCGAAATGTTACATTTGCTAAACTGTTAGCACAAATTATAAAATTCAATGCACATTTCACAGATTATTCGATCAAGTCAATATGATTAGATAATGCTAGTGAATTTATATCCAAAATATTTGATGATTATTGCATGTCTATGGGGATTGAGGTTGAACATCACATCCTGCATGTCCACACACATAATAGATTAACTGAGTCTTTTATCAAACGACTTCAGGTAATTACACATACCTTATTACTAAAAGGTCAATTACCTACTTCTATGTGAGGACATGTTATATTACATATTGTAGCATTAATTTGCTTGCAACCTTCTTTTTATCATCAATATTCTCCTCTACAATTAGTCATTGACCACCAACCTGATAGATCTCATTTGAGAATATTTAGTTGTGTTATATATATCCTTATTGTGTCTCCTTAACGCATAAAAATAGGACTCCAACATCGTTTGAGAATTTATATTGGATATAATTCACCATTCATTATCAGGTATCTAAAACCATTAACAGGTGATCTTTTTACTGTACGATTTACAGATTATCACTTTGATGAGACAACATTCCCATCATTAAGGGAAAAGAAAATTAAAGCTTATTTGCATAAACTTACTTGGTATGTACCTACCATGTTTCATTTATATTCTTACACATTTCAAAGTGAAATTAAAGTACAGATGATAGTGCGTTTACAAATTATTGCAAACCAAATGTCTGATGCATTTGTAGAAATGACAAAAGTGACAAGATCACATGTTTCAGTTGCTAATGAACCAATAAGAATTAATGTGACTACTGAACAGTCAATTTGAGCAGTGACTAATCAATCTACTATATGTCAAAAGCGTGGTAGACCTGTTAGATTGAAAGACATTGTTTCTCAAAAAAGAAAGGTAAATAATAAAACTAATATCAATTATGATGATCTTAAAATGAATGAAAAATTTACACTCTCAAATATTCCTCCAGAAAAGGTTAAAGTCCCTAAAGAGACTCAAGCCCCTGAAATGGTATAACTCCTTGAAATGGTATAAAATCCTGAAGAACAGGAAAATCATAATATTAAAATATCTTTAAATTATACTCATACACGAGAGATGTGAAACTGTGAAATAGTTACAATTGATTATATATTCTCATTTGCAGTAGCTATTAGAATTATGAATGATAATAATTTTGAAACACGAATTGTGGCTAAGTGCAAATAAGGACATGATTGGCCTAAGTGAGAAGAAGCAATTCGAGCAGAATTAGCTTCTCTAGCAAAATGTCAAGTGTTTGGGCCTGTAGTTCTAACATCTCAAGACGTATAACCCGTTGGATATAAATGGGTATTTGTGAGAAAAAGAAATGAGAAAAATGAAATTGCTAGATATAAAGTCTAGCAATTTCATCAATTGTACCATATACACCTGTGATGGATATAATCACATTCAGTTATTTAATCAGTTTAATAGTCTCTGAAAGACTGGATATGTGTCTAATGGTAGTAGTTACTATTTATTTATATGAAAACTTAGATATTGAAATTTATATAAAACTCCCTGAAAGATATAAATTGTCTAAAGTAAAAAATGTCAATTCAAAAGACATGTACTCAATTAAATTACAAAGATCATTGTACGGATTAAAACAATTTAGACATATATAGTACAATTACCTCAGTAAATATTTGAAAAAAATGAGCTATGTGAATGACCATTTATGTCTATGTGTTTTTATCAAAAGGTCAAAATTAAGATTTACCATTATAGCAGTTCATATTGATGATATGAATTTAATTAGGATCCTTGAAGAACTCAAAAAAACTACTGAATATATGAAAAAAGAATTAAAATGAAGAATTTGGAAAAAACAAAATATTGTCTCAGTCTACAGATCAAACACAATTCAAATGGAATACTTATCCATTAATAAGCATATATTGAAAAATTATTAAAATATTTTAATATGGATAAGACATATCCTTTAAGCACTCCAATGGTTATTCGGTCTTTTGATCCAAAAATGAATCTATTTCATCCTAAAAAAGAAGATGAAAAGATATTTAATCCTGAAATACTGTATTTTAATGTCATTGGAGCTTTATTATATTTGGCCTAATGTACTTGATCGAATATATCCTTCGCAGTTAATTTATTTATCCAATTTAGCTCTATACCAACTTATCGTCACTAGAATAGGATCAAACATATACTTCGTTACCTATGTGAAACTAGAGATTTGAGATTATTCTATTCTGTCAAATCTCCTAAGAATCCTAGTTTGGTTGGATATGCAAATGTTGGTTATCTTTCTAACCCGTATAAAGCCTATTTATGTACGAGATATGTTTTCACTTATAATGACACAGTAATATCCTAGTGCTCTACCAAACAGACTTTGGTTGCAATGTCTTCAAATCATTTAGAGATTCTAGCTCTTCATGAAGGCAGCCGAGAATGCATATAGTTACGGTCTATCATCTATCATATCCGAAATATATGCAGTCTTTCTTCTACAAAAAACACTTCTTTCATATTATAAGAAGATAATGCAATATGTATTACCCAAATTAGAGGTGGATACATCAAAGGAGACAAAACCAAACATATCTCACCAAAATTCTTTTGCACTCATGAGCTCTGGCAAAGTAGAAAAATTAATGTCAAGCAAATAAAATCCAATGAGAGTATTGCAAATTTATTTACCAAGACACTATTGACATCAACATTTAAGAAGTTAGTGTATAACATCGGTATGCGGTGACTTATCAGGAGGAGCATTAATCAGGGGGAGCATTTATCAGATAAATTTTTGAAGTTTATCATATATTGGACAAAATGCGCACTATACTCTTTTTTCCTTCACTAGGTTTTTTCCTATTGGGTTTTTCTAATAAGATTTTTAATGAGACAGTTTAAGCACGTTCAACACCAACTTACAGAACATTAAATAATTATATTATTTTGTTTTGCTTTTTATCCCATTGAGTTTTTCCTTAGTAAGGTTAATATACTTATTTATAAGTGGTGAAAATCTAACGAAAAGTGTTGCATGTCTGATGGATTTTCCACCACATGTTGCAAATTTGGAAAATATTATGGGAAGGCAATAAAATGGAGGCTAGAAAATTGGTGTGAATACATTTAATATGGAGGCTAGTAGAAGAACATTTTCCCTATAAATACCACCCTCCCTTTTGTAATTTGAACGATCTAGAATTTATAAAAATCTCTTTCTCTCCTCTCAATTACTCACCTTTCTCTGAATTCTTTCTTTCATTTCAATTATCTTTCATATTATTTAATTAGTTTATAACACGTTATCAATACGATCAATTCAGGTATATCATAATTTTTTCATTATATCATTATGTTGCTTATAGATTATAAATACGGATATCTCAGTTATGATATCTCAGTATCTTATTTGTAACCCGAAGTTTGTAAAATCATAAATCTGGACCTAAAGTCCGGAATATCATAAATTTGAACTTGAAGTTTGGAATATCATTTGCAACTTGAAGTTTGCAAAATTATTGAATCTAGACCTAAAGTATGAAATATCATAAATCTAGACCCGAAGTCCTAAATATTATTTGTAACTTAAAGTTTCAAAATTATGAATCTGGACTTACAATCCTGAATATCATGAATCTCGATCTGAAATCTTGAATATTATTTGTAATTCAAAGTTTATAAAATCATAAATTTGGATCTGAAGTCATAAATTTCATTTGTAACTTAAAGTTTACAAAAACCATGAATCTAGACCAGAACTCCTAAATATTATTTGAATATTTATTTTTATTATAGTAATTATATGCTATTAATTTGAATATTTATTTATTTGAATCTTTATTAATTTGAATTCTTTATTTTTATTATGATAATTATATCCGATTTGTAATCTGAAATTTGTAAAATTGTGACAATAATTATATGGGCCCGAAGTCCCAAGTTTTACGATTTGCAAAGTTTGCATAAATTATAAAAAATATAAACTTGAAGTCCAAAATATAATTAGAATACATATTATAATATTTTGAATACTAATTACAAAATCAGAAGTTTTGTAAATATAAGATAATATATGAACCTAAGGCTTCCAAAAATTAATCCAAAAATTATCTTTCATATTGTTTAGTTAGATTTATAACAAGTATGATGGGAAGAAAGATTTTCTTATTGCTCTTACGTTTAAAAAATAAAAGGGTCTAAAGTGGAGGGGTGGTGGTGGGTTACTTACAGAATTTCGCCACATGTCTCTCCTTTTAATTATATGAAAAGGTAAATTTCTTCGCGTGTAGAAAATCTATTATTTGTAACATGAATAATAGTGGAGAACATTCATTGATAGGAGTAAATTATTTAAACGAGGCACATTATTAGACTATTTTTTTACTAGGATTATCCCATTGGATTTTTTTAATACGATTTTTAATAATTATATTTTTTATTTTATTATAAATAATGACTTTTCTTCAGGCAAAAAAAAAAAAATTACTTTTTAATCTTAAAAGGAAAATAGGTAGGACGCAAATTCTGTAAATTGCCCCTACCCCACTTTCATTTATGGGTACACACCCCCTTTTTTTTTTTTTTTTGAGAAGTTAAGAAAATTAAGAAAAATTTCCCCATAAAATTCCGTACTTTGATCATGTATATTACAATTATCTTTTAATTACTCAGACTAGACAAGACCAATACACAAATCATTATTAGATGAGACCAACATATCACACCATTTATATACCAATATAATAAAATCTGATTACCTTATCTAATCATATTTATTAGATATATGTATGATTAAATTTTATTGAATAAGAGTATCATAGGTGAAGTAACAAAGTTGATCTCCCCTAAAATTTTCTCTTTATATTACAACACAAAAATATTTTTTATGAGTATCTCATTATATAAAAATAAATTAGGTGAAATAAATATGTTTAAATTTTAATCTCATATGAAATTAAAATAATAATAAATTTATAGATACTCGTAGTCAATTAAACATCATATGATGTGTCATCATATATAGTATAAAATATCATTACATGATGTATAATATGATCATCTCACTTAAACAACAATAAAATTGTATATATAAATAATAATATGTTATCATATGGTTGAATATTGTTTTATTTTTACTATAAAACTACCCATTTTATAAGATATATTAAATAGTCATATTCCTCCACTTTGGTCTTTTATTCCACTGAGTTTTTCATTAGCAAAGTTAATATAATTGTTTGTAAGTGATGAAAATCTAAAAGGAAATGTTTTTATATTTGGTGGCTTTCCACCAAATGAAAACAATAAATGTTTGGGCAACATATTAATTAAAAACAGTGTGCATTTAATACTCTGGGTGACACATTTAAATGCATTATCAAAGTCATAATTGTGTCGCCCAAAACATTAAATGTACACAGTCTTTAATTTATATGCCACCCAAATATTTATTGTTTTCATTTGGTGAAAAATCATCAAATATACAACACTTTCATTTGGTGGTGAAAACAATAAATGTTTGGGCAGTATATTAATTAAAAGTAGTGTGCATTTAATACTCTGGGTGACACATTTAAATGCATTATCAAAGTTATAATTGTGTCACCCAAAACATTAAATATGTACGGTCTTTAATTTATACGTCACCCAAATGTTTATTGTTTTCATTTGGTGGAAAGTCATTGAATATACAACACTTTCCACCTTAGTTAACATATAGCATTGTAATTTTCTTGTTAAACATACATTAAATAATCACATTCTTTTATTTTAGTTTTTCATCCCATTTCTTTAATAGAATTAATATAATTATTTGTAAGTGTTATATTTCCGATAGCTTTCCACCAAATGATAATGATAAAAAAGATTGGATATCACATTAATTAAGAGTGGTGTGCATTTAATACTTTAAGTGACACATTTAAATGCATTGTCAATGTCATAAATGTGCCATCAAAATATTAAATGTACACTGTCTTTATTAATTAACGCAGCATCCAAACATTATTATTTTCATACACAGAAAACCATAAAATATATAAACACTTTCCATCTTATTATTTGCATTGCAATTTTCTTGTTAAAATATATGATGTATACAAAAAATAGATAAGGCCATCATTTTATTTTATGATATCTAATATTTATTTTAAGTTTTATTCATCTAAGTTTTATTAATTAGATATTTTGGAAATAAATGTAATAAGTATGATTAAATTTTATTCAATAACTAAGTATCCTAGATGATGTAATAAAAGCTGATCTCACCTAAAATTTTCTGTTTATTTCCCTAAGATTTTTTACATAAATATCTCATTGTATAAAAAATCTTAGGTGAAATAAATATATTTTAATTTTAATTTCATACAAAATAAAAAATAATAATAATAAAAACATATATATTATAAAATATCAATAAATGATACAATATGCTCGTCAAACTTTAAACAAACCTATCACATCATCTGATAAAATCTTATTACATAAATATTTATTTAATTTCAATTAAAATAAATACATATATGAAATAATTTTATTATATAAATGTATAAATAATGTAATCCCACTTGTGTATTGAATCTTAAATGTACATCTAAGAAGGAAAACATAAATTCTGGTACTTCACTAAAATTAAGAAGAAAATGAAAGAGGAGGCATCAAAAGGGCTAGAAGGACTTACCTGCTTCTTTGTCTAGTAAAAGGATTACAATGTAAACTCATAATTATTTAACAACTAAAATACCCTAAAACCATATTACTTCTTCACAGGACCAACATTTTTATCTTCAAGAATATTTAATTTCTTACTTGAATTAGAATGTTCCTTCCAGATTGAATCAATCATACTGACAAACGAAACCCCAAATTCTAAGCATAGATGCAGCTACCATAACCTGCATAAATGAGCCAAAACACCCTGTTTTACTTCCCATTCTCAACATAAACATGATGAATAATAAAAGTCTAGTGTTTTTAAAATCGGATCGATGATTATCTTACTAAATTGATCATCTTACTAATTTACAGTTTAACTGATTCAATCTATTATGAAATTATTATATATTTTATGAATAGTATTAAACATTTATAATATTTTTTACGTATAACATTTGAAACATTTAAAATATAATTTTAAATATATTAATTAAATAATTGACTTCAATTACATAGATAAAAGAAAAAATTCAATTATAAATTATTGGTTTTAAATAGTTTTTTCTAGTACAATGAATTTATTGAGTTTAAGTAAATTTTAAATAAGTTAATATTTATATATATATCAAATCAAACTATAAAATTAAATCATACTTTAAAGTGGGGCATGGGCTGGTTTTAAAAATACTAAATAAAATTATATGTATACATTTTTAAATACACAATTAAGTATAAAATTAATTTATCATCATATAATTATATGATTTTGAATTATAAATAAAATAACATCCAAATAAATTAAACAATAACACATAATTTCTCTACCCAATTGTGAGCCCATGCCCAAACAGAATGTGAATATATGTTCAACTTACTTGGATCTGTGACGACAACAAGAGCAGAGTTCCTGAAGTCACAATTCCAGTGGTTCCGTCCATAAGCTTGGTAGTAGAGATTCATGGCGATGGAGGCGTGGTTCATCAGATTATCAGGGGAACTGCACGGGCAACCTTTCTGCAAAGTCCAGCAGTCCACATGAGCGCATGCGTAATTGATATTTGCTAGAAGAGCGGCCTGGTCCGACGAAGGCTTCGCCACACACCATGTTTTCTGCTATTCAAATTATTTTCAGATTCATTGATAACCTTTTTCTTAGGGTTAATAAGTTTGATTTTACCTGCTGCTGTTGCCGTCCATTAGTCCCGTTAGTCGTCGCTAAAGTTCCTCCTAACACAATTCAAAGAAATTTAAATTATAAGTACATTCTGAATACCAGCAAAAGGTAAAAAAACAGAAAAGGAGGGAAAGAGTACGGATAAAAGCAACTTTTGATGAAATCACAGAGAAGAAAGAGGTAACAATGTACCTGTAATGGAAGACAAAGAGGAGAAGAAGAAGAAGAAGAAGAAAAGGAAGAAAAAAGCTGATGATTTGGGCATTGTTGAAGTGGCGATGATGAATGAAACTGAGGTGGGATATAAAGGGAGGGGAAAGGGTTGATGCAACGGCTAAATTCATTGAGTGGAGAGCCGTTTGTGCTGGGAGTGGGACAAGTGAAAAGACAGGCGCTCACGTGATGCTGACTGATCATTGTCCTTGTGCCGTTGGGTTTTTTCTTGAATGAATGCCACGACTTTAGTTTTTGCTTCCGATTTGGATAAAAAGGTTGTTCAGACTTCAAAATTACTTGTTAGTCCTCAAATTGAATATTTAAATTATGGGGTCCCCAGTTACTTTATTAACAATAATATATATAAAAATATATATATAATTTTATATATAAATAATAACATATTATTATATAATAAAATAATTTTAAATTTAAAATAAAATAATTTTAAATTAAAAATAAAATAATATTTAATTATATAATGATAAATTATTATTTATCTATATAATTTTATTGTTATTTTGTATATTAAAAAGTTATTTTTTGTTGTATAAAATTTGTAACATGAGTAAAATAAAAGTCAACTAACTATGTCACACCCATTGTTTGATGTAATTAAAGGTTTTTACCCTTTAAGTTTAAACCGTCCAACTTCCCAACTATCATCCATTTCTACCAATGAATTTTGTTTGGTATGACTATTTTGTCACTTTGTTAAAATTATAAAAATACCCATCACACTTAATACATATATTAACTTAACAATATATACTTACAAAATTAAAAGTTATCACTTAGGGTCCTTTGTTTAGAATGTTTTAAATATTAATTTGGTAATCTATTTTTTATTGCTTACATTACTTTGTTTAGTTTATTAATAATAAAATATTATAATAATCTTCTATTATTAATGCTGACGTGACAGGTAATATAGATGATAATCTGATTACCAATTTTATCTTAGGTATTAAAATATTACTAAGATAATTTTAATTTTATTATAATTATATTATTATTTATTAATTTTTTAAGACAAAAATAAATTTATTTTTATTTAATATAATAAATAATATAAAATATATTTAAAAATAATTATATTCAAGAGCATTTAAATAAAATAATTTATATCATTAACCAAACGCATTAATTATTTATATTATCCATTTTTACTAAATTTTGTCAAACATAGTAATTATTTATACCTAGTAATCTTTTCAGTAATCTATCTTCAAGGTAATCTCTTTATTTAAGTAATAAAATATTACCCAAACCAAACGTCTCCTTAGGTCTTTGAAAATTATCAAAACTCCAATGAAAATTTACATATGCACCCCTTGAATAGTCCTAGCCACAGTTCATGAACCGGAGGTTTCGATTTGAAACCATTGGTTCATGGTTTGAATAAATAAGGACCCTGAACCGAAACTATAATAGGACGATTTGTAACCGATTCGAAATCGATGGTTCCGGTTCATGACCCCAGTTCAAAACCGACGATTCCAGTTCATGGCCCCGGTTCAAAATCGACATTGAATCGTTAATTCCAATACATGATCTTGATTAAATATTTAAATTATTAATTACAATAATTGAAAATTAAATGAAAGGTTTGAACTTAATTTTTCAATTAAGCTTCTTACGTATCTTCTTGGGGTTTAGAAGAATCAAAACCTACATAGTTCTCTTACCTTTGCATATCCAATAGCCGACAATACCCTCTTACCTTATCATTCACCTCCGCTATTTTGACTATTATTTTTTGTCATCGAACTATTCATAGTTAAATCAAACAATTAATTTGGCTCTTGCACTATCCTCTTTTATATAATAAATAAATTTAATTATATAAATAAATTATATTATTAATTATGAAAGATAATAATAAATAATAAATAAAATTAATTATAGGAATAAATTCTATAATTAATTATGAATTGTATAATAAAAATATAAATTAAAATTAATAAAAAATAAAGAAAAAATTAAATTAAATTTGAGAAAATTTGATTGAAAGATTGAAAGAGTATTAAGAATTGAAAGGATGAGAATGAGAGTAAATGAGAGAGTTTGAAGGATTTAGTGTGAGAGAGTTGAGAGATTAAATGGATATATATAGGAAAAATTTTAAAAAGGGGGGTGAAACGAAATTTAGAAAATATGCAATGGACCTCCCCTGCAAAAGATTTTGAATCCCCTGAATATTTGTAAGGAATCGTTGGTTCCTTTTTTTAAAAATTTAAAAAAATTCAAAAAATTCAAAAAAAAATAAAATTACTAGTTCAGAAGATATAAACCGCCTATTCATAAACTGGATGTAAACCAGCGGTTTTACGGTTTAAAATTATATAAACCAGAACCGAACCGTCAAAATTTGGTTTTGGTTTTGGTTCAATCTGATTTCGGTTCCGATTTTATCTGGGTCGATTTAGGTCCAGTTCACGGGCCAAACTAGCCCGTGGCTAGGTCTACCTTGAAGTCTAAAATTTTTCAATCATTGATGAAGAAACAATTGAATCCGTCATGTTAGGAGGGAGGTTATCATTGATGAAGATGCATACATAATCATCAAGAGAAGAGGAAGACAAAGGATGCACAATCACCAACAATGATAGATCTTAGTCAATTGGAGCATGATAAATTTTGAGATGAAAACGCGATCACTAGCGAAAACAAAAGAAATATCAATGTTGATAGAGGCTAATATGACTTTTGGTAAAATATTTGAGGTCGGATCGGGAAGAGATGACTAATAACAAAGAGGAACAACATTGATGAAAAAGAGGGGAAAAAAAAAAAGAAGAGAAGATTTAACGTGGAAAGGAGAAAAATAAAAAGAATATAGGGTAAAAGAGAAAATCAAAAGAAATAAATGAGAAAAATTGAAAAATCTACGTACAATGGCTTTTCTACTCTTCCACTTAACAGAATTTATTGACGGGAGTAGATAATGGATAAAAAAATTAAACTTTTTGAACATAAAATGTAAAATTGTCAGTTTATCAAAACTTGGTTGTAAATTTTTTGGGTTAAAATAAAATACGAAAAATATAAATCAAGTCCTATGTGGCTTCACCTTTGTCCATCGTTTCTTTATTGTTGGGCTGCTTTGCCATCGTGTCTCTAGTTGGTCGACAGTTCAATGAATTTGATTTCATGAAAACCATTCAAATTTTGGGAAATTTTAAGTTCACCCAGAGCTTCCGTAAATGTTTTGTCCACGTCATCAGATAATCACTTGATGGTAAACCATTAATTTAGTCCTTATAAGATTAAATTTACGATAAAACTATATACACAATTTTTATATATAAATATCGATATATTACATTATAATTGAGTATTATTTTATCTTTAATTTTTAATCATCTAATCACAAGATGATACGTTGTTATTTATACACAAAACTATGTACAAAAATTATACACAACATTACTCTTAAATTTATAAATTTGCAAAAATTACACATTAAAACAAAACATTTTAAAAATCAATAAAATTATACATATATACTTTTGATTAGATAATTTGGATATACAAATAAAGTATCATTATGTGATCGAATAATTTTAAATTAAAAATAAAATAATATTAAATCATATGATGACATATTATCTGTATACCCTGAATTATATACTAAAAAAATATACACACAATAATGCTCTTTAACAACTCACCTCAGTCAATTCTAACAGAAATTTTATAATTCACTTCGTACATTAGAAATAAACTTTTTTTTTTTTTACATAATTTAACTTTTCTACAATCTTTGTATTAAAAATCACAAAATTTTAAAAATAATCATTTATTTATTAAAGGTTTTATCTACAATATTAAGTTGAATCAAGCCCCTTCATGGTTTGAGTTCGAGTTTGAACTCAATAGTTTCTTGTACCCATAACTTGAACTTGAGCCATAAATACTTGTTTTAAGCCCAATTAAACCAAATTTATAATTAAATTTAAGTCAACTCAACTTAAATCAAACCCTAATTTTAAGTGTTTTTCTTGTAGAGTTTAACTTATTATCTTAGAATAAAGGCTTATAAATTGAACTCTTTTTTTGCCTTATGGCATGGTTTTTCATTAAATTTAGTTTTATTGGAAGTCTAATACTTGAGTTTTTTTTTTTTCCCAAGTTTTAATAGTTACTATTTTAGTTTATTATTTTCTCACCGTAAGTTTGTTAAAATCCTAGTTGGTGCCTGTTGAACACTTAAATTCCAAATATCCATTCAAAATGTAAATTTGGCACAATGTTGTACATATCAATTATCATATCACTTCTAACTATTTCACTTTTATACATTTTCTATTTTTACCCTGAAATCAATTGTTAGTGATTTGGCAGTATTCAACCTAAAATTACACTAACTAAGGTGTGATCTACAATTCACATTAAATTGTGTCGAGTCTAATATGATTTCAACCTGATTGCATTGGTGCCATGCAATGATTCAAATTGAACATATCGTTCAGAATCACATTAGTGACTAGCCAAGGTATGGTTTTGTCAGATTGCATATGACTTAGTGCGTTTTTTATCAAATTATACATTTTTTTATACAATTTGACTATTCAAGTTGTATCACATCCAACCATTTTTTTTTTCATTTGTATACATTTATATTTAATTTAGGAGTTTTAGGAAAGCTAAAATGAATTGTAACAACATCAGGTACGTTCAAGGGTAAGTTAGTCATTTAGCATGATTTGGGTCCTCCAAAAGGTTTGACATGTTGAATTTTCAAAGCCAATGTAAAAGTCAAACCTCTAGCGCCCCCGTCCTTGTCTCTGGGACGTTTGTCCCTATGAGCTAGTAATTTCAAATCATGCTCGCATGATTTTCACGATGCACATCTTAGTAGACGCATGTCCCATTCGAGGGGACGATTGTCCCAAACATGTTTTTTAGCAGTTATAAAACTCTTCCATGAGTTTTGATTAGGGTACGCATTGCTAACCTTATTTTTCACTTATACAGAGAGAGCAGTGAGGATTGAAAGTCTTGGAGAGTCGCTAGAGTAGAGGAACATCATCGGATTCTTGCCACTCGAAGACTAAGCACCATTGGAGGAGAGGTAGGTGAATTTCTTTCCTTCTTTTCTTTTGTAATGCCATTTTCTATTAGTATTTTGTATAATCTGTTATAGAATAGTTGAATTGTAGTGATTGCAAGATATATCTGTGTATATATGATTGATCCGTATGAGTATGATCAAGATGATGATGGAACACTAAGAATATGCATGAATTGGATTATGTTCATTTCGGGTTGCATCGATTGTTAGGTTTATGGGTGTTTAGGAATGGTTTTGGTGAATTGAATAAGTTTAGGGGAGTCCTAGTTTAATTTTGGATTATTGGATTGTCGAACCGTTGTAAAAAACAAAAAGGTTCTAGAAGTTACAAAGGCAAGGGATGCTTGTTCCCTCAAGAGAGGGACAATCGTCCTATCATGAGGTAGGATGCCTAAAGGTAAATTGATAATTTTAACTGTGAATAAGATTAGGCACATAGGAATGAGGTTAGAGGGGAACGACCATCCTTACCCTATTTAAGGACGATCATCCCTCACAAAAGAGAGGACGACCATCCTCTAGGGCAAAGCAACTATCTTTCATGATTTAAAAAAAAAGAAAAGAAAAGGGTATGTCGTACCAAGGGCTAGTGAAAAGACATTCTACTCTCCATGCGATGTTAAGGGATGCAAGAGATGTCTAGGATGTCTATTCCGATCGGGTTTAGATAAAAGGTATCTAGGACGTCTATTGTGATGGAATATGAGTTATAAGAGGCGTTTGAGACATCCTTCTCATTGATGCATGGGTTATAAGAGGCATCTGGGAGTCCACCTTGATTCTTTATAAGGTGTAAGAGATGTCTAGGATGTTTTACCCTTTGAATACAAGTTCCTAGACATCTCAAAAAAAAAATTATAACTATATATTTTACTTGTAACATAGTCAACCTTTTATAATGTATTTCGATTGAATATTAAAGGCCTAGAGATGGAGGGGCGTTCAGGTAGACCAATGCTAGGCTTGGCCTCCCTCTTTTAGGTCGACCTGTAGGCGAAACAACTTACAAAATTATGTTTTGTGTTAGACCTATGGGCTTCAATTTTTAATTTGTCCAACTATTTTATTTTCATTTGTTTTTATGGTTTTGTCAATTATTATTTTCTTTTCTTTCAATAGAAATAGATCTAAGTTCAAATGAGTTCAATCATTTTGAATGTTTTGATAATGAGGAAACTCAATATATTATAAATGAAGAATCTTGAACACAGACACGTAGAGGTGCAACACCATCGATGGATTAAAAAAGAAAGTAGAAATTAACAGTGTGAGAGCATTTCAATCAAATTAAAGAAACCATTAATGATTAATTAATTCGACAGACAATGTAAGTACTATGATTCACGTTTAACATGTGTCAATGTGGGTGACACTGGTTATTTTCATCACCATATTAATGAATATTGTAAACAAATACTGCATCACTTAAGGAGACAACAACAAATTGTCTTTACAAGATCACGATCAATTGGCGAATCTACTACAAGTAATCTAGACAAGTTTTGGTGTGGGAGAAATGACAAATTTTACCTACCGTAAATAGAAAATGTATGACTACACAACTTGATATGTTATCACATTTAATCAACCCTTTACTTATGTTAAAGTTGAAATATTAGAATTGATATTACAAAATATTGTTAAACCAATATTTAAAGAAATCATATTCTACACTTAGATTTGACATCATTAACAACTATAAATTGATAAAATTAAAAATTACAAAAAGAACTACTTGATTTTGGTGGTGATATTTATATTACTTTTAATTTATGGATAGTTACTAATAAAGACTTATGATACATTTGCATAACTGTCTATTATATTAATTCTGATTGACAATTATAAAGTTATGTTATTGCATTTAGAGTATTAGAATATAGTTATTTTAGTGTCATAATTTATCAAATATTTTTAATAAATATAAAATAAATAACTCCATTTTTTCAATTGGATTTTATAATGCCTGAAATAATAATAGAGTAGTTAAGTTAATAATATATTATTTGAATTTACAATTTGATGGTAAATTATTTTATGTTAGGTGTGCATTTCACATTATAAATTTAATAACACAATATGATATAATTTTGACAAAACATCACATAAGTACAATCATACATATCATCACTAACATTTTGGCCAAAGGACTATTTCTCATTTCAAAAACCTAACATCTATCTATAAAGCAACTGTTGTTAAAATTTTATGTTAAGACTAAGGATAAAATCATCATTTTACTAATAATATTAAAAAATATATAATTTTATCTTATTTTCCTCCATTTTTTGAAAACTTGAATTTTACCCCCCAGCCTCAACTTTGAAAAGTTGCTCCCCTCCCCCCTAAATCCCTAGTGTTTTCTCTTCTCTTTTGCAACGGTGGTCATCACTGTCTCCTTTCTTAGCAAACAACGTCGATGGAGATGAAAAACTTCATCTTCGTCGATGAAAACAAGAGTCGTCTTGTCTCTTCATCAAGGCAGAGACGGAGACAATTTGCCTCCATCTCTTCGTCGACAAAGATGGAAGACAACAAAAATTCTTTGTCTTCTATCTTCATCTAGGAAGAGATAAAAACGAATTGTCTCCGTGCCTTCCTCAATGGAGTCTCATCTCCATTGACATCATTTGTCGAGGAGAGAGATGACAAGGCTAAAGGTGGAGACAGTGGTAGCCACCATCGCCATTGTCTAACATACCATAAAATGTGTAGGCAAATGAGTTTAAGACATAAAAAATTAAAAATTGATGTTAAAACTAGATGAAATTCAATATATCTCATATTGAAATTACGTAAAAAAATATGAAATGACTATAACATAATATTTTAATACATCATCAAAAGATCCTGAAAATGTAATTTTTTTTGACTGAGTATGATAAAGAGATAGTGAGTGCTCTAATTAACATGTTAGAACATGTGTTTATTATCTTACAATCGGTTTAATTTTATATTTCATATTGAACATTAGTTTTATTCTTAAAAAATATATATTGCAAGATGTATTTAGAGAAATTGCACTAAAGTTGGAGGAGAAGATATTGAAGATTTTCTACTTGTGAAATTAAACAGGGAAAGAATTCAAAGAAATTTGAACATATTCTTTTGGTTTGTTGTCAATAATCTTCTATTTAATAAAGGTTAAAGGGACTTATTCTCATTCATATTATCCTCTTATCTCAAGTTTTTACCTTTTAATTTTGAAAATCTCAAATATATATTCATGAGTGGTTAACTTTAACGAGTTTAGGGCAAAATTGTTATTTTATTTATAATATTAAAAATAAACTAAAATTTAATTTCTTTTTCCTCCCCTAAACTTTAAAAAGTTTCCCCTAACCCAAGTTTTAAAAAATGATAATTCTCCCTTTTAGTTTCTAGATCTCTAGCGTCAAATTTGACGTCATCGTCGATGACAAATATCTCTCAATACCTCCTTTACCTCTGGCAGCCCAACTTCTCTCTTTTGAAAGCTTGGACGACATCGATTGACACTGAAAATAACTAAGTTTCGTCTAAAAGATGAAGTTGACTTTGTCTTCCTCGACGAAGATAAGAGTCTCATCTTTGTTAGGGAAGACAAAGACGAGAGATCTTGTCTTTGTCGGGAAAACAATGTTTCATCTTTCCCAATAAAACATCGTCTCTTATTGGGTTTAAGATCATTAGTTAGAGGGGAAGATGGTGAGGGAGCAACCACCGGACGAAGTGAAAGGAGATGTCGCTAAAGTAGTGTTAGAAATGGTGTCAGATTTTGAAAATCAAACCCTAGAGAAGAAAATGTTATTTTTTAAAACTTGGCTTATAGAAGAAATTGTTAGTTTTTATGATTTAAGGGGAAAAAAAAAAAATTTAACTCATAAGTAAATAAATAAAATGTTCAAAGTTAAATGATAAAATTTTAAGATAAAATGATACTTTATATGAGAAACAGTCATTCGCCCTTTAATAAAAAAGAAAAAAAAAAAAAACAACTTGGATCATCTTAATTGTGTGCAAACACCGCTCTGCATTAACTAACCCTATAAAAACTCTGCCCCTTTCAGAAATCATGAAACTGCATTGAATAATCCGCCATTTTCATCTTCAATCTGAGAGCTAAAGCACAATTCTATCCTGAAAGCAGAATCAAATTTCTGAAAATGCTTACAGCAGGAGCAACATTGTCGAAACCAATTTGTTTTTCATCACTGATGCCTGCTAAAACCTGCAACTCAAAACCCAGTTGTTTTTTGTCGGTAAAAATTTTGAACCCACTTGTGTTTTCCTGCAAGAGTCGATCTTGCTCGCAATTTTCAACAATTCCTCCTAAAATGGCACGAACTTACTTCTCTGTAAATGCTTCTTCTTCAGGTTATACTCTACTCCGAGTCCCTTCATGTTTCTCACATTGTTTTGTTTTTCTGTTGTATGGATTGTTGTGGTTATTTGTTGATGTGCATGTGATAAAAGTTGCTAAATATTTAGTTTTTATTTTGGTTTCTTTAGTGGGAAAATGGGTTTAAATTCATTCCGTATATGGGACTGGAAATGTGTCTCTGTGTAGAGTGGATTGTCTATGTTAGGTTTCGCGATTATAATGCCAAAAAAGAAGTTTAATCTCTAGAACTTTGCTTTTTTTTTTTTTCTATTGTTTATATTAATATTAGAAGCATTGTAGAACAAGAACTAAGCGATTGTATAGTATTCAGAGTATTTATTTTGTTGCAGTTTGATGCTTTATTAGGAATCATAGCCAGCTCAAAATTTGTGAAAAAGGAGAAGTTCTTAATTTAGCTAAAATTTCAACCATGATGCATGCACAAGTTTTTCATGAGAATCGGAGGATGATTTTAATGGCTTTATTTTCAGTCTTGATTAACATTGTTATAAAGTGTATATTGCTTTGGCCATTCTATCATAAATTTTTAACATTTATTTTTGTTGCTGGAAACCATGATATGGTTAGCACATTTTTTTGGTTGTGTTAGATTTAGGTAAACTGGAGTATGAACCTCAACTCTTATTGTTCTTTGTGGAGAGGATTTACATGACCAAATTGTGCATGAAAAAAGGCTAGGAAATTGTACCTTCTTTCATCTAAGTGGTTTCTAGAGTGAAATGATCAGGATTCTTGGGCATACTGAATAAATTGTTGTTAAAGCGGCGATGCTCCCAGTTCAAATTATGTTTTGCATAGTCATAAAAAGTGCTATAGAAGATATTCAGAATTACCAGTAATATAATGAAAAGAGCCATTAACTTTATACCGTGAATTCATAAATGTTTATTTTTTCTCCATGTGCAGTTGGAAGTGCAGAGTGCACTGAGGAACCTGTAACCAAGGTAAAATTTCAGACATCATTGAGTTTGCCAGGTTTCTCATGTCCATTGTCTTTGCTTGGAACAGGTCAGTTGCTTTAGACTTTAGTTGTAAAATTAATTATATGCTTTTTGTTTAAGAATCATCATGAACAATTTCAAGGCACCACGTGAATTGATGTGGAAGTGGCACTTGAAAGTATAGGAAAAACTAAGACTTAGGAACTTGGTATGACCCATCATTTGAACCATTATATTGTGAATGTTATCATGTATAAGGTCAATGATCTTGCACATACACAAGTATGCATAAATAAGTACAAATACTTTTCTTGATCTTGAATCATCACAACATTAACTTAATCAGGCAGTGCTCTTTCTATTAAATGTTTCACAACATGTTTCTGGTGTTGCATGAAGAAGTTTTATTTTGATGGCTCCATGGAATAATCACTTTGATGATCTGAAATAATTTCAGGATACAGGGAGAAGGTTTTTGCTATTATTGGAGTTAAGGTCTATGCTGTAGGACTATATATCAATCAATCTATCTTAGATAAATTGACAGCATGGAAAGGACGACCAGCAGCTCAGATTCTGGAGGATTCCTCTTTGTTTGACTCAGTTTTTCAGGGTAATTAAATGATATCAAATATTGCAGCAATTCCTGAAAGTTCTAATATATCTTGTTAGTCTTAAAATGTTTATACTGCAGTTCCTTCGGAGAAATCATTACAGATTGTTCTGGTCAGAGATATTGATGGAAAAACTTTCTGGGATGCTCTGGATGAAGCCATCTCCCCAAGAATCAAAGCACCTACTGGAGTTGATAAAACTGCACTGTCCACATTTCGTAGCATCTTCCAAGCACGGCCTCTTAAGAAAGGAACTTTCATCTTTTTAACATGGCTGAACCCGTCCGAGACGCATGTATGTTTATTTTAGTTGACATAAATTTAATATTATAGTAGAAAATCTTTCTCGAGCATTCTTGTTCTTTTGCCAACCTTCTTCACATTTCGATCAGAGGTTTGTTCAATTATGATTCCAGGTTTGCATCTCATCAGATGGATTGCCTTCTGCTGTGGATGCTACAATTCAGTCTGAAAATGTCACTTCTGCACTTTATGATGTCTTTTTTGGAGGTGCTTCAGTTAGCCCTTCACTAAAAGCCTCAGTTGCCACTGGGCTGGCCAAAACCCTCAAGTGAAGTCAGTTTCTCCAAATTTTTGTACCTATTTATTTAAATGTTCAGTAAATGATGTGGGTGGTTCTACATGTACTCTCTTGATACTGATCTGGTGTAAATTTTGTTCTTTTTGCAATGAGCTACTACTTTGAAGGTGGTTAGATAATTCCAAAAAGAAACCATGTTTCTCAACCAAGTATAGTGCTTAGTAGAGTTGTTCATTGTGATTCAGAAATATAATTTATCTTGTCTTCGTAAAATGCTCATCCATGACTTTGCATGAGAATCTGTCATATTGAATTATATATATCCATTAAGGCATTTCTACTAATAACGTCTTTCCTCCATCAGTAACTTCCTTGCTAAATTCTTCTGTATAATTTTATTATCTGTCTGTACTGACAACTATGTAAATTGAAAAATTCATTCTTGAGAAATAAGTACAACCTGCATTCCATGAATCTTTTCATGTGTTTTGTTCTTTGATGGCTCTCCTTTTCTGCCATTTGATCCTGTAATGTTGTTCTTACTCAATTCCTTTAAGCCACATCTTGTCCTTGTAATACCTTTTGCTTGATGATTGATCAGCTTGATAAATATCCTGAGCAAACATGCCTTTCTTTGTCTGTGTGAGTGGCATTTGACTGGGCAGAGTTTCTTCAAGGCTTGCTTAATTCCTGTCTAGCTTTTGATTCTGATGAAACATTTTCTAATTTCCTCAACGGAAAGAAAAAGAAAAGAAGAGACAAAAAAGCTCCACATAGCTAGGAATCGCTTTATAGACTTCTGCTTCTGGAAGGCATGGTCATTAAGCAAATATTAATTGTTTCTGACAGCTTTTTCTGACTTAATTTTCTCAAGCATCTTGACAACCTCAGCCATGGTAGGTCTCTTGGAGGGTTCTGGTTCGAGGCATGTTAGTGCAATACTGAATACAATGTTAATCTCATCTGTTGGGCAATCTTCCAGTCGAGGGTCGAGCACATACTCTTCCCTCTGGTTCTGAACAACTGCTTTGACCTGTTTCAACATCGACAAACTGTAAGTTGATGTATATAACATCTAGGTGTGATTAAACATATGGGAGGACTATCGAAAATACCCATGTCACAAGTTTGGTTCCTTCCTCTAGAAATACTTCATCCATGGGTTTCTTTCCGGTTAAAAGCTCTAGTAAAACAACTCCGAAGCTGTAAACATCACCTTTTGCTGTAGCCCTCCCTGTATCAAAGTATTCTGAAGAACAACAAATGTTATATTACTAAATTATCATATGATGAACCATCCACAAGAAAGGGAGAGACTTGACTTGATCTATATATTGCTTTTTACCAGGTGCTAAGTACCCAAAAGTTCCTACTACTAATGTTGAAACATGAGAGTTTTCAGGTTGCATCAATGTGGCAAGTCCGAAATCACTCACTCGAGCCTCCATGTTTTGATCTAGCAAGATGTTGCTTGACTTGATATCTCTATGGATTATGTGGGGAATGCAGTCATGATGAAGGTATGCTATACCTCTTGCAGCTCCTACTGCTATTTTGTATCTTGCTGGCCAATCTAAATGCTTCTTGTTTAATGAGTTTCCTGCATCATTTGCTAATTTCCAATCATTCATGCATCATTTGAAATTCTGACCTCGTTCGAGAAGTTATCAACATTTTCATGTGCTTTAGAAGAAAGATTTTCAGAACAATATTTTATATGCTGAGACTAAGGAACAAACATTTTCTTGAAGCTATATATTATATGCATACCATAGAGAAATGTATCCAAACTTCCATTAGGCATGAACTCATATATGAGAAAATTGTGTTGAGGGGCAATGCAGTATCCATGCAGAGTAACAATATTTCGGTGCTTTATATCTCCCATTGCCTCCAACTCTCTCTCGAAACCTCTCTCCATCTCTGCAGTTCCCCTGTGTAATCTTTTGACGGCAAAGGTTGTTGAGTCATTGATCATCAATCTGTAAACTGTTCCAAAACCTCCTGAGCCGACAATGTCTTTGCTGCTCAATTTCAGTGTCTTCTTCAGTACTACATCACCTGGTAGAGATTGTATGAATGGAGACCTAAACATGACTATCTTCCCATCTGTATTTTCCCACAACAACAAATTAGTAAAATCTTCATTTCCTTTCTGGTAAACCACCTTCGAGTCATCTTATAAATAATACCTGAGAGTCCGTCTGCAGAAACCATGTTCTTTCTTTTCCATCTCCGATAAAGTAGGACTGAAACAACAATCTTTGATATAATAAAAGCTATGCAGCAGATTGTGATGTAGAACGCGATGACTCGAACGTTTCCCATTTAGTTCTGCAAATCAGATGGAATCTCAGAGAATTACATATAACATAGAAATGAAAAAGCTTAACAAGATTCCAGGTCCAGTTAACAAACTTTTTTTCAAAGAGCAGGAAATAACTACCTTCGCAAAGAATCACTTTGACAATGAAAGCGCCTAAGATTTTAATCCATAGGACCAAGTGTTAGCTAGCTAAAGTTACCAACAGATGTTATGAATTTCAATGGTGCCCCCTGAAGATTGGAACTAAATGAAGAGGCTTAAGGATTGAAAGCAGCAACTACAGCAGAAACTGTTCATGGGAGAAGACAGTTTGTCCAGAGGAGCATATAATTGTACAAAAGCGTTCTTCGAGTGCCAACTTTTCTTGGCACTCTGGGACCCCTCATGTAGGGTTGTGGCTTTTTACCCTATTTTTCCATTTCACATGCATATCTAGCTATGCAAGTATGGATCTATCTTTTCACTAGGTTTCGGTTGAAGTGTAATAGAATATGCATAAATAATTTATATAAATATGAGTGTTTAGATTATATGTGATTATATAATTAGATTTTATTTTATTTTAAAATTAAAATTACTTAATAATATGGTAATATATTATCATTTATACTCAAATTTATATTTATCATTTATATATATAATTTTATTGTTTAATCAAATCTAGATAGTGTTAAGGTTGGTTAATAATTTCCCATTAAAACCTTGTGAACAAATATTATATATAAGGAGAGCAAATTTCAATTATACTCGTAGTTATAATAGTTAAATCGTATATCGTATCATATATTGAGTATTATATCGTATCATATGATATAAATTTTAAAAAGTAAAATAATAAAAAAATCTAATTGACATATTATCATTAGAAAATATCACAAATATTTTTAAAAATTTAAAATTTTTCATATGTACTTCTATTAGATCATTATTTAAAAAATATATATTAATCCATATCGGTAATATGAATCGTATTAATTTAATATATTTTATGATACATATCTTTTTTTATATATATTATATCATATCATAAAATATATATCATATATTTTGATTATATATTCATAATAACTATTAGTTTTATTATATTTAAATTAATATATATTATTAAATACGATAAAATTAATATATTATTATATAATTAAGTAATTAAATTATTAATTTTATTTTTAATTTATAATTATTTATTAATAATATATTAATTTATTTAAATATAAAATATTATTTATAAAAAAAAAAGTCAATAACTATCACGTTTGCCCTGTGCTATTAATGGCAACTACCATTTTAATCTTGCAGGAACACTCAACAATTTCAAAGAGTCAATCAAACCCATCATAATCATATGGTTTGGGATGTATATCCTGATTCCTGACGTGTCGGTGGAAAGAAATAAATGTGGCATAGTTGTGAAAGCTACTTCAAGGGTCTGAATTTCCGGCTGATAGCCGCCAGTGGACACTCAAATCAACACCAGAATAATAATTGAGGGGTGAACACCAACCGGTGATTCTGAGTACGCCTGCATTTGAGTTTAACTCAAATGCAAAAATAATGTATCTCAAATTTATTGGTTAAAATTAAGTTTAATTTAAATAAAAAAATAATTTAATTTAATTTAATTTGTCTTCAACTTAATTTTATAACTCAAATTAATTATTTAAATTTAAAGTTTAATTTAATCTAAATTGATAATTTAAATTTATAGTTTGAATTTATAATTTAAATTCGTAATTTATTCATAAAGTAATATCATTTTATTTGAATAATATTTAAAATTATTTATTTAAATTATGAATTCAAATTGAATCGAATCATAGATTCAAACTATGAATTCAAATTGATTAAGCTATAAATTTGATTGAATTGAGTTACGAATTCAAACTATTAATTTAAATTATAAATTTGAGTCAAACGTAAATCTAATATATTTTAGTTAAGTTTAATTTGATTTTAAAAATAAAATAAATATTTAAATTTAAATTTTAAAATCAAATCAAATAAATTTAAATTAAATTAAATTAATACAAACAACTTTTAAGATCTGTACCATGTCTGGGCCTTAATAATAATACTTTATCTAAATTTCTTCACCAGAAATAACCTAGCTGTTTCAAGAGATAAAGCTTCATAAATGTTACTTGTTCAACAGTCAGCAAAAGCTCACAGTTGAAATGCCAGCAGACAAAAAGAAAGTGATAAAGGATAAATAATGAACAATTGAATCACGTGAAAGTATTAGCTGTACCCATGGAATATTAGCCATCTGGATGCTTTGGGTAGAACAAACAGTTGATAATTTGTAAAGCTAAGGAGATTCACGGGACCCATATTTTCTTTGCCAAAAATAAGTGCAGGTGTAAAGCTATATTACTAGTCAGTAATTTACGTTCTTCATTCTGGCAAAGGCTATTAATCAAAGTTAGGTCAGTTGGGATTTTGCTTCTTGTGAAACATTTTGAAAAAACTCCCACTAATGTTACCGAGGTGTCAAGCAAAGAGCTCGCAAAGAGGTCGTTAACTTACCCTAACAATGTTACTAGAGACCGTTTACTTTTTCTGGCAAGATCAGATCGTCTTGGAGATGGGAGAGAGAGAGAGAGTAATTAATTTGTGTTGCCATTTCTTTACTCACCAACTTGGTATAATAAAAAGATCTCATATGTAGTACATTAAGGTGTTTTATGAAATAGTTTGAATAATAAAAGTTTGAAATTCTAAATATGAGAATAAATTTTTAAATCTCGTATAATAATATTTTAAAATTAAATTCTAAATTGTATCAAATAATAAGATAATAAGTGTATTTTATGACAACCATTGACACACAAACAAGTTGATATCTTAAAGAGAGGAGAGAGCTTTGGTTGTGCCAATAGCAATTCTTGTTGAGGTTTCACATCCTACTCCTTTCATTAGTGGGAACAAAGAAAAAACAAATCATTAGCAAAATATTGGATTAACTTGAAATGACATGTCATTTCTCCATTAAGATGCAAACAGGCATGGAGAAAGGAATTAAATTTTGAATCTTTGAGAAATATGAACAAGTGCATTGGCATGAAAATCCAATAACATGCACATGCTCAATCAAAGTTAACCGGAGTATTCGTAACATAATTTAAATTATCTATGATGAGACATTATTTGATTTTGATAACAAGTGTGGTCATTATCCAAATGATGCAGCTTAAAAAAGTCACAACCCTCAATCCTAATTGTTCATACTCGTTATCAATATTGCTCATACAAGCATTTGATTCCTTATTGAGACTTGGTAGAATACAATACTTTATGCTAATATCCATTTTCTAAAAAAATGCCTTTGAAATGCATCTTGTAGCACTTTTTATTGTCAAAAATACTGTGAACTTTGAAACTACCATTGTGTCGTGTAATAACATTATCAAGACCCTCATTTTGAATATCCACGATAGGTAACATACCCAAATGAAATGAATCAAGAGCACGAATATTTATCGGAGTTGCCCCATGATGAATAGAATCTTCTTGTCCAACACTATACTTGAATCCCCCACTCTAATCCATCCTCTCATTATGATCATTTACCATTCAATGTCTTTTGTTTCATCCAACTCAAGATAATCCATCGGAACATCATCCATCTCATTGTAACACCCTTCTCCCAATACATACCCCTATCAAGAGTATGCATTTAAAGAAATGTGTTGACTAAAATTTTTCCAACACATGCAACAATGTAATAAATGCGTAGTATTAAATTTCAACTCCCACAATCCCAAAATGTGTAACAATTAAAACAACAATAAATAATCCTAATACAAACCGTGTGTCTGAAATCCATGTTTACAAAACTCAAGATCCAGATCCAAAAATAATACATGTATAAACATAAATAAAACTTATAAGTGCAAATGACATAAATGTCCGTCGCTCTTGCAACATCTCAAGTAGACCCTCTAACTTTGTCTTCACCCCGTTGCTTTACAAAGGAACACAGTGAGTGAAATACACTCAATAAGAAAGTGATCTCTCAACACCGTGTACACAACAATAAAAAAATAATATAATTCAATGCGTTCCATATCCAATTTAGTTGTGGTACCCCAAATATTATACCAGTATCCTATATACCCATCCAGATATCTTAACGCCCCATGTTATCCCAATGACTAATATCAATGATGTATATCAACGTCCCAAAAGTGTGGTGAAAGGATGAGACACCTTAGATGTCATTCATATGGTGTACCCTATACACCTATCATCGTTCAGGCTTTGGGCTAAGGTCACATAGACTAACCTTGATGTTTTCATAGCCACACTACACATAACGCGATGGAAAGACCATACTGCATATAGCTTGGTGGTAAGTCATACTGTATATAACTCGATGACAAGAAAGAAAACAACATTTGTGTTTTTGATTCAGAATTGCTTCAATCTGGGTTTATGTTGTCGTCCACATAGTAAGGCATCTCAAGATTTTCCTCGTATTGTCATACTCATAATTAGGCACTTTCACAATATTTCCCTCTCACATTGCCTTTGTTATGGCCAATATGTCTATATTAGTTTTTATTAGGGCCTCAACATTCATTTTCACTTATTTATCCCTTATAGGGGTATAATAGTCATTACTATAACTATGAATAATTATTATTAACTTCATACACATTCTTTTCCAAATTCCCTAATTATACAAGGGGGTGTACCTTTCATACACGAGGGTGTATGAATCCTACTTATATGACTTGAATTCTATCACACATGGACATACAACCTAGAATCATACTCACAATCGTACATCTTATCCCACACAGATGTGTATTCATTCCTAAATTAACATGCTCGTGGCTTCAACCTAACACAAGGGTTATTCGCACCCAAATATACACGACTGTGTATACAATCACACATGGGTGTGTAGCGTGTTCTACAAAATTACAACCTAAGTTTCCTTGCATTTTTACCATCCAAACCAACTCTAATACTTCTAAATTTGCATCTTTCCATTAACATAATCATCCTAAAGTGAAACTACATGACTAAAAACACTACATCACTTCTGATCTTCCAAACTCAATATAGCTCTTCCATTATCAAATACACTAGCATTTGAATACTCCATCAACCAATCACGACAATCCGTTCATTAGCAAAACATCACATAAACGTATATGAAATTCATTAACCATCATCAGGCCATTCTAACATGCTACTAACCATTTAGTTCTAGGGATTCAATAACATAAAATAATCAATTCACCACTCATATGATAAAAATCCATCAATGATCATATGTATAGTCTCGTAATACAATAAACATATAAACTAGTCTCACAATTCCAGATTAGCAAACTCAAGAATCAAGCATCACTATCACAAATTCATAAAAATTATCAATTCATGGCCAAACATCCGTAGCCACAAAATTGGGGAAACACCATACTTACCTCTCTTTTGACAATGCAGTAGGTCTTCGCATGGCGAGATTAATCCCCAAAAGTCTATTTGCATCTCCATGACTTCAAGAACTCTCAACTCTCTATTTTTGTTGAAATGTTATGCAGAATGGTGAGCCAAACATATACAAAATCTTTTTATTTTTAATTAAAAATTGCAATACACAGGTGTGTACGTTGTTACCTATTAATGGCAGTTTTTAAAATTATTGCAAAACTGATTCTTATCCAAAATTCAAATATGTTGACCATATACGAGCGTGTACTCCCATATACACAAGTGTGTATGTCTTCCAAACTTAACCAATTTTTGTGCATCACATAGAAAAAAAAAAACTACTTTGCCCTTGCTAAACACACATGGGTGTGTGACCTTCCCATACGGTCGTGCAACCTCAAAAATCACATATATCACATATACAATAAATAGACATATTCAACAAGACAAAAGACAAAAATACCCTTGAGTATGCCTATTAGTGCTACACTTATCCATTCAATTGAATACACCTATGTTAGTATTCTATCCTTCCTACCATAAACCCATTTCTCAACATTGGCATACAAGTCTACACCATCTTCAATAATCTTTGTCAGCAATATCAACGTTCACATTACCCTTTTCATCTTCTTCTAAACCACGCCATGATTGTGCCTCAAAATTTACAAGAGTAAAAAAGTTAACCTTGTCTGCTGTCGTGGATGGATCCTCTATATATTGTTCCTCAATATGTTGTTCTTGATAATTGTTTTTTCTTTCTTTATGACTCACCATCACAAAAAGAGATGTCAGTTGTTTTTTTTTTTTTTACGAGATAATGCCATCAGACATCGTGATTATCTTGAACCTTATAAAACAATCCATTGACTGGTTTTCAGCTTTCATATATATGTGGACATGAGTGCACCTTTGATTGACTCTCAAGAGAGAGCTCAAAGTCTCAACCAATCCTTCATAATCAATTTTTGTGTCAATTATTAATAATCTTTGATCCTCACCTTTGCATCTCTTACTGTGATCAACTTTAGAAATTCATTGTTATAAATATTATTTTAATCATTTTAAAAATTGAAATGAAAGATTCTTGAGATTACATAAATACATTTGGTTGAAACAACATTAACTCCAGATATTCACTACCATCCACAAGATGAAAGTTTTGTTCCTAAAGTATCATAAAAGTCTTATAAATTCTCTTATATTTTGAAATTTACCCAAAAAGTTTAAAAACGCCTACCCACTTCCGTTTTTTATTGATTCGATCACAAAAACTTAGTTACTTCCAATCTAGCACAAGTTTAACATCAATCTACCATTCCTATAACTACTTTGATTTCAAGACAACAATTTGTAAATTAAAATATAAGTATTCTATCATTACATAATGAAAATGAGCTCTTACAATTTAAGTTTTGAATCTTCAATATAAAATAACAAACAATTAACTTATTTGTAGTAAGATGATTTTGATTCAAAACCTCTTTGAATTTAAGTGATTTTTAGTTGAAATTGTAGATGAAAGCAAGTTAAAGAAACTAGAGTTTTTAAGATTAATGACAAGAGTAAAACAAATATTAAATTATGATTTAAAATTGTGAAATAAAAGAAAGTAAACAAGATATAAAAAAATTAAAAAAAGATTAAAATAATTAAAATCCCTTTTTCGCTTCAATGTATGTTCATAATCTAGTCGCTTTTGAAGAGATTATAATTCAAAGATTACTTCTATGGCGCTACAGTTTTTATATTAATTTTGTTGCAACTTTCAATGACAATTCATTCACCCACCATCTGCCAATCCAATAGCTGAAGCTTGAACTCTAACTGCGTCCTACGAGAGATACTAGAAGTCTTCGGAGCAATAAAACCTCTGACACAACTACATAGGAAAACGAACAGACTCTCTCCACTGCCTGTTCATGTTGCACTGTTGCAGTCAATTTAGGACAAGGAAAACAAAGCGGAAAGCCTCTCATTCTGTATTGGTGCCCAAGAAACTATGATATTTCTTCTTCATACATTGTTATTATCATAGTTGATACTAAATATGCTCAGCAGTGATGACAAATCCCTCTTCCAAAAAGGCTCTTTCGTGGAAGTGAGCAGTGATTCAGATGGGTTCACTGGTGTTTGGTACGTGGCTAAAGTATTGGAGCCACCGTCAGTACATTTAACTCCTACTACTCCTGACAAAGGGACTAGAGAGGAAAGATTTTTCCATATAGAGTACCAATCTTTGCTTTGTGATGATGGCTCTGAGAAACCATTGACTGAGTACGTTGAGTCATCTTTTGTGAGGCCTTTACCTCCAAACGATGAGCATGATTTACAAGTCTATGATGTTGTAGATGCGATGTATCTTGATGGGTGGTGGATTGGTGTGGTGGTGAAAGTAAACCATGAATCAAATGTTTACTCTGTGTACTTTGAGAACCCCCCTGATTTGCTTCATCTTAGGCGTTATGAATTGAGGGCTCACTGGGATTGGGAAGGAGGCAAGTGGGTTCGACCCCAAAAGCAGGTTCCCAAGGTCGGTGGTTTGGCTTGTCGCGTTTTGAAGGTATTCAAGTTCTTTCTGTTTGTTTTGTTGGGTTTCATGGAAGCTGGTTGCATAAAGCTTTTGTTTTTACGGGTATGGCTTTTAACTTGTTTGAGTTCTGAGTCAAAGGAGTCATCTTTCTCAAATTTAATGCGAAGAATGAAATGAAAAATAATAAAGCTGAGAACTTTTTTTGTTGAGAGGTTTATAAATGAAGTTGGTTTCGGTGTATTGTGGTTGATTTGTTTGAGTTCTGATAGGAAGGTGCCAGCTTTTTCAAATTTATGCTAAGTTTGAAAGTTTGGATATGATAAAGCTGATGACTTTTTAGTTGTAAGTTTAAATGAAGTTTGGTTTCTCTCGTTTTTTCTTTTTAAGCATCCTATACCATATTTAGGCTTTTATTTATTAAATAAAAATTATCTCATGGTTATATTTGATTTTTCCTTGCCCTTCTGCATTCTCTAATATGTTTTAGGGGTGTTAGTTTTTGAAATAGATTCAGCTGTCTCAACTCAACAAGGGTTTGTGTTCATTGATTCTAATATATATAATATCTATAACAATACCATCCTAGAAATAGAATAACAAAATAGTGCTCTATGTTTGCTCAGGATGCCTTTGATGGCATGGAGTATTATGAAGAGCAGTCACCCTACAGTGGCAATGGAGAAACTGATATTATTGCAAATTGCTCAAGAGAACTTAGGTTGGATTGGTCATCTCCAAGCACTGAAAACTCAAGTGGGAAGAAGATGAAAGAGGTGAGTCTTTCACTTGATGCTATAGTTTCTTTGCCTTTGAAGAATCTAAAATTGGTAGGTGCAATCATTGATTTACTTATCCAAGAGTCTCATTTATAGATCAATGTGGAATTTTGCTCTCCTGAAAATTTGTTTGACCTTATTTATCTTGCTTTTGAAGCAGATAACCAAGAAGAAAGGTCGAGCTGGCTGTTCAAAAAGAAAGAGAGGAGAGGGACAAAAAACTTTGGTGAAATGTACCCAAACTCTAGTGCTATACTTACAGTAACAATTTTGTCTTCAGAATTATAAATTCTTTTTATACTTATAAACATGCTTTACCTTGCAGGTAAAAAGCTTGACAAATTGAGTGATCTTTTTGGTTTTGATACTGACTCACCCATATGTACTGGAAAGTTTAAACAAACAAAGCATGATGGAAACAGAGGTGATGTTGATAAATTGGTATTTAAGGATCATGAGATTGTTGATGCTAAATCACCCGTAAACACTGTAGAGTCTAAATGTACAAAGCATGATGGAGCTGAAGATGCTGTTGATAAATCACTATTGAAGGATCATGAGATTTTTTATGCTGAATCAAAAGAAAACACCGAAAAATATAATGTTAGAAAGCATGATGGCGCTGAAGGTTCTCTTGATAAGTTAACTTTCAAGGATCATGCAATAGATGCTGAGTCTGCTAAAAACACAGAAGATTCTGAGGGGACAAAGAATGATGGTGCTGGAGGTGCTGCTGATAACATGGTTTTAAAGTATTCTGTGATTATTGATGCTTCATCACCGACAAACACAGCAGAATCTAAAGGTAAAAGAACTCAATTGAATGGGATGTAATAAGTTGATGCTACAATTATGTCTTAAGATTTTCATTATTTTATTTTTTAATAAAGATGAATTGTGCTTTGTAGGTAAAAAGCATAATGAATCTGTTGGTTCTGCTGATAAATTTGTTTTAAAGGATCCTTGTATGGCTGACTCTGTATCACCTGTGAATACTGGAGAATCTAACCATATAAAGCATGCAATTGTTGTTGTTGATGTTGAATCACCAAAAAACACAGAAGAGTCTGAAGGTACAAACCATGATGGAGCTGCAGCTGCAGCTGCTGTTGAGAAAATGGCTTTAAAGTATCCTTTGATTTTTGATGCTGAATCATGTAAAAGCAGAGCTGAGTCTAAAGGTAAAAAAACTCAAATTAATGGTGTGGGATAACTTGATGCTATATTTATGTCTTCAGATTTACATTTTTTTATATGTAAGTATTGTGATTTCTTAGATAACAAGTGTGATGGAGCTGGAGTAGCTGTTAATAAAATGGACTCACAGGATTGTGCTAGTTCTGGTGTTGAATCTTCTAAAATTACTGGAGAGTCTACAGGTATTGAGCTTATTATACGACAAAGCAGATATTGAATAAACCATAAAGCAAAAGTGGCAAAAAACTGCCATATCTGAAAGTTGGTACCAGCATTCAGCAACAAACTTGACAAGCATGCTGTAGAAAATTCTACAAAGAAAAATATTTTGATTAGTCTTTTACCTTTTTTCTTGTAATATTAGACTTAGACACTAGGTGTTCTTAAGTATAATTGAACATTTTTGTTGCATCTTATGGGAAGATCTTTGAATATCAGCTGCAGCAGTCCACTAGTCTATTTACATGTTTCCTGGGCTATTGTGCAGCATGTTCACCTTTAACCCCAAATATGATGTAAATACATTTGTAATTTGTGAAAAGAAATGCTATCTTCTCGTAATCAACATTTGTGGGAGGCTTGACACATCTTGAGAATGATTACTCTTATGTTACATATCCCTGATGGCATTTCTTTAGCAGATGGTCTGTTTCTTCTTTTATTTGGACTTTTCTCCCCTAACTCCTTCCACAGGATTTTCAGGTTCTGAAGATGCATCAGCTGAAAAAGCAGCTAAACCTTCTGACACAGTTTGCAGTACGAGAGAAGCTGAGATGGCTATTGTTGAAGTACCTGGCGACATGGATACTATTGCTAAACCTATATCGGTGTGTTTTGATGGGTTATGCTCTCAAAAAATTGTGATCGACTCAAGTAAGTTGATGTGAATTTTTATTCGATATCACTTACTATAGTTGGCTTTATTATTTGGTTTTGGTTTTTCTTCCAGAGTTCTGTGGTATGGATTTAAACCAGAGCCACAGGAATTATGATAAAGGAAAACTAATTGAAATTGTAAAGGAATCCACTGCAAACGATGAAGTGAGTGATAGAATAAGAGGGGAGAGTGAGTGCTTCTCTTGTATGGAGCCTTCATCAATGTGGAAAACCTTTATTGAGACTCTAGAAGTATTGGAAACAATGCCGCAGAAGCCTCACTTCCATCCTTTAAAACAATGCAAAGAAATGTATCGTGATGGATTAGCATTTGGTTACATGATAACTTTTGCCAAAGTGGTAAAGCGGACATCTGAGTTACAAGTCGATGACCCAAAAAGTGTCTTTGATAGCATCTCTGAAACTCTTCATGACATAGAATTGCATGGCTTTGATGTTCAGCCCATACGAAATCGTCTAACTGAGCTGCAATTAATGAAAGATAGGCAAGAACAGCTTCAAGAAGCGATGAAAGAATTTGAACATCGGATCTTACAACACACTCATGAGCTAACAAAAATCAATGCAGAGTTTGCTGAAATTGTTGAAGAAATCAAAATGTTGGAAGGAAAGAAGAGAAAGATTATGTTACTTATGCAGGAAAATGATTTGAAGATCACTGAACTGAAATCAAATCTGGATGTTTGCAACCAGAATACTCAAAATGCTCAGCTTGATTTTGAAAGTCTGGCTGCAGCTCCTTGGTGACTGATCTGCATTTTGCATGCCTCTTTTGGATTCTGCTGTCTTGGATTGTTCGATGTTCCGATGAAACTATTTTTGAAATTTAGAATGCGTGATAAGGTCCAAGATTAATCCTAAACTTGATTGGCACTTTTGTTAGCTTATTATTTTCAGTAACTGGGTACATAGTCCTTGAGTTGTGCAATTATTATTCATGATGGAACTAAGAACACTGATATGGTGGCTTAGGATCCACGACATTAAAATCGATTTCCTGAACCTCTTGCCAAGTCAGTTGCTGTGCCCAGCAAAGAGCACGATACAACCCGGTCACTCCAGCACTATAAAAAGAGAGCTTGAATTTTCTTATTTGTGCTGTGGTGCTATGACTGAGTACATGATTCATAGTAGCAAAAAATGCCACTGATTCACTAGAACACTAGTCCTTGCAGCAACTTTTGATAGAAGAAAAGATAATATGTGAGCAAGAATCAAATCAGGGAGTCCACTTACAAGATCAACTTTATTATCACAATTTTGATCATTTTCTGAAAACTGAGCATCCATATTTGATGAACCGCAATAAACACAAGAATTAAAGACTGAGCACAAAGAAAATGCTCTTGCAAACCTCTGATAAGCTCAAACAAGAAGCACACAACTTCCTGCACAAAATATGCATTCAAGTCAAACGATGGAAGAAACCAAGTAAATCTCAAGTCAAAACCCTTACAATATATAAAAAATACAGACAAAATGTTAGCGGATGAAGCCATGAGAGCATACGCAGGTACAGAAACAAACTTATCTCCCTATAACTCATAGCTTCACTTGAAGTGTTAAAGTCCCCATTTGCCTAACCTTATATCCACTTGGAAAATGTCTTTTAATAAAGAAGGTATATAACATAAGAATAACCTCTTTTAATAATGAGAGAGACATCAGCTTTAGAATCCACAAAGTCGATTTGAAGAAGAAGATGGTGAAGTTCGTAAAACCATATATGAAGAGCTTGATTCAAACCATAAAGAGACTTCTGCAATCGACAAACAAGATGTGGAAAACGTGGATCTGTGAACCCAATATTGGTTTCTTCATATAAACTTGAACGTCTCCATGTAAAAAGGCATTGGAAACATCAAACTCCTTTATATATGGGCCAACCATGTGTGACGGCAATGCTTAGAACAAGGCAGATTGTTAACAACTTTATCATTTTTCTTCATAATCTACACCATGTTGCTGAATGAAAAATTTTGCTACCAAACAAGCTTTGAATCGATCCACAAAGCCATCAGGTTTTCGTTTAATACCAAAAAGAAAAAAACCCATTTATTTCCAACAATATTTTTTTGCCTTCAAGAGGTGGAACCAATTTTCACGTATATGATATATTTATGAAGTAGTGATTTATATTCTTCCAATTGCAAGTCGCCAACATTTATTTCCACCTGTTAACTCAAGGAAGGGCAAGTCGCCAACATTTATTTCCACCTGTTAACTCAAGGAAGGAGGTGAACAAATGATTGTGGACATATTTAATAGTGGATTGGTGGAAACAGGAATAGAAGAAGAGGTTGGAACTAATGGACGCGGAAAAACAATAAGCAATGTACCAACAAGTGATGGTCGACTAGAGTTGGATGAAGGCAATGAAATTTTATTGTGTTTTGCATAAGGAGAAGTGGTCTCATTGAATATGACATTTCTAGAATTATCGATTGAATAAGCATTACTCATGAATTGGTGTACCATATATAGTATTACAATGTATATATGAAATTAAAAAATAATATATAATAAATCGAAATTATATTAAATTAAATCAAATCAAATCAAATTAGAATCATATTAGAATATACTTTTCATTTAACACTGTCCACAATCGTAGTGAGAGTTTATAGAACTACAATTGGAGACATCAGGAGAGAAACCACTCACGAGACAATCCATTAGTAAATATATTCGCAAGCTAAGAGATTGTAGAAACATATCGAAACCGAAGAGCCCCATGTGCAACCAACTCATAAATGAAATGCAGATTAATGTCGATATATTGAATACGAGCATGAAACACAAGATTGATGCCCATGTTGAGAGTAGACCGATTGTCACAAAGTAAAAGTGGAGATGAGTGTAAAAGAATGTTAACTCAAGTAAAAGATAACAAAACCACCAAACATTAGTAACATGTGCGAAGGCATGATACTCGAACTCTGCACTAGACTGGGACACAACAATTTGTTTCTTGGCAATCAACCAACAAGGTTGCATCTAAGAAAAACACAATAACCAATGACAGAGCATCAGTGGAAACATCGACAACCCAATCAATATCTGGATAGGCCAAGAGATGAAGGCTAAAGTCTCTATAAAATGTGATACCATAAAACAGGGTGCCCTTTATATACCATAAAATGTGATTGACTACATGCATGTCTTGGTGAATAGGAGCAAATAGCCAATGGGCGACCTAATTAACGACAAAAGTGATATTAGACCGAGTGAGAGTAAGATATTAAAGCCACCAACCATGCTACGATAAAGTGTACGTAGCATCAAGAAGTATGACATCATTGGCAGATGATTATACTTTGGAATTAAAAAAAAAATTGTAGCATAGAGAGCATATGAGTTAAGTTGGAAGTGACATGGTAGATCTACCATATAGCGACGTTAAGAAATATATAAAGTGATAGACTGTCAAACAACTTTCATACTAGGGAAGAAGTTATGTGTACCTAAGTCTCGACAAGCAAAGGTAACGCATAAGATGGATACACATAGTTGATGCATTAGAACCAGTCACAACTAAATCATCTGCATAAACAAGTAGAATAACAACTGATAATGATAAATGAATAGTGAGGGATTAGACCGACTATTGAAAAATCCATAATCAAGCAAAAAGAAATACAACTAATGATACCATACACGAGGTGTCTATTTAAGGTCATAAATAACCTTAATAAGGCAACAATTACGAGAAGATCGGCTAGAGTAAATGAAATCGGGAGGCTACTCCAAGAATACTTCTTTAGTGAGATACCCCTAAAGAAAAATATTTTTGATATCAAGTTGATGTAATAGTTAATCATACATGGTGGCAAGAGCAAGAAAATTAAACAGATAGTAGTCGGCTTAACAACATAATATATCTCTAAAATCCACGCCAACTTGCTAATAAAAACCCTTGACAACTAAATAAGTCTTGTACTATAACCCATTTTGGAGAGTAATTCGACTAAAAACGTACAAAAAATTGAAGATTTGCGTGTAGAGATTTTGGTAGGCTAAATTCAAACGAGTCAACAGTGGTCAAATCATCTTTATATATTTAGAAAATTTCGTCAATCTTATTTTATTGATTATATCTATATTATCCCTGAAGTTAGGGTTTGTATCATAGAAACCCCTATAATTAGACTATAATGTTCATTACCCTTAAGTTTACACATCCCAACAAAATAACATATAAAATGAAATTTGTTCTTATAAATAGGAAGGTTTAATACGCAGTTTATTCATATAAAGAGTATGACAAGACAACATAGTTGTCACATAATTAATTTTTCTAAATGGCCAAAGGACTATTTCCCACCCAAGGTATGTTGTAACTTCAAGTTTTCACTATTTATTTTTGATAATACCAAATACTCACCTATGAGCAGTTAAAATTAACGGTAGTAAGGGTAAAATAATCATTTTCTTTATAATATTAAAAATAAACTAAAATATAATCTCTTTTTGCCCCCTTAAACTTTAAAAATTAAAAGTTTCCCTCAGCCTAAGTTTTAAAAAATGACAGTTTTATCCTACGGTTTCGTTTTGAAATCTCCGGCTCCATTGCCGGCGGCCTCTCCCTCCCGAAGCATCTCTCCCTCCGACAGTCTTTCTCCTCTCATTTGGATACCCGATCGACGTCGAAAGAACGATGAAAGACGAAAAACTTTTTCGAGAAAGATGAAGTTCTTCGTCCTCCCAGACGAAGTCGAAGCTGTCGTCTTCGTCTTCTACCACTCCTCCAACGTCAATCGAACATCTAAATAGGAGGAAAGAGACCGTCGGAGGGAGATGATGCTTTGGGAGGGAGAGGCCACCGACAATGGAGCCAGAAATGACGTCAGAGATTTTAAAACGAAACCCTAGGATGAAACTGTCATTTTTTAAAACTTAAGCTGGGGAAAACTTTTAGTTTTTAAAGTTTAGGGGGGCAAAAAAAGATAAAATTTCAAGAGGTTAGAGTTCCGTTAATTTTAACTACTCATATGTGGGTATTTGGTATTATCAAAGATAAAGAGTGGAAACTTGATATTACAACATACCTTGGGTGGAAAATAGTCCTTTGGCCTTTCTAAATTGATAAATATAGTAAAATAAATTCATATGTGCAATGTTATTCTTTAAGACAGTTTCTAAATTAAAGAAAAGCCATGATTTACTATTGAAAATAAATATGAACGAACATAGAGGGAAGCAAATGGAAGAATACCCCATAAAAAACCCAAAAAAAAAAAGAAGGCAAATTGCCTTATAAGAGGGGAAAGTGAGTTTTAATAATTAAAGAGATTCAGCCATTTGTGCTTTAAATATGTGGGTATAATTGAATATAATGACTACACTAAAGTTGCCCCACAAAATTAAATTATTCTCATATCAACTTGTCCAATTCATAGTTGCAAACTCAACTCTGATTCTTCCTTTTTTCAGTATTTGTATTCTCAGGTTGATAAACTCTCGGCTGAGGTGAAATTTTAAGTTTTTTTAAATTAAAAAATAAAAATAAGATAAATTTTAGTTTTTTAATTTTTAATAAATAACGATTTTACTCTTGGTGGTAATAGTCAAATTTAATAAACGAGTGCATATTTAAATTTTCAAAACTTCACAAAATATGAGTTTGAAAATTTACTAAACTCTGGATAAAAATAAGTTTTTTGACCATATTTCAATTACTATTGATACTTATTATTTAACATTTATTCAATGTCCTTATAACAAATTATTCTATAGTAACATTTTAATAAACATTCAGGTCAATTTGAGTTAGTTCAGATTGGTTTCGTGCTAATCCTAATATAATATTTTAGTTTTGAATTATATTAGGGTAGGTAAAGTCCCAAACTAATTTCATATAAAAAAACTCAATTCTATCTCAATTTTTCCATGTCATATTGGGTTATCGAGTTTTATTGGAAATTACTAGCTAAGTTTTGATAGTAGCATAAATAAATGCACAAGGGTGTAGATGTGAATTTACAGAATTAATGGTAGCTCAATGAAATGTATAAACAAAAGGATATATGCATAACTTTATAAAAAGGAAATTACTTTACACCTAACTCAAGCATATTCTCATTCCAATGTGGGCGCCTGATTCATCACGTCATCTTTCATGAGGAAGGATATAAACATAGATGTAAAATTATTATATATAAATAATTATTATATTTTATTTTAATATTGAGATAAAATATTAAAATATTCTTTTAATATTATGTTTGTTAAATTAATATATTTTATGTTAAAATCTACATTAAGTTACTAATAAATTAGGATTTTTTACAAGGCGAAGGACTATTTTTCTCCTAAGTTTTAATAAAAAAAGAAATATACATTTACATTAGATTAAAAACCCAAAAATTCATATATGGGCTAACTTCTGTTAGAATTTTTAATTATAAGTAAAGGTAAAATTATCATTTTATCATTAAATTTTAAAACTCTAAAAGTTAATATCATTTTCCCCAAGTTTTAAAAACTAACATTTTACCCTAATTCTCAAAATTTGAAAAGTTAATATTTCACCTCTAGAGTTTCATTTCTTCCTCTTTATTCTCTGGCCAACTTCCCATTTGTTGGCATACCCTCCACATCTTGGACAATAGTGCAATGACAAACTATCACAAACTCGATGGATGGTGGTTTTTCATTCAAATCCACCATGCTTTGTCTAGATCAGTCACGCGACAAATCTCAGCCAACAAAAATGTCTCCCAAGTGTCTACATCGCATTCCTTGTTGAATCGAAATGTTTCATGAGCATCTCTGTCGTGTTTCTAGTTGAATTGAGGGTGCATTCGTGTTCGTTGTAGCAATAGATCTAAATCAAAGCTTCATCATTGCGTTACCTATTAATCTTCATCATTTGGGATGTGAGATGGTGCACTGGCAAATGAGAGGTTGGTCAAAGAACAGTTGCTACAGAATGGAGGGGAAGAAATGAAACCCTAGAAGTGAAATTTTAATTTTTCAAACTTTGAGAATGTGGGTGAAGGTTAGTTTTTAAAATTTGAAAGAAAAAATGATATTAACTTTTAAGATTTTAGGGTTTAGTGATAAAATGACGATTTTATCTTTTCCTATAACTAAAAATTCTAATATAAGTTAATTTATAAATAAGTGTTTGAATTTTTAATTTAACCCATGTATGTATTTATTTTTACATTAAAACTTGAGTGAAAATTAATCTTTTAACTTTTTTTATATCATTGAATTATGAATTTATTGTTTTAGTTTGTTATGTTATTATTAATATATAAATTTTTAAATATATTACATGTTTCTTTTTATTTTAATTGTAAACGAGATAAAAATATAGTAATCTATAATAAAATTATCAGAACCTTTATAATAAAATATTATTACTTTTTATAATTATTTAAATAAAATAAAATAATATTAATAATAAAAGATAAATTACTTATATAACCAAACTACAGAATTATCAACCTCATTAACTCATCTAAAGTTTTGGGAAAGCCTATTATATATCCCCTTACATGTAGTTAAGTTTTAACTTTTAAATTTCCTTCCACATTCTATTCTATTATAAAAAGTTAATTTTATTTATTTTTTATTATTTATCAATTTTTTTGTTGTAAAACCCTAAATTATTTTTTAAATAATAATTTTTAAAATATAATATAACAGAGTTATACATAAAAAATTTTAAATTTCTAAAAGTGTTTATAATTTTTTAAAATGATGTCATATCGAATAGATTTTTTATTAATTTTATCATTATTTTATTATTTTATTTTTTAAAAGTTGTATCATATAATACGATACGATACTTAACACACAATATAAAAAAATAAGTTTTTGATACATAATTCGAATAACATGATTCACAGTGGAAGAAGAAGAGAAAAATGTTATATTAATATTTAATCAAGCAAATTAATTAATTAATTAAATTGGGCTTGGTAGAATAGAGCAATTGGGTTGTCAAATTCCAAGTTACAACGTTGCTGTTTGGGATACCGACATTTCATCACCTATATCTTTCCAAAATTTTTAAAAATGATAGGATTTTTTTTTAAATTAAAAAAATTAAAATTTTATTTTACATCAATCGTTTGATTTCTTGAAAATAGCTATTTTATAATTTTTCAACTTAGCCACCCTAAAATTTTAATTAACTTTGAAAGTTCACATATACTTTTAAATCTTAAAATTTTCAATTGTTAATAAGAAAGCAATCGAATTATCTATGGTAGAAGAAAGTCGTCAATAAAGATGAAAAAGACACGATCAACACTTAAAAGAGGGAGACGATAGGGTTACTAGTGATGATAGATCTAATTGTCCTTTTTTACAACAAAAAACCAAGATAAAATGCAATCATTAATGGCAATAGAAGAGATCCAGTTGATTATACGCTAATTCAACTTTTGGTAAATCAATTGAGAAAAAATGACTGGCACTAAGGAGGAGCAACAATCAGAAGGGAATAAAAAGAGAGAGACAGAGAGAAAAAAGAAATAGAAACAATAGTAGAGAATAGAAAAAAATACAAAAATAAGGGAAAAAGAGAAAAAGAGTAAATAAGAAAAATATATATCAAGTGGCATCCCTCCCTTTCACTTAACGAAATTTACTAACGAATAAAAACTTTTAAAATTTGTCATTTTGGCAAATAATGGGTGGAAAATATATTTTGGCCTATCTTTTCCTACAAATCTGAAAGACAATATTTTATATTTTTGCAAGAAATCCCTGATCTGTTTATTCCCTCTTGAACCTTATCTTCGGTAATCTTTTGATAGGCTCTCAAAAGAGAAACAAACTTTTCGTTTCATTGCGGACCGTAACCTATAGACTTATCCTATGGCATGATGTGCTTCGATTTAGTTCTCCCGCGGTCTTCGTTGCTTGTAACTTAGATGAGCTTTGTTTATTTACGCGTTTTGGGCCTATTTTTTATTAAAGCAATACTATGTGTACCCACTTTAAGTACACAAATATATACACACTTATATGTGTCATCATATGATTGATTATTGTTTTATTCTTAATTTAATATCATTCAATCATATGATGACATATATAAATGTGTACATATTTGTGTATCTAAAATAAGTACACATAGTTTAATTGTTTTTACTAATACACACTTGTAAAAAAATAAAATTTCGGAATCTATACAGGTTAGTTGGTATACTTTATAAACACATAACCCATCAACCTTTTTAGATATTTTGGTCAAGAAGCAAACAATTCTTATACGTACATATGCGTTACGTTTATTCAGAATCTTAAAGGTAGAATTTGATGCTTTTTTTTTTTTTTTTTAAATATCCTATATGATTTAATTCAAAATTTTCTGGTATTATTGGATTTTGTATTTAATTTTTTGAAAAAAATAAAAATTTAGAATTGAATATATTTTCATTAATATATTTTGGAACTGCTATCTGAAAATTAAAATTGTAAAAATACGTTCCTTTTTCTTGAATTTTATTTCTTGTTTCAAAAAATGAAAATACAAAGTAAACATATATATATATATATATATATGTCAAAGATTTAAGTAAACAATGAAAATAATAAAAAAGAATTCACCCTAATTTTATATTGTTGAGTAGGGTTATAATTAGAATTAGATTCGAAGCGAACTTGTTCGAGTTTAAAATGAATTTGAATACGAATATAAGGTAAATGAACATGAATTCGATACGAGTCAGAAAGTAGTAGGGGAAAAGAAACTTGAGCCCAAACTAGAACAAAAGCCGTGTTCGGCTTACGGGCTGAGCATAACTTGCATTATTAAAAAAAATTAGAAATAACACTTAAATTGAGTTGAGTTTGGCTCATCCACATAAACTTGAATTGAACATGAACTCTTAAATTGAGAAGCGAGTTAAACATGAATTGATATTTCTCCATGTTTGACAAACTTGAGTAAAAAGTGAGTTTCACCTTATTTAAATTTGATTCGGTTCAAATTTAACTCTAATTATAATTGAATAAAATCGAACTGAGTATTATTAAACTCGAGATCAATTTAATAGATAGATGCATGGTTCAAATTCGAACTAGACAAGTTCAAGAATCATAGGCTTGAGTTTGAATTTAAGATATAAATTATTGGCGTAAGTTCCGATCAAGAAAAACCATCGAAATTAGTAAAATGATTTGGACTTCAATTCAATTTATTAACACAAACTTAGTCTAAGCTTGTGAATTTAAGTTCTATTCGATAATAATCGATGCAGCTTAACTCAATTGCAACTTTATTGTTGGATAGCCTAAGCATTTATGAAATTATTTTGAAATATTTTAATTATTTTATAGTAAAATCAAATTAAATAAATAAAAGTAAAATCTAAATATAAATTTTAATTTGAAAGTCATGTTTTAACTTACCAATTTGATGAAAGAGTCTAAGTCAATCTTCATTAATTAATTAACTTCAAATCAATTTAATTATCAAATTATTTTATAAATATTAGGTAGAAGCGAGAAAGCACCTGTGGGTCTTAGTGAAATTACCAAAAAGGGCCTCAGTCGTATCTCCTTCTGTAGTCTCCGTGCCCATTAAAGTAGTACTACCACAAAAACCAAAAAAGAAAAAACAATTAACTTCCTATATATATTATGAATTCTTTTTCACCCCCATAAAATTTTAAGTTGCTTTCTCGTCCTCTCTTCTTCTTTATATAATTCAGATCTTGTACAATTCACTATCTTCTAGTAATCTTTTAACCGTTGTTTTGGAGATATCTTCTCTGGGTTTTGTGTGATTGAATGAGTCAGGAGGTTGTTGCTGTATCAAGAAAGAAATTCGACTCTGGGCTTTTGATCCGAAGCAGGTCTCGTTGGGGCAAGTGCGGCTAATTTGCCGAAATTCCTCAACTTTGTTTGGTTACAAAGAAGGTTTCTCGGTTTTCCCAGAATTTTGTTGTCTCTGCTTGAAGAAATTTGGGTGTAAGGAGAAATCTTTGGGTCAAAAGATGCAGCAAGATCAGCCCAAGAAGGTACTTTCTCTCTTGGGTCTGTTGGGTTGCCGAGAAAGTTAGAGAAAATTTAGATCTGGCTAATGGTTTTCCCCTGTTGGACATCTGAGGAAGCTGATGAAAAACAAACATGAATTTATTACTTATCCTGAATTTTTATTTTAAATGGACAAATTTTCTGTTTAATTTGTTGGGATCCTAAAGTTTGACCAAATTGAAACTAGAAATTCTTGTTATACTTAGTTTCTCTGTAAATGCGTTTCTGTTGTTTTTTCTCAGTCTTGTTTTCACGGTTCATTAACAGTTAATTTTGGATGAAGTTAGTCCAGCTAATAATTCTCAACATAATTTGCAATGTTGTGTTAAATCTATGAGCAACGATTGTTATTATTTGTATGGTTATTATAGGAGGTCTTATTGTGATTCAAATTCTGCTGGTAATTTGAGGAAATGAATTGAGTTCGTTAAATTCTATGCTTGATTCCTTAATGGCAAATGTTGTTTAGCTATTATGATTCTTTGTACTTAAATTTGTTCCTGAAATTTTAAGCTTCTATGATTCGTGTATTTTTCAGAAAGTTAGGAAGGACAGTGTTGGATTGGATTTGTCTACAGTTAGGGTTTGGTTCATTCTCCATGTCCAAATTTCCTTGCATGTGTTCTTGTTCGTTTATTTTCAAGTCTGACCTTTTGTTTTCTTTTCTGTTGATGCTTCAGGACTTGAAAGACAAGGATTTTTTCACTGAGTATGGTGATGCCAACAGATACAAAATTCTTGAAGTTATTGGGAAGGGAAGCTATGGGGTTGTTTGTGCAGCAATTGACACACATACTGGAGAGAAAGTGGCAATCAAGAAGATACATGATGTTTTTGAGCATATTTCTGATGCCATCAGAATCCTTCGTGAAGTCAAGTTCCTTAGGCTTTTACGACATCCTGATATTGTTGAAATAAAGCGCATCATGTTGCCACCATCGAAGAGGGAGTTTAGAGACATATATGTGGTATTTGAGCTCATGGAATCTGATCTTCATCAAGTCATCAAAGCTAATGATGATTTGACCCGAGAACACCATCAGTTTTTTCTTTATCAGATGTTACGAGCACTTAAATATATGCATACAGGTTATCTTTTCCCTGTTTTTGTGTTAATTGAGTTCTTTTATTTTTTTGTTCTCATCATTCTGCAATTAATTCAACATTATGCATGTGTTAATAACTTCTCATTGTTGTTAGCAGCTCAATCACTGCTTTCTATTTTTTTAATTCTGTCTGACTCCACCCCAGTATTTCTCTCTTTGTATTATGGTTGATATGACTATTCAATTTCATGCCTATAATTATTTCCTGGACAGGAGGGGTGTTTCTCAAAGTGTTTGAAGACTTTTTTCTGATTCTTTAATGTTTGGCTGCAGCTAATGTGTACCACCGGGATCTTAAGCCAAAAAATATATTGGCAAATGCTAATTGCAAACTCAAAGTTTGTGATTTTGGACTTGCAAGAGTAGCATTTAGTGACACTCCAACTACAGTTTTTTGGACGGTATGTACTTACAGTGTATTCATTTCCAATCTAATTGTATGTCAATATATCATGTAACTCAGTGTTTATGGGGGTGTTTATGAAAATTGTTTCTTATGCTATTTATATTTTCTTTATGTGCCTCAGGATTATGTTGCCACAAGGTGGTATAGGGCTCCAGAGCTGTGTGGATCATTCTTTTCAAAGGTATTGCTAGCCCCAAGCCCTAAAATGTGTCATCTTCTCGTTTGTCTACCTTCTTTAGATTCTATTGCAATTGACTGAAGCTTGGATGGTTGAATAATGTGTTAGTTCGGTACAGTTTTGTTGTTCAATTTGCTGCTTACTCATATGAAGATGGATCTTTGTAGCAGCTCTTGGATTTACACAAGATTCATTTTTTATTTTGACTTGAATGAGTGATAACTAGCATGAGGTATTTGAAATTGTTAACATGTCTTATGATCTATGACATCATACTGAAGCAACAGATTTATTTCTCTATCTACTGCTTGAGTGCTTTATAGTAAGCAGTAATGCTAGATTAAAATAATTGTTGTTCAGGGAGGACTATGAACTCTCCTGGAAGTTGAATTGTCTGTCATTCAGGTAATTGTGTCACATTATGTCCGTATCTCTGGAGAGGTTTCCTTGCAGTGTCAATTTTCTGATTTTATTTTAATCCTCATTGACTTGTATTACTTTCTTCATGGCAGTATACACCTGCTATTGATATTTGGAGTGTTGGCTGCATATTTGCTGAGGTATTGATTGGGAAGCCATTGTTTCCTGGTAAAAGTGTTGTCCATCAATTAGATTTGATCACTGATCTTCTTGGAACACCTTCACCCGAAACCATTTCTGGAGTATGATACATCTCTTCCTTCTCTTTTTATTCTCTTTCTATTTTTTTCTTTATAGTTTGTTATGGTGCTATTTTTGTATTTTTTTTATTTGCCCAATTTCTTGATACTAAATTTTCTTTTGAACATATGCAGGTTCGAAATGACAAAGCACGGAAATACCTGACAGAAATGCGGAAGAAACCTCCTGTGCCATTTGCACAGAAGTTCCCAAATGTAGATCCTTCAGCACTTAGGCTATTGCAAAGATTGATAGCATTTGATCCGAAGGATCGACCCACTGCTGGAGAGGTTTGTATTTTTCACTATTTACACCACAATGGTGTATTTGACCTGCTTATAAGTGGACCTTTAGGGAAATACCTTTTATTTCTGCATTAAACTTAGGTTTTTCAGCCATTTTGTTTTTGACTAAACAGGCTCTAGCTGATCCCTACTTTAAAGGCCTGTCCAAAATCGAGAGAGAACCTTCTTGTCAGCCAATATCAAAGTTGGAATTTGAATTTGAGAGGCGAAGGGTGACAAAGGAGGACATTCGGGAACTAATATACCGGGAGATACTAGAATACCATCCTCAGCTGCTCAAAGATTATCTGAATGGAACTGAAGGCACAAATTTTCTCTATCCAAGGTTCTATTGCTTTCTACTTAAAGTCATATCTGTTTCTTTATTTTTTAGTTCTTGTTTCCTATTTCTGTTTTAGATGTTATTGACAATTTAATGTATCTATTATTGCAGTGCCATCGGCCAATTCAGAAAGCATTTTGCTTATCTTGAGGAAAATAGTGGCAGAAGTGGCCCAGTGATTCCTCCGGAACGAAAACATGTCTCACTTCCACGGTAAGACTAGCAATCAAATATTACAGTCTTTACGTTATTAGCTTTTCCAATTGAATGTGGATTTTCTACATTTTTCCTTACTCTCTTTGGATAAGGCTGCAGGGGAAGCCAAAGGAGTGCAAAAAATTATTCATTTATGTATCAATTTCATGAAGCCAATGATGAGACAGTTTAACTTCACTTATGTTCTAATGGATGCAATTAGTTAACCTGTTTGCTGTTTCTAGGTCTACGGTTCACTCAAGAACAATCCCTTCTGACATACAGCAGCATATTGCTTCTACTGACAACAACCAAATGACTAACGAAGCTTCTAGAAATTTTAGAGTGACAGATGCGATGTCAGGAACACAGTCCAAGGTTTTACGGCCTCCACCTAGAGTTCCAACAGGTATGAGGAGGTTGCTCTTTCTTTCTCTCAGCTTTCTTCCTTTTTGCATATGATCTTTTTAGCTTATTCTAGATTTAAGTTAGATAGGCTTGGCTAATTGTGGTAAACAGCTCATACTGGGAATTTTGGGGGTTGTTGGACTAGTTAGTTTTGTAGCACTTGAAAACCTGTTAATATCAATTGAGCAAGCTTCCATATCAGGTATCTGTCACCACTCACCATCTTATTATGTTCATATGCAAGGAGCTGGTTTCTGAGTGGGATCCATTTAATGTTGGGTTTGGTTCCCAAAACCACTAGTCATATGCCCTATAGGACGCTCGTTTGGATTTTGTCTTTTTCATTGGTCATAAAACTTATTATGGGATGCTGAGGCTTGGTACTGGAGTAGCATTTTATACTGGACTTGATACGTAATTTTCCGTGCTTTGCTCTCACTTCTTACCTCACTAACGCTTCCCTACTTTTTTACAGCAAAACCAGGGAGAGTTGTAGGGCCGGTTGCACCATATGAGAATGGCAGAAATGTTAAAGATACCTACGATGCAAGGACAGTTTACCGAAATGCAGTTCTTCCTCCGCAAGCTTTCTCACCTCATTGTTTCTTGCGGACAAACAGCTTGAATCAAGAGAAGTCTGGAGTTGAGACAGGTATGGGTTCTTCCCATGTTAAACCAGAGTCCGAACAATACAGCATGGCTGCCAAACCAGTTCCAAGCATGTCGGTTGACATAAACACCAATCCATATCACCAACCACAAGCCAAAGTAGATCAACTGACCGATCGAATCACCATTGATGCAAAGTTGCTACAGGCTCAATCCCAGTTTGGTGCAGTCGGTGCTGCTGCTGTTGCTGTAGCTGCACATCGGAATGTGGGAACCGTGCAATATGGATTGTCTTAGCTGTGTAGTATGTTAATGTTAGAATATTTCATGCTATTGCCTAATATGATGATGAGGACCCCATAGGTTGGGAATGGGAATTGTTGGGGGTTGTTGGGTTCTCTTCTTTGGAGGAGAGTATTTATGTCCTTGTGTACTTATGTGATATCATTGAATTTAGAAATGCAAATAATTCGTTTCTCATCTCTTCAGAAATTTCCCTTGCTCCAAAGCGAAAAAACTTGTCGATTTTTATCATCAATTTTTAAGATGGACATCCTAGATATCATAACAATATTCCTTGTAAAATGAATTATGTAAACAAATTTATCTATAGAAATTAAGGTGATAGTTTATAATTAGATAATATGATTGTTTGTTTTTCTTTTATTATAAATTCATCGAATTAGATTTAATTACATCAGATTATATAAATAAATTTATATAATATATTTATACAGTAGTATTACTCTGTCTCTATACAGATTCTGTACCAGAACTGTGATAATCTCACATTCCCATGACAAAGACTGGTTATTGTTCTTCCAACAGCTTCCAATTTCCACAAGGTAGAACTAGTATGCCTAATCTGAACTGCTCTTTAAAATTGGGTAACTCTGGAGCCTGAAATAATAGTTCTATGTTATGCAACAACTCTGGCAAATAGAAGGTTCAAAAATATTTTCAGTATTCCCCTTGTCTGGTAATAGTAACCTCCAGAGAATCGTGCGGTGGCATCAGCCGTCAAGTAAAGCATCAGCCATGGATATTTTGGTGGTCTTCAACAAATGATGATAAATCCAACACCCTTTCACAATGTCCTTCTACCAGGTGACACTATAATTACAAGTGCCATTTCTAGGCAACACTCCATCAGTACCATCTGCATCCAAACCCCATGTCCCATAAAAACTATCCTTTAACTTTAAGCTACCATTGTTGCTCCCTACCAGACTGGTATAATTATGGTTCATCAATGGCATGTTCATGCAGCCATCACCGAAGCATGGAAACCAAGACTCCAGTGAAAATGGCCCATATTAGTCGCCCTTTTTTCGGCACCTTGAAGCATATGTCTTCTTTGCTGCCACTCTTTAGCATCACCATCTAAATCTGCCGTGGCCTTCTTGGTTTGTCTTCCACTTGAGATTTATTTTCAAAATAAACTTTGCGTAGGATAATTAATTAAAATGATCTTATTTGAGAGGGACTGAACAATTTTAGCCAATACTCTATGCATTATATGAATATAACTATTAGACTAGCTAGAGAAGTTGAAGGATCATCCAACCATCTAAGAAGCCATATTAAGTTCCTGTTCTTTTTCAAAAGAAGTATGATGAGTCACTTTGACTGCATATTGCTAAACTTTTTATCAGTTGGGATAGGCTAAATATTTCACTAAGCTTGAAATGAGGTCGAGATACTATCAAGTAAGCATAGTCGAGAGTGATGAATTGTAAACAAAAGCGAAGGAGTTGCATTCTTTCTTTGGGCTTGTGAATTACTACTGTCGATTCATCAAGAGCTACTTGGTAAGAGTTATCCCACATACTGGCCAAACTAGAGAAGATGAAGCAAACGATGATAGGGGAACTTTTACTTGTTCTACCAGATTACTTTGAACCCTTTGAGGTACACACTAATGCATATGATTCTTCCATTAACGGTGTTTTAATGCAAGGAAAATACCCTAAAGCTTTCTAGATTAGAAAATTCAATGACTCAAAGAGGCACTATGCAGTCCAAGACAAGGAGATGATCACCAACATACATTGCTTGTGAATTTTGAGGCATTATCTGTTAGGGTCCAAATTCATAGTGTTTTTAGACAATGTGACAACAAGCTACTTCTAGAGTCAGAAGAAGTTGAGTTAAATAAAAAAGCAATACTATATGTATTCACTTTATATACACAAATAGATACACACTTATGTGTATCATCATATGATTTGAAATTATTTTATTTTTAGTTTAAAATCATACAAATGGGTAAATAAATGAGTACACAAATGGGAAATATTTAATTATTTTATTTTTTGAAAAACATAAATTACAATATGATACATGATATGATATGTGATTTGACTATCGTGATTCACACTATATCTTCTATCTATTTTTATTTGTAGAAAAAGGGTTAAACCTAGATGGTGAATCCATTTCTAGAGTTGTATTTGATGCTTTATGTGAGTGTCTAACCAATAAGATTGGGCAAATTTTATTGGATATTATGCAATTTTTATACAACTTGAAACCAAGTGAAGTTACTAATATCAAAGCGCATTTGCGATGGTATAAGGCAACGACCTCTTACACTACACACCATTAAGAAGAATTAAAATGTAAAAAGTCTCGTAGTATTGAAAGTTGCCAAGATTTGGCATGAGCAAGCTGGTACTGTAAGGTTGCCTTAGAAGAAAAAGAAATGAGCAAACAATAAACAAAGACATGCAAATTTTTTCCTAGGGGACATGGTATTTGTAAATATTTTGATTGGTTAACACAATCCACACACTCTATAAGAGACAATTGTGAAAGTATAAGACTCATTTCTCATTGTCAAGAGGGTTAGGAACGTCATTTGTTAGTTGAGGCTACCTTCTAAACTTAATTTTTTAGTATATGGGAAAAGAGATTGTATTATATTTAACTCACATAGTTAAGATATCGAATTCTTGTCTTGATTTAGTTTGATCGACACAAAAGTTTAAGTTATAAAAAAATTTTTTGAGACCATATATGGGGTCAAAAGCAATCCCAAAGTTAAGTAAATGAGTAATATAAATTTCATGTCTTTAAAGTATGGAGTTTGACGGTTTACTTCCGATAACCAAGCTAAGGTGGAATGAGCGAAGGGTAAAATGGATAATAAGTAAAAATGTAAGTAGGGTCTTTTATTTATTGGGTGATTTATTGCTAACTTTTCTACTTTTTTATATTTTTGAAGGGCGTGTGATAAGCACTTCACATTTATCATATGCTACTTGATATTAGTTTTTAATTAATTCAAGTGACAACCGACTAATTTAATTTCAACTTAACTCATCCTTTGATTTGTGCCTAATTTAATGAATTTTTGCCCAATTATAACCCCGTATAGTGTACCCATCTTGAAAATTAGACTCTGAAATTGCCCACTGGTGAAGGGTTTGAGAAAAATATATTCAATTAGAGTAATGTTATATGTGTATATTTTTTATACATAATTTGAATAAACAGATGATGTATTATCATTTGATTGGGTGTTTTCTTATTGTTAATCCAAGATCATCTAATCATATAATGATATATTATCTGTATATCTAAATTGTGTATAAAAAAATGTGTATGTATTGTTTTATTGATTCAATTAATGATTAATCAATCAAAGAAAGGCCAACGTTGGAATTGAAATGAAATGCAATTCATTTAAACATGAAGGCAAGATTACAATATGATTCTCAATACAAGATTAAAAATAAAATTATGCGTACAAATAATGATATGTCAGTATATGATTGAATGTTATTTTATTTCTAATTTAAAACTATTCAATCACATAATGACATATTATTATCTATACACAAAATTATACATATTATTTATGTATATAGTGTTACTCTAAGATTATAGCCTTCTTAAAATAGTTCTTCCTTCAAAGATTATAGCCTTCCTTCAAAGATTCATGCTAATTAAATCTTGCACTTCATCAACCAAACCCACAATTAGTTCTTGTCTTCACCGTTGTGTATTCTCATGGTATCGAGATAACATTTATCGCTATTCTCTTGAGTAAATAGGCCAGTGAGGAATTCTTCAACTGTCAGTCTTCTAAACAATGGAGGAGTTCTTTCGGTGATCAAGCTGGGTGCAGGGCCTACTTCACCATTGTATTTGGGGTTGCAGAATGTGGCTATGGAGAGTCTTTCTTGATCAGAGTTTACAATTGCACGATGCTCAATGCTTCTGTATTCTCCATTGGTGATCATCTGCCATGCAACATGGATTCAACAAGCAAAGAGCAATAGCGAACCCAGAAATAAAATTAAGAAGGATTAATATTAAACAAAAATAAAATATATTAAAGTCAATAAAAATATAAAAAATTTAAAAGACTTAATGAAAGTATATTAATATTTTATATATGCAAATCTGGAAATTTTTCGAAATTTAGGAGGGTCAAGAAATTTTGATGTATCAAATTGAATTTTTTTAAAAGTCAAGGGGGTCAGTGGACTCCTTTTGACCCGACCTCCGTCTGCCACTGGGTAAGAGTCCGAAATTGCATATTATGTTGGTGTATGTGGATTTTCTGATAGAATATGTTTACAGAAAGGGAGAAAGACAAGTTTTCAGTATTACAAGTCAGAAATGGCATTTTCCAATCTTCTATCAAAAGTCAAATATCAATCTAATGATATTTCCGTTAATATATAAAATATATAAATATTATAGGATTGTCATCACTTGCAGCTTTAGAAGACAAGAAATTAAATTTCTCACACCAACTTCAAAATTTATTACTTAGATCCCTACTTTCAATTGAAAAAAAGCCAAAAGACTTATTCTCACTCAAGGTTTGATATATATCCCACTCCCACCCATCAATTTTAAAAAATCTAAAATCCTACCTATATTATTAAAGTCAACAAAATCTGTTAGTTTTAAGAATAAAAATTTATATTACCAAATTAAGTTCACTAAGATCTCCTCAAAGTTGTTCTAATTCAACTTATTTGAGGAGAGTTGAGCTCAAATTCAATTTGATTTTCAATTTGAGCCTAGTTTGATATTGTAGTCAAACAAAAAATAACTAAATTAAAACCGATTGAATGTGTATTTGTTAAACAAAGTCATTTTCGTAGATTCATATCAAAATTTTCCAAACTTGATGAGTGAAAACCCCTAAAGCTTGAGCTTGAATTTGCTTGGATTGAACTGGTTTTGCACTTATTCGAATCGAGCTTATTTTCAAGCTTGAACAAAGTCGGCTCTTATCCATCCCACATAAAAATATGAATGTTGAAAAATTGGTAAGATGATTATTACCTCCAACATGTCCCCGATGTTGACAATGAAGGCATCAGGGAGCGGTGTAACAGGAATCCAGCTGCCATCTTTCTTAATCTGGAGACCTTCAACATCATTGAGTTGCAGAAGAATTGTGAGACCTGTGGAATCAGAATGAGAACGCACCCCCAAAACCTTCTCTGCCTCTGGACATGGAGGGTAATAGTTCATCCTCATTGCTTGAAGTCCATCTTCAAAAAACTCTATCATTTCTTCCCCTTTCATGTTTAAAGCTTTCGCCATTTTTGATGTGAGAGCCATAGCTAGATTTTTTATTTCTGTGGAGTAAACTTCCAAAGCCTCCCTGCATCAAAATGAAGATTCAACTGTAACAATATTTTTCTTTTTCTTCTCAAATAATTTTTGAAAATGCATTAAACAAAGAACCTGAGGGAAAGAGGGAGCTTAGGAAATAAGTGGGGCTTCCTGAGATGAGGTATACATTGTTTTTCCTATGTCATTAGATTAGAATATATGTGTGTGTGTATTTGATAACCAAAGACCCAACCTATATTTGTTCAATTGGTAAATCTAAAGTATAATGATTAGATCTATAATCACTATATTAAGTAAGTCAAAAGTTTCACAAGTATAATAAAGACTCGAACTCAGGTCTTCATCTTATAAATTCTAATGTTCCACTAATTTTGTAGACCATTAAGATTGCAATACTATATATAGTACAACATTTTGTTAATAAAATTCATTTAGTTTATAACCCAATTCATAATTCTTCAAACCTGAGGGGAAGGGGGAGCTTAGGAAACAAGTGGGGTTTCCTGAGATGGGGTGGTTGGGTGATCATTAAGAACATGTCATTCCAGTCAAGCTTTTGTTCCTCTGAAACAATGAAGGTTTGCCCAAATCCTTCTACTTCTCCAGGTGACTGCCAAAATTTTTTCTTCTCTTCCATTTCAAGATTGAAGAATTCATGAATCCCTTTCTTTAGTTTCTCAAGTAACAATGAGCTCACCTCATGATTTACCAACTGAAATCATAGAGAAACAAATAAACTAAAATAAATTTAAAAAAATAATGCATGCCTGTTACAGTAAACTGAAGGAATTTTTTACCTGGAAGAAACCCCAGTCTTTGCAAGCATAATGGAGCTTGAGTAATTCAGAATCCATTGATTTATCAGACACCAGTTTCTTCATGTCAATAACTGGAAACTCTGAAATCAAAGCTGCATCAGAAATCATGGGTGCGTTTCGTTCTGGACGAACGTATCTGGAAGGAACAGTTACCATGGGCTTTTTTACCAATTCTTGAACACAAGGCACAGGAAGTGAACTTCCTAAATTTGCCATCTTTAATTTCTCTCACAAATATTTGCCCTAGCTAGCTTCTATCATGCAGAGTTCCTTTGTAAGAATCTTTTTATTATTTAACAAAACAGACAAAGTTATGTCAATAAAAAAATAAATTACCAAATTAATTCTGATATATTCAACCAAATGCCCCTTTATAATAAAAATAAAACTATGCATACATATTTTTTTTTGTACAATTTAAGTACACAAATGATGTATCATCCTATGATTTGATGATTTTAAATTAAAGATAAAATAATATTCAACAATATTATGACATATTATCTGTATACCTAAATTATATATAAAAAATATATACACATAACATTACTCTTATAATAATAATAATGCTTGCCCTAAACTTTGGTTATAAAGCCAAAGAAGTTAGATGCCTCTTCCAAGTTCAAGGTGCTAGGGTATCTTTTCCAATAATTAATTGTACACCTTCTTCACCAGAACAGTACTTCGGTTTGGATCATCTTGAGAGAATCTTCAACAGCTAGCAGTCAAAAAACCCTTTAAAAAGTTTCAAATTAGAAAAGGATTAATTTTTTTTTTTATAACAGGAGAATCGGCTAGCTTTGTTAGACCAATAAACCTTGAGGCACAGTGATTAAACGTATAATTACTATACTAAAACCGTCAAGAGTTCCCCTTTTTAATAGGAGTTATTCGGTCCCAAACTAATCTATCCATGTTTCTTTTATAAGATATCTCTTTTCACTCATATTATTTGAACTCTGATATTTTACAAGAGAGTCTTTTGTTTTCACTACTCAAACCAATCTATAGGGTCATGGATTAAATTTGTTTATTGTCAGGTCTCAGGATACATGAATATTCGTTTTTCCTTGGACTAATTCTCCACGGCTGGTTAGTATTTTATTCTTTCCTCGGGGTTTCTCGGCATCATCATCACGATAAACCTGCCAAATTTAGTGTTAATTATTGGTTCTGATACGGCTGATTGGTTTTGTGTTAGTGTTTTGGGTAAGAAACAAAAGACATTCGATATTAAAACAAAAATTTTAATGCAACTAGACCTGAGATTGTGTTTTGTTTTAATAGTTAATGTCATTTTTTAACCCAAATAATATATTAAAACAGAAATTAGAAGCAACTAGAGCTGACTGTTGTTTTGTTTTAATATATTAATAAAATTATACGTATATAGTTGGATATATTATTCGAATATATAAATAATATGTTATTATATGATTAGATAATTTTGAATTAAAGATAAAGTAATATTCAATAATATAATATATTATTTGTATACTAAAACTATATATTTTAACTATATATCCAATGGCGTTGATGAACCCAAATAATATATTAAAGCAAAAATTATATTGTTTCAATATCCGATGTCTTTTGTTTCTTAACCAAAATACAAACACAAAAGCAATCAGCCATACCAAAACCAATCATTAACACTAAATTTGGCAGGCTTATCGTAATAATGATGCAGTGAAACCCCGAGAAAAGAATAAAATACTGACCAGAATGGAGAATTAGTCCAAGGAAAAAGGAATATTCATGTATCCTGAGACCTGATAATAAAAAAAATTTAATCCATTTCTAATTTGATACTTTTTAACCAGTTTTCTGACAGCCATTGGAAGGTTCTCTCAAGATACCTTAGGATCTTGAACTTGGAAGAAGCATCTAACTCCTTTGGCTTTATAGCCAAGGTTTATGGCAAGCATTATTACTGTAAAGAGATAAAAATTTTGAATAGTTTCAAACATTTTATTTATAAAAAGATTAAAAACTAGTACCTTTGTTTACATTTTGAAGATACATAAATAGATATATATTTATATATATCATTATGTAATTTGATATTTTTTATCTTTAATTCAAAATCATCTAATCACATAATGATACACATCAAATATGTATTTATTTGTGTATTTAAGATAAATATTTATAGTTTTATTGTTATAAATAAGATAGCCTAAAGCATTGAGCTAAGCTATGAAGAGGAGGTTTTCAACCTTCCAAACTTGAATTGGATTCAAATCTTATAAACCTTAAATAACTTTTTTTCCTTTTAAAAGAAGAAATAAATGATGTTGATTAGGCTTTGATGGTACAAGATATCGCCAAAGAAAGGATACGTGGATGGAAAGAAATGGGATAGAGTCTTGGATTTTGCATCTTGAGATATGTTGTCACACAAATTTGTATGCACATAATACTTTCAATCACACTGATGTTAACTTGATTTTTTATTGTCCAATACACATCCTCCTCTAATAAAAGTTGATCTGGATACTACAAAGAAAATTGAAGGCATTAATAAATTACGTGTTATGATAGTTTTTCAACATGCAGAAATATCAAATTGATTATTTTCATTCATAATTTCAGACAAATGATCAATATTTTACCAAATGAAGAGTTTGTACCAACTAGTTTATTTTTAGCGAGAATAGACCAACTTAAACATGTTTATGAGGTATTTGTACTCTTTCCATATATGACTCCATAAATTGAATGCATTTAAAGTAAGGGAAAAGGACTATTTCCCACCCAAATTTTAGCCCAATTTCAAAGTTACACCTATAAGAGATGAAAAACTCAAACTCTCACCCATGACCAAACTGTTGTGCAAATTTTCAGTTAGAGATAGGGGTAAAATTATCATTTTACCTATAAACTTTTAAAACTTCAAAATTTTATCATTTCCCCCCTCCAGGTTTTAAAAACTAATACTTCAACTCATCCTCAAAGTTTGAAAAGTTTATATTTCACTTCTAAGGTTTGCTTTCTTCTTTGACCACCATCGACGACTGACGCTTTCCACCGATCTCCTTTCTCTGACTATAAAGGACAAACCTTCGTCGCCCAGATCTGGAAGAATAGATGAAAGACAACGCTTTGTCGTCCTTCATCTTCGCGTGGGTGACGTGACGAGCGAAGAAGGATGACGAAGCGTCGTCCTTCGTTATCTGGGTTGTGCGACAAAGAGATCTTCATCTCTTCGTCGCACCATTGCCATCACACTAGGAGAAGGAGGAGACTGGAGACAACGTCGGAAGATGAAGCTGAAGAATGGGGTGAAACGACTGTTTTTGAAAGTTATAGGGGGCAGCTAGTTTTGAAAAATACAGAAACCCTAGGTTTGAGGCTGAAAATATTACTTTTCAAAGTTTAAGTACTTTAGGTAAAGATAAAATATTAGTTTCTAAAACCTTTAGGGGGGGGGGGAGAGTAATAAACTTTATAACTTTTAATATAAACAGTAAAATAACTATTTTACCCCTCCCTTTAACAGAAAAAATTAACAAAAGTTTAGTTATGAGTGAGAGTTTGGTTTTTTCATCTCTCATGGGTATAGGTTTGAGATTGGGCTAAAATTTGGATGGGAAATAGTCATTTTCCCTTTAGAGTAAAAATTCATCAACATTTCTACTGTTATTGATGAAGGGGTATCTAGATATTCTGAAATAAAGAGGTACCTAGATATTCATAAACTCCCAATATGTTTTAAATTTTATTTCATTGTTTTTGTAATTGGTTTAAAAAAAAAAAAACCTTCATGATATCTATATTATTTAAAAATAAAACAAATATTTATTATACAATACAAAATTAAACAAGTTGTAGAATAATAAATATTAAAACATTGATTAGTAAAAATTTTTAAAGGTTCAAAAATATTCATTAAAGAAAATCCAAATTTTCAACCCAAAAAAAAAAACAAGATCCTTAGAATCTTTTGGTTATATATATTAAAATATTAAATAATAACATTTTCATAATCTTTACAAAATTTTAACATTAAATATGTGAAATTTCAACGAGTTTTAACATCAGTTTTCAATTTTTTTTAATCTCACTTGTTTGCACATTGGATGATATTATTATAAACATGAAGGAGATGATGAAATAAAAATAATTGCATGTCTAATTGTTGATATTTCTTTTTTTGAACTAATTTTATTTCATCTTATGTAATTAAATTTATTATACGATACACACCTCTAATATGATATAATTTAGCTTTATAAGGTAGATTTAAATATCACAACATTTAGTAACTCTATCACTTGATAATGCATTATCAAATATGATAAATAGAAATTTTTTAGTCATTCCATATCCTGGAAAATTTTGAGCTAGTTTTCCATAAATTGTCACGTTAGTATGTGAAAATTCAAAATTTTTCTTTTCTAATTGCCAGTCAGAATTAATATAATGGTAAGTTGCACAAATATATTAGAAATCTTGGTTACTAGACATTTATAAATCATAAGTTGATAATATAACTCAATTAAATTGATTAAGTTCATTTTTAAATTTTAATTTAATTTGTTTATAATTTCTAACAACATTAAATCTTAAAGTATTTCTAGAAACTCTTCTGAAAGTAGGTCGTACACTATTTTACATAAACCATTCAAGATACTATCATCTTTAAATGAAGAAAGTTGATCAATTGCAATGTGTATATGGTTATATGGTCTTTTATATTTTGTTAACTATATGTAAAGTTAGACATTTTGCCCATTACAATATTGAATGGACTAGTTGAAAATTCACATACCGATCTTGATCTTGTGGGAAAAAATTTGTTGTTAATATTTGATATAATATTCTCAAACAATTGACTTTTGCATTTTTTTTCTTTTCTAGTGGTAACGACTGTGATAGTGTTTCTTTATTTGATGATTTTTCAATGTATGAATTTTTCTTATTATCAAAATAATCAAAGGAATTAAATCAACTTGAATTTGGATCAATTTTGAAGTAAATTTGATGAAAGAAATATAATTAACTATATTGAATAAAAATTAAAATAAAATCAAATAAAAAATAATTGAGAAATTGAGAGAGATTATGTGATCTTTAGAGTTTGAGTGAAAAATTAAAGATAATGGGGTGTCATATGAGGGATTAATACAGGAAAATTTTAGAAAAAAAAATTAAGGGAGAAGGACTATTTCCCACTCAACTTTAGATGTGTTTTCAAAATATCACCCACAGCAGATGAAAATCCACTTTTCTCACCCATAGCCAAACTGTCATCCAATTTTTCAGTTAGGGACAGGGGCAAAATCGTCATTTACTATTTAAAACCTTAAAACTTTAAAATTTTACTGTTTCTCCCCTCCAGGTTTTAAAAACTAATAACTAACCCATCCTCAAAGTTTGAAAAGTTTAGATTTCATCCCTAGGGTTTGCTTCCTTCACCGGCCACCACCGACGGCCAATGCAATCGATCGATCTCCCATCTCTGACTACAAAGGATGACAAAGGACGACCCTTCGTCGCTCAGATCTGGACAACGAAGCGTCGTCTAGATCTAGAAGAACAGACGAAGGACAATGCTTCGTCGTCCTTCGTCGTAGCCTCTAGACCACGCAACGAGCGATGAAGGACGGCGAAGAGTCGTCCTTCGTCGTCTGGGTGGAGCGACGAAGAGAGACCTCTTCGTCGCACGGTGTTGCGATCTTCGACGAAGAGATCTTTGTCTCTTCGTCGCACCGTGCGACGAGGAGATGAAGATCTCTTCATCGCACCACCGTCGTCGCACCAGGAGAAAGAGGCCGGTGACAACGCCGGAGACGATGTCGGGAAATGAAGTTAAAGAATTAGGGTGAAACTGCTAGTTTTGAAATTTATGGGGGACGGCTGTATTTTGAAAAATATGGAAACCCTAGGTTTGAGGGTGAAAATGTTAGTTTTCAAAGTTTAAAAACTTTAGGTAAGGTGAAATGTTAGTTTCTAAAACCTAAGGGGGGTGAATGGTAAAACCCTTACATCAATTTTGGGATGAATTTTACAGACTAAATTGAGGGGTATTTTTGTCATTTCATCTAACAAGGGTAAAATAGACATTTTACCCTTATGTAAACAGAAATCATCCATATTAACGGCTCATGGGTGGGAAAAGTGAATTTTTATCTGTCGTGAATGGCATTTTGAAAACGCATCTAAAGTTGGGTGGGAAATAGTTCTTCTCCCAAAAATTAAAAAGTAAAGTAGTCATTATGCAACGGCTACTTAAGTTACTATTGGAGAGTAGTCGTTGCAAAACGGCAACTTTCTTTAGTTCTCTTTTTTTATTTAAATAAGCAGGTAGGCCGGTCCGTGGCCTTTGCCATGTTTGCTAGCCTTGTTAGGACTTACAAAGTTGTGGGTTGAGTTAGTGCTCAAGTTTTGTGACCCAAATGACCCTTTGACACATCTTCATCAAAGTTTCGATAGGAAATACTCATTCGACTGTCTTTAAATAATCAATTGTTTTTTAGGATAAATTGTATTTTTCCCAACAAACCCTAAAAACAAAAACATTTTCGTGACATATTCATTATCAATACAGAAACATGTAAATCTCTACAATGTAAGCAATGAAAAAATGAATATCAACATTGTACTAACATTTTTTTTACATTGTGTATAAAAATTACTTTGAATAATCAAAATCAACAACAAGATGATCGACGACAATGACAATAACTAGCATGCAGAGGCTATGTGGGTTTTGAAATTGGTCAAGATGAGTCAAAAATCAATTTATTTACAGAGGAATTTCACTTAACCCTAATCTATTGACTTCAAAAGTATAATTCTAGGTTTGAGGATTATTTTTAATCAACTGATATATATAATTTTGAGTTGTATATAAAATACGTTAAAATAGTAATTATTAGAATCTAAAAAGACCCTGGTATGTGTATTATGGTGTCTTAAAATGTAAAAGTAAAATGAAGATAAAAAAATGAGACACAAAATTTTAACATGATTTGGCTCGATGATTAGAATACCTACATACATGATATTGTTATTGATTGAGATGTATTACAACAAAATAGCAATAACAGCTTACCAATTAATATTTGTTTTTGGTGTGTGTGGTTTCCCCTCTCCTGCTTTTTATCTCCCTATACATGTATGCATATAAGCTACATGTTAGATGCATTCAGATTTGGTTGGATTAGGATTTCTTATCCTTCTACAATTATAATGGATATATTTGTAGTGTAATTTGAATGCAAAACGATTATATAGATATCGGATACATCCCGGTTATGAAAATGAATATATATTTATAATAAAATTATACGTACTCATTTTGAATATATAAATAGGTATATATTTGATGTGTGTCATTATGTTATTAAGTGATTTTGAATTAGAGATAAAACAATATTTAATCACATGATGATACATATAAGTGTGTATATATTTGTACACTTAAAATATATATATACAATATTGTTCATATTTTTATACTAGGCAAGTTATATGAGAATATTTATAGAATATTTTAAACGGGTAAGAATATAATTGTTATCTAGAGAGAACCCCCTTTTTCTCAATATGTACCCCAATCCCAACTTATATATAATATATACCATCTCTCCAACATTCTTTCCTTCTTTTTACAACCAAACCTCATTTCCCAAAAGAAGCCATAGCCATGGATGCATTGTGAAGTTTAGAAGACTAATGGAAGCTCAAAAACAACTCAACTCAACGATTATTGGGCTTTCCACAGCAACAATCCAAAGGAGGAAGGCCGAAAGAAAGGCGAGACAGACGGACATGGGCTGAACCAAGTTGCTATTGTGAGAACTACTTTTAAGGACTTGCTTTAACTTTTTTATTAGCAAAAGAGAGAAGAATTTCAACGGTCTAATCATATTTTAATCTTACAGAGTTGAATGTAAAAATCTTTGCCCCGACCAACCTGACAAAAATTTTGCAACAATTTGTGCTCACATTACATTATTAATGGAAATATAATTTGAATCAATCACATCAAAAGAAAATAGCAAGTATCTATGAAAGTTTTCTTTGGAAAGTCGTGTTAGCGCAAACAATGAGATGCCTCTATATAATTTTTAATTGATATATCATTTTAAAAAAATATCATAAAAACTTATAAAAATTTAAAATTTTTCATATATACCTTTATTATATTATTATTTTCTCTAAAAAAACGTATCAATTCGTATTGATAATATGTATCGTATCATATAATATATTTATTATATCATATTAATTTTATATATCTAATAATATATATCATTTTTTATCTATATCGTATCTTATTGTAAAATACGTATCATATATGATAGAATATTAATAATTGTGTAGACTGCTTGAGTAGGTATAAGATTGCTTTAAAAAGAAAATGATGTATTATCAAATTTTAATCAGCAGTGTCTTTCCTTAGAATGAAGGTTTGTCAAGTGCTTGGCACGTCTTTCCTTAGAATGAAGGCTTGTCAACTGTTTGGCATGTGAAAGCAGACGTCTTCCCTGTACTTCAAATATAAAACCAATTGCCAATGCCCAGGATAATTCCTACGCTGTTTGGCACCTGAATTTCAAATAGAGAAATAAAAAGTACTTTCCTAGCAGCAAATAATAAATGAATAAAAAGCGTAAGGAAATGGTGCATTGTGAACCGACAGCTTGACCTATCTACATTATAAAATGAAGCTTACATTAAAAAAATAAAAAAAAAAAGCATCCCAGTTAAGGATTCCATATAGAAAAAGAAAGGACCTCATGTGCTCACCAAGAATGTCGAAAGTGAGAGAGAAACAGCAACGCTTATGGAAGCAGTAATTAAGTGGTTGAAATTCTGCAATACAAGGAGACAATCATATGTGAATATATAAGGTAGCGGCGGTGTATTTAGTTAACTCACCATCACAAACAGTGATAAAGCCAACAGAAGCACTGCTCAATATGCCATGACATAAAAGTGTCAACCATCTCTAAATAGAGTTAGATTTGAACTGAATTTATTTGAGTTTGAAAACAAATTCGGCTTAAAAGAGTTCAGTTCAAGTAAACTTGAGCTTAAGCTTTAGGAGTGTTCAGCTCATCAAACTTATGAGTTTGAAAATTTGATATTAAACAATTAAAATGATATCATTTTGATCACATATCAAAACTTAATTCGAATTTGAACTCAAATCGAACTCGAGTACAGCTCCCTTGAAGCAAACCAAATTTGAACAACTTTAAGGTGAGTTTAAGCGAACTCAAACTTGGTTGGTTTGAATCCAGACCTATTTGCAAATAACTCTTAATAGACCAAAAACAGCCGGCGTGAACCAAACATCAGCAACTGCCAATGCAAAATGACCGACAATGTTTAAAATTGGCTAGCCATTCTGTCGTAAGAGGAGCACGGAATTTCAATGAAGTTTGCTCTAAATAGACCAACTGAAATGATACCATTGGATAGACAAATTCCTCTAAATCAAACTTAGTCGGAAGTACAATTCAAAAACCCTAACAACATGATTCTACTCTAATAAACACAAGAAACTCTAAAAACTACATTCAATCGATTCAATGACAAAAATAGACAAATAGAGTTGAGAAAAACTCGCCCTTTGAATAATAGGTTTAGAAAATAAAATGTTCTTATATTGTCTTTGGTAAAGGTTGGTTAGATAGTAAATGTCAAGAGTTTTAGAGAAATTTAGGGTAAAGAAACCTAAGTATGTTTATTCTCGGATTTGTTATAGGCAAATTCATATTGAGCAAAAAATAATCTTTATCGTTAAAGTCAAATTCATGATATGCATCATTGATTAACCAAGGAAGTGAAACGTGTTCAATAAGATGTCACCGTCATTTGAAATGTCATAACAAGTGCACAACACCTAACATGGAATCCATCACATGAAAGGCACAAATGTTTTCATTACAACATACTACCAGAGTTTCCACTTGTCATCCATTCATGCAAAAAGTCAAATAGTTTCAAAAGTCTTACTCACATTCTAGAAAGTAAGGAGAGTTGTCATATTACAAAACTTCTTCTTAACCAAATTTACCTAAAACAAAACTTGATAGACAACTAAACACAAAAAAATGTATCACCTACCCACACATCAACTAAAATTGTGAAAAGAGGTCCTTTCACCTAGAAACAATAAAGGGGATATAACTTAACAGTTTAATTATTTACATATTTGATATAATATTATTTCTTATTTCATCTCGTGTTTACATAAAAAAAAAAAACTTTCACTTGTAACTAAATCAATATTATGTAATTACCGTAATTATTTTTTCCTTTTAATATAAAATTAGAATATAAATAAATCTATAGATTTATTGTTGTATTAGAAATAAGAGCTCACTTACATGTAACTCTATCTCTTTGACATGTAAATATGAAGATTATAGAGGTAAAGGGGCTCAAATACTCTGTAAAAATTCTTCCTAGAGGTAAAAATAATGTAACAATAGACATAGACTCCTAAATAAAGGGTTAAATCATAACATCTTTCTGCACAAGGCTCAGTCTCACGTACTACATATTTGTGTACAAATTTTCTTATCAAAACTTACCTTCTAGTTTGTTTATATAGTTATGAAAATAATGAAATCGATTTTTGTCATGATAATTGTTGTTATTATTATAATTGGTTCCTTTAGTTTAGTGATATTTTAAGACATGTTCAAGTAATTAAATTTGAAATGTGAGGGTCCAAATATTAGTTAGTAGATTTATATTTGTTATAATCAAACCAATGTGATATTTGTTTTGTCTCATTTCGGCATGCATGGGAGAGTCTAAACCTAGCTATCAAATTATCAAATATATGAACTCATACCGAACTCAAATAGTTTCATCCTTCATCTAAGTCAATCTTGACCGAACTCAAATTATCAGATATATGAACTCAGACTAAACTCAAACACGGACAAAGTCTCTAGTTATCAAAAAAATTTATGTATAAATGAAAATATGTTACCATATAATTTGATATTGTTTTATCTTTAATTCAAAATTATCAAATTATATAGAGATATGTCATAGTTTGTTTACTTTGTTTGTGTACATAGTATTATTAAATTTTGATTACTATGTGGACAAGTTTCATATGAATGTATAAGCACTAGGACACATGGATTTTATAGTCTAGTTGTAGATTAAAACATTTAGTATTAACGACAAGAATAAATATTAAATTTTATAAAAATCCATAAATGTTGAATAAAATATTATTTATTTATCAATCTTCTTAGGCTAAAAGATTTATTCTCACCCAAAATTCATTGTATTCCTAAATTGATATTTGTTAACTATTAAAAACTCAAATATCCAATTGTGAGGGTTAAAATTAACCAAACAAATTAAGTTTCAGAGATAAAATTATTATTTAACTAGTAATTTATTAAAAATAATAAAATATTATTAATTTTCTCTTATAATTAAACTTTAAAAACTTATATTTTTCCTTTGTAGTTTCAATTTTTCAAAATAATTTTTTGCTGAACAGTCAGCTCTCCAATGCTATCTCTCCCTTCCAATGATGTCTCCCTCTTTGGCAGTACTTTCAACATTTGTCTTCGATGTCAATTGTGTAGTCATTGATTGCTTCAACTGAAGCCATTTGGGTCTTTGACACTCGGTTGCTCTCTCCTCTTCATCCCCAATCAAGCGTAGGCGATGATGAAGACCCAGGCAAGTGTAGATCAACCACAACTTGAGTTGATGATGAAGACCCAGTCAACTGTAGATCAGTCATGGCTTGAGCCATCATGACAAAGACATCACCAATCATAATTTTTCAAGGTAACTTTGGGTGGGAATATATCCTTTGGTCATCTTTTTACTCATATCCTGTTAATAATAATAAAACTATGCTTATATATTTTTTGATAGTATGTTATTATATAATTAGATGATTTTGAATTAAAGATAAAATAACATTTAATCATATAATATCATCTATATACTTAAATTATGTAAGAAAAATAAACACACACACACACACACACACACACACATATATATATATATATATATATTAGCATAATCATACAAACTAATCTAATGGTGAACAATTATCCAATAATATTATTTATGACAACATCCAAAAAAAAAAAAGAATTTAATTAATAAACAAAATATTTTTTAGAAAAAATTAGAAGGAGACGGCCAACTTCTTATTGGAAAAGTCATTTTGACGGGTATTTCTTCCCAGCCTCCTTTGTTTACAAGTCCAACATTAATTTGTAAATATCCAAAATTTCAACTCCTTAATTATCGGTAAAGATATTATCAACTATCTTAATCCTAGTTAATTACTTTATTTTTAGTAATAATCTAATATATAATAATATAATACATAAATTCCAACACGCTTTGAATATTCCTTCGAATTTGTAACCAATAGTGTATCGCCACGCCATGTGGTTCCATGGGCCTGGCTACAGCTTATCAGAATGTGGTGATGGTCATTTTGGTCATTTGAAGTCGTAGACGACGGTTCTCCTTCAACTTCAACTGTTTCTCAAATATGTGTATAAATATGCAGACTCCCCTAACTTCCCTCTAATTCTCTAAATCTTTCCTTCTTCGTCTTTGCTTCCTTTCATTTGCTGTCACCTCGATTTTCTCCTCCTCATTCTACGCACACAAACACAAATCTTTTTTCTCGTCTGGCTTCCTTTCATCGGATTCAGGTTTGTAAGTAAAAAACTTAACTTTATCTCTTTTATGGGCCTGTGATCATGTAACATTCCCTTCGGCTTTTTTATTATTATTATTATTATTTTGCATTCATTGATTTAAGCTTTTTTATGTTCTGGGTTGGTGTTATTTTTTTTAGATCTGTTGGTAATTTGAGAGAGCCGTCATGTTTTGAGTGGTTACTTTAGAGCTTTAGTTATGTAAGTGGATCTAGATCTTGTACTATGCGAATCGTAATGCCAAGTTATTTTTTGGAAC